>NC_135885.1:72054710-72694861 GCF_964194155.1 Cetorhinus maximus
ATCCTGCTGCTAGAGTGGGGGTAGATCAAATCCCGTCGGGCCTCCGCGGAATCCAGTAGTCGCTCAAGGGGCCCATCATTGAAGCGGGGGCTGCAGTATTTTTGCCTTTGCTGACCATGTCTCCCAGACAGCAGTGATGAGCTGGCGGCAATGAGTGCTTTGCGGGTGGCTGCCTTTTAATGATGGCAGCCAGCGTGATGCAACAGCGGGGTGATGGCGAGTGGGTGAATGAGAGCCTGCCGACATGGAAAAGGTGTTTCCTGGGAATGCATAAATAATGAGGTGGGCTCGGGAAGATACGACTTGAAAATCCGCCATTTTCATCAGCGTGTAGGACTCCATTTTACCCGCCTGCTACCGCACCTAGTGCAATTCTGGGAAAATTCTGCCTATGGTCTTCAAAGTTTGATGCCATCTTTGTAATGCTCCTTGTAACTGCAGATGAAAAGCTGAAGGATTAAATTGTTTTTTCCCAAACTATGCATTATTTCTTTGAATATTTGTGACACAAATTTGAGCCTTGATCTGATTGTGTTTCCTTAGGTAAAAAATTGAGCTAACTTTTCCATTACCACTTCTGTAATTTTCCCCAAAACCACTGCCTCAGGAAACCTTGTTGAAACATCCATAATTGTTACAAGAGATTGATTTCCACTTTGGGTTTTAGGTAGGGATCCTACACAGTCTATTGAGAATTGATGATTGGAGTTTCTCCACCACCTGACATGTCTGGCAGAATTTAACCATGTCTTTATGCAAATATTTCTGAGCCAGCCAGGTCATTGCCCAAGATAACATCAATTCCTGCTATAGGCATTTTATGCCCTGCTCCAACTCTAACCTCTCCATTCACTAAATCACTTTTTAATCCATCTTTATATAATTGAACTGGTTTATAACATCCATGGATACCCCAAATTAACATTTTTCCTTCATAAACCCCCCTGGAGGTCAAATTATATCATCAGCCAGCATCAGTGTTCCAGTGTCTCTCAATATCTTTATTGGTTTACCTCCTTAATTAGAAGAATAAGGGAATACTTCTCCTCTATAAACAAAATCTTTAAACCTTTCCGTAATTTGTTTTTCCAAATTTACTTGACTAATATGAGGAATTATCTCCATCTCTTTGGGAGATTCTGAGACTTCATTTTGCACTTGCACTGTGGCTATATTTTTGCCCCTTCTCTCCTCCCCTAAGTTAGTTTTGCTTAAAGATTCTTTAGGCATCCCTATTATAGCAATAGGTCTCCCAATTAATTTCCAGCAATTAGCTTTAGTATGTCCAACTTTATTGCAGTGGAAGCATACTGCTCTCTTTACATCATTTTAAGGTTCTAGCCTATTTCTTTTATTATTTTGGCATCCTTCTGTCTGTTCCCTAGAACTAGTACCTTTTCCATCTCCAGATTTTCTATTCCTCCATTGTCCCTGTTGATCTTCACATGACCATTTCTCTACATGTAACTGTCTGCATGAGATATCATAGGTATCAGCCAAAACGTCCTTGGTGGGACTCATCCTCTGAACCACTATCTCTCTTTTCTTTCTTTAATTCTAACCTTTTCTTTAGCCAGATCATACTGTCTCATTTCATTCTCTCTTTCCAATTCGAGCTTTCACATTTCCATTCCTTTTGCTCTTTGAAATTCAAGTTTTTTCATTTCCTTTTCTTTTTCTAATTCAAGATTTTTCATTTCTTTCAAGTTGAAACTTTTGCTTTTCTCTTTGGGCAGCTTTTTCCGGTTGGCGAGCAGGGGCGCGGCCTACTAGCTGACACGTAAAATGACGCAGGGTGATGTCGGGTGTGCGTCCCAAGGTCTCCCCGCATCATTTAAATTTTCAGTTTGGTGGGCGTGCAGCCAAGTCAGCTGTGCACCCGCCGACCTGTCAACAGCCTATTAAGGCCATTAAAAATGTAATTAAGCCAATTAATGGACCTGCCCGTCCAACCTTAAGGCTTGTGGGCAGGTGAAGAGCCCAGGAAAAAGCATGAAACCTTATCCACGGGGAGGATGAGGTTTCATGAGGGATTTAAAATTTTTGGAATATTTTTAAAAAGAAGTAATGATCATGCCCCAGCTCATGTGACAGTGTCACAGAGGGGACATGTCAGGAAAATTTTTTCTAACCTTTAAAAAATTTTTATAACTTCAACCGAACTCCCCGAGGTGGCACTTTGCCTCAGGGAGATCTGTGCGCTCTTTCGCGTGCATGCGTGAAAGAGCGCACTCCCAGCTCAGGAAATCCCTCCCCCCCCACCCCGCAAAGGGAGCACTCAGCACTTCCGAGTGGATGTCACGCTGGGCGGGCCTTAATTGGCCCGCACACATAAAATGGCAGCGTGACCTCAACCGAGGGCGCCGATTAGGAACCCGCCCGCCCGTGCCACTTCATTTCTTTCTCTTTTTCTATTTCAAATTGCTTCATTTGCAACTGAATTCTAGCAAATTCTATCTGTGATAAGCCAATTTCAGTTTCTCTTTAAATTCTAAATGCTGGATAATTTCTTTAATCGTATCATCCTTAAGACATCCTCCTTTTACTTCGACATTCAATTTATCTACTAATTCTCTTAGTGTAGCCTTAGTCAAGGATTTCAAATAATCCTTACATTTTCTATTCCCAGAAAAATCTTAGCAACGCTCAAAGCCATTTTTGTATTCTAATCAGTATAATATGCTTCACAGCAAAATCTCATTCATGTCCAGTACTTCCACGTACTCGTTTCTTTAAGGATTCACAGATCCCACTTAAATTCAAGGATTTTTGATCCCGGATGAGCCCCCACTTAATTATGATCCCAGCTGAAGTTAATACTGAACAAGGCAGATCCCAGAGTGAAAACTGGCTTGATAGATATGGGCGGAATTTTGTCACCCCATTGTAGCGGGGGTGGGACCGTTAAATGCGGTGTGCTATTCAAAAGTCCATTGACTTGTGGGAACTGAAAATCCCATTGGTGGGTGAGGGCGATAAAATTTCACCCACTAACTTTTCTTGAGAAACTTGAAGGTAAATTACTGAACAAATTCACAGGAGTCTGCTGATGATCTTTCAATACAAAGGATAAAATATTTATTAAAACAAAGAAACTGAACCTTATTACACCAGACAAAAAGGTTGGAAAGATCTCAATGCAAACATAAGAAGACAATTCAAATTCCCACTATTCTTTTACCCCAGCAATATCTTTACAGACACAAACCTGTGAAGTGTTACCATTAGCTTGACACAAAGGCTTCTAGCCTGGGACTGGCACAGTTGCAAACAGTTTTCTTCCAGTGAATTCCTGAGCATGCACTTGATGCTTCCTACCCACTTCGTATCTTTCCCCCAAGACACCCAAAAACCGTACTCTAGCCCCACTGTTTCTTCAACTGCAGAGCAAACAAATGAGTTCCCAGTAGCACCTCTGCTAAACTATACACTTCACTGATTCCCATAACTGATTATTCAGTTAACTAATGCCCCACTAGCCTGGCAGTCTTTCTTCTCAGAGGACTTAAAAATCCCTGTCTCCTCTCTCTGATACACACACACAGTCACTCTGAACTCTCTCTCTCTCTCTCTCCACTTGGGTCTTTTTTTGTGTCTGTGTCACTGGATCACTGTCGTGAGGCAACATTAAATCTTTTTCCACTTAGTGTTTTTTTTTAGAAGCACTGAACTTTCAACCCCTTTCAACCCATCTGTTTCATTTTAGGGGTGGTAAAACCTCATTTAAACATATATATAGAAACAAACCTAAAAGAGCTGAAACATTTTAGTCACAATCCAGACTCCCTGGCACCAACATACATAAACAAAACCTAAATGAAATTGAAAACATTTTTACCTTTCTTAACACACAAATATATATATTCACTTAAAATTATATATTGTTCATAACGCATGGGAGTGCCACATGCCATTCCGCCTTCCACCCCTGCTGAGGGGCAAGAGCAGAGTTCACACTACCACCAAATGCTTCAGGAGCAGCAGCAGGAGTAACATGGACTTTTTAAAATTAATTTACAGGATGTGGGCATCGCTGGCTAGACCAGCATTTATTGCCCATCCTATTGCCCATCCCTAATTGCCTTTGAGCAGATGGTGGTGAGCTGTCTCCTTGAACCGCTGCAGTCCATGTGGTGTAGGTACACCCACAGTGCTGTTAGGGAGGGAGTTCCAGGGTTTTGACCCAGTGACAGTGAAGGAATGGCAATATATTTCCAAGTCAGGATGGTGAGTGGCTTGGAGGAGAACTTGCAGGTGATGGTGTTTCCATGTTTCTGCTGCCCTTGTCCTTCTAGATGGTAGTGGTTGTGGGTTTGGAAGGTGCTGTCTATGGAGCCTTGGTGAGTTTCTGCACTGCATCTTGTAGATGGTACATACTGCTGTCACTTTGCGTTGGTGATGGAGGGAGTGAATGTTTGTGGATGGGTGCCAATCAAGCGGGCTGTTATGTCCTGAATGGTGTCAAGCTTCCTGAGGCAAGCGTGGAGTATTCTATCACACTCCTGACTTGTGCCTTGTAGATAGTGGACAGGCTTTGGGGAGTCAGGAGTTGAGTTACTCACCACAGCATTCCTACTCTCTAACCTGCTCTTGTACCTACTATTTTTAAATGGCTAGTCCAGTTCAGTTTCTGGTCATTGGTAACTGTCAGGATGTTGCTAGTGGGGGATTTAGCAATGGTAATGCCATTGAATAACAAGGGGCAATGTTTAGATTCTCTATTGTTGGAGATGGTCATTGCCTGGCACTTGAGTGATGCAAATGTTACTTGCCACTTGTCAGCCCAAGCTTGGATATTGTCCAGGTCTTGCTGCATTTGAACATGGGCTGCTTCAGTATCTGAGGAATCGCAAATGGTGCTGAATATTGTGCAATCATCAGCGAACATCCCCATTTCTGACCTTATGATGGAAGGAAGGTCATTGATGAAGCAGCTGAAGATGGTTGGGTCTAGGACACTATCCTGAGGAACTCCTGCAGTGATGTCCTGGAGCTGAGATGACTGACCTCCAACAACCACAACCATCTTCCTTTGTGCTAGGTATGACTCCAACCAGCAGAGAGTTTTCCCCTGATACCCATTGACTCCAGTTTTGCTAGGGCTCCTTGATGCCACACTCTGTCAAATGCTGCCTTGATGTCAAGGGCAGTCACTCTCAACTCACCTCTGGAGTTCAGCTCTTTTTTCCATGTTTGAACCAAGGCTGTAATGAGGTCAGAAGCTGAGTGACTCTGGCAGAACCCAAACTGAGCATCAGTGAGCAAGTTATTGCTTTCCAAGTGCTGCTTGATAGCACTGTTGATGACCCCTTCCATTACTTTACAGATCATCAAGAGTAGACTGATGCGCCAGTAATTGGCAATGTTGGATTTGTGCTGCTTTTTGTGTACAGGACATACCTGGTTGATTTTCCACATTTCTGGGTAGATGCCAGTGTTGCAGCTGTACTGGAACAGCTTAACTATGGGTGCAACAAGTTCTGGAGCACAGGTCTTTAGTATTATTGCTGGAATATTGTCAGGACCCATAGCCTTTGCAGTATCCAGTGCTTTCAGCTGTTTCTTGATATCACATGGAGTGAATCGAATTGGCTGAAGACTGGCATCTGTTTATGCTGGGGACCTCCAGAGGAGGCCAAGATGGATCATCCACTCAAAACCACTGTCTGAAGATTGTTGTGAATGCTACAGCCTTATCTTTTGAACTTATGTGCTGGGCTCCTCCATCATTGAAGATGGGGATATTTGTGGAGTTTCCTCCTCCTCCAGTGAGTTGTTAAATTGTCCACCACCATTCACAACTGTATGTGGCAGGGCTTAGATCTGATCCATTTGTTGTGGAATTGCTTAGTTCTGTCTATCACTTTCTGCTTATGCTGTATGGTGCACAATTAGTCCTGTGTTATAGCTTCACCAGGTTGAAACCTCATTTTTTTTTTAGGCATGCCTGGTGCTGCTCCTGGCATGCCCTCCTGCACTCTTTATTGAATCACGGTTGATCCCCTGGCTTGGTGGTAATGGTGGACTGGGGGATATGCTGGGCCATGGGGTTACAGATTGTGGTTGAGTAGAATTCTGCTGCTGCTGATGGCCCACAGGGCCTCATGGTTGCCCAGTTGCTGGATCTGTTTAAAATCTATCCCATTTAGCACAGTAGTAGTGCCACACATCACAATGTAGGGTATCCACGATGTGAAGACGGGACTTCTCCACAAGGACTGTGCAATGGTCACTCTTATTGATACTGTCATGGACAGAGGCATCTGCAGCAGGCAGGTTGATAAGGAGGAGGTCAGGTATGTTTTTCCCTCTTGTTGGTTCACTCGCCTCAAGCCACAGACCCAGTCTAGCAGCTATGTCTTTCAGGACTTGGCCATCTCAGGCTGTGGAGGAGCTTCCGAGCCACTCTTGGGCCAGAATTTTCCCATTGGCGTGCGGGGGCGGGCCCCGCATGCCGACACGTAAAATGGCGCGCGGTGACGTCGGGCGAGGGTCATCGCGATATTTAGGTGGGCGGGCACATGATGTTCTCAGATGCACACTCGCCATTAATTAATCATGTAGTTAAGGCCCTTGAGGCAGCAATTGACTGCAATTTTTCGGGGCCCGTGAGATCTTCAGGACATCTCACGGGTGCAACAGACGGGCGGGTAGGAGACATTTGTATAAACCTCATCCACGGGTGGGATAAGAGGGGTGAGTGGGGTCGCGAATGGTATCTCTTTGATATTTAATTGTGAAAGTTACTGCTATTTGCCTGTGTGAGCAGAAATACTTCAAAACTCATACCAGCTGCTTAGACAGGAGTAACAACCTTCAGGACTCTACAGTAAAGATCATTGTTGAGGCCTGCAGGTTTCAGGAAGCCTTCCCCTAGCCTGGGAATGGGGGTTGTGCTCTCCACTGGAGGCACCTCCTCTGAGGAAGAAGGGAGGGCCAGAAGGGGGAGGAGGTCAGGAATCCACATTCAGCCTCCAGGGGAGCCACCTTTGGGAGGAGAGGCGCAGGCTCAAGGGGCGCACGGCCAAAAGGAAGTCCAAGGTGGAAGGGGCCGCAGAAGCTGCCACTATCCTGCTGCCAGGGTATATAGACGGTGAAGCAGATACCTCAATATGTCTGAAGTGCAGTGCCGAAGGAGGCTCCATCTCTCAAGGGAGACAGTCACCTCCATTTGTCAGGTGATAGGCCCTGAGATCTGCGCCAACTGTGTGGATGGGCACCCCATGCCAGTGGCGTTGAAGGTCACAGCTGCCCTCAACTTCTATGCCTCTGGCTGTTTTCAGGGGTCGGTGGGTGGTCTTTGTGGAGTCTCCCAGTCGGCTGTCCACACTTGTGTCAAACAGACGACAGACACTCTGTTCAGGCGTGTATTGACTTTCATCCACTACCGGTGGGATGAGGCCAGCCAGACACAGTGAGCCAGAGACTTTGCGGCCATTGCTGGCTTCCCCTGCGTCCAGGGTGCAATAGACTGTACACATGTGGCCATCAAGGCGCCAGCAGGTAAGCCCAGTGCCTTCGTCAACAGGAAGGGCTTCCACTCCATGAACATGCAGATAGTGTGTGATCACAGGATGCTGATTCTACAAGTCTGTGCAAGGTATCCAGGCAGCTTCCACGACGCTTACATCCTGAGGCACTCCCAGGTTCCGGGGCTCTTCAGTGCTCCAGCCCAGCTGGATGGATGGCTGCTGGGTGACAAGGGCTATCCCCTCAGAAGGTGGCTCATGACACACCTCCGCCATCCAAGAACAGAAGCTGAGCAGCAGTACAATAGGAGCCATGCCTCCACAAGGGCTGTGGTGGAGAGAACCATTGGTCTTCTCAAGATGCACTTCTGATGCCTGGACTGTTCAGGAGGTGCACTCCAGTACTCCCCAGATTGCGTCGCTGATAGTGGTTGCATGCTGCACTCTCCACAATCTTGCGCTGGAAAGGGGTGACACAGTGAACGAAGAAGGTCTTGACGTAGTTGCTCCAGGTGCACACGATAAGTCCAGCGGTGAGTCCGAGGATGAGCATGAACAGGGAAATGCTGAGGGGGTAGACGCTGACCCGGGCATACTCCAGGGAGGCAGGGACACCCGGGAGGCGTTAATCCAAAGAATGTTCAGCTAGCACAGCACAGACGGAACTTCAACACACGCCAGGGCTGCAGGCTCCACACTCGATACCTGAGTGCTAAATCTGCCTGGATAGGAACATTAACTAAGGCCCTTGTCAATAAAGCTCAATGTCAAACAACTCACTCATAACATCATGGATTCCCATCCACCAGCAGAAGTAAGGTATCACCTTGAGCCATGGTTACATATCAAAATTTAATGAGGTTACAAAAGTAACTTCAGATTCCAAAAAAATGGTGTTGTACATCACACCAAGTCTTAAATGAACTAATATGGGGCAACATAAAAGCACCAGTGAGAAACCCGTGGTGTGCCTAATGTGCTTAAAATTTACGCTTACGGGTGCTATGCCTTGGTGCTGTCCCCTCACTGGCACTGGCATCTGAGACAGCCTGCTCACTGTGCTATCCTGTTGGTCTCAATGACCTTGGCAGCCGTCCTCTGGCCCGTGGAGCCTGTGCTGTCTAGGCCATTTCAGAGGGCTTGCAGCAGTTCAAGAAGGCAGCTCACCACCACCTTCTCAAGGGCAATAAAAATGATGGCCTAGCCAGCGATGTCCATGTCCATGAAAGAACAAAAAAAATCACCTGCATTAGCACCAGCTGCCGTCTGCTCATCTGCATGCTGCTCCACAGGGCAGATGGGATGGTCAACGAGATTCAGCTGAAGGGAGGTGAGGCCACAAACATATACAGGCAGAGGAGCAGCTTTCTCAACATGGCTAAGCATCAGGAGATTGAGGCTCTCATGACAGGTCTTTTTTGATATCTGCTGTCTCCAGGAACAAGACCTGCTTCCCACTGTTGTAGGTGGGCACACATTGGTGATGATTGACAAGGTGTTTGTCACTGGAGGGTCCCCCAGCACCCCTGAAACTTCCCCCACCCCAGATCGCTGCCAAGTTGTCTGCTCTTTGCTCCTGCAAGGAGAGTATGCAGAGAGATGTGAATGTTTGTAATGGCTTGTGTTGAGAGGTGGGAAGGATAAACTTTGTGGAGGGAGCTCTGAGGCATGGGTGTGAGAGGGCAATAGGCTGAGGATGAGTTTGAGTGTTGGTTGTTCAGATGGGGATGTGAGGTGCCTGGAGAGAGAGGAATGAGTGAAGTTGTAAGGCGTGTTGTTCTGAGGAGTGCTGTGCAGAAGAATGCTGAGAAAGTCAGCGTGTGGGGCTTGACATCTGAAAGTGGTATGGCACTCACTTGTCATGCCGTCCTGAGGTTCTGGATCCTCTTGTTGCACTGACTCCACGTTGGAGGGTGCGCACTCTTGCTGCTGATTTCCTCGACCACTTCCACACATGCCTGATTGGTTGAAGAGGTTGATCTTATCCTTAAGTCCTTGGGAGAGCGCACTTCACTGCAGCCCCTCAGATTCTACAGCAGGACCTCAAGGTAAGAGTGAGATACCTGGGTACAACCATCCCAGGTCTCTCCTCCATTAGTGTGGTTTCTACAGCCTCAAAAATGTAAGTGCTAGTAAGCCCTTGTAACCCATGGCATGCTCCCTTTAATTAGAAATCCTTCCTTTGACAGAATGAATGAATCTCCCCACCTGCCCTTCCTAATTGCTCAGGAGCCTGGAGATAGGATGACAATTAATTTAATAAAAGCAAAGTACTGCAGATTCTGGAAATCTGAAATCAAAACAGAAAATGCTGGAAAAACTCAGCAAGTCTGGCAGTATTTATGGAGAGGGAAACAGAGTTATCATTTCAAGTCTGTATGACTCTTCTTCAGAATGACAATTAGTTTGCTCTGGGAAAGAGCAACAGCCAGTTGAGCAATTCAGCAAGTTCCCAATCCAAAAACAGTCCTGTCCTTCCAGCAGGGACTAAGATGTAGCAGCATAAATGACTCTCGATACACAATAGTGCTCCCACTACTCTGGTCCAATAATATGCCTCAGAATCATCCTGAACCTCAGGAGAGCACTTCCAACCAGATAACTTCAGATTGTAACAGATTGAGGCTGTCTAAATCATTTCCACAGGGCTCTTACAGCCAGCAGCTAGAAAAGATCTTCATCCCATTAGTCTGGACTGTATTTGAAACGTTTTGAGGGTGCAAAGTCAGTCTGAAACCATGCATACCACCCAGTTGCCTGCAGTCTACATTTTATTTAATTGATAGTTCGTTGCTTCCTGCTTAGTTGGTGCCTTATTTACTTGACTTAGAGAATTATCCCTTTAACAGGAATTACATATCCTTTCACAATTTCACAATGTACTAGATATATTTGTTTCAGATCCCATGGTTATCGTGTTCCTAATATCCTTTGAAACTTAGGAACAATTATTCCCAAATGCCTGGCTTGACAAAATTCTCCCTGAGCATGTGGATCAAATTTATACAATTCCAACATTTTTTTTTTGGTAACATTTTAGTCTTTTGCAGTGCCTCTGGTGTTAAAAATTGCTTGTACATTTTGACATTAGCATATGATTCATTTACACTTACTGACAATACTTTCCCTGCAAATCTATGTACCTTCACCCCAGGTTTTATTGTCAAATTCTCTTGCCTTTCTGTAATTTTCTTCACTGCGGTGTGTTATATCAGCAGAAATCATCACTTATTCATCATCATCTTCATATCAGCCACTCTGAACTGACATCTATTGCGTTTCAGCTTTAGTCATTTAAGTTCCAAAAAGTATTAACTCCTGAGAAAATCTACAGATGTTGGAAATGTCACATATTTGACAGTCCTAATTTATTTTTCAACTGGTTGAGTGATGGCATCTTTTGTACATTTCAGCTAAGTCACTAGTAATTGTGTTACCTGCTGCAGCTCAGACTAAAATTGACTTATTATGCAGGTTTATGCAGGTTATTATGCATGTGACATTTCAGAATTTTGTCAGGGTCTCCATGTTATCCCACAAAGAAATGTCAATCAAAATTGAAAACTGTTTTAGTGTCTATTCAAGTTGGAACAATGCATAAGTTCAGTAATTAACTCACTGGACCTGATTTTAGCTGCCTCCTCACCACCAACTGGTGGAAACATGGCCTGGGGGCAGATAAAATAATATGATTCACTTAATTCCCTCCACCCTCACCCACCCCTTCCCACTGCTTTCCCACCATGCCCCAATAATAACCTGCCCCTTGTGCAGGCCAAGAAAACCCACCTAAAGGATCAGGTTCCTACTTTAAATACATAGATTAGACACGATGATGTCATCACCACTCAATCTGCAATTCCAACCTAAGGATGGGGTTGCGATCGGGGACAGTGTTGGCTCCTCCCTCAGGCAAACCTGCCATGAGCCATATTCTGAGCCTGAAGGGGCCCAGAAGAGAAGTTTTAAAGTTGATTTTAGGTTCCCTTGTTCTTTGTGGGCCAGGAGGTGCAGGGTCCTGTATAGCTTTATTTAACTGAGACCCCACTGCTAAGAGGGTGGACATGGGTGTTTTTGTGGAGCCGGGAGGAGCTCTACCTTTTAAACCTTATCTTCAAAGGCCACCAGTAATCCTTCTGCTGACTGCTGGTTAGGCCTTTCACGGCCAGGTAGGAATGGACGCTGCTCCCATTTGTACCTGAAAATTCCATACAGAATCTGAAGACTCTGAAATTAAAAACAGAATGTGCCAGAAAAACTCAGTGGGCTGAATTTTGCCATAGGCGACCAGGGAGCGGGGCCCCCTCGCCAATGCGTAAAATGACGCATGATGATATTGGGGGGATCCCCCGATGTCATCCCGCCCCATTTAAATTTTCAGGAAGGCGGGCCCGCAGCAAAATCCGCCAACCCGTCAATGGCCAATTGAGGCCATTGACAGGATCATTGAAACAATTAAAGGACCTGCCCGTCCAACCTTAAGGTTGGCGGGCAGGCCAGAAGCCCCGGCGGGCAATAGAAAAAACATGAAACCTCATCCACCGGCGGGATGAGGTTTCATGTAGGGATTTAAAAAGTCTAATAAAGTTTTAGTGTAATTTATGAACATGTCCCATCTCATGTGACATTGTCACATGAGGGGGACATGTTAAGAGTTTTTTTTTCTATTTTTAACGTTTTTAAAACTGTCAGCGATCTCTCTGAGGCTGCACTTTGCCTCAGGGACATGTGAGCTCTTTCCCCGCCCGCCAGAGATTGGGTCGGGCCCGCCCGCCTGCCCGGTAGGCAGAAAATTCTGCCCAGCAGGTCTGGCAGTAACTATGGAGAGAGAAACAGAGTTAACATTTCAAGTCAAATATGACTCCTCTTCAGAACACATTCTGTTTTTAATTTCAGATCTCCAGCGTCAGCAGTATTTTGCTTTTATTATAGGGATAGGACACTAATCTACAAATGTCAGCATTCCAAAGAGACATTCAAATAGTTAGTAATCTGTAAGCATTAATACTCTTCACAAAGCATATTTATTTTTTATGAACGGGCTGCTTTTATTTGGGAGTTTATTTTAAGTTCATTGATTCTCTTTGCTAATATTCAATCAATAGTCACCTTCATTGCTAAAATTTCATTTTAAGTTAAATCATTAACCAGCTCCTTGTAAAATGTTCATGAGATACTGAAACAGAGCATTTAAAATAAGTCTTGTATGTAATTCCATTAAAGATTAGAATTTGCTTACTAAAGTGAAATCTGGGAGGGTATTTCAGTAGCTTGTGCTTGGCTATGCAGAAAACTACTTCTCTGTGTAATGGATGCGTAATAGGAATCATTGATATTGACAAGGTAGGCTCACAAGATAAATTGCTGTCCTTGGTAATCCGAATACTGGCACAATTCAGAATGAAATCTCATGCTCTTCCTTAAATAGAGCAATTAAGTAAAGTTTAATAGGAGTTCTAATCAGACAATCTGTCTCTTACACCAGTAACTGTCTACTTAGGTTTGTATTAACATACCCATCCCTTAGATGTTTTAAAGGCTTCAGATCACTCATTTGTAGCATCAAGGGAGAAAGCAGGGATAGTTTATGCATAAGGCGCACAATTGTGTTTAATTAAACATTTGCCCTTCTTTAGATTATTTCTTCCAATCCATCATCCAGTTAAAATTTCAACAAAATTGAGGAAGAAGAAACTGAACTAAGAATGGTCTCAGTGTGTAGCATTTAAGTTCATTGCAGCAGATTAGTCACATTTCTCATGGGTTACTAACACATTCAGAAAAGGTTATGCAAAAGAAGTTATGTAAGAACACCAGTAAATGACGACGAAGAATCAGTAATCTCCAATATTCTGTAGATATCTGTACACCTATCCTTCCAAAAAAAAGTCTTCTGAATTATAAATTCCTGTCCTGGTTACCAGAAAATCATACAGGACAGAAGAAAGCTATTCTGCCCACCGTGCCTGTGCCAGTTCTTTGAAAGGGCTATCCAATTAGACTCACCTTTTGCTCTTTCCGCATACTTCTAAACATGTTTCCTTTTCAAGTATACATCCAATTCCTTTTTGACAGTTACTATTAATTTGTTTCCACCACCTTTCCAGGCAGCGAACTCCAGATCATAATAACTCACTGCATCAAAGAATTTCTCTTCTCCCATCTGGCTCTTTAACCAACTTTCTTAAATCTGTGTTCTCTGGATACTGACCCCTTTGCTAGTAGAAACAGTTTCCCCTTTATTTACTATCAGATCCCTTTTGAACAGCTTTACTAATTGTTACATTAACCCACCCATTATCTGCCACCAACGCCTATACAAACCAACGATCAGCTTTTTAAGCCTGCAGTCACTGTTGCTTGCTATGTGATGGCTTTGTTGTGGACCCAGAAATGTATTGTTTTCCTGAATGTTCTGAAGTCTACCCAAGAAGTTAGTTTTGTTATTGGTATTGATAACAGAGTCTTTTGGCCTGCATGTAATCAATTACCTGGTTAAATCTAATTAAAATAATTTATTTCAATGAATTTAGCTGTAGACAATCAATAAGCAAGATCACAATGTGCTGGTTCCATTTTCGAAAACAATATATTTTACCTTTTTATGATTAAGTAGAGGGATTACCCAATAGTTTAGAATATAGGAAGTCAGAATACTGAGTAATTTACTGTGTTTCACTTTGTTTTAGAAGCTGCATATAGTCATTGTTAACAGGAATGTTTTTATTCTTAAATTGCTAAATCTTTATTGTGCAGGCCTTGCCTTTAACCACGCATTCAGTTAACAGCTTGATGGAAATCCAGCACTCATTGTACTATGCAAAACTGAGATGCCATACGCTTTATTCAATAAGTTTTTGAATTGTTACTAGATATTTATGTGAAATAAATAAATGATTTGAAGTAACTCTGTGGTCTGGATTTTAACTTCAAAGGGGACTTCCAGCATGCTGGGCTTTTAAATTCCAACCCGCCAACAGCAGAATGAGACTCTAAGGGCCCAGCTTCATTTTGATCCCACCAGCCAACTTCCTGCCACTTCCAGAAGGGATGTGGTGGAAAACTGCATAGCCCAGAGGCCACCTATGCAATGAGGATGGTAACAAGATTGGTTTTGGAGGCAATCTCACAGGCTCTCACCTTTGACAACCAAGGTGGGGGTTCAAGGGTGGGATGGGCAGGAGAGGTCTAACCTTTCCACATGGAAATATTACAAACCTATCTGTTTGGGCATCTTCTGGCTCCCAACTTCTATTCTCCACTGCCTTCAGCTGGTGGTCAAGTCACAAAGGATTTGCACTCAAACTGTATGGTTAAAATTGCAGTCAGGTCCCTGTGGCATTACTCCCAGTGGCCCCATGGTGGGTAATTAAGCTAGGTGATTTTCATTGCCCAGCCACATAGTTTCTGCCGTGAGTAGGATTAAATTCACCTCTTGTCTGTTAGTTTTAATGCATATCATATATTGTTCAACAGTAAATCCTTAGCCATTGAAGAATGTTCACACATTAGCTTTTATTCCTGTTGAATTCATCTTCAAGCCCAAAGGATGCTTCGTATTATAGTCTTTTCACCAATTACAAACTTGACAGTGTGGTACAGAACAAGGAGTGTGATTTTCAAAGATTGTCTGATGTTACAAATATATCTCTAGCTGCAGCAGGGTTTATATTTAATTTGCTACTATTTTCACCTACAAAAATTGATGCTTTTTGTCACAGCTACTCAGACATTTTCTCCCTTACCTTGACACTTTCAGAGTTTTAAAATTCCTATTTGTTAACTTGAGATAACATACTGGGGGTAATGTTGACACTGGTAAGCAAATGATAGCAATTCAACAACCCATCTTAAATCTCTCCTGAGTTTTATTTCCATTGATTTTTGATAAAATATCCATTCTTTCAAAGTTTTCTGAAGCAATCACAGAAAGTGCTTATTTTCAACCTACAACAGGTAACTATTTTTTTTTTCCATTTGTCCATTTATGCCTTTTCTGCTCTATCGTCATGGTCAGCCAGTTGCTTCAAATGCTCACAAGATGACTGGTACATTACAGAACATATTTGTCATGATATGTAAGGGCCAGTTTTCATGATCCTTGTCTCCAAGAACACACACATTGAAATAGAGACCTTTAAATCTATTTTTAATCAATATTGCAATGGCCCCAACTTTGTGGTTGGCAGAAAATGAGTGATGCTCGCCATTCATTATGCTTATAGCTTCCCAAAGACATTTTGTGGGCTTTGTTTTTTTGTCCATTCATGGAATGTGAGCGTTGCTGGCTAGGCCAGCATTTATTGCCCTTCCCTAACTGGCCATGGGAAGGTGGTGGTGAGCTGCCTTCTTTGAACAGGTACTTATATGTTTAACTTAGCCCCGGCATTAGCATCCAGCTTCTTCGTTTCCTGACCAATCACAGTGTCTGTGCATGATGATGGCCAACGAGAGGCTCAGTGTTTAAAGGGACCCTGGCAGGGGTCAGAATTGCTGTGTCCAACATTACCGCAGAATGCTGGAGAATAGAGAAAATTGGAAGGAAGATGTGGAAAGGCTATTCCCAGTTCTCTGAATTTTCCCTGGAGTGATGCAGGAGACAGTGAAGGCCAGAAAGGACATATTATTTCCTGTAGACAGTAAGAAGAGAACAGCTATGCAGGCTAAACATGCATGAATGGAAGTTTCAGAGGCTGCTAGCAGCAAAAGTGCAGCCCCATAGTCTTGGATCCAATGTCACAAATGGTTTAATGACCTCATTAGGTCAGGAAAGGTGAGTGGTATACCTCTGTCAGGTGCCAACTCCCACAATCTGACTTTCCCAGCATTCTTCTGCACAAGTACTCCTCAGAGCAATACACCTTGCAGCTTCATTCATTCCTCTCTCTCTCCAGGCATCTCCTCAAATATACATCTGACAGCCAACACTCACACTTTTCTTATTCCCATCTCACATCCACCCCTCAGGGGAGGCCTTGTGGCTCAGTCAGTTGTGCCCTGTCTCTGAGCTAGAAACAATGGGGGGCCCAAGTCCCACTGCGGGATTTGTTGGTCACAGAAGGAGCACTCAAGGTGGGGTTCAACAGTTTAATAATCAGCCTGCTAATCCTTCCAACATTTCCCCGGGAGGCTTTAATCCAACGAACCTTCAGCTAGTACACCATAGATGGACCTCCAGGACAAGCCTGGGCTGTAGGCTCCATACTCGATACCTAAGTGCCAAATCTTCCAGGTTAGGAACAGTAACTAAGGGCCTTGTTAATAAAGCTGAATGTCCCACAAAGCACTCCTAATTTTGGAAACCATACACATGCAGGAGTAAAGAGGCACCCTCAGACAAGGGGACATATCTGAATTTAATATCACAGGCAAAGAAACTTAATGAAACAAAATGACAAGGGTGTTCCAATTCAAAGCAAATCATAAAGATCTCATCTCGGGCCAACACAAGAGCACCAGTGATAAACCCCTGGTGTGCCTAAGGTGCTTTATGTTTATATTTCCAGGTGCTACGTCTTGATGCTGCCCCATTGCTGGGAGTAGCATCTGAGACAGCCTGCTCAGTCTGCTGTCCTGTTGGCCTCGATGACCTTGGTGGTCGACCTCTGGCTCGTGGAGCCAGTGCTGCTCCCACCTGGGAGAGAGCTGCCAGTTCCACAGGTGGCATCTCCCCAGTCATCGCAACCTCACCAGATGCAATGATCACTGGGAGAGGGCGGAGGAGCAGCCGCCCTTATCCTGATCACCATGAGAGATACCCGCAGAGATGACAAGCAGCTGCTGCGCAGACATAAGGTCGCTTCGGACCTCCCTGCTCACCATGGATGGATGGGCACCGAGCTGGGAAACTTGGTGCGCAGACCATTTCCCACACTGGCACCGACCAACTGAGGTCAATGCCAATGTGAGGGCTTGCTGGTCAGAGTGCATCCCCAGGAAGCGCTGAGGGGTCTCCTGGAGGCGCCTCTGCACGAGAGTCGCCACTCTACTCCAACACGAGGCTCATTGCTTCAGCGATAGACTGTGTGTACTCCTCCACCACAGACACCAAGCCAAGCATAGCCTCATGTATCTCCACCAGATTCTCCTGCACACCCAGCCACATTTCCTGCGTTTGCTGCGTCGCAGATGGCTCCAGAGGCACATCATCAGGCACTGACTGAGCATGTGCCTGGTCCCCTGCAGTCCTTCGACTGCTGGCCCATGGGCACTCTCTGTCTCTGCCAGCTCCTCCAGCAACTGTGAAGTGCCCTCACCGCTGTGCCTTGGGACACTAGCCGATGTTCTAACTCCCACTGAGGTACTAGTGTCTGCACTGGTGCCTGCCTGGCAGAGATGGTTTGATACTGGTGAGACTTCAGGGCCCTCAGGTGTGAGATGGGACCTCTGCTGCTTCTCCACCTGGCCCTGCTCCACTGATGCTGAAAGGAAGAACAAGGACACTGGATCAGTTAATGTGGAGACAATGTCAAAGTGCATCCCTGTCCCCTGGATCATTATGCGCTCATCCTTCCATAAGCAATGGTCAAGTCATGTTGCAAAATTAAATCACTGAACATTCAGCACTGCCATGGCTGTTGGGAGAACAATGCTGACCTCACTGCTGGGCAAACATACCTGCCCATGGCACCCCGGCCTCACTGACACTGGTGGACCTGGGCGCATGGCACCACTCCAAATCCAGGGCCATCTGCTCAGACTGGCTGAGAATGGCTAGCTGTGCCGGCCCTCCGCCAGTCCTCACACGCTCTGCAGCATTATGAGCATTCTTCTCCTGAAACCAAGAGAAGAGCATTGATCTGTGCAAATTGTACCTGGACTCTCTTCGCGGACGGCCCACCCCAACCAGAGTGGGACATTGCAGCGCTCCAGAGCCTCCTCACCCCGCTGCTGCCGAACAAGCACACAAAGGTGCCAGGCCAGTTCCCCACACCCTCACTGGCCCCCCCACCCCCCGGACACATGCTGCCTACATCACATTAGGCACCACACGGTATATCCTTCCATATCAAGGAGGCGCAAGCACATGGAGCACAGAGGACAGCAAATGGTTCGGTGCCACACCACCTTGAAGCTCCCATCCCAGCATGTCATCACCCTGACTTTGACATGTCCTGGAGTTCCAGCTCTGCACCTGGGTGCAGCTCCTCCAGGTTGCTCCAAAACAATCATGTGGGACTCAGTGTACCACATGCTCCTGGGGCAGAACCCATCTCTTCATCATCCTCTCAGGGTGACCTCGGCATGGGCAATACCTGCTTTCCCAGCAAAGGACACATGCCATCAATGATTCAATGCAGTCACTACACTCAGACTTGCTGGGGGAGAGGGAGGAGCAGCAGGGGGGAAAGCCGACCTGCTGGTTAAGTGTCCAATGCCGACATTGTCCTCACCCTTCCGGAGCGCAACAAGTCATTAAAGCGCTTGCAACACTGGATCCAGGTGCGCCGCACCACGTCGCGGGAGTTCACCACCTCCGCCACCTCCTCCCAGGCACGTTTCGTCATGTGGGGGGGCCTTCTTCTCCCGTCCTGGGGAACCAGCTCCTCCCACCGTGCTGCCACCTCCTCGAGGAGGGCAGCAAGGCAGTCATCGGAAAAACGAGGGGCACGCTGGCCCTCCGCCCTGCCCTCTGGGCTGGCCTGCCCCGATGGCCTACCCTCCGGACTTGCATAATCTCCATTGCCCCTCTGCAGAGCCCTTCACCCAGCCATTACAAGCAGCCTTTCCAAGGCTGCCAGGCCTTCCATTATACAGGCTGCCGGGTTGTCATTTGACTTGGCGGGCTGAGCACGCCCACCGCTGCCCGCCCACTCCCGCTATGCACGGGAGTCATTGGCCTGCCCGCGTAAAATGGCGACGTGGACCCGATCTGAGTGACAATCAGTTCAGCGCCCGCTTCCATTCGGCCCCCGCCCCCCACCATCCAGAAAATTCTGCCCTATATATATTTGTAAAGGTATAGCTGCGGTTGAAGGAGTAGTGTAATGTAGTTCATCTTTTCTTGTTTAATAAATATTTTATTCTTTTGTTAAAAGTTCATCAGCTGACTCCTGTGACTCTGTTCAGTAGCCACCCTCCACATTTCTAAACAAAAAATAAAAGTTAGGATTATTAAGCCGGCTCCACCCTGGGATCTGACTTGTCCAGTAGTAACATCAGCTGGGATCATAACAATATGAAGGAAAAAATAAATTTATATGCTGTTTTTCATGACCTCTGGATATCTCAAAGTGTTTTACAACCAATGAAGTACTTTTGAACTGTAATCACTTTTGTAATGTAGGAAATGCAACAGCTAATTTGCGCGCAGCAATATCCCACAAAGAGCAAAATGATAATGACCAGATGACCTGTCTTTTGTGATCTTGATTGAGGGATAAATATAAGCCAGGACACTGTGGATAACACCCATGCTTTTCTTCAAAATAGTGCCATGGGATCTTTTACATCTACCCAGCAGACATTTGGAGTCTCAGTTTAATGTCTCATCCAAAAGATAGCACTTCCAACAGTGCGGCACTCCCTCAGTAATGACTCTGCAACATTGCAGCATTCTCTCACCAGTGCTTTGAATTATCAGCATTAATATTTGTGCTCAAGCCCTGGTATGGGCCTTGAACATAGAACCTTGTGACTTAGAAGTAAACATGCTGCTAATTGAGCCACAGCAGTCAAGCCCTTGAGTGCAAACTAGAATTGCTAGTCCTGGAGAACTGTTCTGTGTCCCCCTCACTTAATGGTGCAGGATGAGCTTGTACGCCTGCCATTAAACTAACCTGCTCTCTTGCCCACATGTCTGTCCTTGGCTTGCTGCATTGTTCCAGTGAAGCCCAACGCAAACTGGAGGAACAGCACCTCATCTTCCGACTAGGCACTTTACAGCCTTCCGGGCTGAATATTGAATTCAACAACTTTAGATCTTAAACTCCGTCCCCTCCATCCCCACCCCGTTTCTTCCCCCTTCCTTTTGTTTTTTTCAATAATTTATATAGATTTTTCTTTTCCCACCTATTTCCATTATTTTTAAATCTACAACTAATACCTTGTCAGTCTTTCCACCCCACCTCCACTAGAGCTGTACCTTGAGTGTCCTGCCATCCATTCTTAATTAGCACATTTTCTTAGATAATATCACCACCTTCAACACCTCTTTGATCCTTTTGTCTGTGACATCTTTTGATTACCTGCTCCTATCACTGCTTGCTTGTCCCTACAACCACCCCACCCTCAATTTCTATCCCCCCGCCCCCCACCTTAAACCAGCTTATATTTCACCCCTCTCCTAACTATACTCAGTTCTGTTGAAGGGTCATGTGGACTCGAAATGTCAACTCTTTTCTTCTCCACCGATGCTGCCAGACCTGCTGAGTTTTTCCAGGTAATTCTGTTTTTGTTTTGGATTTCCAGCATCCGCAGTAGTTTTTTGTTTTTATTAAACTAACTTATCCTACTAGGTCAGGTTCTTCAATTCCATCTTGTGTATCTGTAGTTTACACATCCTCCAATTTCTATGGGTCAAAGAGGCTGAAAACAACTCACTTACTCAACTTTGAAAGAAAACATACAATGAATACAGAAAATACTGGAAAAACTCAGTAGGCGGCAGCATCTGTGGAGAGAGAAACAAGTTAATGTTTTGAGTCTGTTTGACTCTTCTTCAGAGCTAAAGAGAAGTAGAAATGTAATAGGTTTTATACTTTTTAAGAGAGGATGGAGCAAAATAGGTCGGGGATGGGTTGGAGCTAAGGAGAAATTTGACATGGACACAGGACAAAGGGAGTGTTAATTGTAGTGTTAAAGACTAAAGAAGGTGTTGATAGTGGCATAAAGGTAACATAGCAGAATGTGTTAATAGCAAAACAAGGGTCAGCGCACCATGAAAGCAAAACATAAAAACAAGTGACAGATGGCCGTGCGTGGGACAGGGTGGATGGCAGGAGGCGTTGGGGAACAAGGATAAAAAAATAAGCACCTTCTTTAGTCTTTAACCCAACCGTTAACAAACGCTTTGTCCACTGTCCATGACATCTTTATTAGATTTCTCCTTAGCTCCCACCTATCCCTGGCCTTCTATTTTGTTCCACCTGCTCTACCCCCTCTTAAACAGTATAAAATCCATCACATTTCTACCTCTCTTTAGCTCTACTGAAGAGTCATTCAGACTCAAAATGTTAACTCTATTTCTCTCTCCACAGATGCTGCCAGACCTGCTGAGTTTTTCCTGCATTTTCTGCTTTTGTTTCAGATTTCCAGCATCTGCAGGATTTTGCTTTTATACAAGGGATTTAAACTGATCCAGATTCCAGAAACTACAATCTGGAAAATTTGCTACATACAGTTTGCATAAATACCTTGAAAACATTTCAGCTATATACATCAGATAAACAGCCCATTCAGACCAACTAATCTGCTGGTGTCTATAATCCACACTAGTTTTCTCTCATTCCACTCACCTAACCTTCAGAATAATTATTTACTCATTTACTTTCCATTCTTTGGAATTCTCTACACATGAGGGTTGTGGATGCTTCATCATTGAATATATTTAAGGCTCAGATAGATAGATTTCTGACCTTTCAGGGAATCAAGTGAAATGGGGAGCAGACAGGAAAGTGGAGTTGAGGCAGAAGACCAGCCATGATCATATTGGAAGGCAGAGCAGGCCCGAGGTGCTGTATGGTCTATTCTGTTCCTATTTCTCGTGTCCTTATGAAAGTATCCAAGCTATTTGCCTCAACCACTTCCTGTGGTAGCAAGCTCCACGTTCAAAGCACTTTCCTTACTAAATTTACCATAGATCGCGGTATATAAGTCAACCTTTGAAGCTTTGAAACATCCTTCTAAAAATTAGGGTTGACTTATACGGCAAGTATGAAATGTGGACCGCCAGTGTTGGTGTAGGCTGTCGCCATTTTGAAATATGTTACAATCCCTATAGAGACTGATAACTTTTTAAAAAGAAACAAATCTCCACGATGCCAACTGAAAGGAAACTGCTAGACAAGATTTCATTTTTTTTTAACTTTTACTGCAACAAACCAACTCGAGTGTTAATGAACAGTTGAAGGACATTTCATCCATCCAAAGTTCTTGGGCGAGGTTTCCACTGACAAGGCACACATATATGAATACTCTCTCACTCAAGTCGCAACAGTCCTGGTGGCTCGGAATCCCCAGAATCTCCCTTCTCTGATCCTTTTAAATGGCCTGGTGGGCTCCACCACTATTCAACAATAGCAATGAGTCTTGTCCAATCCACAATCTCTCGCTCTTCCTATTTTCAGAGTTCAGTCCTTTCTAACTGTATAACACACAAAATAACACAGTCTCTGCCTTATTCTCAGAGACATGCTTCAACACCAGGATCTGTTTGATACTGCCAAACAAAAAACTGTTCGATGAATTCTTTGCATAAATTTTCAGTGTTCTGAACTGCCAAAAAGAATAAAACTGGCTGACATCACCCCATTGCCATTAGCATTCTACTTATTCTTCGCTTATTAGCTGTTCATCCACATGGCAATCCCAGGTCACATAGGCATTTCTTGGAACCTAATTATATCAAAATCAGGAAACCAATTAGCCCTCTTTGAAAATACTCCCTAGCACATTGTGTTCTGAAAGAAACATGGCAGAAAATAAAATATTGGCCTTTTCCCTGCGTAAGGATAATCATAAATGTGAAAAATACATAACACCAGTAATTCAAATTAAATCAACTTGTTACATTTTATTTAATTAAATAATTTTACAAGGATAGCTTGAACCACAATCATAACATTTTAAAAACCACCAAATTCATTGCCTTTGGTACTAGACTCAAAGAGATCACTGAATTCATCCTAAGTCAATTTGGCTATGGAATCATCTTATGATACAACTCTGGATCAGATGTGGCAGTTTGGTTTTATAATCATCCCTCCATGACAAATCATCTCCCTCTCTGGCCACTGATTTGCATATTCTGCAGTTTTTGAACGAGCTGATAACAATTAATGCTTAATAGCATCACATATTTTCTGACAGAACCACACAAAATATCCAGTGAGGCAGCGTTCATATGTCCGTTTTTTTGAGTGTAGGTTTTTCTCCATCAACCATTCACCTATCCCATTTGGTGCAAACATGATTCTTGATAGGCTTGTTGAGGCACGCATCCAAAGGTTGAACTATGAATGTTAGACCTCCAGTATAACTCCAATGTGGGTGTTAAGTCTTTACAGGCACTCCTTGATCTCATCAGTTATATAGGATCGGAACATGTTCCACATTAATAAGCTGTGTTCTTTGCATAGGCCACCATGATGCTTATTCCATGTATTATCGATCCACTATTTCACTGCATCCTGACTCATCCAACCATTGTCATGAAAACGCACAAAACCTCCTGCAAGGCACTTGATTTTCCATATAGTTTTATGTTTGATGATGTGACATAATAGGTGTTCATGTATTTGCCACTATGTCAAAATGAATCACTGGAAACTGGTCATTTTGCCATCAAGATCTCCTCGTAGTCTCTGAGCAATCTTGGTCTTCAGTCACAACATTCGACATTTTCACTACATAAAGCAGCTACACCAACCAGCAGTTGCCCTGGAATCTTTTCGGACTCAGGGTTTTATTTGGCCTATTTAAATGTGTATATACGTATTCCATTCCTGGCGATGATGTAAGGATTCTGATGATTTTCGAGGACCCATTCCAAAACATGCTTCTCAAGCCCAGGCCAGTGGCTGGTCCCTATTCTCATGGTCTTGGGCACCTTCTTCAGGGCAGATTCCTTTTTCTTCCATTCTCACATCAGTTTCTCATTATCACCAAATTCCCTTGCTGCAGCAGTTTTTGGTGAGTCAACAGATGCTTGAAACCAGTTTCATACTTTTTTTTTGCAGGAGGACCCATGTCTGTTTGTTTACCATACGCAGACTGCTCTGTGCAGGTGTGTCTTAAACTCCTGGTAACTTCTTGGCAACACTTGCTTGATCCCATGCGCCAACTTATAAGGCAAGTATAGCCTTAAAAATATGTTTCTCAGCTGAAAAATCGAGGCCAACTCCTAATGCAAATATAGCCCTAAAACATGTATCTATTAGCTGAAAAATGGAGGGTGGAGGGTAACCTTAGACACTGGGTCAACTTATACACTGCAATCTCCATTATTAGTGACTGTACCCATGCCCCTAGTTTGTGGATTGAGCAAGAAGTGACAAATGAGACACTCAGATGGCCTATTCCTGCTTCTATTTCTTATTTTATGTTCTTACGTCACAAGCACACCCTCTACCAGCATAGATACACACACCTCAATGGATACTGCATTAGAGATGGCTAGGTTGTCACATTGGTGACATGCACATCACATGTGAGCAGGAATAGCTGCTGGAGACAGGGACAGCATTGGAGAGTTTGTGTTGGAGGGTGCAGGACACTGCAAGCATTATTCTGGATTAAGATGGATATCAATACTGAACCTCAGCAGTCATCCATGAAAAGGGCACTTCTGGAGCAGCAATGTGAAATGTGTGTGTGGGCACCCTTGGAGAGAGTTTTATGGAGTCCATCTCTAATATGAGTGCCATAATGCCTCGGGCATTTGTGCTGATGCCCATCTCCATGGAAACAGTGGCCACCATCATGGAGAATCAGATGCACCAGGCAACGAATTGCATGCTGGTCCAGACCAATGGCCTGCACACTCTGTCTGCTACTCTACACAGGGTGGAACAAATGGCTCAATGACTCACTGGAATAAAGCAAAGTGCTCTCCAGTTCTTGGCTAGCATGGAAGTGCAGGTGGGCCATGAAAAGGAAGATGCAGAAAGGGCACAAGGAAGCGGGGATGCTCCTCAAGGAGCTCCCAGTTCTCATGCCTTTCTCCACCCACACCTTAGACAGAGCCCCACATGATGCCTCCTGTCCCAGTGATCATGCCTGCCCTGCACAGGTGCAGCTGAGGTAATCTTTAGTGTGTCCCTCATGATCTCCAAAACCCAGGGGATGTCCACCACGGGCATCTTATCTATCAAAGTAGGAGAATGAGCAGCTTATTTTCAATTCAACTGAAACAACAGGGGCTGCACCACTTAGGACAATCGGAACGGGAAGACGTAGACTTCTTAGTTACACAACAGGTTGATTTGGGTGTGTATAATAATGCTCATTACATTATGTTTATGTTTATTTAAAATGAATCAAGCACTTTATTCAAACTCTTCGTTCTTCCACCATCTACTTTGTGGCACCCTGAAATCCAACTGGACAGTAGCCTTTAAGAGAATTGTCTGACCAGGTTGGAAGCTGAGGAAAGAGTGTGAATCTAATGGTTGGGTTTTTGACTGTGGGAATGGTTTGTGTTCAGGGTTGGGGAGTGCGGTGGTTGGCACAGGGTTTCTGATATGCCTAATGCACTCAGATTAGGTGAAGCTCTATGAGGCCGTCTCAAGCTTACCTGACAGCCAAGTGAGTGAACTACAGGCAACATGACCACATCTGCCTCCTCCTCCTCTTTTTCCTCCTCCTCCTCCTCAGATACCGAGTGCTCTGCATCTTTCTCCTCCTGCAGTTCCAGTCCTTTCTGCGATGTTATGTTGTACAATGCGCAGTGGACCACTACCATTTGCAACACCTTGCTGGTGTGTACTGAAGAAAATCCCTAGACCTATCCAGGGATGGAATCTTCAGCGACCCAATGATTTGTTCAATGATCACCTTTGTGGTCACATGGCTCTTATTGTAACTTTCCTCTGCATCAGTTGTAGGTCTCCACATTGGAGTCATCAACCAGGTCCTCAGTGCATAGCCCCCATCTCCAAGGAGCCACCTGCTCATCCTGTATAGAGGTGTGAACATCTGTTTGAGATGTGAATGCTGCAGAATGAAGGATCTTTTGCACAGACATGAATGAAAACCTTCCTGTGGTCACAAATGGCCTGAGCAGTAAGGAAGTGGAATCCCTCTTGATTAATAAATTCTCAGGCTGATCTATGGGCCCCTTGATTGCCACATGTATGCAGGTAATAACTCCCTAGATCTGTGGGAATCCAGCCACTGCAGTAAATTCAAGAGCCCTCTGGGTCTGAATGACCTGATAATGTCAAAGTGGACATAAGTGGCAGCCTTGGCAAACATAGCATCAGTTACCTGGGAGATGCTCTTATTGGGTTGTCTCTGATGGGTTCCACACAACTCACAAAATCTGTATTGGCTATTATAGAAGAATTCTGAGTTAAAGCCACAACTAATTGCTTGTTTGCATACTTGAATCACTGACTTGACAGTTCCACACTGGTTTCCCACCCACCTACAAATGAGCTCCAGTAAGACCCGGAATTGGGCAATGTCATATCAAGTTTCCAACCCGCCGACATTTTTCAGGGATTTAACCACCATGTCTGCACCCAAACCCTTGGCAGCTAAAATTCTGCCCACAAAGCCTGAACCAGGCAGTGAACTTAGAATATCTAATTCAATATGAGTTAAAGAGTAGGAGTGAAGGATGGGGCTAACAGGGAGATAAAGAGTCAGAAAGGTAAAAAGTTTTTGCTTTTTTTTAAACCTTCAACAATAATTAAACAATAATAAAATCTGAAGGAATAGGGTAGATCCTGAGAGATTGTTTCCGCTGTTGGGGGATCTAAAACGCAGGGGTACATTCTCAGAATAAGGGGCCGATCATTTAGGACTGAGATGAGAGGAAATTACTTCACTCAAAGGCTTGTGAATCTTTGTAATTCCCTGCCCCAGAGGGTTGTGGATGCTCCAACATTGAACACATTTAAGGCTGGGATAGACATATTTTTGGTCTCTCAGAGAATCGAGAGATATGGGGAATGGGCAGGAAAGTAGCATTGAAGCCAAAGATCAGCCATTATCATATTGAATGATGGAGCAGGCTTGTAGGGCCATGTGGTCTATTCCTGCTCCTATTTCTTGTGTTCTTGTGAATGAGACTCCCTGCTTGTAAAGGTAAATTTTCAGTGCCAGAGAGGTTGTTCAGCAATAATTAAGACTTATCATGGTGTTAAATATACACTTACATTTGAATGAACAAGCCCTATATTTTTATGGTATATTTAGTGGGTTAAGTAACGCAACTTTCTGGCCTCCATGTGTTTTAATGCCAAGTCTCTCATGAAAGCAGGGCCTATTGGGCAGTAATTTACTGATTTCCACATTTAACTGTGCACGTGTGTTGGAAGTTGCCGTCCAATTTGCATCTGAACAACGATGAGCGCTTATACTTAATCATTATTCTTAGTGCAAAATCCAGGCCATAGAATTTGCTCAAGAAAGCGACTACATTTTAACCTTTATTTTGAAAATAATAAGTTAGGTGGGAATTTTAACACCTTTCCACTCAGCAAAATTCAGGCTGAATGGGTTTTGAAACCAATGCAGTACCTTTTGCTGCTCAGATACGGTTCTATGGCCCTTTTCACACCGAACCCTGAGGCAATTTTATAGGCTTAGTGGCCACAGCAACTGCAGTGGACACTCGGACCAGTAAAATATGCTAATGCAGAAGCTGATGCCCAAGTCACAAGTACAAGTACAACATGTACTTTCACAACAGGAGGAGCAGGAGGCAAAGCTGCCTCTTTTCACCCATTTTGAGTGGGCAGCTGACCAGCAAAATGTTATCAAGTGCTAGCCATTAAAATTGAACAGCTTTCCACGGCAACTCCGTTGGAAATCTGGCACATTTCCCTGTTTACCATCCGGGAGTTAAAACTTCTGCTATCATGTTTATCAATATTTGAAACAAAACCGGAAGAAGAAGTTGAAAAATTTGCTGTCCATACAACTGAACAAATACATGTAAAATCAGTGTTGTTGCATGTTAATTATTGTGTGGCTATCAAATATTATTTTCATACTAATTTCTGCCAGATGTGTGGCATAAATTAATCTTTTTCCAGTTGAATAAGTGGTTTGACAAGAACTACAATGGACAAAAAATAATCTGTCCTCAATTTACATGGTGTTATTTGAGAAGGATCAAGATCTGCCAATGCATTTTTAATAGCTAATGGTCATGGAAAGAAGAACATTGAAAAATGATTTAATTATGTGCAGAAAATCAAATGTAAAAATGCACTTTGCTTCCAAATTTGGAATAATGTTAACCTGTTGTTTTGGTGATATCCTTTTGTTAGTTATGTATTGACACATGAAGGAAACTGATTTTCCATTGGTTTTGTTGTGTATTCTGGGGCTCTGTCCAATGGTATCAGAAGAAGAAGCTAAAGGACATAAAAAATTATAAATGAACATGCTGATTTAAACAAAGATCTTGGCCTAGTAACAGGAACATGCGAATCACACGTGATCCCAATGCAGCGTAAAGAGACTAGCGAAAGGACCACAGAAAATTCATCGGTTAGCTTCATTTTCTTACTACTGGTGAGGGTAGGTGCAAGTCGTGGCCCTAGAGGCAGTTTGCCAGTTACGGTAGGAGAATAAATTCAGCTGGTGCGAACAGTTCAGTTCAGACCCAGGATGAAGGGGAGGCTGTTGGGAAACGGAGGAGTGTTGGCTGACAGCAGCCTATAAATTTAATGTGGATATGAGAGAAATACCTTTCCTACTCCTGGTTTCACAATAAGATAACTGAAAAAATCAACTGAAAAAATTACCTTTCTATCAGTTTCAAGCTGAATTGTTGAATTTCTCCCTATCTACTCTATCTAGACTTCCCATGATTTTGAACAAGTCTATCAAATCTCCTCTCATCCTTGCTTCTCCAAGGAGAACAGTCCCAGCTTCTCCAATGTATCCTCATAACTGAAGTTCTTCATCCCCATTTCCATTTTCTGCATTCTGTTTAATGCCTTCACATCCTTCCTAAATTATAGTGCCTAGAACTCCAGTTGAGGTTGAACCAGTGCTTTTCACAGGTTTATCATAACATCCTTGCCTTTGCACTCTGTGCTCCTATTTATAAAGCCCAGGTCTCCTTATGCTTTATTAACTGATTTCTCAACCTGCCCAACTACCTTTAGCGATTTGTGCACACCCCAGACCCCTCTGCTCCTGCACACCCATTAGAATTGTACCCTTTATATTATGTTGCTTCTGCTCATTCTTCCTTCCCAAATCCATCACTTCACACTTTTCTGCATTAAATTTTCTCTGCCATCATCGAGCGTGAAAGATCCGAGGAAAGAAAGGAGCCATCACTGTCTCCAGTCAGAAAAACCAGCTATCAACTCATAGGTCAGAATTTTCAGGTTGGTGAGCAGGGGCAGGGCCTGCTCGCCAACACGTAAAATGACGCGCAGTGATGTTGGGCGTGCGCCCCGATGCCACTACGTGTCATTCAGATTTTCAGTTCAGCAGGGGCGCACCCAAGTCGGCTGCACGCCCGCCGAACTGTCAAAGGCCTATTAAGGCTATTTAAATATCAATTAAAACACTTACCGGAGCTGCCCGTCCAACCTTAAGTTTGGCGGGCAGGTGAAGAGCCCAGGCGGCCTTCGCATTTATCATGGAACCTCATCCACGGGCGGGATGAGGTTTCATGAAGGTACTTAAGTTTTATCAAAATTTTTGATAACATTCATAAACATGTCCCAGCTCATGTGACACTTTCACATGCAGGGACATGTCTTAAATTTTTTTTTCTTTATTAAAATTTTCAGAATTTCAACCAATCTGATTTCTGCGCTCTTTCGCGTGCATGCGCGAAAGAGCGCACTCCCCGACTCAGGCAGCCCCACCCCCACCCCACCCGCACAGGGAGCGCTCAGCTCTTCCATAGTTCAGTGACTTTGCTGAGGTTTTCAGTTCCATGCCCTGAAATAATAGACAGAGTCCTTCTGAAAAACATCCTTTGTTACATTCTTCCCTATCCCATTGTCCCTGCATTGAAGAACATCTAAACCATTCAACATGGGGAGCTGTTGACTCCAAAGGGACGTAAGGAAGGAGTGATGGGACTAGTTGTTAGTTGCACAAGTAGTATCTGAGAAAAGACTGGTGATGTGGTGTAAGAGAACAAAGTAAGACCTAAATGGATTTAGAATAATCAACATGGATACTTAGCCTGCTGTTTTGATTGCATGTTCAAGAGTGTGATGGAGGGGAGATAATTGTTGAGAACAGGAGAGGATATTTTTAATTCGTTCATGGGATGTTGGCGTCACTGGCTAGGCCAGCATTTATTGCCCATCCCTAATTGCCCTTAACTGCCCTAGGGCAGTTAAGAATCAACCACACTGCTGTGGGTCTGGAGTCACATGTAGGCCAGACCAAGTAAGGACAGCAGATTTCCTTCCCTAAAGGACATTAGGTTTTTACAAAAATCAACAATGGTTTCATGGTCATCATCAGACTTTTTAAATTCCAGATATTTATTGAATTCAAATTTCACCTACTGCCATGGTGGGACTCAAACCCGGGTTCCGAAATCATTACCCTGGGTCTCTTGAACACCAGTCCAGTGACAATACCACCACCTCCCCATGGGTGACAGAATTTTTGTGAGATGCCGTTGAGAGAGGTGCAGGGATAAAGAAGTGTACTCACCCTTTTTGATGCTCTTGTAAGGTTATTGAACATCTTTCCGCATTGAACCCAGGCCATAGAAGTAATCCTGCTGTCAGTGATCCTGTCAGCCAATTCCATCCAAGCTTGAGTATGCTCCTGTAGGTGCTGGGAAGTAACCTCTCTCTTGGCCCTCACAAGGACTTCCAAGGAGGCATCAGGAAAGCCAAAAACAGTTCTTCAATTCATTTGTGCTTTCACAATCTTTTCCAGCATTTTTCCTACAAAGATGCAAACATCCATTTCTGACGTCCAGTTTTAAACGGACTGCAAGTACCTCTAGTTAAAAATTGGAAAGACAGTAGGTATCATCTTTGGACCCATCACAGATCCTATAATCTCGCTACAAATTCCATTCCTTTGTAGGTTCCCAACCTGGACTTTCTTCTTAAAGCCATACTAAGCTTCCAAGCCCATTTCCTCCTTGTCACAAAGACTATTTACTATCAGCTCCATAATACCAGCCACCTGCATCTCTGGTTCAACACATTTAACACTGAAGCTCTCCTCCAGGCTTTTTCACCTCAAGGCTCGACCATTCCAATGCTCTCCTGGCTGCCATCCAACCTGGAAGTCTACATAATGCTAAGCTCATCCAAAACTCGACCTGAATTAATCTCATGCCAAGGTCCACTTATTATAACACCTGCCTAGTTGACCTGTATTGACTCCAAATCCAACAATTTAAAATTTTTATTTCTTTGTTTGAATCTTTTCATGGTCTTGCCTCATTTTATTTCTGCAACCTTCCCCAGGTCTGAGCTCTGCCAAAACTCTCCATTCCTCCAATTTTGGTCTCTTGTATTTCTCTCAATTTTCATGTCACTATTAGAGGCCCAGCCTTCAGCCATCTAGACCCAATCTTTGGGATTCCTTCCCTGGACCCCTCTGCCCATCCACCTCCTTCCCCTCTTTAAAACTATCTATTTGGCCAATTTGTTAATCGTTTTCCCAATATCTCCTCCGTCTGCTTGTTGTCCATTTTGATCTGATTACTCCTCCTCTACCTGAGACATCTTTCTATATTAAAGGTGCAAATTATGCAAATGAAAATTATTGTTATATCTGAGGATATAATATATATAAGTTCTTAAATTCTTTAAGCTCTTAAGTTCTCTTACAGTTCTATACTTAAATTCTATACTTAAAAACAACATAATAATTTTCAGACAAACTAAATGCAAGTCTTTCATGGCTTTAGTGTGTAAATACTGGGATAATACACATGATTAAATACCAAGGGCAGAATTTTACACCTTGCAGGCGAGCACGCACCCAACCCGATCGGGCGTAAAATAGCGCGAGGTGACATCAGGCGATCATCCTGACGTCATCCTGCACGTATGCAATCTTCAGATCGGCGAGCAAATGCGGATGTCGGAGCCTCACCCGCCATCAATTAAAAGGCCACTTAAGGCCATTAAAATCCCAATTGATCCGGATTTTACGTTGCCCGTGCAATTTCGCGCACATCGCACAGGCAAAACGGGCAGGCGGGCAGCCCACATTTTGCAAAACCTCATCCAAGGGCAGGATAAAAAGGGTCAGCAGCATTGCCAGTGTGAGTAGTGAAGAGTTTAGGAGATAGTTTGTTGCTTATTTGAACTTGACAGCTTCATTTCAGTTCTGAGCTTCATTCTTAACATTTCTAAGCTTCATTTCCAGACTCATTGGTGTCTCCAAGACCCCCAGAGGATTTTGACCAAGCTGAAGGAGTGTTGGATAAGGTATCTTCAGTTCCAGTTATCAGGCAGCCTTCTGATACCCTGGTAATGGGGATTGTGGCATCCGCTGGCGGCACCTCCTCTGAGAAGGAAGAGAGGGGCAGAAGGGAGAGGAGACCAGGTGTCCCTATGCAGACTCAAGGGGAGGGACCTGTGGGAGGAGAGGCACAGGCACAAGGGGCGCAGGACCAGCAGGTAGTCCAAGGCAGAAGGGGCTACCGAAGATGCCAATATCCTGCTGCCAGGGTTTACATGCAGCGATGCAGCTACCTCAATATGTCCGAGGTGCAATGCCAAAGGAGGCCCCATCTCTCCAGGGAGACTGTGATGACCATTTGTCATAGAATTGGGCCTGAGATCACCTCCAACTGTTTCCACCCCATGCCAGTGGCTCTGGAGGTCACAGTGACCCTCAACTTCTATGCCTCCGGCACTTTCCAGGAGTCAGTGGGGGATCTTTGTGGAGAGTCCCAACAGCTGTCCACGCTTGTGTCAAGCTGGTAATCGATGCTCTGTTCAGGCGGGTAATAACGTTTATTAATTTCCAAATGAGCGACGCCAGCCAGACTGAGCGAGCCAAAGGCTTTGCAGTAATTGTTGGGTTCCCACGTGTCCAGGGTGCAGTTGGCTGCACACATGTGGCCATCAAGGTGCCTGTGGGTCAGCCAGGTGCCTTCATCAACAGGAAGGGATTCCACTCCATGAACGTCCAGATAGTTTGTAACCACAGGATACAGATTCTGCAAGTCTGTGCAAGGTGCTCTGGCAGCTTCCATGACGCTTTCAGCCTGAGACACTCCCAGGTGCCGAGGCTCTTCAGTGCTCCAGCCCGACTGGATGGATAGCTGCTAGAAGACAAGGGCTATGCGTTGAACAGGTGGCTTATGATACCTCTCCACCACCCAAGAACAGAGGCAGAGCAGCATTATAATAGGAGCTACGCCTCCACAAGGGCCGTAATAGAGAGGACCATAAGTCTTCTCAAGATACACTTCCGATGCCTGGACCATTCAGTGGGGGCACTACAATAACCCCCAGAGCGTGTGTCACTGATAGTGGTTGTAAGCTGCGCTCTCCACAATCTGGCACTGGCAAGGCAGGACCCACTGGAGGAAAAGGATCTTGACGCAGCTCCACAGGCCACAGAGGATGAATCCAGTAGTGAGTCTGAAGAGGAGCACGGTGAGGAGAATGCTGAGGGCATGGAGGCAGACCTCTGTATCCTTCAGGGAGGCAGGAACACCAGGGAAGCCCTTATCCAACACTCCTTCAGTTAGGCTGCCAAAGATCTGCTTCCACGTCATGCCAGGGCTGCCGCCTCCATCCAGGATGTTTGCAATGACCCTTTCATTTGAATGCAAGTTCCACTCAATGCCTGTGCAATAAGGTTTAGAGCCATTCACATCCAGCATTACATACTGGCGTACCCTGTACCAAAAAAATAAAAAGGTGAAGCATACACAGGCCATTATTACAAAAACAAAATTTATATCATTTTCACAATCCAAACAAATTATATAACCTTCTCTGGTGTACAATTCCACACCAGTAAACATAAACAAAAACATCGTAGAACAGAAGATCACCTGTGACCCGTTCTTCTTGTGCTCATGGTGCCTTAAACTTATGTTTACGAGTGCTACATCTTGGTGCCCCCACCACCACCCTGCCCTCGCTGGCACCAGCATTGGAGACAGCCCGCTGACTCTGGTGTCTTGTTGGTCTTGATGACCTTGGCGGGCATCTTCTGGTCAGTGAAGCCTGTCCTGGGCCTGCCTGGGAGGGAACTGCCAGTGCCACAGCCGGCATTTCTCCAGGCATCACAGCCTCATCAGATGCAACGGTCACTGGCAGAGGGCCGGAGGAAATGCTGCCATCATCAAGGGCGCCCTGAGGGGAGCCTGCAGAGACAACAAGCAACATATGTGCCTATGTGAGGTCGCTCTGGACCTCCCTGCTCGCTATTGATCGACAGGCCTGAGGTCATTGCCTATGTGAGGGCTTGCAGGTCCGAGTGCAACACCAGGAACGCCTGATTCTGCCCCTAGAGCTGCCTCTCCATGAGAGTCATCTCTCTCTCAATGGATGAGGCAGTGCGCTTGGCCATGAGGATCGTCGCAGTGCTTATGCTCCACATGGCCTCTTCCACAACAGAGATCATGGCACGCATACCCTCATGGATCTCCGCCAGACCCTCCCGCACATCCTGCTGGATATCCAGCATCTGCCGCCTAATGGACAACTCCAGAGGCTCATCATCTGCCTTCGACTCAGCATCATCCTGGTCTCCGACTGCCGGCGCACTGGGCACTCTCTGCCTCCACCTGCTCCTCAAGCAAGTGTGAAGTGCCCTCACCATTGTGCTCTGACATTCTAGCAGAACATCTAATGTCCACCAAGGTGCGGTATCTGTGCTGGTGCCTGGTTCAGAGAGTGGGTGTGACGCAGGTGCATCTGAAGCCCTGCGCTCCGCTGGCATCAGGTGTGGATCTACGGGGTCCTGCGATTGAGTGCGTGCTGGCGAATCTAAAGGAGAACAATGACATGTCATTAGTTTAGGTCATCACACTGTCCCTGTGCATGCCAGGCACCCTGGTGAGACAATGTAGATCTGCATCATGGTGCCATCGTTTCTCAATGATCAATGTTTTGAGGTTCCCATTAATGATGAGACTACACAAGAATGTTTGCACCGTCCGAAGCTCTCAGCTCTGTGCACTGCAATCTTACCTTCATTTGACACCCCAACCTCTCCTCAACTGGCTGACCAAGGTGTGTGGAGCCTCTCCAGCTCCATGGTATCCTGCTTAAATCCTGGAAGGATTAGAAGGTTTGGGGGGCCTCTGCCTGTCCGGGACCTCTCAATGTTGTTATGGCTTGCCTTCTCCTGAAAGGATAGAGACGCATTGATTAATCCACCCTCTATCTGCAGCGCCATTGCAGCCTGGCCAACCTCACCTGAGGAACACCTTGCAGGGCGTATCCGAGTCATGGCCCTCGAATCGCAAGGTACTCAGTCCAAACAACCAGGGCTCGCTCCCTTGGCCAGCTCTGGTGTCATTGAATGTTAGCACTCAGACTCTAACACCCCTGAGCTCCACGGGGCGGGGGAGGCCACGGCCACACCTTAACACTTCACTGATCCATGCCAATTCAGTACCCACCTTTGCCGAGCACAGCAAATCATTGAACCTTTTGCGGCACTGCACCCATGTGCAGCACACAATGTTGTGGCTGCTGACCTTGGCTGCCACCTCCTCCCAATCTTTCTTTGTCAGGTGCTGTGGTCTCCTCCTTCCATCTCTGGGGACAAGGGCATCCCTCCTGGCATCCACCTCCTCCAGGAGGACCGCGAGGCACTCCTCCAAAAACCAGGGGGCCGACCCGACCTGCCCTCCAGCCTGATGTCTCCAGCCACAGTTGAGGTCATGGCTTCAGCCTTCAGCATGCAGAAGATATGTTTTTCCCTGGCAGCCTTCAAGCAGCTACCTGTGCCGTTTTTAAACCGTCCACCGAGTTGCCATTGTACCCAGCACCCAACAGGCACCTATCCCGCCTGGCACTTCCTGATCACGGGTAGGGGCCCATTTCCCGACCGGTCCTGGGCCGCTGATTGTCCATGCCCGCCAAGGGTAAAATTCAGGCCCAAGTGAACAGATGGAAACACATATCTCATTCAGCTGTACTTCCTTGGCTAACAAGATATCACAAATATAAAATTTAATTCATAGGATGTAAATAATGATCTGTCTTTAAGAATATACATTAATTCATAAGAGAATTATTTTAGTCTTTGGATGGTGAGTAAATGAATTACTTAGCAATTAACGTGAAGTCTGATAAGCTGGAATGAAGTTAAACCTGGCTTACTAGCTCCCTCTTCAGAATGTTCCTCCAATAACAAAATAACAAAGGTGGCTTGATCACTGAAAATATGATTATATCACCCATCAATCAAATATGTGCTTACTTTATTCTTATTTTGTTTCTTATCAACGTGTAAAGGTGTCTATCAAAAAACTGGCATAGTGCGATGGGAAACTGCGCATTCACCTTTCCAGCATGAGTTTAATTCTAGTTCAAACACATACCTCATCTGTCCAATCACTATCATGGTTCTATATTAGTTTGTTTCAGCAGATTCAACTGAGTTCCAATGGGTGTAGATCAACACACGAACAGCTAAAACTTTGAACAGGAAAAGGTGAACTGGCCCATCAATGCTCGCACATACAGTCATGGTGCAATTGAGCGTCATGATTCCCAAATCCTACCCTTTCCCCAAACCAGACACATAGGGTGGAATTTTTAGGTTGGGATGTGGGCGTGCGCCTGACCCGATCGGAGGTGAAATCACGCAAGATGATGTCGGCGATCGTCCCGATGTCATCCCACGCTCGTGTGATATTTCAGTAGGCGGGTACGCATGAGTATTCAAAGCACGTCCGCTGACAATTAAGAAGACAATTAAAAATGTTAAAGTTCCAATTGTTCCAGATTTTTTGTGGACAGGTGAATCTGCCAAGCAGACTTTGCATTTTTGATGAAACCGCATCCAAGGGTGGGCCGATCCTGTCCATCACCTACTGGAAGAGGCAACAAAAAATAACAAGCCAATTCAACAAAAACAAATTCTGGGAAATTCCTCTCTGATTCCCCCTCCAACCTTCACAACAGTGATCGCAACTAATTCCAGGAGACCACAGTGACCGTAGGACACATCACACAATATCCCATCTATCTTCCTTATGCTGCAATGTCAGCCACAGTTGGAAAGCTTGCAGCAAATCCATACTCACTGCCAGATCTGGCCACTTGGTCTAAAGTTTGATAACCTTCTGCAAATCTAAAAACCTCCTGACATCTAACCTAGTTCTATACTTACATCGCTTATATGTGTGCCCCCAATTCTCCCTATTGTCTTATACAAATAATCTATTCATGTCAATATTGTCTCAACCTTTCATTATTTCAAAAACCAGAACCAAATCTTCCCAATGTCTATAATTTACTAAAAAGGACCCAGCTCTCTGAGTTTATTCTGGTAGCAATAGATTTTTAATGTAATGGCCCTACTCTAGACCTTTCCAAGGTTTTAATATCACCCATTTCATGAGGGGACTAAAATCAGACACAGCATTCTGTGTGAGGCTTAATTTGAGGTTCAATGCAATGATAACATAGTATTTTATATTGGATTGTCCTGCTAATACATCCTAATACTCTATTTTCTTTTGCTATGACATCATGGCACTGGTCATGAAACTTGTAATTCATGCATTAAAACAGTTATGTCTTTTCCTACTCAACAAACCTGTGTTCAGGACCCTGCATGACATACACACAATTAACACTGACTCTGCCTACATGTCTTCTACTATATTTATTTATATTAAATGACAACTCCTTGCCCAGGTCCCTTTCCACCACCACAGCAGGATCTGATTGTAGTCATTTTTTTCTCTCTGCCAAGGTTATAACAAGAGCACAAATCTCTGTATCACCTTTGAACTTGCACACAGTTCCCAGTGAGACTCTGCTGTAGAATCAATAGCAGAATCCATATTTCACTATGAATTAGTACTGCATTTGTGATATCATGTAACAATGCCACAATATATATAGGAAAAATGTTTCATTGTGTTGCACTGACATTTCTCAATTCAATAAAGGGAAATAAATAAAGAGTCTAGATTCTCCATCCATAGGTGAGTTAACAACAAGTTATGCCTCCCAATTGCACATGTGACTCTACTGCTAACTTTCTTAATTTTCCTTACAAGAGACTAAATAATTATTAGGAACAGGATGGCAATGGGAAAACCATTAGATGTTGGTGTACTGCTACTGCGATGGAAGGAAATTAGGTTCCCCTGTAGGAAAATGTTTAATGGTAAGTAAAGGCACTACCCTCCAGCACACTTGTATAGCTTAACCCTGCCCCTCTCTTACCTTCCCTTTTAGTGTTATTAACTGACTGAAGGGAAAGCTATTCACAAGGAACCTTTGCCATCAATATTGCACTTTGTTAACTCCCTATCACCATCTGAACTTACATTGGCTGTGTTACGATCCCAAAGAGACTGGTAAATTTTAATAGAAAGGAATCCCATAAGGCAAACAGAAAGACAACCAATGGGCATATTTTCATTTTTTTAAAACTTCTATTGTAATAAACTACCTAAAACCAACATAATTCAAACATTAATTGAAAAGGAAGGATCTTTCAAACAAAAAGTTAAATTTCATTTAAACAGTTGATACACTCAAATAGTTATAAACACTCAGATTACCTCTCGCATAAATGTGGTACCATGGGCAATCTCACAGTCTTTCCAACTCAATCTACATTTTGTAGGATCTTTCACTTCCCATCCAATTGTTTCAGTCCTTGAGTCACATACACCAGCAGTTGTATCCCTTCCAATGTCCCCGGACATTGCCAAGGCTCACAGCTATGAGCCCTCTCTCACTCAGGTCACAACAGTTCTGATGGCACAGAATCCCCAGAGACTCCCTTCTCTGAGGCTTTAAACAGTCTGGTGGGCTCTGACAACACTGAAAGAGCAGCAATGGCTCTTGTCCAATCCACAATCCCTTGTTCCTTTGTGTCTTCAGATCTCTGCTCTATTCTCAGAGACCTGTTTCAACACCAGGATCTGTTTGAAGACGCCAGACAGAAAAGCTTTACAGTCATAGAGAACCTTACTTATTTGTTCTTTACACAAATTCTCAATGTGCTCTGAACTGACAAGCAGAAAACACTAGCTGACTCAACCCCACTGCAATTCATTTTCTATTTACCCTTTGCATCTTAGCTGTTTATCCCATGGCAACCTCAGGTCACATGTGCATTTACATATGAACATATGAATTAGGAGCAGGAGTAGGCCACTTGGCCCCTCAAGCCTACTCCGGCATTCAATAAGTTCATGGCTGATCTGAATGTAACTTCAACCCCAAATTCCTGTCTACCCAGTTAACTTTTCACTCCCTTGTTAATCAAAAATCTATCTAGCTCTGCCTTATAAATATTCAAAGACTCTGCTTCCACTGCCTTTTGGGGAAGAGAGTTCCAAAGACTCAAACCTCTGAGAGAAAAGATTGCTCCTCATCTCTGTCTTAAATTAATGGTCCCTCACTTTTGGGGTGGCCCAGGGGCAGGTCTCTACCTACCCCTTATTTTTAAATAGTGACCCTTAGTTTTAGATTCTCCCACAAGAGGAAACATTCTCTCCACATCCACCCTGTCAAGACCCCTCAGGACCTTAAAGGTTTCAATTAAGTCACCTCTTACTCTTCTAAATTCCAGTTGATACAAGCCTAACCTGACCAGCCTTTCCTCATAAGGCAACTGGCCCATTCCTGGTATTAATCTAGTAAACCTTCTCTGAACTGCTTCATAATCAGGAAACTAATCAACCTTCTTTCAGAATACTTCCCAGCCCACTTTGATCCTAAAGAAACATGGCAGAAAAGAAAATAAAGACTTTTCCCAGCACATGGGTCATCACAGCTGCCATGAGGGGTTAATGATGCTTTGGACCTGCAAACATTGGAATGATGGGATGCATGCAAACTCCTAGGTGAAGTGTGAGCAGCCATAAAATTCCTCCAACACTGATTTATTGGGAAAGGAAAAAGTAGTGCATGGCTAGGGGCAAAGAATTACAACCTTGAAAACTTTGGCTGCACAAAAACAGGAAGTTTGTTGCTCAGAGGCAAACAAAGAGGAAAGGCTGTATTAGACATGAGGCAAGGAACTGAGCCCAAGGATGGACACATAACGTAAGGCGGAGCACAACTCAATTCACATTTATGTTATCTAACAAAGTTTAACAATGGTCATGTTCTCAACAGTTACTTCTTCAAGAAATCATGTACATAATTATACAACAAAGCAAGCTTTTATTTCTTTCAAATCCTCGGGGATACCTTGGAGAAAGAGATCATTAGCTCATAGGAACTTTTAACCTATCCTCATCACCTCTGTTTTGGTATCTGACCTGTTCTAGGTAAAGCCCAGTTCCAGCCACTCAGGAAGAAGTTCTTTTTTATTTATTCTTTCATGGGATATCAGCACCGCTTACAAGGCCACCATTTGCTCCCCATCCCTAATTGGCTTGAACTGACTGGCTTGCTAGACCATTTCAGGACACTGTTTAAAAGTCAACCCCATTCCTATAGGTCTAGAATTATGATAAATTTACATTGTTTGAAATTGATGTAGTTGAATCCGAACTTTCTCAGCCTTCAGGAAGTGGTCATACTCTGCTGCAGGAGAAGAAGCTAGTTATTGATTGAGTTTCTGCTAAGTGACTATTCTGTTCTATTTATTCTATTCCTAAGGCTCAAAATAGTCTAGCAACTGGTGGTAAGGTCAATAAAATATATAAAAACAAAAGTAAAATATATAATTGAATAAAATAATTAAATTGTTAATTAGAACACATTAAGGATGTCAGGACAGGCGATGTGTCACAGCTGCAGCATGTGGGACCTCCTGGATGCCAGTTTGACCCAGGCCAAACACATTTGCAGTAAGTAATTGAAGTTTGAGCATCTTCAGCTCAGAGTTTGAGCTGGACACTGAACTACAGACACTGCGATGTATCAGGGAGGGGGAAGGTTACCTGGATTCTTTGTACCAGGAGGCAGACACACTTCTTAGAACAGGGTCTTCTGATTTGGTCAATGGTCAGGGACAGGAGAGTACGACTGCGAGTGAGGTAGGTATGGGGACGCAGAGGGCAGGAGTGTGAGTCTCTGCAATTGTCCAACAGGTTTGAGTTTTTTTCAGCTTGTTTGGATGAGAGTGGGGGCTGCAGGGTGGATGAGCTAACTGGCCATTGCACTGTGGTACAGGAAGCCATTCAAGTGGGGGGAGCATAAAGGAATGTAGTGGTAGTAGGGGATAGTAATGTCAGAGGGATTGACACTGTTCTCTGCAGCAAAGAGCAAGAGCCCAGACTGCTTTGTTGCCTGCCTGGTGCCAGGGTTCGGGTTATCTGCTCAGGGCTGGAGAGGAACTTGCAGTGGGAGGAGGAAGACCCAGTCGTTGTGGTCCATGTAGGTACCAATAACAGGCAGGACAAAGAAGGAGGTTCTTTGTAGTCAGCATGAAGACCTAGGCACCAAATTAAGAAGCAGGACCTCAAAGGTCATAATCTCTGGATTATTACCTGAACCATGTGCAAATTGGCATAGGTCAAATCAGATTAGGGAGATGAATGCGTGGCTCAAAGACTAGTGTGGGAGATGTGGGTTCTGGTTTGTGGGGCACTGGCACCACTGCTGGGGAAAGTGGGATCTGTACAGTTGGGACAGTCTCCACCTGAACCATGCTGGGACCAGTGTTCTTGCGAGCTGCCTCACTAGGGAAGCAAAAAGAGTTTTAAACTAAATAGTGGGGGCAACGGATCAAATTTGGGAAGATGTGGTAAATTAAAGAGCAGAGACAAGACAAAAGAAAAAGGTATTATTACAGGAATTGAAAAACAGACCGTGACAGGAAGGGGTAGAGAGTACAAATCTAACAGTAAATCAACAGATGAAACTAGAGGTTATAAAAAGAATAAAATGGTAAAACTAAAAGCTCTATATCTGAATGCACCTAGCATTAGAAACAAAACAGATGAACTGAGAGCTCACATAGAAATAAATACTTACAATTTGATAGCCATTACAGAGACATGGCTGGATTGGGCCCTGAATATTGAAGGGTACAGGACATTTAGGGAGGACAGGAAGCGAGGGAAAGGTGGAGGGGTGGCTCTGTTAGTTAATGATGGTCTTAGCACAGTAGAGAGGGATGACCTAAGTTCAGGAAACCAGGAAATGGAAACGGTTTGGGTAGAGACGAGAAATTGCAACGGCAAAAAGTCATTTGTGGGAGTTGTGTACAGGCTCCCTAACAGTAACCACATGGTAGGGTTGAGCATAAAGGAAGAAATAATGGAAGCTTGTCAGAAAGGCACGGCAATAATCATGGGAGATTTTAATTTACATATCAACTGGAAAAGTCAGATGGGAAAATATAGCTTAGATGAGGAGAATATTGAATGTTTTTGGGATTGTTTCTTAGAACAGCATGTTCTGGAGCCAACCAGAGAGCAGGTTATACTAGACCTGGTATTGTGAAATGAGATGGGAGTAATTAATGATCTCATAGTGAAGTCGCCCCTAAGTAGCAGCAATCATAATATGATTGAATTTTACATTCAGTTTGAGGGAGAGAGGAGTGGGTTTGAGACTAAGTTTTTAAACTTAAATAAGGGCAATTATGAGGGCATGAAAGCTGAGCTGGCTAAAGTGAATTTGCAAGTTAGATTAAAGGATAGGTCAATAGAGATGCAGTGGCTAATATTTAAGGGGATATTTCAGAATGTACAGAATAGATATATTCCAACAAGTAAGAAAAGGTCCAAGGGACGGACAACACCATCTGTAGTTAACTAGAAAAGTTAAAGATAGTATCAAACTTAAAGAAAAAGCATATAATTGTGCAAAGACAGGTGGAAGGCCAGAAGATTGGACAGAATGTAAGGAACAGCAAAGAATGACTAAAAGACTAATAAGGAGGGAAAAATAGAGTATGAGAGAAAGTTAGCCAGAAATGTAAAAACAGATAATAAGAGTTTTTATAAATATTTAAAAAAGAAAAGAGTTAACAAAGTGAGTGTTGGTCCCATAGAAAGTGAGTCTGGAAAATTGATTAAGGAAAACAAGCAGATAGCAATGAATTGAACAGGTATTTTGCATCAGTTTTCATTATAGAGGATACAAGAAACATCCCAGAAGCAGCTATAAACCAGGAAATAGAAGTGGGGAAGGAAGTCAGGAAAATTACAGTCACCAGAGAAGTGGGGGTGCTGAGTAAATTGTTGGAGCTGTGGACTGACAAGAGCCCATGTCCTGATGGACTTCATCCTAGGGTCTTAAAAGAAGTGGCTAGTGAGATAGTTCATGCATTAATTTTAATTTTCCAAAACTCCCTAGATTCGGGGAATGCCCCATTAGATTGAAGATAGCAAATGTAACTCCATTATTCAAAAAGGGAGGGAGACAGAAAGCAGGAAACTACAGGCCAGTTAGTTTAACATCAGTCAAGGGAAAATGTTAGAAGCTATTATTAAAGAAGCTATAGCAGGGCACTTGGATCAGCTCAAGGACATCAGGCAGAGTCAACATGGATTTGTGAAAGGGAAATCATGTTTAACCAACTTATTGGAGTTCTTTGAGGAAGTAACACGTGCTGTGGATAAAGGGGAACCAGTACTGTACTTAGATTTCCAGAAGGCATTTGATAAAGTAGCACATCAAAGGTTATTAAGGAAAATAAAAGCTCATGGTATAGGAGGTAACATATTGGCATGGGTAGAAAATTGGCTGGCTAACAGGGAGAAGAGAGTAGGCATAAATGGGTCTTTTTCATGTTGGCAAGATGTAACGAGTGGTGGGCCACAGGGATCAGTGCTGTTTACAATTTATATAAATGACTTGGATGAAGGGATTGAAGGGATGATTGCCAAATTTGTTGATGACACAAAGATAGTTAGGAAAGTAAGTTGTGAGGAGGACATAAGGAGGCTACAAAAATATATAGGCAGGTTAAGTAAGTGGACAAAGGTCTGGCAAATGGAGTATAATGTGGGAAAATGTGAAATTGCCCATTTTGGCAGTAGGAATAAAAGAGAAGCATATTATCTAAATGGTGAGAGATTGTAGAGCTCTGAAGTGCAGAGGGATATGGGTGTCCTAGTGCAGGAATCACAAAAGGCTAGTATGCAAGTGCAGTAAGTGATTATGAAAGCTAATAGAATGTTATCATTCATTGCGAGGGGAATTGAATACAAAAGTAGGGAGGTTATGCTTCAGTTGTACAGGGAGACCACATTTGGAGTACTGTGTACAGTATTGGTCACTTTATTTAAGGAAGGGTGTAAATGCTTTGGAAGCAGTTCAGAGAAGGTTTCCCAGACTAATACCTGGAATGGGAGGGTTGTCTTATGAGGAAAGGTTAGACAGACTAGGCTTGTATCGGCTGGGGTTTAGAAGAGTAAGAGGCGACTTGATTGAAACAAATAAGATCCTGAGGGGCCTTGATAGAGTGGATGTAGAGAGGATGTTTCTTCTTGTGGAAGAATCTAGAACTAGAGGTCACTGTTTAAAAATAAGGGGTCACCCATTTAAAACAGAAATTAAGCAAAATGTTTTCACTCAGAGGGTAATGAGTCTTTGGAACTCTCTTCCTGAAAAGGTGGTAGAAGCAGTGTGTTTGAATAATTTTTAAGGCACAGGTGCATAGATTCTTGGTAAGCAAGGGGATGATAGGTTGTTGGCTGTAGGTTGGATACAGATTTCTGGTTACTATCAAATCAGCCATGATCTTATTAAATGGCGGAGCAGGCTAGAGGGGCTAAATGGCCTACTCCTGCTCCTTGTTTGTATGTGAAACCTTGGTTCCTGCACAAGATAAAGGCAGGTGTCTCAGTCCAAGACCTCTTCCCTGTGTTTTGTGCAGCCTTCAGACCAAGTGTGGTCCGGCCTCACACTCACTGGACACATTCCTGATGCCTGCACCTCGATGTTGCTTCCATAATTCTTTCTGTGTGCTCTCAGTGCCTTTAAGGTGGGGCTGGCACCCATCTCCTCAGCACCTGTGACCAGTGACGCTGTGCTCCTGAAGGGGACAGGCGCTGAAGGCTGACAAAGGATCAGGTGCATTTAAAGTTTCATGGCCATGTCTCCATGATATGACCCTGATCACAGAGCGTAAGTGGGCTGCCCTCGGCCAGACAGGAGTCAGACATTCTCAGAGACTATGTGAGAATCTATGGAGTATCCTCACTGCATGTTGTCAACATCCTCCTGCAATCACGTGACTATTAGGGCCTCCGCTGCATCTCCATGACAGGAGCCTTATCACAGAGGGTATGTGCACTGCCATAAGCCAGACTGGAGTCAAACATTCATAGATGCAATGTGAGGGTCTATGATATCTCCTCACCGCATGTCGTCATCATCCTCCACAAACCTAGCAGCTATGAGGGCCTCCCGAGTGCACCTGCCAGAGCTATGGCCTCATCACGGCCTTCGAGGATTTCTTCACCCTCATCCCTGTCAACACCCTCTTCATCGGAGGAGACTTCCAGCTCCTCCAACTCCTCCTCAGCCAGCTCCTTTCCCCGTTGCAGCGCCAGGTTGTAAAGGGCGCAACAGGTGACGACGATGCGTGACACCCTCTAGGATTGCATTGCAGGGCTCCACCAGACCAGTCCAGGCACTGGAATCTAATTTTCAGCTTCCCAATGGTTTGCTCCACCAAGTGATGAGTTGCAGCATGAGCCTTGTTATACCTTCATTCTGCTGCAGTCTGATGCCGCCACACGGGTGTCATCAGCCACATCCTCTGCGGGTAGCCCTTGTCCCCGAGGAGCCATTCCTGCAACCTCTGTGAACCCTGGAAGATGTCAGGGATCTGTGACTGACTGAGAATGTAGGAGTGTGGACACTCCCTGAAAACCGTGCGCAGGCCTGCAGGATGCATTTGTGGTGGTTGCACACCAGCTGCACATTCAGTGAAAGGAAGCCTTTACACTTGACATAGTTGACCCCTTGTTTGACGGAGAACTGAACTCCACATGAGCGCAGTCGATGGCACCCTGTACCTGTGGGAAACATGAGACCTGGGCAAATCCAATCACTCTTGCATCCTGACTTTCCTGGTCCCGGGCGAAATTCACAAAGTTGTGTGCCCTCGCGAAGCTGGCATCTGTGACCTCATGGATGCATTTGTGGGTGGAGGCTTGTGATATCCCACAGAGATCACCTGTGGAGCCCTGAAAGGAGCCACCTGTGTAGAAATTGAACGCTGTCACTTTCACGGCCACAAGCAATGGATGCCCTCCATTTCCTTATGATGCCGAATCCTGCAGCAGGTGGCAGACATGACCAACCAGTTCCCTAGATATGCGCAGCCTTCAGCGACAATGGTTCTCGGCCATCTGCAGGAATGAAAGGCGACGTCTATAGACCCTGGGTCTGGCTAGGCACCGACCTGTGACCTCCAGCCACCCCTTCTTCCTGAGGGTGCTGCTCATCCCTCTGTGTAGCCAGGCACCTCCATTGCTCTCTTCTCTGTCATCTCCACTCTACGCTACGAGGCATATAGCTGGTTCACCAGGCTCCATGCTCCTGATGTACTCCTTCTGCAGAATGAAAGAGAGAGATGTGTGGGTTAGCTTGGGTGTTCTAAGAACCTCTCTTGATTAAGCCTGATGGCCCCTTAACGTATCCCGGAGAGTGCTGGCCAACACTTGGATCGCCAGAGTTTAATGTGCTGCATGGCTGCCGAAGACCCCACCCACATCTGCCCCACTCCACCTGACAGATTTGCAACAGCTTCGGCCATTGGATTGCATACTGTGCTCTCAGCTCAGGCGCAGGCATTCTCCTAACCCACACTGCAAGGCTGCACTGTTAACTTGAACCATGGTGGAAACTGGTCCAAACCAGAATAATGACCTTGCAAGGGGCTGTGAGTACCTCCACCAGCGACTGTTCCGTGGCCAGCTTTCACAAGGAGATTGTACAATGTGTGCAGTCGTCCAATTGTTCTACCATCCAGTAAAATGCTCATTAGTTTGCAGTCTGGAGCATTTGGTGGCACTTTCATGCCTCTGCATAGCTTGAGTGGATAGATCAGCTAGAGGATGGACTCCAAGCATGTCAACGTGGCTGCGCCTGAACTGTCCCAGCTGTGGAGGAATGGTCATTTTATACAAGGTTTCCCTAATGTGTGGCCGCTTTCTTCCCCCACCTTGTGCATTTGTGCACCACCATCAACCGCAGTACAGCCCTTGTCCCAGCACCGCACTGTCATCCAGCCAGGAAAAAGCGACTTGCCTGTGACCTCGCCTGAATGCATAGCACCTCAATCTTGAAGTCCAACAGGCGATGTGAGCATTGTGCAATGTTACTGTGCACACTCCTCAGAGTTCCCCTCAAAGTGAGGCTCGCCAAGTGCCTTATATATGCTGTTTTGAAACTCAGATGATCCAGCACTGGGGGTTGGGGGGGTGGGGGGGGTGGGGGTGATTCCAGCGGGCTGGGCTTATAATGATACACAGATGTAATACAATGAGGTTCCCGGCGTCTGACGGCGGGAAATACGGCCTGCCATTGACAGGCAGAGCAGACAATTGAAAACTGGTTTCACGAAATTGTGAAACCGATTTTTGGCCTTCTCGCCATATTGTCCGCTCACGCCACCAAATATGTCTGACGCCTGCAGGCATGGAAAGTTCCGCCCTGAGAAAGAATTATATTCTATCAGAATGTCGATTGAATGAAACTCTTTTTCCTATTAATAAAACTGAGTGGGTTATCATAAGGAGCTTTGAATGTAACATGTGTTCCATCAATTGTTCCTGTGGGTTGCCTGGTGATCTATAGACTTGGACTGCTTGCTCTCCTTATTTCACAGGTTCCATGAAGAAACTAAAAAACAATCTGGCCCACTTCATACATAGACACAGAATATCTCCAATGGTAGCTAGAGATCAGTAGCACCAAGAGCGAAGTGAAATTTATAACTCTTGGAACTCAACCTCCATAAAGAAGGATAAGCCAATGTGCAGAAATTTTTTTGCAAGTATATCTAACATTAAGTATTCAATTTTATGAGTAGTTTGGGGGCAGGTTAGCTTAGATGGCTAGCATGTGCTTCAGAATAAAGTAACACCATGGGTTCAATTCCCATTGTGACTGAAGTAGACTTCGGACCATCCCTCTCGCCCTGCCCCTGAGAGTGGAAGAAAATGGCAAACCACCGCTGATAAAAACTGCCAATTAAACAGCTCAGGATGAAGCAATGGCAGACAATGAGCTTTCAGGCAGAGCACACATGAATGAATGTGAAGGTTTAGTGATTGTGTTTTAGAATTGTGTAATTTTGTGTGTATTTATTATGTTACAAGTATTATTTATATCCATATACACTGACCTAAATAAAGACAGAAAATGGAAACTAAAAACAATGCAAAGAGGCTATTGAGTAATTTGATTAATCAATTCTGCATTATATGTTAATTCATTCATTGCCAACTTTGAAAAAATTAGTTGACCAATTTTCAGCAAATTATTGATTCCCTATTGGCACGTTTTGCTACTTATTAATTTCTTCACATTTAATAGGTCAGACATTTGATTAATATCTTTGCAGATAAGTTCTCATTTCAGTCATTCCATAATTCTCAGTTTGTGGATAAATATCATTTCGGGGATTTTACACTTTTTTGTTTGTATTTCCTCTGAAACTGCAACAGTCTGATTCGTAAATGCCAACATGTGGCCATCCTTCTGTTAAATGTTACTAATTTTGATTATCATTCTCATCCTTTGACTATAGGTGGTTAAAAATTGAAAATTATGACGCACCATACATGCAAGATACAATTTGTAATTAAAGAGATAGACACAATCTAGAAGTTATTGCTAATGATAACAGGTCAGAGATTTGATTGATAACTTTACAAATAAGTTCTCATAGCAATAACAGAAACATGGCTTAAAAATGAAGACTGGGCATGTAAAGTACAAGGATATAAAGTGTTCAGGAAAGATAGGGAGGGACAAAGGAGAAGTGTGGTGGCAATAATGGTTAGGGAAGACATTGCAGTGTTAGAGAGAATTTCCTTGAGAGGGTAGGGGCAGAGTCCATTAGGTTAGAAATAAAAGCAGAAAATGTTGTTAAAAGAAGAGTCATATAAACTTGAAACGTTAACTCTGTTTCTCTCTCCACAGATGCTGCCAGACCTGCTGAGCTTTTCCAGCATTTTCTGTTTTTATTTCAGATTTCCAGTATTTTGCTTTTTTCCATTTGGTTAGAGTTGTGAAGCAAGACAGGTAAGATCATGCTACCTGGGGTATACTATAAGCCCCCAACTAGTAAAAGAGAGGTAGAGAAACAAAGTGCTGGGAAATCACAGAAATGTGCAAGAACTATAGGGTGGTGATAGTGGGGGATTTTCATTGCTCAGATATCAATTGGGATATAATGTTAGAGTAAAGGAGGAGAGAGGGAATTTATGAACAGCGTTCAGGAGAATTTCCTTGATCAGTATGTTCTTGGCCCAACTAGAAAGGAGGCATTTCTGGTACTAGTGCTGGGAAATGAGGTGGGCCAAGTAGACCAAATTGTTTAGAACAGGCTAAAGTTGACTTTAATGATACTACCTAGCATATCTAGCCCAAGTCTCCTTTCTACTGTTAGATGCTCTGTAGACCAACCTGTTCATGTGATTGATCCTTTGATTGATCCTTTATTATTTGTTATCTCCACCCATTTAGATTCTATTTTTGTCTTGCTGAAAGCCGTATCGCTTAAATGTCTCTGGGTGAACACTTGGGTAAGAGCGATCATCATATCATAAGGTTTAGATTAGTAATGGAGAAGAGCAAGGAACAATCTAATTTCTAAATTGAAAGGTAGTTAATTTCAATGTGATGAGAAAGGATCTAGCCTAGGTAAACTGGAGCCAGAGACTGACAGGAAAAACTGTAACGTAATAATGGGTGATCTTTAAGGAAGAGGTACTTCAGGTACAGGATAGGTACAACAAGGGCAAAACGTAAGGGAACCAAAAACAAGGCTGTTTGGATGACAAGAGGGAGATCAAGATTATGATAAATCAAAAAAAGGTTAATGCACGTCAGGTGAGTTCTTCAAGTGAAAACCAGGTCAAAAACAATAGATTGAGAGGGGGAGGTGAAGCGAAAAATAAGGCTGGCAAAAAGAGAGTATGAGAATAGAATGGCTGTCAACATAAAAGGGAATCCAAAAATCTTGCACCAGCTTGTAAATAGTAAATGGGTACTAAGAAGTGGAGTGGATCCTATTAAGAACAAAGAGGGTTAGAGGCTTAGGACAAGGCTAGAACACTTAATGAGTTCTTTGCATTTGGTGCTTACTAAGGAAGAGGAATTTGAAAAATATCATTGGAAGCAGAGAGAGTGGAGTCAATGGATAGTGTGAAAATTGAAATGGAAGACGTACTGGAAAGGCTGGCTATGCTTAGAGTGGATAAGCCATCTGATGCAGATGGCTTGCATCCCAGGTTTCTAAGGATATAGGGATGGAGATAGCAGAAGGACTTACCTTAATTTTTCAAACTTCCTTAGATATGGGGGAGGTGTCAGAGGATTGCAGAGTGGCAAAAAGCAACTATAGACTGGTTAGTTTAACGTCAGTGATGCCTAAGATTTTGGAATCCTTAGTCAGGTAAAAGTCCAACAAGCATTGGAAAGGTTTGAGTTAATTAAGGACAGCCAGCATGTATTAGTAAAAAGCAGGTCATGTTTGACTAATCTAATTGAATTTTTGATGCAATAACAGTGAAGGTTGATGAAGAGAATGTGGTGGATGTTGTCTTTATGGTTTTTAAGGAAATGTTTGACAAGATACTAGATAGAAGGCTGGTCAACCAAACTGAAGCATATGGAATAGAAAGGCAGGTGTTCAATTGGATAAAAACAATGGCTTAAGGACAGAAAGCAGTGAGTTGTGCTAGATGGTTGCTTTTCAGACTGGAGGGTGGTAGACAGTGGTGTTCCCCAAGGGTCAGAGTTAGCACCAGTGCTTTTTTTGCTATATATGAATGACTTGGATCTTGGAATATAGTGTAAAATTTCAAAATTTGCTGATGATACTGAACTTGGAGGAGTGGCAAAGAGTGAGGATGATACGAATTGCCTGCAACAGGGCATAGATAGGCTAGCAGAATGGGCAGGTACAAGGCAGATGGAATTTAACACAGTGAAGTGTGATGTGATGCATTTTGGCAGAAGGGATGGGAAGAGACAGTATAGACTTAATGTCACAATTCTAAAGTGTGTGCAGGAGCAGAGGGTTCTAAGGGTGCATGTGAATTGATCTTTGAAAGTGGCCCTGCAGGATATATTGAGAGAGTGGTTAGCAAAGCATATGGGATCTTGGGCTTCATAAATAGAGGCATTGAGCACAAAAACAGGGAAGTTATGCTGAACCTACATAAAGCTCTGGTTAGGCCCTAACTAGAGTATTGGGTGTCCAGTTCAGTTCACTGCAATTCAGGAAAGATGTGTACGTCCTTGAGTGGATACAGGGGAGATTTACCAGAATGGTTCCAGGGATGGAGGGAGGGAGGGGGAGGCTAGTTACAAAGTTAAATTGGAAGGACTGGGTTTGTCCCCCTTGGAGCAAACAAGATTAAGGGGTAGATTTGATAGGTGTACAAGATTATGACAGGCTTAGATAAATAGTGGAGATTTTGTGGTGGAGTGGGTAGCCTCCCTGCCTCTGAGCCAGAAGCTTTGAGTTCAAGTCCCACTCCAGGACCTCATGGCGAAGGAAGGTACATTCATAAAGTGGCCAAATAGACTTCAACTTGTAAATCCTTCCAACATACCCCAACAGAAGGCAGTTAAAGTAGTAGAGATTTGTGGCCAGCCATGTGATAGAAAGAAATTGGAGCCTCTACCATCACTATCCATAGCTCCAGGGCTACAAAATGCAAGTAAAAGTGTATGGTGCCACAGTAGCTCAAACTCCTTGGGGAAGCTGACTGGCAGAGTTGGTGTGGATCAGATTGATGTCCACAGCTCGGGGTTCAATCCCCATTCCGGCTGAGGTGGATTTGGGACGTGCCTCCTTGCCCTACCCAACCTGGATGTTGTGGCACTATTGGCCGGATCTGCCTTTGCTCAGAGAACTAAAGAAGAAAATACAGGAGGCAAGGAAAAATCTTCCCATTAGATTGATGGTACAAGGGCTAGGGGACACAGATTTAAGATTTTGGGCAGGAGATGCAAGGGAAATGTGAGGAAGAACTTTTTTTACACAGCGAGAGTTCATGATGTGAAACTTGTTGCCCACTAGGATGGTGAATGCAGAATTAGTCAATGATTTCAAAAGGATTATCAATGGACAAATGCTTAACATTCCTTTGGGTAATTGGATGAGCACTTGAATGAAATAAACTTGCAGGGCTATGGGGACCAGACAGGGGAGTGGGACTGACTGGATTGTTCTGCAGGAAACGGCAGGAACTTGATGGACTGAATGGCTTCCTTCTGTGCTGTAAGTTACTCCATGACTCTATAACACTATGACTCTACGATACTAATGCACAAATATTTAAGGTGTACATATAACTGTCCTCATGTCCATTATTATGTTCATTTTAAATGAGTTAAAACCTTTTGTAAAAGAAGTGAACAAAAGAATATCAACAAAGGAATTTTAAGCATTTGTCCATTGATATTCCCAACAATAATTTCTATAGGAATTTATTTTGTTAATTATTATATATTTTTGTTTGTATTTTAGTTTTACCCTTTAATTCTTAATTGGAAGAACTCGATTTGTAACCGATGGTAATCCTGTAAAATTTTGCTTGTTCACTCTGTCATTTTTTTCAGTGGTATTAACATGCTTTAACTACAGCTCACTGAAAATTATTGCTATCCAACTGGGTCTTCAGTAATACTTGGGCGATCAAGATCAGTGTGATCTTCATTTCATTTCATTTATCTTGGCCAACTGTTGTAAAGTGTCATAAGTTCTTCTTCAGTCTTTCTAAGAATGTCCCTGACTTGGAAAAGTTACATGCTTGGATAAACTGAGACAGAAGACGTTGCTCCAATTAAGTACAGATTCATCAGTTCATAATGGGATCAAAGGACCTAGAATAAAGTTAACCTAGTAACAATTGTTGGCAGCTATTCACTTGGACTTTGTGTTTTCTTTAGAGAACAGACATCTCATTGCCATTGACTGAAACCAGAACTCTCAGTTCAAATGATGCAGTACTTCATCTTCAACTTCTTCCAACATCACTTTCCAATATGCCACTTCCCAAAACAGCACTTCTGACATGTCTTCCTTCCTCCTTAACACAGGTTTCCCACCCACGGTGGTTGACAGGGCCCTCAACCGTGTCCGACTCACCTCCCGCGCCTCTACCCTCACACCTTCCTCTCCCTCCCAGAACTATGATAGGGTCCCCCTTGTCCTCACTTTTCACCCCACCAGCCTCCGCATTCAAAGAATCTTCCTCCGCCATTTCCGCCAACTCCAGCATGATGCCACCACCAAACACATCTTCCCTTCACCCCGCCGTCGGCATTCCGTAGGGACCGTTCTCTCCGGAACACTCTGGTCCACTCCTCCATCACCTCAGCCCCCTTCCACGGCACCTTCCCATACAATGGCAGAAGGTGCAACACCTGCCCCTTTACTTCCCCCTTCCTCACCGCCCAAGGGCTCAAACACTCCTTTCAAATGAAGCAGTGCTTCACTTGCACTTCCTTCAATTTAGTCTACTGCATCTGCTGCTCCCAATGTGGTTTCCTCTGCATTGGAGAGACCAAACGCAGACTGGGTGACCACTTTGCAGAACACCTTTGGTCTGTCCGTAAGCATGACCCAGACCTTCCTGTCGCTTGCCATTTCAACACACCACCCTGCTCTCATGCCCACATGTCCGTCCTTGGCCTGCTGCAATGTTTCAGTGAAGCTCAACGCAAACTGGAGGAACGGCACCTCATCTTCCGATTAGGCACTTTACAGCCTTCCGGACTTAATTTGAGTTCAACAACTTCAGATCCTAAACTCTCTCTTCCATCCTCGCCCCTTTTTGATCCCCTTTTTTCAAATGTTTATTTTTTAATTTTTATATATATATTTTCCCACCTATTTCTCTTATTAATACTTTTTAAATTTATTTCCATTCATTGTTTTATCCCCATCTTTTAGCCTATTTTGATCTTTTCTCCCACACCGTTCCCCCCCACCCCACCCCCACTAGGGCCATCTGTCACTTGCTCATCCTGTTTTCTAATCTTAATGTCACCATTATCACCTCCTTTAGCCAGTATCACCACCATCAACACCCCTTCGACCTTTTGTTTATGACATCTTTTGCAATCTCTCCTTTGCCTCCACCTATCGCTGGCCCTCTATCCAGCTTCACCTGTTCCACCCCCCCTTAAACAGTATATATTTCACCACATTTTTACTTCTCTTTAATTCTGAAGAAGAGTCAAACGGACTCGAAATGTTAACATTGGCCAGATTTTTCCAGGTGACATGCGGATGGCGTAGCCCACACGACAGCGCGTAAAATTACGTGCTCAGTGCGCCCGCCATTAATTGAAGGGCTCGTTAAGCCCCTTAACTTGCCAAATCTGTACGATTTTGAGGGGCCTGTGTGAACTTCGGGTCGGCGCACGGGCCCAGCGGGAAGGCGGGTAGGAGATTATTTAAGAAAACCTTTGCAATGTCGGGATATGTGGACTCAGAGGGGTTGTTCATGTTTTTGACAAAGTTAGAATTGATGAAAGTGTTTAAAAGTTGCCTGTGTGATTGTTAGTAGTTTTCATCTATGTCCAAGAGTTTCTTGTATACTTTGAAACAAGTCTGCAGACAGTAATCTTTCTCGGGACTGCAGCTTTCTGGAGGCCTCCATTTAGCCTGGGGATATAGGTTCTGACCTCTCCACTGGAGGCAGCTTCCCTGAGGAGGAAGGGAGGGATAGAATAAAGAGAAGGCCAGGACTGGACAATCAGCCACCTGTGGGAGGCCAGGTGCAGGCACAAGGGGCACAGGGGTAAGAGGTTGTCCAAGGTACAAGGGGCTGCAGAAAATGCCACTATCCTGCTGCCAGGGTATACAGGCGGCGAAGCAGCTACCTCAACATGACTGAGGTGCAGTGCCGAAGGAGGCTCCGACTCTCAAGGGAGACAGTCAACTATATCTGTCAGATGATTGGCCCTGAGATCTCTCCTAACTGTGTGGGAGGACACCCCATGCCAGCGGCTCTGAAGCTCACAGTTGCCCTCCACTTCTATGCCTCTGGCTCCTTCCAGGGCTCAGTGGGTGATCTTTGCGGTGTCTCACAATCAGCTGTCCACACTTGTGTCAAGCAGGTTACAGATGCTCTGTTCAGACGGGTATCCACCTTCATCCACTTCCGCTGTGACCAGGCAAATCAGGCACAGCGAGCCAGAGGCTTCACGGCGATTGCTGGCTTCCCCCGCGTCCAGGGCGCAATAGACTGTACACATGTGGCCATCAAGGCGCCAGCAGGTGAGCCCGGTGCCTTCGTCAACAGAAAGAACTTCCACTCCATGAACGTGCAGATAGTGTGTGATCACAGGATGCTGATTTTACAAATCTGTGCAAGGTACCCAGGCAGCTCCCACGACACCTACATCCTCAGACACTCCCAGGTGCCGGGGCTCTTCAGTGCTCCAGCTCGGCTGGATGGTTGGCTGCTGGGTGACAGGGGTTATCCTCTGTGAAGGTGGCTCATGACACCACTACGCAGTCCAAGAACAGAAGCTGAGCAGCGGTACAATAGGAGCCACAGCACCACAAGAGCTGTGGTGGAGAGAGCCATCGATCTTCTCAAGATGCGCTTCCGTTGCCTGGACCGCTCAGGGGGCGCACTCCAGTACCTCCCAGATCGCATCTCTCTGATCGGGGTAGTCTGCTGCGCCCTGCATAATCTTGTGCTGGAAAAGGGGGACGCAATTGACGATGAAGACCTTGATGCCCTGGATGAGGCTGCACATGATGAATCCAGCAGTGCCTCAGAGGATGAGGAAGCACAGGACGATGATGAGGGGAAGAACAATGACCCGCATTTACACCAAGGAGGCAGGGACGCCCGGGACAATTTAACTCAAAGAACCTTCAGCTAGCTCCACACACATGGATCAGCAGGAGCAGCATTGCCTGGCACTTACACACGTGGCACTTAGGTGCTACATCTTCCACCTCATCAGCTGCAAATAAGGGCTTAGTACAGAAACATCAATGTCCACTCAAACGCTCATGATAAATATGTGAAAAAGAAAAATGCACCACAAACAAAAGACCCTCAGCCATGGTTACAAAGGTGGACTTTATTTTGTCCAAAACAAAAACACACACCACTAGTTAACGATCACAAAAATATGGGTCCCTATTCTAAGGCCAACACAAAATCACCAGTGACATACCCGGGGAGTGCCTAAGGTGCCTTATGTTTTCGTTCCCGAGTGCTACGTCTAGGTGCTGCCCCATCGCTCGGAGTGGCTTGTGAGACAGCCTGCTGACTTTGCTGTCCCATTGACCTAGATGACCTTGGCGGGCGTCCTCTGGCCCGTGAAGCCTGTGATGGCCCCGCCTCGGAGGGAGTAGCCAGCTCCTGAACTGGCACCTCCCCAGTCGTCGCAGCCTCAACAGAAGCAACGTTGACTAGCAGAGGTGCAGAGGAGCTGCTGCCCTCATCTGGAGCACCCTGAGAGGAGCTCGCAGCAACGGCAGGCAGCTGCTGCGCCGACGTGAGGTCCAAATCTATCTCCCTGCTCTCCGCAGATGCATGGGCACCGAGTGCCAGTGCTTGGTGTCCACAACATCTCCCACAATGGAAAACACCACCTGTGGCCAGAACCGCTGTGAGGGCTTGCAGGTCAGAGCATGACCCAATCATATTTTGATCCATTTGGTGGAAGCCCCTCTCTATGAGAGTCGCCAATCTCTCATTGAAGGAAGCCTGATCCTCTGCCCTGAGGGCGGATTCTTCACGTGCACGCTGCCTGGACTCCTCCGTCACAGAGAGCAACTGAACCATTCCCTCATGCAACCCTGCCAGATGCAAACGGGATTCCTGCCGCCTTTCCTGCAGCTGCTGCACTGGGAACAACTCCAGAGGCACGTCATCAGTGCCAGACTCAGCATGTGCCTCGTCCCCTGAAACCCTCCGGCTGCTGGAGCCATTGGCACTCACTGCCCCTACCATCTCCTCCAGCGATCGTGATGTGCCTTCTCCACTGTGACCCGGGACACTAGCCGACGGTAAAGTCCCCACCGAGGTGTGTGTGTCTGCGCTGGTGCCTGGCTGGCTGAAATGATGTGCCGCAAGTTGCATTTGTTGGCTCTCAGGTGTGGAAGGGAGGCTGCGGTGCGGACGTGCGGGTCGCTCTGGTGGTGATGCTGAAATTAACAACAAGGACAGTGCATCAGTTAGTGTTCATTCAGTTCAACCTTTCATCCCTTTCCCCCCCACCCTCATAAGTCGCTCACCCTTCAAGACCCTAAGGAGAAGAACATTGGTCAGTTGAAAAAGAGTCAAGATGGGCCCCAAACATTAAATGCACATGCAGACAGGCTGGTCAGATGGCCTCAGGAATGCCACATGCCATGTTATGAACCATAGGAGTGGGGAGAGTGCAGAGGTACCTGACCTGGATGCATTGTGGCCTGGATAGTTGCGGGGCTGAGGAAACATCGCAAACAGTAGCAACATTTACCGTCGATCACAGGAGATTGAGAGGTCACATTACTGGCCTTCATTCCGTAAGGAGGGGCATAGACCGGGTGGCCAGAAGGCAACATTTCCCCTTGGCGCAGGGATGAGTAACGTGGTGGCATTCATCTAAGTTGAGTGCCATGAGGTTCACAACTAAGGTGCTGAGGACCTTTTGGACAGAGTAATGTGTGGCGCACTGGCTGAAAGGGTACAGGAGGTCCCAAACCCCCTCAGATGAAATAAGTCTTTGGCTGTGCAGCAGCGATCCAATGGCATGTTAGACCATGGTGATAGTGGTCACAAATGGGATAAGGTGACTTTGGGAGGTGGTGGAGAGGCTATTCCTCAAGGGTTCGAGGGTCCCTCCTGTATGACCCAGACGTCAGAATGCCTCAGTCAGTGAATGAGCATTGTTGCAGCATTAACGATTGCAGCAACCATCAGTGGTTTGGATGGTGGGCACACAGCGTGGATGGGACTGTGGACCTCAAATACCTGCCCGCCGGACCCCAGCCTCACCGCCCCCGGCCGCCCTGGCCTCCTGACTGCTGCCCAGCTCCATGGCCTGCTCCTCGAATGGGGTGAGGCGCTGCAGGAGGGCGCGCCCACCTCCAGTCCTCTGGCACTCCTGGGCATTGTGGTGAGTTTTTGCCTGCAAAACAGAGAGGAGGATTTATTGGGGCTGATCGCTCATGTACTCTGCACACGCACACCGCACCCCAACCACAGTGGCCCAACTGAGGCCTCCAGCGGCTCCTGTCCACACTACTGGTGATCAGTCCCCAGAAGATAGTACGGCTGGTCCCAACCCCCTCCCCCAACGGACACCTTGGACACATTCGGCGTCCATCACTTTGAATATCAAATGGCTCTTAGCGCCCATGGCAAGGAGGTGCAACTAGGTGCGGTGCCGATGCCAGCAGATGGCTCTTGCCCAAAACACCTTGAGGCACCCCTTTCACCATCTCATTACCATCAATATGACATGTGTTGGAGTTCTGAGAATGTGTCCAGCAGCCTCCCCTGCAGGTTGCCCCCAGACTACTCAAATGCCACAAAGACCAACATATGCTGCGGGGAGAACCCTTCTTCTCCTCAGCCACTAAGGCTGGTTAGTACCCATTTGCCCACCCAGCGTGCGACAGATGCCCTCTGCAATAACGACAGCAAGTCATGGTGGGGGGCGGGGTAGGTCAAAGGCTAAGGCTGCCTTCTGGGTCAAATGGCCAAGACAGACGTGGTATTCACCCTTCCAGAGCGCAGCAAATCATTGAATTGTTTCCTGCACTGTATGCCAGTGCGCAGCACGTTTACAGCATCACCCACCTCCTCCCACGTCTGGCTGGTGACTTGGAAGGCCCTCCTCCTCCAATCCTCCGGATACAGAAGTTGCCGATGGATGCCCACCTCTTGCAAGAGGACAGCAAGGCATGCATCGGAAAATCGGGGGGCACAGTGGCCCCCCGCTGGCCTCTCCTGCAGCCTGCCCCACTCCTCCTGCTCATGCTCATGCTGTTCTGCACTCGCACCTCCCTCCCTTTCTCCCTGAGTGGCCATGGTGCACTGCCTCAGGCAGGCTGCCTGGCCACTCTTTATACAGGCTGCCGGCTCCCCATTGGAACCGGCGGTCTGAGGCCGCCCACCCCCACGACTATTTTCCCGTTCTCCACGGGAGTCGCTTACCCGCGGGGCGGGCCTTAATTGGCCTGCCTGCGGAAAATGGCGGCGCAGCCCGTTTCTTCAGCAACAATCGCCTGCCCGCCACCGAGTCGGTCAGGCCTGCCCGACCAACAAACGGAAAATTCTGCCCCCTGTCTTTCTCTCCACAGATGCTGCCAGACCTGCTGAGTTTTTCCAGCAATTTTTGTTTTTGTTTCAGATTTCCAGCATCCACAGTATTTTGCTTTTATTCTTCCTACATCACCCTGGTGAACAGGTTTGAGTCATCTGAAGCTTCTAAGCTGCGCTGTCACAAAGTCTTGTTACATATTTAGGTTATTGATTGAATGGATCTAAATTTTCATCTGAAGAAAAGCAGAACTAATTTCGATTTTCTCCACAATTATTGACTTGTGACTGATATTGCATTCTGAAATATAATCACATCTGAGAGATTGGGTCACACTGCATCTACTTTAAAATGTGAAGTGTATGGTGTCCGCCACCATATTGGTTAAAAATCCTCTCACCCTGGGCCGCCTAACTTACTGCACCAAAAACCCTGCGATCAGACACCTGTCCCTGGGCTTGGGAATGCTAATTATACCCACTGAACCGGCAGACCAATGTGTGCTGCACTGCTATTCTGCCACAATTCAACCGCACATTTTAAAACTGAAAATTCAAGACTTCATTAATTAAAGAGAAAAAAATTATTTTGTTTTATATTAAAAAAGCAACTTGACTCACCTTGCTCCTTAAGTGATCAATAAAATAATCACAAAGCGAAAACAGAAAATGGTAGAAATACTCAGCAGGTCAAACAGCATCTGTGGAGAGAATACAGGACAAAAGATTAGGCAGTGAACGCATCCCTGCTGATCACAGCAACCTGACAGCCATTTAACGCTCCAAGGAGCATTTATCGGCTGAGGGCAGGATTTCCACCCCTCAGTCGGGCAGAGGTTCTGCCTCAGAATGTAAGACCATAAGACATAAGAGCAGAAATTAGGCCATTCGGCCCATCAAGTCTGCTCCGCCATTCAATCATGGCTGATAGGTTTCTCAACCCCATTCTCCCGTCTTCTCCCCGTAACCTTTGATCCCCTTACCAATCAAGAACCTATCTATCTCAGTCTTAAATACACTCAATGACCTGGCCTTCACAGCCTTCTGTGGCAATGAATTCCATAGATTCACCACTCTCTGGCTAAAGAAGTTTCTCCCCATCTCTGTTCTAAAAGGTCTTCCCTTTACTCTGAGGCTGTACCCTCGGGTCCTAGTCTCTCCTACTAATGGAAACATCTTCCCCACGTCCACTCTATCCAGGCCTTTCAGTATTCTGTAAGTTTCAATCAGATCCCCCCTCATTCTTCTAAACTCCATCAAGTATAGACTCCAGAGTCCTCAAACGTTCCTCATATGTTAAGCCTTTCATTCCTGGGATCATTCTCGTGAACCTCCTCTGGACCCTCTCCAGGGCCAGCACATCCTTCCTGAGATATGGGGCCCAAAATTGCTCACAATATTCTAAATGTGGTCTGACCAGAGCCTTATAAAGCCTCAGCAGCACATCCCTGCTTTTATATTCTAGTCCTCTCGAAATAAATGCCAACATTCCATTTGCCTTCCTAACTACTGACTCAACCTGCAAGTTAACCTTAGGAGAATCCTGGCCTAGGACTCCCAAGTCCCTTTGCACTCCAGACTTCTGAATTCTCTCCCCATTTAGAAAATAGTCTATGCCTCTATTCTTCCTACCAAAGTGCATGACCTCACATTTCCCCACATTGTATTCCATCTGCCACTTCTTTGCCCATTCTCCTAACCTGTCCAAATCCTTCTGCAGCCTCCCCACCTCCTCAATACTACCTGTCCCTCCACCTATCTTTGTATCATCTGCAAACTTATCCAGGATGCCCTCAGTTCCTTCATCTAGATCATTAATGTATAAAGTGAAAAGTAGTCCCAGAAGCGCCAGTGAGAGCAGTGGCTAGGATTGGGAATACAAGCAGTTCCCAGATTTTAAATCCTGGAGTCCAAGGCCACGTAAGTGTGGGGTGGTCCTACCTGGGGAGAGGAGGTGAGGCCCGGGACAGGTGGGGAAAGGTTGTTGGAGGTCTTGATGGAGAGACCAGGAGGGAGGGAGCAACAGTGGGGGTGCACACCTGGGGGTGGGCACCCAATGAGAAAACGGGACCTTTGAGGGAAGCATGCCTCCCCCCCCACCGTCTTCCCATCCAAGATCCGAGCAGCTTGACCTGCTGGGCTTCCCCTATTCCTGAACTCCTCCTGTCAGCTTCAAAACTGAGGGTGCATGGGCTTTGAGTGGCCAATAATTGGCCACTTAAGGGCCTCAATTGGGGCAAGGGTGGCCCAGCCACACCAGGCCTCCAGCATCCCAGGTAAAATTGTGGACAGGTCAGGGACGGGCAGGACAGTAGTGGGATGACCACCCATGGAGTATTACGAGCCCCCAACCTGAAAACCCATTGGTAGGGGTCCATAAATTAATGCCCACAGAGTTAACAATTCAGATCTGCGGCCTTTCATCGACCCAGAAGGGAAAAACAGTAATCTTATTTCCCAGTTTTCACTCATGTTCCATTTAAGGTACACAAGACCAGTTCGGACCAGTATTCTTATTTCCCAGTTTTTGCTGTTTTTTGCCTTCTGGCAAATCTGGGAAAAGCCAGAAATGTGATGGGCTTTAAAAAAATGAAAGGGGGAGGGTGGGAAGAAAAGCGAAAGGGAAGGTCTGTGTTAGGGTGGAGAGCAGGGGAGTTTGAATGACAAGAGGTTTCACATTCCAAGGCCAAAGACAGTGGTAATGAAACAAATAAAGAAATGAAAGATGTGCCTAGAAGTTGTGTGAATGGCAGGAAAGTTGCTGTTCAAACGCAAAGTGAAGAAAATGAGAGAAACAAGAGAAGCAAAACAAAATCAACAAAGGAACATGAAACAAAAGAAACTTCTTTACCCAAAGTGTGGTAAGAGGGTGGAACTTGCTACCACAATGTAGCTGCATTTAAGGGTAAACTGGACAAGCATTTGAGGGAGAAGGAATAGATGTCTTTTTTTATTCATTCATGGGATGTAGGCATCACTGGCTAGGCCAGCATTTATTTGTCCATTCCTAACTGCCATTGAGAAGGTGGTGGTGAGCTGCCTTCATGAACTGCTGCAGTCTATGTGGTGTAGCTACACCCAAAGTGTTGTTAGGGAGGGAATTACAGGATTTTGAACCATCAACAGTGAAGGAACAGCATTGTATTTCCAAGATAGGGTGGTGAGTGAAGTGGAGGAGAACTTGCAGGTGGCGGTGTTGTCATGTGTCTGCTGCCCTTGTCCTCCTAGATGGTAGTGGTCGTGGGTTTTGAAGGTGCTAAAAAAGGAGCCTTTAGTGAATTCCTGCAGTGCATGTTGTGTTGGTGCTGGAGGGAGTTAATGTTAGCAGATGGGGTGCCAATCAAGCAGGCTGCTTTGTCCTGGATGGTGTCAAACTCCTTGAGTGTTGTTGGAGCTGCACTCATCCAGGCAAGTAGAGAGTATTCCATCACACTCCTGACTTGTGCCTTGTAGATGGTGGACAGGCTTTGGGGGGTCAAGAGGTGAGTTCCTAGCTGCAGGATTCCAAGCCTCTGACCTGCTCTTGTAGCCACAGTATTTATATGGATTGCCCAGTTCAGTTTCTGGTCAATGGTAACCTCCCCAGGATGTTGATGGAGGGGGATTCAGAGATGGTCATTGCCTGGCACTTATGTGATGGGAATGTTACTTGTCACTTTTCAGCCCAAGCCTGGATATTGTCCAGGTCTTGCTGCATTTGGACACGGACTGCTTCGGTATCTGAGGAGTTGCAAATGATGCTGAACATTGTGCAATCATCAGTGAACATACCCACTTCTGACCTTATGATGGAAGGAAGGTCATTGATGAAGCAGCTGAAGATGGTTGGGCTGAGGACACTACCCTGAGGAACTCCTGCAGTGATATCCTGGAGCTGAGATGATTGACCTCCAATGACCACAACCTATCTTCCTTTGCTGGGTATGAGTCCAAACAGTGGAGAGATTTCCCCTTGATTCCCATTGGCTCCAGTACTGCTAGGGCTCCTTGATGTCACACTCAGTCAAATGCTGCCTTGATGTCAAGGGCAGTCACTTTCACCTCACCTCTGGAGTTCAGATCTTTTGTCCATGTTTGAATCAAGGTTGTAATGGGGTCAGGAGCTGAATGACCCTGGCGGAACCCAAACTGAGCATCAGTGCACAGGTTGCTAAGCAAGTGTCACTTGATAACACTGTTGGTGACCCCTTCCATCACATTACTGATGATAGAGAGTAGACTGGGAGATATTTGGCCAGGGTGGATTTGTCCTGTCTTTTGTGTACAGGACATACCTGACCAATTTTCCACATTGCCGGGTAGATGCCAGTGTTGTAGCTGTACTGGAACAGCTTGGCTGGGGACACGGCAAGTTCTGGAGCAGAAGTCTTAAGTAATATTGCCAGAATATTGTCAGGACCCATAACCTTTGCAGTATCCAGTGCCTTCAGCTGTTTCTTGATCACGTGGAGTGAATTGAACTGGCTCAAGGCAAGCATCTGTGATACTGGGGACCTCCGGAGGAGGAGGCCAAGATGGATCATCTGCTCAACACTTCTGGCTGAAGATTGGTGCAAATGCTCCAGCCTTATCTTTTGCCCTGATGTGCTGGGCTCCTCCATCATTGAGGATGGGGATATTTGTGGAGCCGCCTCCTCCAGTGAGTTGTTCAATTGTCACCATCATTCACGAGTGGATCTGCCAGGACTGCAGAGTTTAGATCTGATCCTTTGGTTGTGGAATCACTTAGTTCCGTCTATCACTTGCTGCTTATGCTGTTTGGCACGCAAGTAGTCCAGTTTTGTAGCTTCACTAGGTTGAAACCACATTTTTAGGTATGCCTGGTGCTGTTCCTGTCATGCCCTCCTGCACTCTTCATTGAGCCAGGGTTGACCCCCTGGCTTGGTGGTAAGGGTAGAGTGGGGGATATGCTGGGTCATGAGGTTACAGATTGTGGTTGAGTACAATTCTGCTGCTGCTGATAGCCCACAGACTTTCACAGTTGCCCAGTCTTGAGTTGCTAGCTCTGTTTTGAAATCTATCCCATTTAGCACACTAGTAGTGCCACATAACACGATGGAGAGTATCCTCAGTGTGAAGATAGGACTTCATCTCCACAAGACTCTGCAGCAGTCACTCCTACTGTTACTGTCATGGACAGATGCATCTGATGATTGATGGTTGATTTAGATGAGTTAAGATGGGAGGAGGCTGGAATGGAACATAAACACCAGAATGGACTGGTTGATTGGATGACCTGTTTCTGAGCCATATATCCTATGTAATCCCATGTAATATTGGGGAAAGAGATCATGATCTAAAATTGTTGAGCTCAGTGTTGAGTCAAGAAGGCTGTAAAGTGCCCAGTCGAAAGTTGAGCTATTGTTCCTGCTTCTGTTCACAAAATCAAGTTATATTATGCAAAGCGATAGAAGGTGTTGTCGACAGTGCTATCAAGTGGCTCATACTCAGCAATAACCTGCTCACTGAAAATCAGTTTTGGTTCTGCCAGGGCCATTCAGCTGCTGACCTCATTACAGCCTTGATTCAAACATGGACACAAGGGCTGAACTCGAGATGAGTCGAGAGTGACTGCCCTTGACATCAAAGCAGCATTTGACCAAGTGTGGCATCAAGCAGCCCTAGCAAAACTGGAGTCAATGGGAAGCGGGGAAATTTCTCCACTGGTTGGAATCATACCTAGCACAAAGAAAGATGGCTGTGGTTGTTGGTGATTAATCATCTCCGTCCCAGGACATTGCTGCAGGAGTTCCTCAGGGTAGTGTCCTAGGCCCAACCATCTTCAGCTGCTTAGTCAATGACCTTCCCTCCATCATAAGGTTAGAAGTGAGCATGTTCACTGATGGTTGCACAATGTTCAGCACCATTCATAACTCTCAAGATACTGAAGCAGTCTGTGCCCAAATGCAGCAAGACCTGGACAGCATTCAGGCTTGGGCTGATAAGTGGCCAATAACATTCATGCCACACAAGTGCCAGGCAATGACCATCTCCAACAAGGGTGAATTCAATCATCTCACTTTAACATTCGATGGCACTACTATCGCTAAATCCCCCACTATCTACATCCTGGGCATTACCGTTGACCAGAAACTGAACTCGACCAGTTTTGTAAATACTGTGGCTACAAGACACAGACGAGAGGTTTGGAATTCTGCATCAAGTAACTCACCTCCTGACTCCCCACCGTCTGTCCACCATCTGTAGGCACAAGTTAGGAATGTGATGGAATGCTCGCCACTTGCCTGGATGAGCGTAGCTGCAACAACACTCAAGAAACTTGATACCATCCAGCACAAAACAACCCACTTGATTGGCACCCCATCTATCACCTTCAACATTCACTTCCTCCAGCACTGACGTACAGTGGCAGCAGTGTGTACCATCTTCAAGATGCACTGCAGGAAATTGAATATTTTTCCCATATGGTACCCACTTATACACATCAGGTGATGAGTAAAGATACTAAGGTAAGTCATATCTTTTGGAATGTTCCTGGTTGATATCTTAATCTAATGCTGAAAAATAACTTCCCTGATTGTGACTTCAGCAGAACATGATACCTGAGATCTTTGTGCATTATTGACATAATCATCCTAAGATTTCTTAGAAATAGAAAACTCTGCTTCTGATTGCAATTTTCCCCTTCAATAACAGCCAACAGAAATCAAGAAACAGTATAACAAGATAAAATCTGATTACTACAAGTGAACATAAACTAATTGGATTTAATTAAAAAATGCATCAACATCAGAAGAGTAGTATACAAAAATCTTGCTTTGCAGTGATTGAATCTTTTTAAGGGTGAAATAAACCATAGAACCTTATCATGTTTAATACCTGCTTTGTAGGTTTCAATGAATGAATCAGCCATATGATATAGTTGTAAAGGAGTCAATGGTCGACAATTGTTCCATGAGTAAAACTGGTTAGTTTGGAGTTGTCCATAATCCTATTCCCCAAAACAAAAATAAAAATACCTGGAAAAACTCAGCAGGTCTGGCAGCATCTGCGGAGAGGAACACAGTTAACGTTTCGAGTCCGTATGATTCTTCAACAGAACTAAGTAAAAATAGAAAAGGTGAAATATAAGCTGGTTTAAGGGGGGGGGTGCAGGTAGAGCTGGATAGAGGGCCAGTGATAGGTGGAGATAGCCAAAAGATGTCATTGACAAAAGGACAAAGAGGTGTTGAAGGTGGTGATATTATCTAAGGAATGTGCTAATTAAGGGTAGAAAGCAGGACAAGCAAAGTACAGATAGCCCTAGTGGGGGTGGGGTGGGGTGAAGGGAAGGGATCGAAATAGGCTAAAAGGTAGAGATAAAACAAAGAAAGGAAATACATTTAAGAATAATGGAAATAGGTGGGAAATGAAAAATCCATATAAATTATTGGGAAAAAAGGGGGGGATCGGAAAGGGGGTGGGGATGGAGGAGAAAGTTCATGATCTAAAATTGTTGAACTCAATATTCAGTGCGGAAGGCTGTAAAGTGCCTAGTCGGAAGATGAGGTGCTGTTCCTCCAGTTTGCGTTGAGCTTCACTGTAGCTTCAATGTATTTCCATCCTTTGTTTTATCTCTACCTTTTAGCCTATTTCGATCCCTTCCCTTCACCCCACCCCACCCCCACTAGGGCTATCTGTACCTTGCTTGTCCTGCTTTCTACCCTTAATTAGCACTTTCCTTAGATAATATCACCACTTTCAACACCTCTTTGTCCTTGTGTCTATGACATCTTTTGGCTATCTCCACCTATCACTGGCCCTCTATCCAGCTCTACCTGTCTCACCTCCCCGCCGCACCCGCCCCCCTTAAACCAACTTATATTTCACCTCTTTTCTATTTTTACTTAGTTCTGTTAGAGTCATACGGACTTGAAACGTTAACTGTATTCTTCTCTGCAGATGCTACCAGACCTGCTGAGTTTTACCAGGTATTTTTATTTTTGTTTTGGATTTCCAGCATCCGCAGTTTTCTGCTTTTATCCTATTCCCCATGCCTGGTCAATTAGCACATGGGGTGAATATGGTTCCTGTGGTATTCTGTATTCATGTTGCCATATTAAATGACAAAGCATTGGCTAAAGCTGTGAAGAAAGAGTGATTGACAAATCATTTTAAGTGTCCTTTCAAGTGCCTTCCCTGGACAATCAATTTTGTTGTTCTATCTCATTAAATTTCCCTATTTTTATACTTCATACATCAGTCAGTGGAGGCAGGATGCTGTGTCCTTGAACTGAAAAGCCCTGCAAGTTCACCTTTGCAGAGAGTAGCGAAAGCTTCATCAGACAGAGGGAAACACGGTTCCCTAACATCATTCAAGAATTTATCAAGCTGCATAGCTGAAAATTGTATATCAGCTCATCAAAGGCGACAAAATCTATAGTTTTATTGGGTTAACCTTATCATTAATCCTGCAGCAGTTTAATATAATTGTAGAAGGATGATGGCAGTAGCTTGAGGTAAATAGATGCTTGATAAACAAAGAGGTGAAGAGTTACCGGGGTAGGTGGGAGGTTACAGTCAGACCAGGCATGATCGTATTGAAAGTCGGAGCAGGCTCGAAGGACCGAGTGGCCTTCTCCTGCTTCTAGTTCGTATGTTCATATGAAATATAAAGGTAATGGGACATTTTCTCATAAGGAGCACATATCAGAGATTCAGATATGCACTGTACATGGTTTTCCTGGTCATTTAAGTTAAAGTCAGGAGGGTCTTTCAGGTTAAATCTGTAAAATGCATCACTTAGTGAAAACGCATACTGTGTTGGAGCTAACATGAGCTTACAAACTATAAAAAATATTGGGACCAATTTTCAGCCCAACCACCCAGCAGAAACTGGCAGAGGTGCCCTGCTAATGATGGGCAGTGATCTACTGTCACATTGCCACAGCAATGTTCAGAGGGGTCTACCACTGGGGTGGCCAACTCCCAACTAGTATAATAGGAATCAACGGTCTTCTGACGTCAATCCAACCACGAGTGAACAGGCTTGTGCATTCTTCACATTTTTGCCATCCAATGAGGCGTAAGTAAGGATTACCTAGAGAAAGAGGAAAAGTCACAGGAGGTAACCTGGAGGATTCTGCTGCTGAGCGCCTTTGCAAGATGCAGGAGCTGTGTGTCAGGCTCTCTTTGATAAAACATTTTCCTAAATCCTCTATCTACCCATTACATGATCATTCCTCTGTCCATCTTCACTGTGTTTTGAATAAAAACATCTTGCCTTCAGCTTCAATTCAACTGCCCAAAACAATGTAATAGGGGCTAACTTAACCAGGATTGAGTTTTAATTGGAAAATTGACTAAACCATTCACATCATGCCCCCTGGTGATCAATTTTAGGTCTGGACTCTTTTAACCCAGGCATCATTTACTGTACTGACTAACTGTACAGGAAAAAAATTGGGCAGCCTAGAAGCGAAACTCAGTGAAGTTGCAAAGGGGAGCGGCAGGCTATCCTGGATGGCCAAGGGTTTAGAACCTAGGGAAGCAGAGGTTAAGGCTTTCTTTCTGAAACTTGGAGGAGCACTCATGGTCCCTTGATCTCACAAAGATAAATTTGAAACTTACCAGACAGGTTTCCAGCACAGTAGGTGGATAAAATGGCATCAGAGTCATAATGATAGTGAAGGACCCCAATTTTCCTGTGTCACCTGCCTAATAAAAAGGCAACTAATAAAGCAACAACTAGATTGGAACAGGAATTTGCAGAGGTGATTTTTCCAGCCGCTCCATTCCTGTCATTTAGAGTGGGTTAAAACCCATTATTTAACAGCAAAAACAAGAGCACTCTCCAGACAGAGTATATGTGATTTGTGCATGCCTGCTGATTTGCTTTTAGCCCAGAATTTCCCTTTGGGGACACTGTATGATATATGGGACCCACAACATAACCTAAATCATTCTTCTCAGTGCTCCCCTGGTTGCACAAGTAAGTGAGGTGACTGGATGTTGTGCGTCCAAAAAAGAGATTGAATTTGTCCTTGCCCTCCATGAACCATGCTCATAATATTTCAGTTACTGGCTCCAATATATCCTCAACTGTTGGAGGTGCTTGGCATTGCATCCTTTTTACATCTAATATAATTGGAACAATTTAATTGGAGGCTTTGGGGTGTTGCCATTCTTAAAGCTAGCACCATCATCCCTGCGCATTCCAGCAATATATTGCATACTGATCTGCATGGAAACACATTGCTGAGATCTGTGAAGTTTTCACTGTTCTAAATGCCTGGATCGTGCTTCAAAAGCACCTGAAGTGGCATGGACCCCTCCATGTCTTACCTGAGTTCCCACCACACACCAATCCCCATGGAGTTCCTGCTTTCTCAGCTTTGTCAGGACTCAGCATAGGACTAGAGGAGGTACACTGGGTGAATTCAAGCAAAATGACTGGAAAGGGGTCTCATTGTGGAAGCAAACCCAAAAATAGATCGGGATCAGGATTGGCCCCCCTACACAGAAGGCTGAAGGAACCCACAATGGGATCCTGATGCATCTGGACAATTACCCACACACACGCCCCCACCACCCCATCCCAAAGAGGGCAGATCCCAGAATATCCAGCTCCAAAGGGCAGGCAGGTGCTCAAGTTGCACCTGTTGTGGTGCAGTACCTGCTGACCCATGCAATTTAGATGTCCTCCCCCTACTGACCCCACAAACTTTAACAGGGACAAGGGCTGGAAGGCACAGGACAGTGCACTCAGGGCCATTACACTTTTAATTGCATGTCCCTTAGTAAAAGCCTCAAAAGTAGACCAACAGAACTGTTGCTTGAGTTTTGTGCAATTAATTTATTGTAACATTTTGTTAAATTGAATACATTTTACAATCTTTAATGAATCCTATAATAGATCATCACCATCAGTAAGAGTGAGTGTTGTATCACTTGCAGAAAATTACTATGACTCATTGATGCAAATGAACAACATGATTAGCTTCCTGAGAGGTAAAAGCATCCCTGATAGATAAGTATAGCTTGTATAAGGAGTATTGTGACAAATGACATGAAGCCTATACAAACTGGCACAAACATACTACTTGCTGTCGATATGGAGTACCCTTGAAATGAGCAAACAAAACTATCACACAAGACAAGATGATCCTGGTAAAAATAAAAGCAAAATACTGCAGATGCTGGAAATCTGAAACAAAAACAGAAAATGCTGGACAAACTCAGCAGGACTAACAGCATCTGTGGAGAGAAAAATAGAGTTAACATTTCGAGTCCGTATGACACTTCTTCAGAGCTAAAGAGAAGAAAATGTGATGAAATTTATACTGTTTAAGGGGGTGGCGCAGGTGAATCTGGATAGGAGGCCAGTGGAGGCAAAGGAGAGATTGACAAAGATGTCATGGTCAAAAGGACAAAGGGGGTGTTAATGGTAGTGGTAAGGGCTAAAGGAGGTGCTGATAGTGGCATTAAGGTAAGAAAGCAGAATTTGATAATAGCAGGACAAGGGTAAGCACTCTGAAAAGAATAACATGAACAAGTGACAGATGGCCCTTGTGGGGGTGGGTTGGAGGGAGGGGGTGGTGGTGGGGAAAAAAGATCAAAAAATAGGATAAAAGGTGGGGATAAAACAATGAATAAATGAATAAAAATGAAAATAAATAAAAATAAAAATAATTGGATAAAAAATTAAAATTAAAAAATAAAAATGAATATTGAAAAAGGGATAAAAAAAGGGGTGAGGATAGAGGAAAGAGTTCATGATCATGAAGTTGCTGAACTCAATGTTAAGTCCGGAAGGCTGTAAAGTGCTTAAAGCGGAAGATGAGGTGCTGTTCCTGCATTTTGCGTTGGGCTTCACTGGAACATTGCAACAGACAAAGGACGGACATGTGGGCATGAGAACAGGGTGGAGTGTTGAAATGGCAAGCGACAGGAAGGTCTGGGTCATGCTTACAGACAGACCGAAGGTGTTCCGCAAAGTGGTCACCCAGTCTGCGTTTGGTCTCTCCAATGTAGAGGAGACGGCATTGGGAGCAGCAAATTCAGTAGACTAAATTGAGGGAAGTGCAAGTGAAGCGCTGCTTCACCTGAAAGGAGTGTTTGGGCCCTTGGACAGTGAGGAGGGAGGCGGTAAAGGGCCAGGTGCTGCACCTTCAGCGATTGCATGGGAATGTGCTGTGGGGGGGAGATGAGATGTTGGGGGTGATGGAGGAGTGGACCAGGGTGTCCCAGAAGGAACTACGGAATGCCAACAAGGGCGGTGAGGGTGATGTGTTTGATAGTGGCATCATGCTGGAGTTGGCGGATCCTTTGAATGCAGAGGCTGATGGGGTGAAAAATGAGGACAAGGGGGACCCTATCATGGTTCTGGGAGGGAAAGGAAGATGTGAGGGCAGAGGCGCGGGAGATATGTCAGACACGGTTGAGGGCCCTGTCAATCACGGTGGTTGGGAAACCTCAGTTAAGGAAGAAAGAAGACATGTCAGACGCTTTACAAAGTGGCATCTTCGAAACAAATGCGACGGAAGTGAAGGAACTGAGAGGATGGGATGGAGTCCTTACAGGAAGTGGGGTGTGAGGAGACGTAGTCGAGGTAGCTGTGGGAGTCAGTGGGCATGTAATGAATATTGGTGGACAGTATATTACCTGAAATGGAGACAGAGAGGTCAAGGAAGGGAAGGGAAGGGAAGAGGAGTTAGGGAAGGAAATCTGCCATCCTTACCTAGCCTGGCCTACGTGTGACCCCAGACCCACAGCAATGTGGTTGACTCTTAAATGCCCTCAGAAATGGCCTAGCAAACCACTCAGTTGTACCAAACTGCTACAAAGCCTGCAAAAAGAAATGAAACTGGATGGATCACCAGGCATCGACCTAGGCATTGGAAGCGACAATGGTAAATTCAGCCCTGTTGACCCTGCAAACTCCTCCTTACTAACACCTGGGGGCTTGAGCCAAAATTGGGAGAGCTGTCCCACAGACTAGTCAAGCAAAAGCCTGACATAGTTATATTCACGGAATCATACCCTACAGACAATGTTCCAGACACCACTATCACCATCTCTGGATATGTCCTGTCCCAACAACAAGACAGACCTACCAAAGGTGAGCACAGTGGTATATAGTCAGGGGGGAGTTGCTTTGCGAGTTCTCAACATCGACTTTGGATCCCATGAAAACCCTTGGCATCAGGTCAGACATGGGCAAGGAAACCTCCTGTTGATTACCACCTACTGCAAATCAGTGCTCCTCCATGTTGAACACCACTTGGAGGAAGCACTGAGAGTGATAATGGCATAACATGTACTTTGGGTGGGGGACTTCAATGTCCATCACCAGGAGTGGCTCAGTAGTACCACTACTGACTGAGACCTAAACGACATAACAGCTAGACTGGCCTTCAGCAGGTGGTGAGGGAACTAACAAGAGGGAAAACATACTTGACCTTGTCCTCACCAACCTACCTGACGCAGATGCACCTATCCATGACAGTATTGGTAGGAGTGACCACAGGGCCACTCAGCTCCTGACCTCATTACAGCATTTGTTCAAACATGGACAAAAGAGCCAAATTCAAAGGCTGAGGTGAGAGTGACTGCCCTTGACTTCAAGGCAGCATTTAACTGAGTATGGCATCAAAGAACCCTAGCAAAACTGGAGTCAATAGAAATAAAGGGGGAAACTCTCCACTGGTTGGAGTCATACCTAGCACAAAGGAAGATGGTTGTGGTCGTTGGAGGTCAATCATCTCAGTCCCAGACCATCACTGTAGGAGTTCCTCAGGGCAGTATCCTAAGCCCAACCATCTTTGGCTGCTTCATCAATGACCTCCCCTCCATCATATGGTCAGAAGTGGGGATGTTCGTTGAGGATTACACAATGTTCAGCACCGTTTGCGACTCCTCAGACACTGAAGCAGTCCGTGACTATAGGCAGCAAGACATGGACAATATTCAGGCTGGGCTGATAAGTGGCAAGTAACATTCAGGCCACACAGTGCCAGGCAATAACCATATCCAACAAAAGAGATTCCAACCTTCTCCCCTGACATTCAATGGTATTACCATCACTGAAGCCCCACTATCAACATGCTGGGGGGGTGCCATTGACCAGAAATTGAACGAGACCGGCCATATAAATACTGTGGTTACAAGGGCAGGTCAGAGGCTGGTAATTCTGCAGTGAGTAACTCGCCTCCTGACTCCTCATAGCCTGTCCACCATCGACAAGACGTAACTCAGCAGTGTGATGGAATAGTCTCCACTTGCCTGGATGAATGTAGCTCCAACAACACTCAAGAGGCTCAACACCATCCAGGTCAAAGCAGCCCACTTGATTGGCACCACATCCACCATCTTCAACAACCACTCACTCCACCACCGACGCATAGTGGCAGCAGTATGTACCATCTACAAGATGCACTGCAGCAACTCACCAAGGTTCTTCCGACAGCACATTCCAAATCCACAGCTGCTACCATCTAGAAGGACAAGGGCAGCAGATGCATGGGAATACCACTACCTGCAAGTTTCCCTCCAAGCCACACATCATCCTGACCTTGTCACTGGGTCAAAATCCTGGAACTTTTTTTATTATTGATTCATGGGATGTTGGTGTTGCTGGCTAGGCCAGCATTTATTGCCCACTCCTAATTACCCTTGAGAAGGTGGTGGTGAGCTGGCTTTTTGAACCAATGCAGGCCCTGTGGTGTAGGTACACCCACTGTGCTGTTAGGGAGAGAGTTCCAGGATTTTGACCCAGCAACAGTGAATAAACAGCAATTTATTTCCAAGTCAGGATGGTGAGTGACTTGGAAGGGAACTTGCAGGTGGTGGTGTTCCCATCTATCTGCTGCCCTTGTCCTTCTAGATGGTAGTGGTCGTGGGTTTGGAAGGTGCTGTTTAAGGAGCCTTGGTGAGTTGCTGTAGTGTATCTGTAGATATTACACACTGCTGCCAATGTGTGTTGCGGGTGGAGGGAGTGAATGTTTGTGCATGGGGTGCCAGTGAAGTGGGCTGCTTTGTCTTGGATGGTGTCAAGCTTCTAGAGTGTTGCTAGAGCTGCAGTCATCCAGGCAAGTGGAAAGTATTCCATCACACGCCTGACTTGTGCCTTGTAGATGGTGGACAGGCTTTGGGGAGTCAGGAGGTGAGTTACATGCTGCAGGATTCCTAGCCTCTGACCTGCTCTTGTAGCCACAGTATTTATATGGCTGGTCCAGTTCACTTTCTGGTCACTGATAACCCCCAGGATAGTGGGGGATTCAGTGATGTTAATACTATTGAATGTCAAGGGGTGATGGTTAGGTTCTCTCTTATTGGAGATGGTCATTACCTGGCACTTGTGTGGCACAAATATTATTTGCTATTTGTCAGCCCAAGCCTGGATATTGTCCAGGTCTTGCTGCATTTGGACACAAACTCCTTCCCTAATAGCACTGTAGGTGTACCAGCACCACATGGGCTGCAGTGGTTCAAGAAGGCAGCTCACCACTACCTTCTCAAGGTTAATTAGGGGTGGGCAATAAATGCTGGGCTAGACAGCGATGTCCTAATCCCGTGAAAGAATTTTTTTTTAATGTAACGAGAGAAGTTGGAAATGGGAGCTAGATCAACCCCTAGACATAAATTTTAAAACTGCAATACAGGTTTTCTTGAGTTTCTGGATACTAATGTGCTAAAATGTCCACATTCAAGGCCAGTACCTCCCTAGACCAGGGTAAGATTACTTGGGATAGTTTAAGGGCTCTATCCCTCGAACAGTTAAAGAATGTAATTAGGCAGTTAAAGTTAGAGTTAGAGTTCCACCCAAAAGCCAGGAAAACTGAAATTCTAAAACTTGTGACCGGACTGTTGGATTTTGAACCTGAAGATACTGAAACAGACAAACTAACATTCGCAAAGATACAGCTGGAGCAGCAAAGACTAGAGTTAGAACTCTAAGCAAGAGAATCAAGGACAGGGAGCACGATAGAGTATTCCAGATCAAAAGACACAAGAATGGGAGTTGAGGCTACTCAAACCATATAAGGAAAGGCCCATTATGCCGACTGAAGGCACCCTAATGAGGGAACCACCCCTAGCTCAGGGCTGAGCTTTCCGTTATTTAAGTTTGTCCATTTAATCCCTAAGTTTGATGAGGAAAAGTTAGAAAAGGTCTTCATTCCCTTTGAAAGATTGCACAGCAGTTAAAGTGGCCAGCAGAGGGCTGGACCCTGTTGTTTTAGAGCAAGCTGGCGGGCAAAGCTCATGCAGTTTACTCAATGTTGCCTAATGAGAGTTCAGCAAATTATGATGTGATAAAAACTGCTATTGTAAGCACATTCAAACTGGTGCTGGAGGCATACCATCAAAAATTCTGTACCTTTAGAAAATGGTCTGACATTGCATTCAAACAGGTTAAGCAGCTCACTTTTGATCGATGGATACAGGTGCTTAAAATCAAGGCCACATACGAAACTCTTCAAGAAATAGTGTTCCTCGTAGAGTTCAAAAATTCACTCCCTCTCTCTATCAAAACTCATGCGGAGGAGCAGATAGTGGTAAGGGCCAGACAAGCAGCCCCCATGGCAGATGATTCTGAGTTAACCCACACACCCCTGAATCCAAGTAAACTGGGATCTGCTACAGACAAGTGAGAGATAGAAGGGAATAAAAACTGAAAGTGTTGGAAAAACTCAGCAGGCCTGGCAGCACCTGTGAAGAGAGAAACAGAGTTCACGTTTTGAGTCTGATATGACTCTTCTTCAAAATTAAAGCCAGGCAGAAATGTGGTGAGTTTTATACTGTTAAAAAAAAGGGTAGGGTCAGATGGAGCATAAAGGATAGGTCAGGAATAGGTTAGAGTTCAGGGAAGATTAAACTAGGAAGATGACATGAACAAAAGGCAAAGCAAGTGGGAATGGTAGTAATAAAGGAACAAAGCATTGGTCCAGAGTAGGTGTTAATAGCAGCATAAAGGTCAGTGCTGTCTCAAAGTAAAACATGAGAACAAGATACAGACTGGCACTAGGGGGAAAATACTAAATGGAGGACCTTTGCCTTTTGTTCCATGGCATCTTTATAACGTAATCTCTCCCGCTCTCTTACCTATCCCTGACCTTCTCTTTTTGCTCCACCTGAACCTCCCCCCTTTTTCAACAGCATAAAACCTATCACATTTCTGCCTGTCTTCAGTTCTGAAGAAGTGTCATATTGGACTCTGTTTCTCTCGCCACTGATGCTGCCAGACCTGCTGAGTTTTTCCAGCACTTTCGGTTTTTATTTCAGATTTCCAGCAGCAGGAATATTTTGCTTTAATACTAGAGACAGAAGGGAGCTAGATGAAGCCGAGACAGCCTGGAAAGTAAAAGGGAATACTGAAGGAAGGGCAGAACAGTCCCCAATTTTTAAAAGGAGAATTCCAGAGGGGTGCCCAGTGGGAAACCACCCCATGTGTTTCCAATGTGCGAAAACAGGCCACTTAAAAGCAAATTGTTGGCACACGAGGAGTCCTACAGCAAAACCAATTTCAGTGGTCATGAAAGTGGTCAGCGTGTGTTCAGTTGTGGCTGATGGCCAGAGTAACTACCAGGGGTTTGTAATTAACGTAAAGATGACCCTAAACAAGTTAAAAGAGCCAGAAAAGGAGATCAGCATTCTCTGAGACACTGGCTGTTTGCAAACTTTGCTCATGGGGAAAATTGAGGATTTTCCACCAGAGAGCAGGGAAAGTTCCAATGTATTAATCAGGTGACTCACAGGAAAGAGTGTAAGGGTATCATTGGTGAAAATTTACTTGCAGAGTGAACTCATTATGGGGCTAATAACAGTGGGTGTAATCCCAAGCTTAACCATGCAAGGAGTCAACACTTTGCTGGGAAATGACCTGGCAGGCTGAAGGGTAACACCCCAAAAAGACAAGGACAGTCCAGAGAGATTAATAAGTCTGGAGGAAGCCAGGAGAGTTGTGGAGAGGTGCAGAAAGTTGAAAAATGTTCAGAGGCCTGCAGAGGATGATAGAACCTGTGAGGGTTGAAGTGGCATCCCTACATTTCAAGAACTTCTGTTACAATGAACCGAGGGGTGGGAAAAAGGTGGGTGGGGGGGTGTAGTCCTTGCACCTATCCTCACCTGAACACAGCAATATGCACCAAAAAACTCTTGGTTATGGCTATACTCTCCTAGTCACCCAAAAATACTTATTGATGCAGCCATTTTCGAAGGTTTGTCCACCCATGCGTACAAACAGCCTTTTCACTAAGACTAGATTTTTAAAACTACTCCTCAGCAAAAAAACACTCACACTTTCTTTGCTGGTTTGCTGGAAGCTTTGCCAACCCAAATTTGTTCATTTAAGGACATGCACAATCCCACCTCAATGCCAAACTGTGCTAACTTTGCAGGACAAAAAAGAGATACATGTAGAGTCAATTACCAATTGAATCCAGTTTATTCTGGTTTGGCTATAGAAACATACATACACAAATGGCCACAACAGGGTGTTATTACAAGGGGGAATAATCTTAAAATTATAGCTAAGCTATTTAGATGTAAAATTAGGAAGCACATCTTCAATGGGTAATTGGAATGCAGAATTCTCTTCCTCAAAAGGCAGTGGATGGTTGGTCATTGCAATTTTCAAGACTAAGGCAATAGATTTTATTAACAAGAACAAAGTAGCAAAGGTGGATAGTTGGAGTTAAGGTACGGACCAGCCATGATGGAGGAACAGGCTCAGGGCACTGATTGGCCTACTCGTGTTGCTATGCCACCCCAGGCTCCCTATCTTTCTGTGTTTACAAAACCCTCCAGAACACCCAAAAGCTTACTTGAGCATCAGCTGGAATCCAGCAAGCTGCCTGTAGATGCCTGTTTCAGGCATCTGTTAATGAGGCTTGACTGTTAAATTTGACTGGGCCTCCCACATGTCCTTAAGGCTGTGATATTCTGCTGATTGATAGTCCGGGAATTACAACTCCCCCTTCTGTTATCGGCATCTTGCAATGTCAATCCTATATCCTGCAGCAGGTTAAGCTGGCTATAGATTCACCACCACTTCAATAAAGCCCTCCTCCAGCTACCCTCAGAAATGGGTAAGCTGGCCTATTATTAAAAGGTGTCAGGATAAATTTTTTGGTTCAATTGCTCAGGTTGCTGGCTAAGTCCCAATGTTACTTTGACATTATTGGTTTGAAATGGGTTATAGGTCATAACATGTCATTGGAATTAACTCAAACATGCTAAAGTTGGGCCTATTCAGCCTTCCTCATCACTTCCAAAGTAACACCCTGGAGGTGGCAGTGGGTTGGGAGGAGCTTGAGGAGTAGCTCCCTGTCTAACCGCTGTTGCTCCCCTTTCCTTTTCTTCTGAGTTACGTCAAGCATCCAGCTTAACTCCAGTGAAAAGTTTCCCTCACTTCTTTGCTTCCTGGACAAGGTAACACCTAAAAGGAAAAAAGAACAAAAACACGCAAGAGAAGGACAAAGCAACTCAAGCCATTAAATGTTTTTGAAAAGGTGCAAATCCTGCAGTTGGAGTTCATTCAGTGAGTAATAGGCAGAATAAAATTAAAGGCCCCTTTTAAACTCTCAGATTCACAGAATCACAAAATGATTATGGCACAGAAGGAGGCCATTTGGCCCATTATGTCTGCACTGTGCAACTCAAATGTGCAACTCACCTAGTACCATTCCCCCGCCTTCTCACCATAACCCTGCACATTCTTCCTTTTCAGATAACAGTATAATTCCCTTTTGAATGCTTCAGTTGAACCTGTCTCCACCACAGTCTCAGGCAGTGCATTCCAAACCATAACTACTTGCTGCATAAAAAAGTTTCTCCTCATATCACTTTTGCTTCTTTTACTAATTACTTTAAATCTGTGCCCTCTCGTTCTCAATCCTTTCAAGAGTGGTAACAGTTTCTCCCTATCTACTCTGTCCAGGCCCTCATGATTTTGAATACTCCATCAAATCTCCTCTCAACCTTCTTTTCTCTAAGGAAAACAGTCCAAACTTCTTCAATCTATCTTCATAACTGAAGTTCCTCATCCCAAGAACCATTCTCATGAATCTTTTCTGCACCCTGTCTAATGCCTTCACATCCTTCCTGAAGTGTGGGGCCCAGAACTGGATACAATACTCCAGCTGAGGCCAAATTAGTGACTTATGCAAATGCAACATAACCTCCTTGCTCTAATAATCTTTTTTCTGTTATTCTTTTTCCAGCCATTCATTTATTTCAGTCGCTCTCTCGTCTTATTCATTCATTCACTCAATTTACACAATTAACTCACTTTACTCACACACCTTACTCACTTATTCAGTTACTTATTCACCTCACTTATCTTATTCATTCATGAATATCCACCTTAAGGATAGCTTCCTGCAGCTCTGACTATCGCATACAGTGGTGGTAATTATTTGGGGTAGGTTTGGCGATGTTGTGAGGGGAAATGGGCCAGAAGCAACATACCGTCTAAATTTTCTTTTGGGGTGCACAGGCGATTTTTTTAATTGTGCCCCTTTAATTTTTTGGCAGCTGCACATGCCTATTAATTTAAAGGGATCAACTTGTGCTATTTACATGAGGTGGATTTGATTCTAGGTGGGCCTTAAAGGGGATTTGCACTTTTTGTGAGGATAATTCAGGTGCAGTTTTTTGAAGCATTAGATAAAAGTCTATTTTACTCTATTTATATGCAAAATGGAAATAATTTGGAAAGAAAACCCAACCTTTAGCGCTGTAAAGTGGCAGAGTGCTTCAACCTGGAGTTTTTGATAGTCACTTCATTAAAACAGAAAGTATAATGAAAAATCTGTCATATTGGTCTTTACCAGATAACCATTATAACAATTATTTTAGACTTGATGAGAATGTATCAACTGAATCATATTAAAATTGCCCCAGTGGTTTGGGTATATCAAGCTCTCATAATGCGCCTGCTTTAATGACATGCTGTACTTTAGCACTAATGAAGTACAGTCAAACTATGAATTTTTATTTTCAGATACACCCATTCACTGATTCAAGGGCATTGTCAGCAGGATGCAAAGGACTAGTAAAATTATGATTGATGGTATTGTTACAGGATGAAGAGGCAATAAAGGCACAAATCTTAGGTAGATAATAGCTGCCTTTTTAATTAATCATGTATGACTCCTTCAGAACAATGTTTAATATATAAGATAAGACCATGCTTATCCTTTACTCTTGGGTACCATATTAAGACACTCAAATAGCTTATAATTATAGTTGCATAGTTCGTTCACTTAATTATTTAAACAGGCCTTATTGCTTTCATTTTTCTTTTCAATTCCTAGAATTTGATTAAATATGGCATAAAGTCATGAACAATTTTCTTCAACTTGTTAATGATTAAATGCTCAATGTTAACTTAAATAATTAATTTTTTTTATAGATGATAAGATTTAAAATTATAGAATTGAGCTTGCAAGCATTAAACAAACTGTTATTAAATTAACATTTCACAGAGAAAATACATGACCTTTGTCCATAGGAAAATTAATCACTCTAATTTGGCACACCCACAGGTTAAACAATTTGCCTTATTAACACAGACAGGTACAAAATCCAAACTTACACTGGCAATATATGGGTTCACTTCAGGGTTACTATAGTTTTGGCCTTGAAGTCTTATTTCATTCTCATTTTACACTTGATTCACTTACATACTATTAAATTAATCAACACCCTTCCACTTATATCAAGTTGTGTAAAAACTTGACAGTGAATTTGGATAGCCCCCGAAAACTGGTGTAGGAATCACAATGTGCGATTAACTCACATCCATTGATTACAATGAAGGCAGCAAGCCAACATCATGCTACTTTCTCATTTCCATGATCTCTGGGTCCAGTCAGTAATAACAGTGGTCTTCACTGGCTGAACACAGCAGCAGGGGGCCAATAACATGAGTGGCTAGCACCACTTAAAGCTAGCCTGCAAGGCTTAAAGTTAGCTTGTAGTACGTAAAGGGGAGATGCATGTGGTTGAGGCAGATCTGGGAATCATGCAGGAAGTGAATCTGATCAGGGGAAAGGTGAGAAATGGCACAACAGGGAGAATGGGGACTCGAAGGTTTTCTGGTGCTGCACAGATCTTGGTGGAAGAGTTGGAAAAGAGGAGAGATGTCTTGTATCCACATGGGGGAAGGTGCTCTAGAAACACAGTCAAAGGCAATGGGAGCAGAAAGCCTTGTAGTTAAACCCCAAGACTCTAGATGCAGTACCGCAAGAAGTTAATTGGCTTCATAAGAATGGTCAAGGTCAGTAAATGCATCTTCAAATGTCACAGCCTAGCAACTGCACTACCAGCCTCAAACACTGCTCAATAACTGCACCCCAACACTCCCTAACAATAATCTCTAATATTTATATTCTTCACCCTCACATACATAGCACTGCTGCAAGCATCACACCTATACCTCATTGCTTCTACACACTGCCAGCCATGACAGCCAGTCAGCTGAACAGATTGCACAACACTCATTGACACACTTCCCTCTCTTTTGGATGACATGGAGTTGTGCATCCAGAGGCAGCAGGAGCTGACCGGAGGCATGCTGCATGTGCTGACCCCTATAGTAGAGATATTGTTGGCCATTATTGGGATGCCCATTGCTGAAGCCATGGTAAGTGATAGGAGAGAAATAATTGAATATGACTGTGTGTTCTACCTAATCCTCGCTCTTACACCTCACTGCCCCCTCACTCCACATCCTCTTCTGATTTAAGAATGCACCTCTTACTTTCTGCCTTCCCTTCAACACAACCTTACATTTGTGTTATTTTTCCTTTCAGATTCCCAAGAAGTCCAACCGGCCCAAGAACTGGAAGAACATCAAAGGCAGAATTTTTAGGTCGGCATGCAGGTGCGTGCCCAACCCGATTGGACACGAAATCGCGCGAGATATTTCAATTGGCGGACATGCGCAAAAGTCAGAAGCGCGCCTCCCGACAACTAAGAAACCAATTAGTGGAATGAAAGTTGCAATTGTCTCTGATTTTTCGTGGTCCGTCCAACCTCACGGTTGGCGGACGGACGAATCGGTCAGGCGCACTTTGCATTTTTCATGAAACCTCATCCAAGGGCAGGATGAGGCGTCAGTTATTAAATTTAAACAAAGTTAAAATCTATGGACAGCATTTTTATCATGTATATGTTCAGATGACTGATTGTGATGCTTGGACATTTTTCTCCTGATTTTAAAAACTTTATTTAACTGTTTTCAAGTTTTCAGCTCCCTGAGGCAGCTCTCTGCCTTCAGGAAGCTTACATTCAGCGCTTGCCCGTGCTTACGTCAGCGCCCGCCCTCCTCCTGCCCCCACCCCAGCAGCGCTGATCATTTCAGCATACAATTCACATTGGCTGGCTGTTAATTAGCCAGCCAGCGTGAAATTGCGGTCGCCGGCCGATCACCATTGGCGATTCATTCCCCAGCCAATCCCGGACCCGCCGATCACCCCCACTCTACCCCAAGAGTGCTGACAAAGAGACCAGCACTCTATTTCAATCGCAGCCACCAGCTCAAATACTGACAGAAAATGTATCTTAAAGGATAGGTTAGAGGCCAAACCTACACATGGTGGACACTGGGAATGAGTGAGTTGTAGCCAGGACAGGGCACAAGGTTAGCACAGTCACCAGTTCAACAGGGGCCAAATTCGCACACGGGTTTCGCTGCCGAGGATTCTGATGAGCTTGTCGATGGTGCACGTACGGAAGAACGCTGATGGCTATATACAATCAAATGCTTGGTGCATTGGGAAGCAGTCCAGAAAGCCTGCAGTCAATTTCAAAGAGCATGAAGGAGTCTGGTACCAACTTGGCACAGGGTTTTGCACAGTGCTTGGGGTCCATCCTTTCCAGTATGGAGCAAGTGGCCGACACCATTTGTGTGCTTTTAAACCTGATCACAATACATGATGTCCAATAGCACAGCTTGTATTGCAATACAGTCACCATAACTGCTGTCAGAATATTGACCTGAATGACTTGCTGCCTATGGTCACACATCGGCTGGATATTGAGGGAGTGGGGTCCTTCTCAGTTCCAGTATGTGGCAGAGTTGACATGCGGTACCCACATAGCGATGTGTGTCCAATCAATGGCATCCTGTACTGTGGGGAAGCCTGAAATCTTAGCAAAGCCATGTGCTCACCTAGCCTGCTGCACTCTGGTGAGAGGAAATGAAACAGTTAACTCCCAATCAATAAAGAGCGTCAGTGACCTCCATTACACAACAGTGGACAGCAAACCATCAGATGTTGGAAATATCTCCAGCACCAGCCCAGAAGGAACCAGAAGCATGTAAGTTCATCAAAGCCACTGGTAATACAATCCTTGCCCCCTTGTGGCACAGCAGGCAGCAGATTTCAGCAAGGTTATCCCTACTGAAGCCTAGTCATCTCCCATTTCTCGCCAAGGTTGAGATAGGAGAATTGCTCCATGAACACTCTGGGCAGATATGGTATCTTACTGACAGCTCTCTTCCCAAACCCACTCACCTTTCATTCCCTCTTCCAGTAGCTTGTCCTTTTTTCCAAGGCTCCGTGTGATAAAATTAACAAATTTGATGGTCAACTTTAGATGTTAATTGCTAATTAGCATTAATACACAAACATAATTAAGAATAGCGTGACATACAAAGTTAAAAACATGGCTACAGTATTGGAATCCTTGCCAGGATGGCAAGTGTAAACAATATGACCTTGAGTCACTACTTTGTTGTTGAAAGCATGCCAGACAGCTGCTCTGTCCAAACACTCAGAAACCCAAACAAGATAGTCCAAAAACATTCTGAAATTTAATAAGAATACACTACACAATGAAAGCTTGTTTTGCATTCAGCTAGGATGGTTTTGAAACCAACACATGGCTAGGGGACACTTTAGTCAGCCATCTTTATCCATAGGTTGAATCCTGGCATGGTCTAGGATTCTCTAGCTTCTTGAGACAAGGACGCTTCCAAATAAGGAGAAATTACACTGGATTATGAGTATAATTATCTGTAACCAATATTTGTTTGTTTATCCAAACTGTTATTACAGTGGATTAAAAAAAATGTATGTATATCAAACATTGTTGGCATGTTATGATTAGCTTTAGTTACCATCTATAATCCTCATGTATAAGCTGTAATCTATAATTGGCTTTTTAACAATAAATATGTTTTAAATAAGTATACAAGAGTTGTAGTCTCACATCCATATTCTCTCTCTCTTTATATATATATATTATATATATAAAATATATTATATATATAATAACAATATCCTAGGATTCTAAGCTGGAATCCTAAGAACTGATATTGTAAAACTTGATAATAGTTTATTGTGCTATAATATACCTCCATGTCTTTTCTATCCTAAGATAACTTTGTTAGGTTGGGAACTCCTGGGAGAAAGGACTTTTTATTTTTAGGACCCAGTCTAGAGCTGATCTAGCAGATTATGTTCCTTTAGTGATTGGAAATTTCTTTCAGTTGAGATTCTAAGCTAGCAATACCTTCGAGGGAATAAGTTTACCTTACCAAATAAAGATAGTAGAACCATTAACAGCTGGTGTTAGGAAATAGAGATAGTCCAGTTATATTTGAATTTGTAGGTGTTAGGGATGAGTTTTAGCTTTAATGTTTAAGTTTGATTTGTATTTCTGTATCTGTGTATTAAGAGGTCAAGTTGAATTTTAGTTTCACTTTAAAAGGTGCTTGCATTTCTAATGAGAATTTTATGACTGTAAGTTAAGTTAAGCAAACAAGAGTAGGAAAAAACAGTGTTGTTGCCTAGCAACAAGGGTCCAGAGCAGCAGGTCCCTCCCACAGACACACACAGAAAAACTAAAGAAACAGCAGCTTTGAGTTCAGTTTGAAGCCAGGACTCCAGACAGACAGGACACTAGGAGAGGGAGCTGCAGAGTGGGAGCATATTTCTCAAAAGAACCAAAAGGCCCAAAGGGCAAAGGGGTAAGACAGAAACATATTTCCCAAACAGACCTTCTAGTCCAAGGAAAGAAAAGGTCCTGTTAATGAAGTTAAGAGTCAGGGGCAGAGAGAAAGGTTTCAGCTTCAGATTTAAAGAGACAAAAGCTGCAGAAAGCAGATTTAAAGTGAGAGCAGCTTGCAAGAGGCAAGAAGGTCCAAAGAGACAGCTGAAGGTCTGTAACTCTTTGCTATGTGTATGTGAAGCAGTGGTGTACTGAGTCTGTGAGAGAGAGTGCTTGAATGCATGTGGTGATCCAGGGAAGAGGAACATCGGAAGAAGATTCGAATCCCTGAACATGAACCCTTGTGGAAGGCGTCAGAGAGAAAGCGTCGGTTTAGGAGAAGATTCCAAGGCGAGGTCTTGGAGAGTGGAGATTGAAAACCCTCATGTGAAAGACGGAGTTCAATGAGACCAGTTGGCTCATGGTGGGTCAGCGTCTGGGGGGAGTAGATGAGAGATCCATAGCATCTGGTTGAGGTGGCATCTGTCACATGGTTACAGAGTGTGGTGTCTGACCACAGGGTGCCATAGGTTTACATGGACTGTATACTTACTGTGAACATTAGAGTATAAGATAGTTTTTGTAACTTGTGTTATCCTTACAAATCTGTATATATCTGTAAAGGTATAGTTGTGGGTGAAGGAGTGTTGTCATATAATTCATTTTTTCTAGTTTAATAATGTTTTATTCTTTTGTTACAAGTTCATTAGCTGGCTCCAGTGACTCTCTTCAGTAGCCACTCTCCACGCACCTAAAAAAATAAATAAAAGTTAGGATCTATCAAGCTGGGTTCCACCCTGGGATCAGGCTTGTACAAGGGTAAGCTCAGCTGGGATCATAACACTAGTCATTCTCCTAGTCATGCTATATTCTAAAAGAAATGCCTACGAGTACAAAGATGTTTGACTGCAACTGATCTGTACAGAAGCCTTGAAGTCAGCAACTGCCACACCACCCAATCCCCATCGATTTTTGCAATTTGAAATAACTACAGAAAGCACAAAACACTTGTAGAGTCTTTCCAACAGCCAGGAAATCAGCTAGCAGCTGATGGTCATTTTAAGTGACGCTGGTGGCAGTTGTTCTTCCTGCTGCTGAATGTGCATTCAGCTGTGTGAGGTTAGCTGGAGTGTTGAGTTCCAAAATGGTACAACCAGTGTCAAATCAGCATCGTACACTAACTGAAGTTTTTTTTTATTCATTTACGAGATGTGGGCGTCACTGGCTAGGTCAGCATTTATTGCCCAACCCTAATTGCCCTTCAGAAGGTGGTGGTGAGCTGCCTTCTTGAACCGCTGCAGTCCATGTGGTGTAGGTACACCCACAGTGCTGTTAGGAAAGGAGTTCCATGATTTTGACCCGGTGACAGTGAAGGAACGGTGATATATTTCCAATCAGGATGGTGAGTGGTTTGGAGGGGAACTTGCAGGTGCTGGTGTTCCCATATATCTTCTGCCCTTGTCCTTCTAGATGGTAGAAATCGTGGGTTTGGATGGTGTTGCCGAAGGGGCCTTGGTGAGTTTCTGCAGAGCATCTTGTAGATGGTACACACTGCTGCCACCGTGCGTCGGTGGTGGAGGGATTGAATGTTTGTGGATGTGGTGCCAATCAAGCGGGCTGCTCTGTCCTGGATGGTGTCAAGCTTCTTGAGTGTTGTTTGAGCTGCACTCATCCAGGCAAGTGGGGAGTATTCCATCACGCTCCTGACCTGTGCCTTGTAGATGGTGGACAGGCTTTGGAGAGTCAGGAGGTGAGTTATTCCCCACAGGATTCCTAACCTCTGACCTGCTCTTGAAGCCACAGTACCTATATGATCTGCTTGTTCTACATACTTCCGACAGATATTGATTGTACACATGCTAACACCTGCACCAAGATGATGTCTGACGCTATTCACACGTGTGTGTGTGTGTGTGTGTGTGTGTGTGTGTACGTGTGTGTCCCATGGGCACCATTTTGCTGTTCTAAGGACAGTTGTAACACCCAAAAAACAGGCGCTAATAAGCTCAACTTCTCTTCCTTTGATTTTAGCAATATAAATGTGCTATTCTAAGATCAGCTAAACTGAACTGGCTTTTGTCAAGGTTAGGCTGCACTAATATTTTAATTTTATTAACTATAAATCTAACAACATAGAAGAGAATGAATTGGTAAAATCACCATCATAAGGATCTATTCCAATGCAAGACTTAATTGCTAGTTGTTAGAGCATAGTAAAGAATTCTCTTATGTAATTCATTGCTGTTCATATAAAACATTTGGGCTTTCAGCTAGGAAAATTGATACTGAATTTCTGTTTCATTTTTAAATTTTTTTTGCTCACCAAGGTGAAGAATGCCAGGGCTAGGGCGTGAAACACTTTGTCCACATCAAACACTTCCTCTGCTTCACCTCAACTCAGGACAGCATCCTCGAAATGCCCCAAATGAAAATTTTTAACTTCCTACACCATTGCCCCTTTGGCTACTTGAAATGAGTGCAATTTGGGGTAGTTTTGTGTTGTGGATCCACTTGCAGCTGCCCAATTTTATTTCACACAGAATCGCTAAAGTCAACAGACAGTCCACCCGGCATCAACCTGAGCACCAGAAACAATAATGGCAAACCCAGACCTGTCGACCCTGCAAAATCCTCCCAACTAACATCTGGGGGCTTGTGCCAAAACTGGGAGAGTTGTCCCACAGACTAGTCAAGCAACAGCCTGATATAGTCATACTCATGGAATCATACCTTACAGATAATGTCCCTGACACCACTATCACCATCCCTGGATATGTCTTGTCCTACCAACAGGACAGGGCCACCAGAGATGTTGGCACAGTGGTATACAGTCAGGAGGGGGTTACCCTGAGGGTTCCCAACATCGACTCTGGACCCCATAAAGTCTCATGGCATTAGGTCAAACATGGGCAAGGAAACCTCCTGCTAATTACCATCTCCGTCCCCCCTCAGCTGATGAATCAGTACTCCTCCATGTTGAACACCGCTTGGAAGAAGCACTGAGAATGGCAAGGGTGCAAAATGTATTCCAGATAGGGGACTACAATGTCCATCACAAAGAGTGTCTCGGTAGCACCAGTACAGACCAAGCTGGCTAAGTCCTAAAGGACATAGCTGCTAATCTGGTTCTGCGGCAGGTGGTGAGGGAACCAACAAGAGGAAAAAACCTACTTGACTTAGTTCTGTCTGTCACCTAGCTCTGCTGACACTTTAGGCATGAAAGTAGTCCTGTGTTGAAGATTCATCAGGTTGACATCTCATTTTTAGGTATGACTTGTGCTGCTCCTGGCATGCCTACCTGCACTATTCATTGAACCAGGGTTGATCACCCTCACCAATCTACCTGTTGAAGATACATCTGTCCATGAAACTATTGGCTATAGTTACCAGCACACAGTCCTTGGGGAGACAAAGTGCCGTCTTCACATTAAGGATATCCCCCATCGTGTTGTGTGGCACTATCAACATGCTAACTGGGATAGATTTTGAACAGATCTAGCAACTCAAAACTGGACATCCATGAATTACTGTGTGCCATCATCAGCAGCAGAATTGTATTCAACCGCAATCTGGGCATATTCCCCACTCTACCATTACCATCAAGCTAGGGGATCTTGCATGCTAAACAGCTTCAGCAACATACGATGGACAGAGCTAAGTGATCCCACGACTATCAGATCCAAGTTCCGCAGTTCTACCACATTCAGAAATGAATGGTAGTGGACAATTAAACAATTAACTAGAGGAGGATGCTCCACAAATATCCCCATCCTCAATGATGTAGTGGGGTGGTTGGGGGGTGGCGGGGGGCAGGTGTGCAGGGGCCACATAAGTGCAAAAGACAAGGCTGAAGCATTTGCAACAATCTTCAGCCAGAAATGCCAATTGGATGATCCATCTTGACCTCCTCCTGGGGTCCTAACATCACTGGTGCCCAGTCTTCAGCCAATTTGATTCACTCCACGTGATATCAAGAAATGGCTGAAGGCACTGGATACTGCAAACATAACATTCCTGACAAGATTCCAGTAATAGTACTGAAGACTTGTGCTCCAGAACTAACCATACCCCTAGCCAAGCTGTTCCAGTACAGCTACAACACTGGCAACTGCCAGGCAAAGTAGAAAATTGCCAACGTATGTCCTGTCCACCAAAAGCAAGACGAATCCAACCCGTCCAATTACTGACTCATCAGTCTGCTCTCAATCATCAGCAAACTGTTATTCATTACAGCCTTGGTCCAAACATAGACAAAAGAGTGACTACCCTTGACATCAAGGCAGTATTTGACCGAGTGTGGCATCAAAAAGCTCAAGCAAAACTGGAGTCAATGAGAATCAGGGGGGAAATACAAGTCTGGTGTGCAAAAGCTTTGGAGAAAATGGTTGTAGACTAACAGACCAATGCTTTAACAATGAGATCTACCACATGTGGTTAAGTTTAGTAATGGAGTGATTAGCACACATTTTTGGTGAGGAAGTCAACATCCTGGCATACAGTCATGGAAGAAAGAAAGAAACAACAAAAAGGGTAAATGCTGTTGGAGGATCTGGCTGGATGATCAGGAAAGGCTGCACAATTCAATGAAGACTGCAAAGGTAAGGTATGAATACTATTGTAAAGTTGGAGAACAGAGAAATATCCTGAAGAAAACTTTAGTTGCTTACATGACAAAAGCACTGCACTAACACAAACAAATGTTAGCAAAGAGGTAAGATATGAAATGAAAATTGCAGGATTATGAAACTTAAATTATGTATACAATGGTAGAGAACTGTAGGAAGAAATTTACAAGGGTCAAATGGCCATGTCTAGCCCGCCTAGCCAAGTTTCCCACAATTTCCTCTGCACTAGCCTTAAACTTGCATCTTTCTCTGGTTCCTCTACTATCTCCTCTCCTATTGCCCTCCCTGAGCTTATTGTTGTGTTTTGTACCTCTGTTTGCTGTGTGTTTGTCCATTCCCATTGTGCATCTTTGCACTATAGCTTTCAAAGAAACAATCTCTGCATACTTAGAAACAAATTTGTGCTAGAAGGTAGTAGTACTGAGGAACAATGTCAACTCTTTCATGTTAGACGGTGTCGGAAGCACATGAATGGCTTTGATATTGTCGTGTGTAGGCTTTACTCCAGCTGCTGGAGCTGGATGTGCATTTGTCCTCGCTGAATGTCAATTGTGTTGTGTGAATTGAGTGAGCACCGCTGATAAACACTGATCATGTTCTGTTTTGTCCTTTCCATAGACAATGATGTCATCAAGTAGGTTGAGCATCCCCTCGATGTCTGATGAGACTGAAGAAATGACCTTCTCAAATGCACTAGGTGCTGAACTTAGTCCATAGGGCATTCTGTGGCACTGAAAGACACCTTTGTGAGTAATAAAAACCGTAAGATATCGACTTTGCTCCGCTGGTGGTATCTGAAGATTGTTCCATCATATATCGAGCTCGTGAAAATGGTTGAGGCATGAAATGATGCTGATAGCTCTTGGATCATAGAAAGTGGATGCTTGCCTGGAAAGATTGCTTTGTTGACCACCTAGGTTCACCTTTTTTGCATTGTGCAATGACTAGGCTCAATATCCATGGCAATGAATTGATTTACACAATGATTCCATCTGCTTCAAGTTGTTTCAGTTCCTGCAACACTTCAGCATGGATTGAAAATGGCAATCATCTCAAATTTTGTGAAACTGGTAGAACTAATGTGTCAACATGAGGAACATGACCGTATTCGTTAGTCTCCCCAAATCCAGCGAATAATTAAGGAAGCTGTTGTGTGTGGTCATTGTCATCGATCTCATTCATATGTGCTTCATAGGGTCAGGAAGCTTGAATCCAAGCTCATCGAACAGATTTACCCCCGTAAGGTTTCTGCCTTTAACTACTGTTGTGAAACCATGCTTCATATCAAAAAAATGATTTTTGAATTTACTGGCTAGAAGCTCCTAATTGATTTTGTTTAAAGACTAAAGCCATATTCCAGTGATTTGGGATCACAGTCAAAGATGGCTGCATATTTGTCCCATTATATCTTCCACATTCCAAAACCATTAAAATAGACACAACCTGTCTGCAAAACTGCACCAGGAACAATGGCTTTTAAAGAGTATGAATGGAAGTCATCTCCAATCCCATTAGCAAAGACTGGGTACTCAACCAGGTGGAGACCAGCCATTAAACAATCACTTGGACAAAGGGACCCTAGCTGAGAGGGGGATTCCCAGTCATGATCTAATTAAGTTACAATTGGAATACATCAGCCATGACCGTATTTAGGTCACTGGGCAGTTGGAGAGGGAAGGTCATGGGACAAGCCAACCCTTGTGTGTTTAAAAACATTCTTACTCTACCAAACAGGAGAAGCAAATGAGATGCTGAAGGAACAAGATCCTGAGTGGGTTATTTCCCTCTCTCTCTCTCCATCCAACCTCTTTGCAAGTTTTGAACCCAGTCTGCTTATTTTGATTATCCAGGGACTGCAGACAGAGATTTTTAAAAATGCAACCAAATGCTACTGTCTGCAGAAGAACAGATAAATCATCCATTGACATATTTAAACTGCTTCATTGTCGAAAACAGCGGGGCCACTGAGTTCAGCCTGAAGCCAGCCAAGTCACCACCCTTCAAAGCCATATACCCTTTAATTTGACTGGGCTCCTAACAGCACTTGGTGTACCTACACACATGGACTGCAGTGGTTCAAGAAGGCAGCTCACCAGCACCTTCTCAAGGAAAATTAGGGATGGGCAGCAATGCCCACATTCCATGAACAAATAATTTTTTTAAAAATCCTCTCCACTTTGTAATCTATTTGTGTGTATGTGTGTGTGTGTGTGTTTGTGTGAACTTCGAGTATGTGTCATGTGAAAGTTAGACCTTTTTATATTAATTTACTTAGACCAGGTTAGGTACAATAAAAACTATCCTCTTTTTAAAAAAAACTCAAGAAAACCTGCCTGATCATGTCATTAATGGACACAGTATGTAAACAGCTAAACACTCACAGAACTGGCAAGTACGTCCTTCCTAAAAATAACCTGTTGCAGTCAAACGAGGAGAGGGAAAAGAAGAGAGCCATTCGACCCCACCTCACCTGATTGTGACACTACGTAGAACATGAACCAGACTAGGCCGACATTTTTGTGGCATACCTGAAATGTGATCATTCCCAAAGCTGGAATAATAGAATCATCATAAACATGATGTGTGTCTGTCACAGGAAAGAGAGAAAGTTGCTTAAGTACCAATGATAACATTTGCCATTCAATATGGATACTTCTGCGCCTAAGTCAACGATTAGCAACACTGAAATGCCCATAACCTCAACTGAGCATTCCTTAAAATGACCTGGTGCTTCACCATTTGTGATGCTATACACATACCATATTTAATCTCTCAGGAAGAGATTCCCCCACATGTCAAACCAATTAAGTCCTCTTCCCAGACAACCTACACACCTTTGCAAAGTGATTTCACTTTAAGCATTAGTTACACTTATTTCCCTTGAGCTATACTTAATGTTGTGAATCAGTGAGCACCTCCATTATTTGGGTGCATTTTTGAGGGTATCTGACAATGATGGGCTCTCTGGCATCTGTGGCGGAATGTATATCATTCAAAAATCATGCTTTGAGGTGTTTTCAACAGCTCTTACCAACTAATCAAACATTGACGTGTCTTCTGTGAGCTGCTCGAATATTCACTGGCCTTCTGCTCGGAGACAATGTATGAATCACCTTCTTGCACGTTGCTGCTTCATCCAGGCTGTCCATCTCCGTAGTGAGCAAGTAGGTCTAGAACCCCCAAATCATGGGCAAGGAAGCTTCCTGCTGATTGCCACGTACCATCCTCTCTTAGCTGATGAATCAGTGCTCCTCCATGTTGAACACCACATGGAAGAAGCACTGAGTGTGGCAAGAACACAGAATGTACTCTGGGTGAGGGATCTCAATGTCCATCACTAAGAGTGGCTTGGTTGCACTACTACTGACCGAGCTGGCCGAGTTCTAAATAACATAGCTGCTAGACTGGGCTTGTGGCAGGTGGTGAGGGAACCAACAAGAGGGAAAAACTTACTTGACCTCATCCTCAGCAACCTGCCTGCTGCAGATGCATCTGTCCATGACAATATTGATAGGCATGACCACCACAAGTCGTTGAGGAGACAAAGTACCATCTTCATATTTAACATACTCTCCATCGTGTTGTGTGGCACTACCACTGTACTAAATGGGATAGATTTCGAACAGATCTAGCAACTCAAAACTGAGCACCCATGAGGAGCTGTGGGCCATCAACAGCAGCAAAATTGTACTCGAACACAATCTGTAACCTCATGGGATATCCTCTAATTTAGTATTACCATCAAGCCAGGGGATCAACCCTGGTTCAATGAAGGGTGAAGGAGGGCATGCCAGGTGCAGCACCAGGCACATCTAAAAATGAGGTGTCAACCGGGTGAAGCTATGACACAGGACTACTTGCATGCCAAACAGCATATGCAACAAGTGATGGACAGAGTTAAGCGATCCTACAACCAACGGATCAGATCTAAGCTCTGCAATCCTGCCACATCCAGTCATGAATGGTGGTGGACAATTAAACAACTTACTGGACAGGGAGGTTCCACAAATATCCCAATCCTCAATCATGGGGGAACACAGCACATCAGTGCAAAAGATAAGGCTGAAGCATTTGCTACAATCTTCAGCCAGGAATGCCAAGTGGATGATCCATCTCAGTCTCCTCTGGAGGTCCCCAACATCACAATGCCAGTCTTCAGCCAATTCAATTCACTTCATGTGATATCAAGAAATGGCTGAAGGCGCTGGATAGTACAAAGGCTATGGGCCCTGACAATATTCCAGCAATAGTGCTGAAGTCTTGTGCTCCAGAACTTGCCGCACCCCTAGCCAAGCTGTTCCAGTACAGATACAACACTTGCATCTACCTGGCTATGTGGAAGATTTCCCAGGTATGTCCTGTACACAAAAAGAACAAAACCAACCTAGCCAATTACCGCCCAATCAGTCTACTCTCCATCAACAGTAAAGTAATGGAAGGGGTCATCAACAGGGCTATCAAGCAGCACTTGCTTAGCAATAACCTGCTCACTGACCAGTTTGGGTTCCATCCAGGGCCACTCAGCTCCTGACCTCATTGCAGCCTTGGTTCAAGCATGGATTAAAAGAGCTGAACTCCAGAGGTGAGGTGAGTGTGATTGCTCTTGACATCACAGTCACATTTGACCGAGTGTGGCATCAAGGAGCCCTTACAAAACTGGAGTCAATGAGAATCAGGGGGAAAACTCTCCACTGGTTGGAGTCATACCTAACACAAAGGAAGATGGTAGTGGTTGTTGAAGGTCAGTCGTCTCAGCTCCAGGACAATGCTGCAGGAGTTCCTCAGGGTAGTGTCCTAGGCCCAACTATCTTCAGCTGCTTCATCAATGACCTTCCTTCCATCATATGGTCAGAAGTGGGGATATTCACTGATGATACACAATGTTCAGCACCATTCATGACTCCTCAGATACTGAAGCAGTCCATGTCCAAATGCAGCAAGGCCTGGGCAATATCCAGGCTTGTGTTGACAAGTGGCAAGTAACATTCACGCCACACAAGTGCTAGGCAATGACCATCTCCAGCAAGAGAGAATCCAACCATCGCCCCTTGACATTCAGTGGCATTACCGTTACTGAATCCCCCACTAGCAACATCCTGGGGTTTACCATTGACCAGAAACTGAACTGGACTAGCCATATAAATACTGTGGCTACAAGAGCAGGTCAGAGGCTAGGAATCCTGTGACGCATAGCTCACCTCCTGACTCCCCAAAGCCTGTCCACCATCTACAAGTCAGGAATGTGATGGAATACTCCCACTTGCCTGGATGAGTGCAGCTCCCACAATACTCAGTAAATTTGACACCATCCAGGACAAAGCAGCCCACTTTATTGGCACCACATCCACAAACATTTGCTCCCTCCACCACCGACGCACAGTAGCAACAGTGTATACCATCTACAACGTGCACTGCAGGAATTCACCAAGGATCCTTAGACAACACCTTCCAAACCCACAACCATTGCTATCTAGAAGGACAAGGGTAGCAGATAGATGGGAACACCAACTTCTGCAAGCTCCCCTACAAGCCACTCACCATCCTGACTTGGAAATATATCGCCGTTCCTTCACTGTCGCTGGGTCAAAATCCTGGAACTCCCTCCTTAACAGCACTGTGGGTGTACCTACACCACATGGACTGCAGCTTCTCAAGAAGACAGTTCACCACCACCTTCTCAAGGGCAACTAGGGATGGGCAATAAATGCTGGCCCAACCAGCAAAGACCACATCCCCTGAATGAATTTTTTTAAATGATTTATTCCACAGCATGGGTGGATCTCCCAGTGAAGAAAAGATAGGTGCTGGAGATGGTAAATTTAAACTATTCTCCATCTCATCATCAATTGGTATTTGTGCCTCAGAGAAATGCACAGATGACACACCAGTTTCTATGTATGCAGGAGTTTTATTTACACTGCAACTAAAATGTCTGCTCTCATGCTTAAAGCTTCTTGCTTCAGTTTTGTTTCTATTTTTCTGAAGTGAGTGATTGAGTGAGTGAGTAAATAGATGAGTGAGTGAGTGCGAGAGTGGGTAAGTGAGTGGTGAATGAATGGGTGAGTAGGTGAATGAGAGAATGAGTCAGTCAGTCGGTGGGTGAGTCGGTGGGTAAGTGATTGGGTGAGTAGCTGAATGAGTGGGTGAGTGAGTGGGTAGGTGAGTGATTGGGTGGGTGAGTGAGTGGGTGAGTGGGTGGGTGGGTGAGTGGGTGGGTGAGTTGCGACACTTGCATCCACAAGCTCAGGTACTAGCACTGTGCAGACCTTAGAGGATATTATAATGCAGGGATCTGCACATGGTGGGTCACCAAGCATTAGTGGGCTGTAGCTAGGCCGGGTGAAAGGAGACTGTGTGAGCCAGTTACCCAGAGGGCAAGGTCATGGACAACTTCTCTTGCAGAGGACTCATATGAGGACATCAATAGGGTGGTGTATAGAAAAAGACTGATGGGCTTGCACACTGACATATATGGTGCATTGACAAGCCTGCCAGAAAGCCTGTTGTTACTGTCAAGGAGCAGTCTGATTCCAACTTGGAATAAGGATTCTGGCAGAGTTTGAACCTTATCCTCTCCAGCACAGAAGTGGTAACCAGCCCCATGAGAAAACTTGTGGACCCTGCAATGATGCAGCACCACCTGATGACCAGTGTCTCATCTTCCATTGCAACAGAGGCAGAAGCCATCCAATGTCTGAGTGCTGCAATTGAAACTCAGACTGAGGTCATGAGGTCTATGCTTATTGCCATGCAACCCCAGCTTGATGCCATGCAGGCTCAGGCTGCTGCCATCATGGCCAAGGATAACATTGTTCAAAGGGGCTTACAGGCTCTCACTGCAGCACAGCAATCTGTCCTCCAACAGATTGCTAGGATAGCTGAGATGCCGTTCCATCATGCACAAACTAGCTATCCTCTCTCAGGATGACAGGAGTCATTCCTCCACTACTGCCACTCCAACAGTGCCCCTGCTGTTGCCTGGTAACCAGCCCAGGCTGCTGCCGCCCATGTTGATGTGGTACAATCTGAAGCCGGGTCCTCAAGTCCCAGAGCTGATTGTGGTTGTCTTGCAAGACCATCTGCAGTCTACCCCACTGAAAGTCAGCAGCCTCCCACCAGCCATGCTGCAGTGACTGGGGTAGCATTGCATAGCAGCACAGACAAAGGCACCTGCAAGACAGGTGCTAATAAATGCCTGTTTAGTCATTTATTGAAGTTTGAATAGTTCAGTTGTGAATGCATCATTGGATAAAGTTGTTATGAAATGATTTTTTGTGGTGTCTTTATTTCAGGATTTTTGCCCAAGAGGAAAAATTGGTCAGTGACAGAGAAATGAAAAGTTGGGGAACAATTTCAGTGTAACAGTGATGTGGGAATTTTTTCAGGGAAACCGGAGACTGAAGAGATGCTGATGGCCTTTCTGGAGCCATGATGTCCCAGGTGCCTTGCCCCTTCCTCCTTCTTTTCTTCCTTCTCCTCCTCCTTTGTTTGTCACAGGACACTTGGGAGTAAAGGCTGTGCCCATATGATTTCCAGGTCATGGAGGACATAACAGGCCACACTCCAGTGAGTACTGAAAGTCTCCCTCTGAGCAGTCCAGGCAGCAGAACTGTTCCTTCAGGACATCAATGGTCTGCTCCATAACGTTCCTGATCCTAGCGTGGTTCTCATTGCAGGAATGCTGTCCATGTATGATCAGGTTGTGGAAGGTGTCATCAGCCATGTGTGAAGTGGATAGCCCATGTGCCAAGCATTCACCCTTTGGTTCACTGTAGTTTCTCAAAGATGGCTGGAACAGCTGACTAGGATAAAAGTAGCATGACTGCTGCCAGGGTCACGAGAATTCACCAATCTAATGGTATGTACATGGTCACACATCAACCGCACATTCAGGGAGGAACCGCAGTCCCAGTACATCACCCAATTGAGATGTGGTGCCCTCAGAGCCATGCACATGCAGTTGATGGTTCCCTGCACCATTGGGAAGCCCACCACGTAGGCAAATGCTCACTTCTCCTGTTTCTCTCCAGCGATGCATGGTGAACTGAGAGATGTTGTCAATGTTGCTGGCTCCAGGCAGGAGGCATCCTGAGATGTAGAATATGAAGACTATAGTTACCTTGATAGCCATTGGCAAAGCCATCCTCACCCTGGTCTGCAGCTCTAGGTCTATTTTAAGGAGGCAGCACAGTTCATTGACCACCACCTTGGTGAAGCAAACCTGCTTCAGACACTGCTCCTGGCTGAAGTGGTGGTAAGAGAAGTGTTCTCTGAACACCCTGAGTGGGGTGCAGCCTTCTGTTGAGAGCTCTCTTCCTCCTCCCTCTGCACGCAGCTTTGTCTCATTGCTGCCTCTGCTCCGTTTCCTGTCCTGCTGCATGCCAAGAAAAATTGCAACTATAGCCCCCATGGCTGAGAGTAAACTTTCCCCTCAAAGGCCTACAAAACCCACAGCACTACTTGCAAAGAGTCCAGCTTCATTCTTTCTGACGTAATGAATTCATGTGAACTCCTCCAAAAACAGAGTGCACAATGTTTCCACTAACCCTGCAGCAGCAAAAGAAAGTTAAAAGCACTTCAGCTGAAAGTTACATGGTGATGCATTTAGAAAGCACTAGCGTAGGGGTCCCTTGTTCTGGAAGGACTGCATGTAAGTTGTCAAGAGTGGACAACCTGTAATATTTCTTAACTCCAAGCTCAGGCAGCACCAAAACCAGCAGCACGACAGAGCTGAATTTTGTGTTCAAAATGGCCAAATAATTTGATTTTTTTTAAAGATATTAATTAAGGGATGAATATCGGACATGGTACTGGGGAGAGCCCCACTGCTTTTCAGAATAGTGTCATAGGATCTTTTATGTACTTTTTGATCTTGCAGTTTTAAAAGATTCAGATACGTAAAAGTGTGTTCAGTTCTTCAGTCAGTTAATTTTGCCAACATATAACTAGCTTCCTCAAAAAGTGCTGAAAATAAATAACTCAATTTTTGTTTAAATTTTTGGCATTTCTGATCTCTATTGATCCAAGATCATGCAGCATTATATAATTTACATCTGGACAAAATACTCTTTGGAATAATAACTGGTTAAGAAAGCTTAGAACTGTAAATGTTATTGGAAATGCAGGAAAATTAAGATTTCATTTTCAATTGTATGGAAAAAATAACTTTGCATAAATTATGTGATTTTGGGGGGACAAATTTAAAAAAAGACTTTGATAAAGAAATGTGAGCCACTAACCACACAAGAGCTGTTTCAATGTTGCAGGTATTCTACTTCAATCAATTAACTGTTTGATCAATGCAGCAGAGCAGGCAGTTTAATTGAAGACAATTAGCGCTTGAGAAGCAGTTATCTCCAGAGGTGTAAATTAGAACAAAAAATCAAAGTGGCTACTTGGAGTGCAGCTGTGTTATCTGATCCAGGGAGAAAATTGTGTGAAATCGGATGAAGGAACATTATAGTTAACTGACAGCAGGATTGACGACCTTCGACAGGCAGCCTTCAGAGTGAGACATTACTGGGATCCAGAGCCTCTGGTGAAGCTTTTAACAGCAATACAATCATTACACCAGGCAGCCCTTATGGGACGAGCGAGACAGTCGCTATCTATGGCTGGCACCTGCCTCTGATCGGCTTGGATCTTTACCAGTAGCCTTTGAAAGCAGCAGGTTTCTTCTTCGTTACATTTCATAAATGGAAAATAAAATGCAGAACTAAAATGATTTCTCACAGTAAAAGAAACTGCTAAGAAAACTATTACTCTTAGAATTATCATGTTTGGCACCCATAGAATTAAAGAATCATATCTGGTATTTGTCTTCTCATATACTGCATTTCTTTTCTTGACAGTGTTTCCTAAAATAGTCATCAAGAGAATTAACTACTTAGTAGGTTAAATGAAGACTGTGAAAGTAGCATTAATAGTTTTACCTGTAAAAGTGTCCATCATAAGTGTGAAAGCTGGAAGCATTGCCTATAGGGTTGTATTTATTTATAGTTTGAATAACTTATTGTGTTTTTTTATATTACAGGTAGAACTTATATTTTAGTTCAATAAAAACCAGAAATGGGAGAATGGATTTTTAGATATTCTCCATGGTAACTTTAATAGGGATATGTTTTTGACCTATCACCAACAAAAATAAAAATTTATTGTACAAATGATTCCTTCACTACACAACGGACAGGAGGGAGTTTAATTTAAACAGCTCTGATTTCTCCTCTCATCATCCATCCATAAACAGAAAGGTGTTTTGATTTTGATTTCCCCTTTATAAGCGGTGGTGTATTTCCCAACCCCTTGGTTTTGGGGTGATCCAATTTCTATTAATAACCCCACAAGAAACTTGAGATAGTGTAAACTCAGAGGGTTAGTTTCTTTGCACACAGTAAAAAGGGGGGGGGGGGGTGTCGCTATGTAGCCCTCCACACCCCCCGCCTCCCATACATTCAGAGAGAATAGGGATAGAGAAAGAAAGATTTATAGGACAAAGACCACAAAGCAAAAAATTATTGTTTCATGTGAGTCCAGAGTCCATGATCAAAAGTCCAATGGTGAATTCCTTCACAGAGGTCGATAGACTGAGTTGATGCTGGATATTTCACTTTTACAGTAAAACTGGCTTCCACGATGAGATGAATTAGTCTTGTAGGCGATGTCGGTCCCAGTAGAAACAGTGTAGATGGGTGTTAACCTGAACTAAGCCCTTTTTCAGACCTGCTGCTTGCTAGATGGAAGATGGCAGACTGAGCTTTACAGCTCCACAAGGCGATATTACAAGTTGCTCAGGGCAGGTCAGCAGGTTTTGGGAGAGAGAGAAAGTTTCTTGTTCCTCACTACTTCTGCAGTTACAACACTTGAAGTTTGTGTAGATTATTTTCTAGCAGAACGATAGTTGATTTCTGGACACCATCCTCTCTGTTCTCCCTTGGCTGAGAACCCTCACTGATGATGTCTCTCAGAGTTCTTCCTGGGAGCTTTGTACACATGGCTTTCACATCCTGTCTTTATCATGACCAAAGTAAAATGGCTATGTTAATTTCAAATGAGCCATTGTTCCACCAGGCAAAGAAATTAATCATGCTGGAATCCCTTTGAAGTATCTTCCTATCTCCTGTTCTCTCAGAAGCTAAGGAGTCTTCAGACTTTTAGAAGATTCATTGGACATGCCCTGGAAGAGCCTTTCATGTAAATGACTTTGTGATCAGTTCTAGAGACAATAGAGTCTGACAAGGTCTGAAAAAACACAGAAAGGTGCCAAGACGTCTGTCCATACTTTCATTTTGAAAAGGGCTTTCAAACTCAATTTAAAGGTTTGAAAGCAAAAATGTACCTTTAAAACAGTTGTCCTTTAAATCGTTAATATTATAATTACACATTCATGACAGTGAAAAGAAAGCAGAGTTAACGTTTCAGGTCAATGATCTTTCATCAGAACTGGGAAAAATTAGAAATGTAATAGCTTTAAATCTAGTGAAAGGTGGAGGGTAGGAAAAAGAGCAAAAAGGACGATCTGTCATAGGGTGGAAGGCAGGAGAGATGAAATGACAAACAGGTTTATGGTGCAGAGCCAAAGGAGTGGAAATAAGACAAGAAACAAAAATGTGTCCAGAGGAGTTGTGAATGGCAGAATGGTGAACGGCTGCCGTACGAAAGCACAAACAAAAGAAAAATGAGAGTAAAACAAAAACCTGCAAAATATAAGGAAACAAAATGAGGCAGAGGTTCTGATCTGAAATTGTTGAACACAATCTCAAGCCTAGAAGGCTGTAAAGTGTAAAACGAAGTGCTGTTTCTCAAGCTTATGTTGAACTTCATTGGAACACAGGAGGCCATAATCAGAGTGAGAGCAAGGTGGTGAATTAAAATGACAACAGCTGAAAGCTCAAGGTCATGCTTGTAGACTGAGTAGAAGTGTTTCACAAAGCGATCACCTGATAGTGTTTGGTCTCCCCAGTGTTGAACAGGCTGCATTGTGACCTGCGAATGCAGTATAGTAAATTTAAAGAAGTACTGGGAAGGAGTGCTGGGGGCATGGATGGTGTGACAGAGGAGGTAAAAGGACAGGTGTTGCATTTTATGTGCTCGCATGGAAAGGTACCATGGGAAGAGTAGGATGTATTTGGGGGTGCTTGAGGACCAGACCAGGGTGTCACGGAGGAACAGTCCCTTCAGAATGCTGAAAGGGAAAGCGATGGGAGGATGTGTTTGATGATGGTTTTAGGCTGGAGGTGGTGAAAATGGCAGCGGATGATTCATTGATAACAGAGATGGGTAGGGCAGAAGGTGAGGACAAGTGGAACCATATTATGGTCCTGGGAAGAAGGCGAAGAGGTGAGAGCAGGAAACATGTCCACCATGGAGGGGGGATCCTCGATTGAGGAAAAAGGAAGACATTTTGGAAGCACTGCTATGGAATGTTGCATGATCAGAATAGATATGATGGAAATAGAGAAACTAGAAGAATGGAATGGGTTCCATACAGGAGCCAGGGGGTGAGGAAGTAAGTCAAGGTAACTGTGGGAATCAATGGGTTTTTGTGAATATTCGTTGACAGCTGATCCCCAGGAATGAAGACTGAGAAGTGAGGGGAGGAAAGGGAAAAGTTGGAGATGAACAATGGAAAGATAGAAGAAGGGTGGAAATTGGAAGCAAAATTGATGAAATTTTCCAGTTCAGGGTGATAGCAGGAAGCAGCACCAAGCAAGAAACAGGGAGCTATCAGACAATCCTTGTGGTGGGTGGAGGTATAGAGGGATCGGATGTCCATGGTGAACTGGAGATAGTTAGGGCCAGGAAACTGGAATCTGTTGAAGTGATAGAGGGCAACGGAAGAATCACATATGTAGGTGGGAAGAGAAGGAATTACAACTGTCCTATGTTAAAATGCATTGTAGGTGCCAGCCTTGACACAGTGATAACACACTCAACTCTGAGTCAGAAAGTTTTTTTTTTTTTTTTTTTGTAAAAATATACTTTATTCATAAAAATCTTCAATCACATTCAAAACCATTTCAAAAACAACATTACAAGGGTACAATCCAGGTTAAACTTTTACAAAATGTATCACCAGGTGCATCAGTACAAACAATATTACAGTCATTTACAGCCTTTCATTTTGATCTGTACAGCCCGAGGGGCTCTAAACAGTTCCCAGTCTCTCGGTGCGCTGTGGTAGAAAGGTCTTAGACAGCGACCCTTCCCCATTGCGCCTTTGCGGCAGCTGCCCCAAGCTTTAGTGCGTCCCTCAGCACGTAGTCCTGGACTTTGGATTGTGCCAGTCCGCAACAATCGGTCGGGGACAAATCTTTGTGCTGGAAGACCAACAAGTTTCGGGCAGACCAAAGCGCGTCTTTCACCGAGTTGATGATCCTCCAGCTGCAGTTGATGTTTGTCTCGGTGTGTGTCCCTGGGAACAGCCCGTAGAGCACAGAGTCCTGTGTCACAGAACTGCTCGGGATGAACCTCGACAGCAACCACTGCATCTCTCTCCAGACTTTCTTTGCAAAGGCACAATCCACAAGGAGGTGAACAACGGTCTCTTCCCCACCACAGCCACCTCGAGGGCATCGTGCAGAGGGGGTGAGACTCCTGGCGTGTAGGAAGGATCTGACGGGGAGGGCCTTTCTCACCACCAGCCAAGCTACGTCTTGGTGCTTGTTGGAAAGTTCTGGCGATGAGGCATTCTGCCAAATGACTTTGACAGTCTGCTCGGGGAACCATCCCACAGGGTCCACCCTCTCCTTATCCCTCAGGGCCTCTAGGACGTTACGTGCTGACCACTGCCTGATGGACTTGTGGTCAAAGGTGTTTTTCTGCATAAATTTTTCCACCAGGGACAGGTGGTACGGCACGGTCCAACTACTTGGAGCGTTCCGCGGCAGCGTGGCCAGACCCATCCTTCGCAACACCGGGGACAGGTAGAACCTCAGCACGTAGTGACACTTGGTGTTTGCGTACTGAGGGTCTACGCACCGCTTGATGCAGCCGCACACAAAGGTGGCCATCAGTATGAGGGCGATGTTGGGCACGTTTTTTCCCCCTTTATCTAGAGGCTTGTACATCGCGTCCCTGCAGACACGATCCATTTTCGACCTCCAGATAAAGCGGAAGATGGCTCGAGTGATCGCCATCGCGCAGGAGTGTGGAATGGGCCAGACCTGCGCCACGTACAGCAACAGCGAGAGTACCTCACACCTGATGACCAGGTTCTTACCCGCAATGGAGAGGGAGCGTCGCTCCCACATGCCCAGTTTCCTTTTCACCATAGCCACTCGCTCCTTCCAGTTTCTAACGCATGCCCCGGTCCCTCCGAACCATATCCCCAGCACCTTCAGGCCGTCAGCCCTGACAGTGAAGGGGACAAAGGATCGGTCAGCCCACTTCCCAAAGAACATGGCCTCGCTCTTCCCACGATTTACCTTGGCTCCCGAGGCCAGTTCGAACTGGTCGCAGACGTGCATCAGTCTGCGCACCGACAGCGGATCCGAGCAGAAGACGGCGACGTCGTCCATGTACAGGGAGGCTTTTACCTGAGTGCCTCCACTGCCTGGGATCGTCACTCCTCTTATGCCCGGATCCTTCCTGATGGACTCGGCAAAGGGTTCTATGCAGCACACAAAAAGGACAGGCGAGAGAGGGCAGCCCTGCCTGACTCCAGATTTAATTGGAAAGCTATCTGTTTCCCACCCATTGATTGAGACTGCGCTACTGATGTTAGTGTAGAGCAGTTGGATCCAATTTCGAATTCCCTCCCCAAAGCCCATTTTGGAGAGCACATCCCCCATGTAGGTGTGCGATATTCTGTCAAAGGCCTTCTCCTGATCCAAGCTGATGAGGCAGGTATCCACACCCCTGTCCTGTACATAGGCAATCGTATCCCTGAGCAGCGCCAGGCTGTCAGAGATCTTCCTGCCTGGCACAGAGCAGGTCTGGTCAGGGTGAATCACCAATTCCAGAGCGGATTTGACCCGGTTGGCGATGACCTTGGACAGAATCTTATAGTCCATATTCAACAGTGAAATGGGTCGCCAATTTCTAATTTCCTCCCTTTCCCCCTTCTGCTTGTAGATGAGGGTGATGATGCCTTTCCTCATGGATTCTGACATGCTGCCGGCCAGGAGCATACTCTCGTACACTTCTAGCAGGTCTGGGCCGATCAAGTCCCACAGAGCCGAATACAACTCCGCCGGCAGGCCGTCGCTTCCGGGGGTTTTACTCTTCTCGAAGGACTCGAGGGCCTTAGTCAGTTCGTCAGGAGTTAGCGGTTTGTCTAGGCTCTCCCGCGTACTGTGGTCTAGGACCTCCGTGCTAGAGGACAGGAAGGACTGGGAGGCCGTGCTGTCCGTGGGCTTCACGTCATACAGTCCGGCATAAAAGGATTTGCTGATCCTCAGAATGTCGGACCGTGATGACTTTACTGAGCCGTCTTCTTCCTTCAGGCTGCTGATCACAGAGCGCTCTCTGTGTACCTTTTGGAAGAAGAAACGTGAGCACGTCTCATCCTGCTCCACGGAGCGGACTCTGGAACGGAAGATGATCTTGGAGGCCTCCGAGGCAAAGTGCGAGGCTTGCTGGCCCTTCACCTCTTGGAGCTCCTCCTTGACATCGACCCCCATCGACTGCAGCCGGAGCAGATTCTGCATCTTTTCCTGGAGTCGGGACATTTCCCTCTGTTCCTTTCTAGCTTTCTGGGTGCCTTTCAGTTGTCAGTCCAAACCTCACTCCTGAAACTTGAGTAGATAATCTTGGCTAACACTTCATTCCTTCACTGTCACAGATGCCACCTTTCAGTTGTGATGTAAAACCGAGGCTCTGTAATAGGCTCAGGTAAATATATTCAGCAAGGCTCCTTCGACAGCACCTTTCAAACTTATAACATCTACCAACCAAGGAGAACAAAAGCAGCTGACAAATGGTAACACCACCATCTGCAAGTTCCCCTCCAAGCCACACAGTATTGTGACTTGCAACCATATTGCTGTTCCTTCACTGTCACTGGGTCAATAATGTGGAACTGCCTCCCAAACAGCACTTTGAGTGTACCTGCACCAGAGGGACTGCAGTGAATCATGAAAGCGGCTCACCACTGTTGTGTTATTGGCTCCTAACACAAATGTACCAAACATTATGGGCGGAATCGTCCCAGATTTGCATTAAAGGCAGTAACAGGCATGAAAACAGTTGTCTTACCCACTGGCCATAATGACGGTTTTTCACGCCATATCATTCCATTCCCGGTGTGTCCCACCTCACTAATAATGTATTCATGGGAAACACTTCGGATTGTTAGCAGGGGGGCTCAGATTTGCCCACCTCTCCATGACATCAGCGCTGCCTCACCCTGGGCGCCATATTTAAAGCACACCAGAGTGCAACCTGCTTCATGTCCACAGACCAGGACTGCTCCAGGCGACAGATGGCCCCGAAGGCAAAGAAGACAGCAACCCCCAAATTTAGTGATACCTCTCTAGGGCACCTGCTGGATGCAGTGGAAAGCTGTTGCGATGTCCTCTATCCCTGCTCTGACCACAGGAGGTCCACCAGAGTCACCAATCCAGCCTGGGAGGCGATGGCAGCATCAATCAGTGCCAGCAATGCACAGAGGAGGTCAACCATCCAGTGCAGGAAGAGGATGAATGCTCTAACCTGCCAGGGTAAATCAACCATCTCATCACTGTCAACTCACACTCTCACAAACCCATCACACATTTACAGGGATCTCACACTTCAAGGAACAACGCCACTAACTCTCACAAACCCCCTCACATCCCAATCAGGCTCATATCCTCTGGACCTCACGTCCTCATCCCGTCCATGGCACCGCTCACCACACAAACATTCCATGCAGTGCCACGTGTCCTGCTCACACTCTCTCCACCTGTTTTCCTGCAGGAGAAGGTAGCTCACAACAGCAGGGGAGAAGTCCTAGACCATGGGGTGGAGTGGACCACACTAGGCCCCTCATTCACTTTGAGGAGCGTGCCAACATGCTGTCTGGTGAGGATGTGGACCGTACCTGCGGCGATGGTGAGGTCGGCAGCGAACACCCATGTGAGGATCCTGCACCATATCATCCCTCTCTCAACGCAAATGTGAGTGCTCCCTCTCTCCTGTTTCTGACTCTGCAGTCATGCTCTAATTATCTCTATTTTGGTTCACAGGGAGCTCTGCCAAGCGACTGACACCCTCAGCCAGCCAGTCCCTCATCTCCATCCACATCCTCACTTCCAGCCAAGAGGACACCTTCTCCATTGAAGAGCTGGAAATAAGCAGCCTGGAAGTCATGCCACAGCGCTTACCCACACCCTCCACCAGCACGGAGACACACACCTCGGTGGGACCTAGATCTAGAGCAGGCTCACAATCTGGTGTTCACCGCACGGGCACATGTCCGCAGCAGGAGGAAGCAGTTTCAGCTGAGCTCCGCAGCACTCAGAGGACTGCTGGGGAGGAGGCAGCTGTGAGATCTGAGTCAGATGAAGAGCTTCTGGATTCAGCCTTTCAACTCATTGTGGAGAGTCAGCAGAAGGTGGGGGAACATCACACAGAGCTGATGGAAGCCCTCAACAGAGTGGCACACGAGTCGGAAGAGGGCGTCCGCCTGCTCTCTGATGAAGTGGTGCCCACATGTGCGCATATGGTCTCCATGGGAAGGATGGTGGATGCCATGGAGACCACAGTCCAGCAGAACGTCGAGATGCGTGCAGACCTACACGCCATCGAGGTCGCTATGGGTGAGTTCCTGTAGTGGCAACAGGAAAGGGACACAGGGAAACTCGACATCCCTCCAGGTGCTTATCCTCTCAGGAGTCAGGCCAGGGCCTTTGGATGCCCAAAGTGAGGAGGAGCAGCAGCTGTAAATCCCTGGGTCATCCACTCAGGGATCTCAGAGGTTGTCCTCTCCCTTCGAGTTCCCTTTGCCTGTGACACCCTCAACCTTGTCCTCTGTCACAGAGGGAGCAGCTGGCACACAGGAGGGCAGCCAAAGCAAGCCAGGGCCCTTGAGGCCTTGGCTTTCCAGATAACGCTAAAGTCATCAGTGGCAACAGGGCCAACCATTGCACCGGCTGTCTGCACCCCTGCTGCGGATGTCCAGACAGCACCTAGAAGAAGTGGGAGGCCTTGAAAAGTTAAGAGATTCTGATCACAGTTGTTTGCACTTTATAATCTGAAAATATATTCACTTTCACTGTTTAATGTTGTATTTCAGCTTCATTGACAGGCTTCACGATTCCTCCCACTGCACCCGCCCCCCCACTAGCAGTTCAGCCGCACGCAGCCAGACCACAAGTGATTCTGGAGGGAGAAGTGTGTGTGTGTGGCAGGGCCTTTCGGAGCCTCATGCAAGCACTCTCCCACTCGCACAGAGCCTTCACCCATCACAGTCATCTCAATGTCCTGAGCATTTTCAATGCTGCCTGCTGGGGTTGGCTTTCAGTTGTCCATCTGAGCTGACCTGCATCTCCACCCACCCACTGATCACATCCCATGCAGCACCTGTGCCCATCGAACACGAGGCTCCGCCCACTTTCGATTTCGACAACGATGGTTGTAATCAAGTCTTTGATCAGCTCCCCCATCATTTCCCCTCCCCCAGTCACCCATGTCCTTTCCCCCATTACTGTACACCCCTGGCATCACCTTCCACCTTCCCACCATCACCTACCAACCAGAACCTTTGTCTTTCTAGAATGACCAGATGAACGTGAACGTGCACATTCCCAGCTCCCTGAGAATCCCACTCCCTTTCACATTGACCCCCCCCCCACTCAACCCCCAAGGTCCGTACCTGCCTCTGAGTTCCCAACAACCACTCCCGCCGTCCTTTCTATGGCTACCGACGCACCCTCACCCTCACACCCTTCTGGCTCCCTCTCATCTTCACTATTCCCTCCTACCACGCCCACCTTCATTTCACTCCCCAGGAGGCAGTTATTGACTCCACAGACCCCTCCCTTGCACGTTCACCTGGACATCTTCCACCCCTTACTCCCTCCTCCACCCATACTCCCTCCTATGCCTAGACACCTTCCTACCCCCGGGCACCTTCCTCCCTCTGAACCTCCTCCTCCCCTTGAACTCCTTCTCCCCCCTGGACACCTTCCCCCCTCCAAATTCCTTCCCTCCCTCCGAACTCCCTCCTCCCCCCAAACTCCTTCCTCCTCCTGCACACCTTCCCCTTCCAAACTATTTCCCCCCTCCAAACTCCTTCCCCATTCTGAACTCCATCCCCTCTCTGAAATCCCTCCCTTACATCTTCCTCCTCCCCTTACACCTACCTCCCCACTTGCTGCATTCTCCCTGTTACACCCTCCTCCCCCATACTCCCTACTCCCCCTCCCAAACTCAACCCCTCCTTCCCCCACTCGGTACACCTTCCTCTCCCTGTCACACCTAGACCTTCCTCTCCCACCCACCCCCCCGCCCCCCAACCCCCCCACCTGTACACCTTCCTCTCCCCCTCTCGCCGATTATCCGTAGCAGCCCATGGCCAAGACTGTGATATTCCGAAGCACACCTTCTGTGATCTTTATTGCGGCAGAGCCATGTCCATGAGAATCCACCCAGCAGGTGATGCATGTGTTCCTCTAGGGTCTGGTAGCTGTAGGGCTCCAGCATCTTCTTCTACTCAGATGTACATGTTTTGAACAAGACCCTAACGGCAGTTCTCAACTACTGCACGTCACACTTGTCTGGACGTGTTCTAGGCCAGTATGTTTTCCCATTAGCGTAATGGTAAATCTGGTGTGGGGGGACGATTCCGGTCAGGCTTTACTTTGCATCCCATTACCAGGATGCAAATCGGGTTCACACCAGCCTCCAGTGGGATTTGCATTGGATGATCCCATGGCACTTTCACATCGTCGTGAAACTGATTTTTGGCCTTCTCACTATATTGTTCATATCCCCAACGCCCCCACCCCCCCACCCCCCACCCCCGCCTGCCATAACACCCAACGCCAACGGGGCTGGAAAATTCCAGCCCGTGACAATGATTGGTAATCTAAACAAAGGGTTGTGTATTGAAGAACAACAGGATTTCAGGAGAACTCTGCATACATGTATTACCCACTGATCAACACTGCTCCAACTCACTTCCTGTGATGATGTTTACCAAACCATTTACATATTCAGCAGTATGTTAATCGGTATGTTAAATTACATGCACTATAAAGCAATATTGCAACAGCTCCTTTTCCTTAAATAGAAAAAAATTACACAAGTAGTAAGCTATGTATGTAATGGAATAGGATAACTGTGAGCAATATTTATACGTGTATTGACACTCACATTAATTATTCACGTATCTGAAACATACAGGTGGTCTGCTGACTCGACCTGATCTGGTAACAATTAAACTTTGCTGAGGTCTGGAATAATCAACTCTTTTCTCTTGACTCACAGATAATGACTGACAATTATCTTGCAATTGAGTGTTGTGTGTGTCATTTCCCTTAATTCCACTCTCAGAACTTGAAAATACACTCATTCTTGACACTACATAAGTGTAGGGTATGATGCTGCTGGTTAACTCTCTCGACTGACATGTATCCCTCCTCAACGTCACTCCATTCTGGGTGATTACCTCATATGACCATGGGTCATTCTAGATCATTGACACCTCTGTAAGGAACCATGTCTCCTCTTGCGGCTGGAATGCTCTGACTTTCTGCCCTATATGCAGAAGAGGCAACTCCACACCTTCATGTTTGTCATGTGTGATTTTCATTTTCTCTTGTCTTTCCAGTAATTTATCTTGGACTGATGCCAATCTGATCGCATGATGACTCAGTAGAGTTTTCCTGACTTGCCTTCCAACATAATCTCTGCTGGGGATGGTAATCTTGTATCTAATGGTGTTGCTCATAAATACAACATTGCTATTTGAATATCTTGACTGGTCTTACATTTTAAAATCAGTGACTTTACCATCCGCACCATCCTTTCTGCTAGGCCACTTGACCTCAGATAGTGTGGGGATGATATAACCTGGCTTATAGCCCACTTTGCACACTTGCCTTGGAAAGGACATGTACTGTGGACCACTGTCTGACACCAACTCCTCTGGGGAGCCAACAAAACTGAAAATTGTGCTCATTGTGTTTGCAACTAAAGAACTTGATGAATCTCTCAGTTGGTGAATGATAAGGAATTTGGAGAAGTAGTCAGTAACAAGTAAGTCATCACCTCTGACAGTAAAAAGTCAGTAGCTATTCTTGACCATGGATGTGACGGTACATCATGAGAATGGAGTAATTCTTTGTGTTGGCTTAGTTGATGTTCCTGCATCACACATCCTCACAGCTTTTTCTATGTCATTATTGATCCCTGACCAATAAACTGTCTCATGTGCAAGCTGCCTTGTTCTTTCAGTGCCAACATGACCTTATTGTAATACAGTAAGGATATCTCAATGGAGCCCTTCCAGTATCAGCACTAATGCCCTTGAAAATGACTCCACTTGAAATGCCAATTTCATCACGATATGGCCAAAAAGTCCTGAGATCTGTGGGAATGTCTTGTACTGTATCTTTCATCTACTGATGATCAACTGCCATAATGCCCCAAGGAAAGGATCCCTGAAAGTCCCTGTCTCGAAATTCTCACATATTTCTTGTCCAAATCGCATTAGGTCAATGTTGTACACATCTTCTATTTCCACATCTACATGGTCCACTTAGACATCCAATGGTATATCCTCTGTCTTCTTGGGGTTAGGTAGCCTGCTCAGTGTGTCAGACATAATCATGAGGCTCTCAGGTTTGTACCAGACCTCACAGATGTACACCTGCATTTTGGTTAACAATCTTTAGAGTTGAGGTGGCGTGCTATTGAGTGGCTTTCTCCAAATCATCTCTAGCAGCTTGTGATTAGTCTCGACTACAGAGTGTTTGCCAAATAGGATTGTATGGAACTTGATGATCCTGAGCACAAAGAGCAATGTTTCTCATTTGATGTTTGAGTAGTTTGCCTGGGTGGGTGACAAACTTTTGGAACTGAATGCATTTGGCCTGCCTTCCTGCAACAGACATGCCCTGACATCCTTTTGTGAAGCATCTACTTTGAATGTAGTTTCTTTTCTTGAATCATAGATTTGTATGCATGCTTCAGCAGAAAGTGACCATTCTGGCAAATCAAACATGTGTTGATGATCTTCATGCCACAAGAATGGCGTATCTTTCTTCAGAAGTTTGCGCAGTGATGAAGCTTCCTTAGAAAAATTCAAGGTATCTGGTGCTAAGAAATTAGCACCTGATCTCAGCAAGGACACATGCTCCTGAGACTTCATCATCCTTCAAAGCATTAGGACAACGTGAGCCTGCTGTGTAACTATCCACTCTCATATTTGAGTTGTTATGATCCCTGTTCTTCTCCCTTGACTTCACTGTCTTCCTGGGACCTTTCTCCTGTTCCACTCCCTGGTTCTGGGACTTCCCTTATCATTCTTTGGAACCTGCTTCTTGCACTTTCCTCCCCTGGGTCCAGCTTCTCTTGACACCTGCTTCCAACTGAACTAAAAACTGCTGTTCTGGTTCTCCCTGTGTCTGTGGGCCTCCTGGTGCTAGGCAACAGCACAGTTTTTCTACCTTGTGTTTATTCTAACTTCCCTTCAAGAGTCATAAAACTTCATTAAAAAGCAGGCCTCTTTTAAAGTGAAACCAAAACTCAAGTTAACACACAATTTACAGAAATACAGATTCAACCTAAACTTAAAGCCAAAACTCATTCATAACACCCACAGCACAAGTATGACTTACTTTCTCTAGTTCCTAAAAAAGTGCAGGGGCAAAATGAGACGAATTGCAATGCTGGTGCTCATGCTGGTCCATGAAGGAGGGCTCATGTCCAATAGGGCACTCACTACAACTCATCATCCTCCTGGTGGAACCCTTTATCACCAAGGAGCCAGTACTGGGTTCTGAGTGGTTCTTCAGGGATGTCTGGGATCTGCAATCTGCTCAAGTCATGGACACTTCCTGGATATCTGGCGCAAACCTGCATGGTCAGTTTCTTGTGCTTGCAGTCCAGCTGTACACTGAGCGAGTGATAGCCTTTCTGATTTATGTGTTGCAGTGCCTGTTGCCTGTTGGTTTTATAGCCACGAGTGCAGTCGATGGCACCCTGCACCTGTGGGAATCTAGCAATATCAGCAAAGCCCAGTGCTCAGGCACCCTGGCTGGCTTAATCTCTGTTGAAGTTGACAATTGTGGCCTTGGCATAAAGGGCCTCTGTGACCTCATGTGCATGGATGTTGCAGAGATCCTGCAGAGGTCCCCAGTGGAGACCTGGAAGGAGCCACTGTTATAGAAGTTCAGAGCGGCCTTTACTTTCAGAGCCACAGGCAATGGATGCCCTCATAGTGTCTGTGACGCCAATTCCTGCAGAATGTGGCAAATGTGAGTCACCAGATCCGTAGACAGACGGAGCCGTTGCAACACTGGTTCTCACTCATGTGCAGATAAAACAAGTGAGTTCTGTACATTCTGGGTCTTGTGAGCCACCTACGCATGATGTCTCTGTGAGCCTCAGCCCCTGCGTCCGGAGGAGGCCCTGCTGGCCCTTGGTCTTGAGGGTCTTGATCCTGCCTTTGGCAATCCAGGCCCCTCCATCGCAATCTTCTCCTTCTTCTCTCCTGCCTGTAAGCGATAATGCAGGCAGCGATAAATCCAGCCTCCATCTTCCTGATGGTCTCCTCTCTGCAGAATCAATGAGAAACAGACAAGTGTCAGCATTAGTCTCCAAGGGTCCTCTTTCTCTCAGTGACTCATCAGTGAATGTGGGTTCAGGGGCTTTGTTCCCGTGTATGGGAGTACTCACCCCTGAAATGATGGCCAGTGTGGGATGCATATCAAGATCCCCCCTAAAACATCAGCGACTGTTATGACATTGCTTTGGCCTGGCGCTTGGATGTGCTGCTTTCAGTCCAGATGCTGGGAGCCTCATTCACTGCACTCTATTACTACACTCTTGGGAATAAACATGAGGGTAAATATTCATTTAGGAAATTAGATTATTTGAGGGGGTCCTGAGGCATTTTTTCAGTGAACCATTCAGCACCAACTTTCCAACAGACTTCTGGAGCTTGTCCATTTGCCCAATTGCTTTGGAGTTCATTATTACTTTGGGGAATTTCCACGCTGCGGACAAGGAGTTAGAACAAGGAAATTGATTAATGCCACTCTGCGGGATTCGTCTCGCACGGATGGGCATCATTGCTTCACTTTCCTGATTCCCTGCACTGTCATTGAAAGGTTCCTGATAGGTCTCTGCTGTGCATCTCCTCTCAGTGGGAAATGCGCGGTACAGTTGTGTGCCAATGTAATCAGCCCCCAAAGTGCATGCAGCTGCACCCCAATCTGCCTGCAGAGCTTCTCGTCATTTTAATTTTGCACTGCACCATTGCTGCAGGTTGGAAGATGGTGGTGCAGAACTCTCACTGTCAGGTCAGCTTTGACCCTCCCTGTGTGAATATGGAAACTCCTCCCATAGTCCCCAAGGGACTTCATGTTCAGGCTTCCCCCCCTCACAGACCTTCCCATCCAGCCCCTGTATTCATTGATCCCATCATGCTTCTGCTGCATGTCTGTTTGTTAGCCCCTGAACATTTTGAGGTGGATGTGCCTATGGCACGTGTGGACCTCACCCATCCCCATCTTGAGACCACTTACACTATTCAACATATACCTCCCACTCAATCTCCCACCAGTCATGTATCTGAGTGCAGCCTTCCTCACTCGTAATCCCCAGTACAGGCCCAGCCCTGCAGTCCCTTCCCCTGTCTGAGGCCACTTGCTTCCTTCTTCAGTACAGCCCTTGTCATGCAACCCATGAGAAGCCACACCCGCCTTTCTACTGGTCTGGTAGGTAGAGACTTGCCTGTGAGAACCCCCTGAAAGCGGTGGTGCTGTCTGCAAAGACTGGCACTGAAAGCCGCGAGCACTACGTGATGCAAGGTAGGTAAACTAACCTTGAAGTGGGGAGTGATTCTGTTGCGAAACATTTCTTTCTAATTGCACGGCGACTTGCCCGGATGATCCAGCGAAAGGGATAATTCTGGCGAGGAGACCTTATAATGAAGTGGATGTGCCTATGGCCCATGTGGGCCTCACCCATCCCCATCTTGAGGCCACTTACACGGTCAACATAAGCAAACCACTCACCCTCCCCCCAGTCATGTGTCTGAGTGCAACCTTCCCCACTTGTAACCCCCAGTACAGAAATGATATTCCCGACATTCTGCAGCGGGAAACGTAGCCCACCATTCACGCCTGGAGTGCACAATCGCAACCTGGTTCTACGACACTGTGAAACCGATTTTTGGCCTTCTTGCAATATTTTTCACTCCCACCCGCCATGACGCCCACCACGAATGGGAGCAGGAAATCCAGGCCATAGACTCCCACTTCCCCAGGTACATGTATTTGAATACCTGCAGTGGTAAAATGTTGCCACTTGCACCATCTTTATCTTCAGTCGTGCTTTGTGCTTGCCACTTTTACCAGGACGTATGATCACAACTGTGATAAAAGCTTCCAGCTGGGTAATTGCATCCACATGCTGCGTGACTGTCACCCCACGAAAATCTTGTTCACTTTCAAACTCATGTTTATCTGTCTCAGTGTCTTCTTTGCCGCCTAAGCCTCTGCATACCTTATGGACATACCTGTGCTTGAACTGGTATTTAGTGAACACTTTCTTATTCTTGCCACTATGTGTCATCCACTTTTTGCTGAGCTGTGGCTTTCTTTGGCTTCTGACCACTTCCTCATTGCCAGACTTTCTACACAATCTTGCTCAGTGTCCCTTTAGACCACATGACTTACCAGTATCTCTAAATGCAGGACAGCTATGTGGCTGATGCATTATACTGCACTTGGCACACGCCTTGCCCTGTCTAGGTGACTTGGCTATCTCACCCATGGTTGTTGCTGCTCCAAGCACTTGCAGACATTGCCTGCCCACAACTCTAGCCTCGTATTTTCTGCCACCTTAAAGTAGATTGTCAATGTTGTGTCCATTTTTTATGTCAAGCAGATCCTTTTGGAATGCCTCTGTTGAGGTCAATATGATTACCAGTTCCATTATTCTTTCAGAGAGATCTGTATCTGAAAAATCTCTGCTTCTTCCCAACATCTGCTAACAAACTGGTCAATAATTTCTTCAGGCTGTTTTCTATAAGCCATCAGTTCGAGTCATTGGATTCTGAAGTTGACTGAGAACTAGACCCTTAACTGCAGGGTTGTCCAGAGTTTAGACAGGTCTTTCTGCTCTGCTTCTGTCAGTCCAGAAGTGTTGATGTGATGAAGACTTTCATACGCAGAGGCCTGTTATCTGCAAACAAAAGGAATTTTTCAAGCCTTGCACCTTTTTTGAATTACCCAGGTGTTTGGGGAGCCATCAGATCCCTATTGTTTTTTCCATGGTAACGCCTCAGCCAATCAGCGTTGACTTGCCAACCAATGAGCACCCTTTTTTCCTGTAGTATATATTGTTGTGATTATTTGAAATTTGGCATTCTTGCACTTATCCTCATGAATACAAGACAAAAATCTTCAGCAACATGTCTCTCTTTTCAGCAATAACAATGAATTATTACACATTGATCTCTTTCATGCTCTTCACTGACATAGTGGGCTGTAATGCAGTCATTGATAGAATACTATAAATAGGAAGGAACTCAGATGATACTTGTGCACTCAGAATAGTGTTGAAGTAGCTAAGACTAGAGCCAGAAGAGATCCAGAGGTCTTAGTAGATTTGATGTTAAAAATATTCAACCAATGCAGAGCGGAAATCAACAAGAACTATATAACTAAAACATTAAAATATGTCAGGAGGTGATGATCAGTGCTTTGGACACCCAGGGCTGGATCTTACAGGACACCATGGTCCCCACAACACTCACCCTCCCTCCCCCACCCGGCTAAAAAGTCAGGAGGGAGCCCGTACATAATCCTGATGGCTACTTCAGAGTAATTTAATGCTGGGAGCAGACCCAACATGCAGAGGAGCCCACGTAAATCCGGGGTCAGGGGATTTCAGCAAGGTGAGTGAGGGAGGAATCGGGGGAGGAGGGTGCTAGGTTGAAGTGGCCGAGCCAGAGGCAGGGGTGGGGGTTAAAGAGGGGGGGATGACCTTAAAGGGGGATGCCTCCAATGAGCCCAGGGGAACTGCGAAGAAAGTCCTCCCCCCTTGCCCAATACCAGCCAGTGCAACTCCAGCTGCCAGGCTCTAGCCACTTGACATGGACCTCCCCCCTGCAGCAGGTAAAATAGCAGCGGAGTCAGGATGAGGCCCTTAGTGACCACTAATTGGAATAAATTAGAAATGATTCTCTGCAGAGCTCAGAAAGAGGGGGAGGACATTGATCAGTGTGTAACTGCACTGAGACGTCTAGCTGAATCTTGTGAGTTTGAGCAACTTAAGGATGATCTGCTCAGAGATAGGATTGTATTAGGAACAAGAGATCATGCCATGAGAGCACGTCTGCTGAGAGAAGAGAAACTTACTCTCAAGAAAGCTATTGACATGTGCAGAAGTCCTGGTCAATCATCAGCTGAAAAGTATTGATGGGAAAACTAATAAGGCTTTGCACTATGTCGGAAGGCAGTACAGGCCTTCCAAGCACAAAACAATGGAGAAAAGGAAGAGCCATTTACAGAAGGGCCAGCAGAAAGATCAAGGCTGCAGTGCTGGGTGTAAATATTGCGGAGGAGACCACACAAAAGGAAAGGAAACATGTCCAGCATGAGGAAAGCAGTGCTCTAACTACAAGAAGCTGGATCACTTCACATGCAAGTGTTTTGCTGGAAAGAATAAAAGCAAGCCTATAAAGATGGTTGCTGGACAGATGCCAGACAATAATTCTGAAGAATAACTCTACAGCCTAGAGCAGGTTGGTGTTGTCAAACCTCCAGGGAAAAAATGGTTTGTGACTATTGGAATTATGACTGCAGACGGAGAGCATCACATTAATATAAACAGTCAATAGACACTGGTGCTACATGCAACATCATGAGCTTCGCAGATCTGTGTGAAGTTGCTCAAAATGGTGACCCAAAAATGAAGCTGTCGAAGGTAGTTTTGAGGCTTTATGATGGAACAGTGCTCACCCCAAGACGACAAACTAAGCTGAGAGCCCAATGCAATGGGAAGAGAGAAGAACTGCAGTTCCAAATAGTAGATACTAAGCAAAATCCATTCATCTCAGCTGAAACAAGTCAGAAGCTTAGACTGGTAACCCTCTATGTGCTTGAATAGGTTTGCAGTGTTTCACAAGGCACCAGGCCATTGGCTGCTGAACAAATCCTAAAAAATTACAAAGATGCTTTCACGGGTCTTGGATGTCTTCCTGGTGAACATAATCTTGCAGTACAAAAACAGAATTACCTGGAAAAACTCAGCAGGTCTGGCAGCATCGGCGGAGAAGAAATCAGTTAACGTTTCGAGCCTTCATGGCCCTTCGGCAGAACTGAAGCATAGTTAGAAGAAGGGAGAAATATAAATTGGTTTAAGGTGGGTGGGTGGGGGGGGGGGGGGGGTGGGGAGAGAGAGAGACATTGAGGGTGTGGTGATTGTGGAGATGAGCAGATAATCAAAAGATGTCACAGACAAAAGGGTCAAAGAGGTGTTGAAGGTGGTGGTATTTGTCTGAGAAAAGTGCTAATTAAGAATGGAAGACAGGATATTCAAAGTACAGCTCTAGTGGGGGTGGGGTGGAAAGACTAAAGGTTTTAGTTTTAGATTTAAAAATAATGGAAATAGGTGGGGAAAGAAGAATCTATATAAATTATTGAAAAAAAAAAGCGGGGGTGGGGGGGGTGATGGGGGGGAAAGAAATGGGGTGGGGATGGGGGGAGGGGGAGTTTAAGATCTAAAGTTGTTGAATTCAATATTCAGCCCGGAGGGCTGTAAAGTGCCTAGTCGGAAGATGAGGCGCTGTTCCTCCAGTCTGCGCCGGGCTCAATGTTCCAGTGAAGCCCGGCGCAGACTGGAGGAACAGCGCCTCATCTTCCGACTAGGCACTTTACAGCCCTCCGGGCTGAATATTGAATTCAACAACTTTAGATCTTAAACTCCCCCTCCCCCCATCCCCACCCCATTTCTTTCCCCCCCACCACCCCCCCCCACCCCGCTTTTTTTTTTCAATAATTTATATAGATTCTTCTTTCCCCACCTATTTCCATTATTTTTAAATCTAAAACTAAAACCTTTAGTCTTTCCACCCCACCCCCACTAGAGCTGTACTTTGAATATCCTGTCTTCCATTCTTAATTAGCACTTTTCTCAGACAAATACCACACCTTCAACACCTCTTTGACCCTTTTGTCTGTGACATCTTTTGATTATCTGCTCATCTCCACAATCACCACACCCTCAATGTCTCTCTCTCCCCCCACCCCCCCCCCCCCCCCCCCCCCCCACCCACCCACCTTAAACCAATTTATATTTCTCCCTTCTTCTAACTATGCTTCAGTTCTGCCGAAGGGCCATGAAGGCTCGAAACGTTAACTGATTTCTTCTCCGCCGATGCTGCCAGACCTGCTGAGTTTTTCCAGGTAATTCTGTTATTTTTTTGGATTTCCAGCATCCGCAGTAGCTTTTAGCTTTTTGTTTTTATAATCTTGCAGTAGATGAGAGTGTGAGATTAGCTCAGCATCTTCCAAGGAGAGTTCCAGCTGCCCTCATGTCCAGCCTGAAAGACAAGATGGAGGAACTTGAAAAGATGGGAGGGATCAAGGAAATGACAACTACTACAGGCTGGATTAGCAGCATGGTAGTAGTGAAACCTGGAAAACTGAGAGGGTGCATAGATCCAAAGGACATCAATAAAGCTTTGAAAAGATCTCACTATTCCATGCCAACCATTGAAGAAATTTTGCCACAACTTGCCAAGGCAAAGGTCTTACCACCCTAGGTGTGAAGGATGGATACTGGCAAGTTGAAGTTGGCTGAAAGCAGCAGTTTTATGACTATATTCTGGACACCATTTGGGAGGTACAGATGGTTGTGCATGCTGTTTGGAATTTCTACTGCTCTGGAAGAGTTTCAACGCAGGCAGCATGATAGAGTCAATGATCTTCCAGGCTTGGAAGTGAATGTGGATGAGCTGCTGGTCTATGGATGTGGAGTTATGATGGAAGAAGCCACCACAGACTATGATCAGAATCTAATGAAACTGCTCGAGAGAGCTCGCCAAATGAACCTGAAGTTGAACAAAAAAAAACTGCATCTGAAGCCATGTACTGACGGTGAAAGGACTTTGCCCTGATCCTGATAAGCTGTGGCTGTAGCAGAGATGCAGCAATCAACAGATGTGAAGACGATGCAACGATTTGTTGGATTTGTGAACTGCCTAGCAAAGTTCTTGTCCAATTTGCCATCAGAGTGTAAAACTCTACGCAAGCTTATTGCAAAAGACGTTCAATGGCATTGGGGCACAGAGCATGAAGCAGCTTTCACTTACATCAAACCACTAGTGATGACAATGCCAGTGCTGAGGTATCACAATGATAATGATGAGGTCACCCTGCAGTGTGATACCAGCGAGACAGGACTTGGAGCAGCCCTCATGCAACAAGGACAACCAGTTGTATTTGCACCCAGAGCATTAACACAAACTGAATAGTGCTACATACAGATTGGGAAAGAGTCCCTGGCTATTTGTCTTTGCTTTTGACCATTTTAGTCAGTACCTGTTTGGGAGGGACAAAGTGATGATAGAGACTGATCACAAGCCATTTCAAAGCATCTTTCTCAAACCACTTCTATCTGCTCCAAAGCATCTGCAAAGGATGTTACCTTGTTTGCAGGAATATAATTTGGAAGTGAAGTACAAGCAGGAGGTAGTGATGAAAGGATGGCCAGAAACCATCAAGGAAACACCTATTGTTACAAGAGAGTATCGGGCATACAGAGATGAAGCGATTACCCAAGGTGGCATCTTGTACAAAGGAACTAGAGTCATCATCCATAAGGAGATGAGAAAGGAGATGCTGAAGCGCATCCATACAAGCTATCAAGGAGTCGAGTCTCACTTGAGAAAGGCAAGAGAAATGCTCTAATAGCCAAACATGAGCAATGAGATCAAGGACCACATCAGTCAGTGCTAGTACTTGTAATGAACATCAAGCTAAGCAAGCTAAAGAGCTGCTCATGTCTCATGACATCCCAGACAGACCATGGATGAAGCTTGGAGTGGACCTCTTCATTCTCTTTGGAACTGACTATCTCATCACCTATCTCATCGTTTACTACTTAGCCTATTGGGAGTTAGACAAACTGATGTCTACAGCTACCAATGAGATCATAGAATGACTGAAAGCACACTTCAGTTGTTATTGGCATTGCAGACATTCTGATGAGTGGCAATGGCCATCAGTTTACAAGTGAACAGGGGCTTCATAAATGATTGAGAAGTTCAGCACTACACATCATCTCCACACCAACCCCAGTCAAATGGAAAGGCTGAGGCAGCAGTGAAAATTGCCAAAGGGTTCATGAAAAAATTGAGTGAATCCAGCACAGATGTGTACAAGGCAATCCTGGAGTGAAGAAACATACCTACTGAAGGTATGGAAAGTAGTCCAGTTCAGAAAGTAACGTCATGCTGCACCAAAACTATTCTCTCAATAGTTAAAATGCTTCTGAAGCTAGAAGTGGTAGCAGGAGTGAGTGACAAAATCAGAATGAAATGACAGAAAGCCAAATTTCACTTTGACAAAGCTGCCAAATCATTGCCAGAGCTGAGAGTTGGAGAGCTGGTCAGTATGCAAACAGTCAATGTTCTCAACAAGTCAGCCCACTTGGCAACTTGAGGCCTGAGTAGAGAAGTTGTCACCTTGATCATGCACAGTGAAAATGAACCACTAATTATTTTGCCGTAACCGCAGACATATACGTGCAACTGAAGAAGCTGATCCTTCACAGCAGACAGCTGATGAGGAAGATTTGAGTTCACCAACCCCACAAGGAACTGAATGACCATCAGTCCCAGAGGTCAACCGTTCTCCAGCAAAGGCAACAGATCAACAGCAACAATCACCACAGCAGCAAGACTCACCACGGCAACGACATTCCCTGGAGAAGCTACGTCACCCCAGGAACGAGCAGACACCAGACGAACAGACAAGAACAATCGACATGCGTACCATTAGAAGACCTGAATGCTTTAAGGAATAAGTGTGCAATGTGTGTGTAGGGACAGATGAAAGTGGATCAGACTAAAATGACCAGTTTTCTGTATTGATTTTCATTGTAGACCACATATGTTCCTCACTTGCAACTGCAAATGATAGTGTATGCAGGTTGTTTTATTTATGAAAAGGGTGATGTTTGGAGAAGTGCTTTTGTTCAATGTGGCCTCAGGCTTGCCATAGTCACATGACCTCTACTGTCATCCTTGGCGTATAAAGGCCTGAAAGCAGAAGCCATTAAATCCACCACTTGGAACATCTGTATTTTATTTATTTATTTCATACAGGTCAGGGGCAGGTCAGTAGGCAGTGGGAGGGACACATGCTGGATTTTACGAGCCCCCGTGCCTTCAAACCCACTGGAAGTAGAGTTTAAAATCCAGGCTGTGAGTCTTAAGAAGGATCTTAAAAGAAGAGAGGGAAAGCAAGATGATAAGGGATTTAGGGAAGGAATTCCACAGAGTGAGACCTAGTTAGCTGAAGGCACAGCCACTAATTATGGGGAGAAGGTGGTGGGAGATGCACAAAAAAGTCAGAGGCAGAGTTCAGAAGGGTTGTTCACCTGGAAAAGGTTTGAGATAGGGAGGAGCAAGGCTATAAAGGAGTAAGAAAGCTAACATTGATGTGAGTGCCATCTCCTTTCACATGGCACAAGTCTCCTTCACTCAAAGATGGCTTGCTGATTGGGTCAAATAGTGTCATTCCATTCTCTGTCTCTATGTCATCACTTTGTCCCGTATTTGCTTGCCTCTGCTAAATTGACCTGTCCCAGCATTTCCCAGTCGCTATTCATAATGGGCAAGGTACAAACTGTAACCAACCAGCCCATGGAAAACCTTGCAAAACTCAAAACACAGCGTCCAACATTAGATGTGATTCCACAATTAGACATTTGCTAAATAATCCTCAGTGTGTTAAGAATTACACTGACAACCAATTTAAGATTGTCAGTCAGGCTCGCAGTGTGGTGCATTTGTGTGTACTGGAAGTTGCATATATTAATGCACAGGGCCCTGTTCTTTACAAACAGAAAGAACATGTACACACATTGTTATGTTACAGCTAAACAAAAGAAGTGACAATCATTCGCTGACTCATTCCTTAGGGCAATGCATTGACCAATCAGGGTCAAGCTGCTTGGTTTAAATTTCAAACAATGCTTGGCAGTTAACTGTCAGTCACCATCACTGGTGCATTCTCCATGGCAATGCCTCTACCAATCAGAGTCCAATTGCCAACCAATCAGCACTCTCTTCTCATACAGTATAAAAAATATATACCTTATATTGGTATTCTTGGGAAGTGTCCTGATGAGTGCAAGATAAAAAGCCTCAACATGTCTCTTTGCTCAGCAATACTCAAATTGACCTGTGTTAGACATTCCTCTGAAGACCGACAAGAAGTGATGAGACATCCAGTCAAGCGAGCTGGCAGTCAACTGGCTAAGTCAAGCACTGTTCCTTAATTACCTCTGTTCCCCAACTTGGTGCTGCAGTCTGCAACCAGAACTCATGTTCCAATGGTGCAAAAGCAGTGTAACTAATTGCATGAAGTTTGTAGGCCTGTATGATAAGGTAAGGTTGTATATTTGTCCAAATTTCCTTTGGTTTTGTGTATTATGTAGGAGTTTGTTTTGATCACTGTGTTGTTTCCCAACTGTGAATGTCCTAGTTTATAGTTTATAGTTTTGATAGTGTTTTTAAAAGTGTTGTTATTGTAGCATTGTCACAAAAGGATTCTTTGGAGTTGCTGAGGTTTAAATGAATCGGGGATCATTACAGCGTATCTCCAGTATTTTTAATGGGACTTTCTACATTATACCTTTGATTTCCAGGTGGTTTACTGGGAAAAAGATAAATCATATCCAACAGGTATAATCCAATGTGTCCAGGGAGCTGGCTGATAGTATAATCACAATGCCTGCCAGAAACATATATAAAAAAATGGTTCAGTACTAAATTCTGTTTCAGTGCAGCTTCAACAGAAAGTCAACATAAATCAATGCAATTTCTTGTAAATGTGTCCTGGCAAAGCTCAATTGAGGGCTGTCTCAGCATGTAATAGCTTCCAGACTCAATCTGAACCCTACTGAATAAGGCTTGAAATTCAGGGTAGCTGGAGAAGCAATTGCTTTGCATTTAACAGGTATATCTCCAGTAGCTTCACCAGTGAGGAGCTCATTTTAAACCAAGAGTTTGAACTATTACAATATATATACATGAGAAATGATTCCCTACAAAACAAATCTAATGCTGCTCTTCCAGTTTTGTGAAATAGCTTTCACCCAACAACCTTCCAGCAGGTACAATTGTCCAAAAATCTGAGCTCAGTTGAATGAGACCATTGGGCAGATGGAATCACTGTTCTCCCATGTTTCTTTGTGTAGCTGCTATTTAATGATACATTTCTCCCACACAAGAGAATCAGCAACCTATCCAATCCTCTAATTTACCTCTTAAATTGCTGGAAGGTAGCTCAACTAAATTCATACCCTGACAGTTGTGCTATTATTATATTTGGTCCTCTGTTTTGACGTACATTGCACCTGTTGAGATCTTGTAAGTGCTCAGTTTTCTCTCTCAGGCCATTTGCTCTTACTATGGGGAAATCCCCTGCTTTCCTTTAAACATTACAGTGGGATCTCTTATATTGACCACAGAAGACAGGCAGGGGCTCAGTTTAATGTCCAATCCAAAAGATAGCATCTCCAATTGTTGAACTTCTTCATTGCTACACTGGGCTGTCTGGGTTGATTACGTGCTCAAGTCCCTGGAATCCGGTTTGAACCTCCTGATTCAGATTCAAAGCTGATACTAATAGAGAATGAGACCTGAACAGAAAAATAAATAGTTTGTTAGTTTTCCACTTTTAATGAGGGATAAATAAGAAGGTAGTTTTAATGTAATATCACACAAATGGATTTAACATTTCTAAACTACTATTATACATAATCCATAGGCTTAGGAAATAGCATGCAGTAGAGAAACTGATGGTTTACATCATTAGATAAGACTTAACTAAATACTTGCACATGAAAGAATTTCAATTAAAAGCATCAATCCTGCTTGAACATGCTGTGATTGCAGTGGCTTGTGTGTTCCAGATTGTAGTTAATTTTTAGCAAGAATTTAGAGTAGAATTTGTTAAGTAAAATTTTGGAACTAAAATTTAAGGTTAAATTCAAGCAGTGGTGCAAATAAATTCAACAACATTACAGGATACTCCAGAAAGCATGGCCAGGACTTTTCCCTCGTTGGGCGGGCTCGGGGGTGGCGGGTGGGAGCGGTTAGGAAGCTGACCACTGCCCGCGGTCAGGACTGGACCGCGATTTCACGGTGGCAGGCCAATTAAGACCCGCCCAATGTGAAACGCATGCTTCAGCGCTCAGCGCTCCCTCTGTGAGGGGGAGGAGGGCGAGCGTGAACTTCATGCATGTGCGCAGGTGCACACTGGAAAAGCTCCCTGAGGCACAGAGCTGCCTCAGAGAGAGGATTAGTTCTGAAAATTAAAAAAAAAATTTTAAATCGTTAAAAAACATGTCCTCCCATGTGATTCTGTCACATGAGCAGGGACATGTTTTAATGATATGTTAAAATTTATATTTTATTTTTAATTGTTATTGGAAACCACATCCCGCCCATGGATGAGGTTTCCTAAAAAGTGCAAAGGCCGCTTGGCCTTTTTGCCTGCCCAACTGTAAGGTTGGACGGGCAGAGAGAAATAATATTTAATTAAGTCTTTAATGGCCTTAATAGGCCTTTTAATTGTCGGCGGGTGTGCTGGCAACACCCGCGCGCACCCGCCAACCGAAATATCGGGCGAGTGCGCAATCACGTCAGGACACTCGCCCAACATCTTCGCGCGTCATTTTACACTTGGTGGGGTTGGACACATGCCCATCCGATGGGCATTATATTCTTGCCCATGTTAACACTAAAGTGATCAACTGGTGAAAGGCAACATCCTGCATCAGGCTACGTGTCAATTTCATAACAATTTTGCATGTAAAAACCATCGAAGAATGAAGTTTCCATCAAATGTATAATTGTTGCCATTTTATACATTCCTTGGATGAGTGGATAAGAAATAAATAAATGCAGAGATGAGGCCATTTTGTTAAGAAATTGTTAATTATTTTTTAACGGTGTTCAATTCAGATGGGGTGACACATATCCAGGTATGCAGAAAATGAATCCCAAAAAATAGATACTTACTTGCAGCCAGACCTGGTGATAGTTTACAAAATTGGTGAAACTATGTAAATGAAACCGCCGCATTACCATTTTTTAAACAGTGTCTCTGGCAACAAGAAATTGGTGTAGTGTCAACTGAACAGATGGGAGGAAACTGCAACAGGGGTGCATCAGCAGTGTGTAAGACTCAACACTGCACTAAACATCTTCCCCAAGGGGAAGTATAACAACGCCCATCACAGCTACAGGATCTCACTGAAGATCAACGTGGGATAAGGTACGGGATAGAAGTGCTGTCAGAAAATATTGCTAGATGGTCAAGTTGGGCTGCAGCCATAGTCAGCCGAAAGCATTGTATTATTTTTGGAAGTGGAGGAAATCAATTCTCTGAACGCCTATGCTACTTCCATAGTCCAAGCATCTAAATGAGCTACAGTAACAACGACAGTATTATTTCGTATTTACATAGTAAAGTGTTCCAAGGGACTTCCAAGGAGTGTTATCAAACACAATTTGATATCAGCTAGATGTCCAAAAGCTTGGTCAAAGAGTTAGGTCTTAAGGCAGAAAGAGAAGTAGAGAGTCAAAGAGGTTTAGGGAGAGAATTTCAGAGCTTAGGGTCTTTACAGCTCAAGGAATGGCCAGCAATGGTAGAGCAATTAATTAAAATCATGATGCTCAAGAGGCCAGAATGGGAGGAGTGCAGATATCTCAGAGGGTTTTAGGGGCATGGCCATGGAGGGATTTGAAAACAAAGATAAGAATTTTAAAAATGAAGCATTGCTTAACTGACAGCAAATGTAGGTCAACGAGCACAAGGGTGATAGGTGAATAGAACTTTGTGTGAACATACCTCCAGTGGACATTTACTGCTAACTACTGCACCAATATGGCATTTGGCATGATTCACTCCATGTGTACACATGTGCTGTGGACACTATTTTGGAACTCTAAGGGACAAGTGCAGCCCCCAAAAAGGGATGCTAACAAGCCCAATTTCTCACTCCCTCTCTCTACATTGCAACTATTCTGTTTCATTCTGAAAAAGGCTCTGAAGAAGGGTCATACGAACTCGCAACATTAACTTTGTTTTTCTCTCTCCGCATATGCTGTCAGACCTGCTGAGTTTTTCCAGCATTTTCTGTTTATATTCTGTTTCATTGTCAATCTGTTCTGAGCTAGCTCATAGCATTAGCACTAAAATTTCCCTCAGCACTAGAGACAGAAGTTAGGAAATTCTAGCTCTGGTTCAGGTTTTCAATCAGAATCTAGCAACCTATATTGCAAATGCTTTTGTGTGGACATCTCCCTTGAGGTCAAGGAGCTTGCCGACATTAATAAAAACCATAAGCGAGGTACCGAGAGATAACTGGCACTCATGGATCTTTCTCTTGCAAGGAGCCAATGCCTTCAGGAGAGAAGACAGAGTGGAAAAGAATAGCAATGGGAAAAGTGCACAATCCCTTTAACTAGGCTACATCTTAACATCTCTCGCTGTTTTTTCCAGTGTATACATTGAAGCTGACAGGTGCCTGACAGGTGTCGAACATGTAAATAGATAATTTTATTGAATATGTTTTTGTCTTTTCTTGTGATTTATTACAGTGTATAGAAATAAAATAAAAAGAAGAGTTCCAATTTGGTTAAATGGATGTAGGGATCCATACTGAATATCCAAATCTTGTTCAATACATTCCTATCAAAAGTAGCAATCAAGGCACCCTTTGACATTTAGACCTGCACTTAGAAAACCTTAAATGTTTTACATTAATAATCTTCACCATGGACCAAAGGTAATTTTAACTGAGAAATCAATGTGCAGGAACTGAATACTGAGATTCTATAGATTGTTCCATCTTGGCCAATCTAGTCCACTTGCCCTTTATCCAGGTCTTTTATCATTGTGTTATACTTGCCAACTCACCTGAAGCAGTCTTAATTACTGCTACACCAATTTGTCTTAAAATGTCACAGTACGACAAAATCTACACATCAATAAATACATCTCAAAAGTTGTTTTCTGCACTGCTGGGGAGTTAATTGCTTCTACTTTAAAACAGAATGCTGTAAATCTTCCATTTCCCCCATGTCCTTTCAAATTTCTACAATGCCTTTTAGCCATAAAGGGAAAAAAATTGCAGGGTTACATCAAATTTGACAATGCTTTTCAGCCAAAAATTTCTGAAATATCATTGTGAACTTTACATCAATCAAAATTGGTGTCTCCGTGAGATGTGGTTTAGTAGTAGGAAACTATAGGAGAATGTTTAGCATTAGCTGAAACATATAGAAAAATATTTCATGTAGTTGATGCCATTTTAATTGTACAATTTATTTCAAACAAAAATATATATTTTGCACATTTATTTCATCACTAGCATCTTAAATAATGCTTTTATTTCAGAAAATATCTGCATCTGAAAATTCAAGGTGTATGGTATTTGATTCATTTGTTCATTTTAGCTGTGCAAGTTAAATCAGAACATTTTTCTTTTAAAAATAATAGTAGATACTTCATGCCATAACTTTGAATGCAAGTTTAAACCAGTGCGCTTTTATCTCAAGTTTACTTCAGTCTAATAGTTCCGTTGCCTCAATCATAATCGTTAATACAATTAAATATGTCTGTTTTTAATCAATGTGGACAATAGTTCATTCACACGCATAACATAAACTTGGTTATCAATTCAATATATAGCATCAGAGCTGAAGTACAAAATCATTCTTAAAATTAGTTTATTTCTCTATGTACAGACAGTCCAATATGATAATTAACCCCTTTGTCACAAGGTAGCATGTACCAAAGATGAGCCAATATTTGACTGTCAACCTCATTTGTCTGTATTAGCCTTAAACCATTGTCGTTTTTTTATTATTTCAATATTATTAAATTTAATTAAAATATCAATTACAGAAAACATAGATGAAGTAGGAATTGTTAAGAGTAAAATCCATCATGGCTTAAAGAGTAACAAAGCTATGTTATGGTTTTAATTTTAATTTTCAAGGCATGCCTTCCTGGCATTTTAAACAAGATAGTTATGTTACTGTATGCATTTATCATACAATTAATGTCTTTTGGATGGCATTTACACGTCAACCTAAATCAGATACAAAAATGGAATTTTGTTGCATTAATATAAGAACTGCAATACCTAAACAGTGCTTGGACACCACCTACTGGTACATGGAATTAAAGCTAACAGGTGAGATCATGCTCTGTGCGAAAACAGCAGCTTCTAGATTATAAAATGCTCCTTAATGGGATTCTTACTTATTGATCGTATGCTATGATTAAGTAGAAAATTCTTCCAGTTTCAACAGGTCATATAAGTACAAGTTAAAAGTGGCCAAAACGCTTAGCAAAAAATTTATATCTTCACAATTTGTTAGTCATAATATTGGTAATAATGTAGTTAAAAATGTCACATACAAATGCTTTGTAGCAAAATTTGAGTAAGAAATTATGTATAAAATGAGTCACTGTTAGTTAAATTGAAATTCCTGACTGTTAAGTCAACTCTACAAAATTAAATCTTAAATACCCAAAAATAATTTTACACAAACACACTGCCTCATGGCAGTCACCATAATGCATCAACAACCTGACATGATATATTTCATACTATAAACAGACTACATTATTTAACAATGTGCCATGGCAATAAAATATCAAGTTGCTGAGTGGCTGCATGCTTCAGCAAGGGGCCCAAGATCGTGCAAGGCTAGTCCGACTTAGCTATCCTGAACTGGTTAAAGTCAGACCACATGTCTTAAAGGTGAGGTGGATTCTGGCTGCAACAGATGCTGGAAGTAAGAACATGAGAAATAGGAGCAGGAATAGACCATATGGCCCGAAAACTTGCTGTGCCATTGAATATGATCATGGCTGATCATCTGCCTCAACTCTGCTTTTCCACTTCCTTCTCAGGTCCCTTGATCGCCTGAGAGACCAAAAATCTGTCTATCTCAGCCTTAAATATATTCAGTGATGGTGCATCCTCAACCCTCTGGGATAGAAAATTACAATGATTCACAACCCTTTGAATAAAAAAAAAATTCATCTCAATTGTAAATTATTGGTATCTTATTCTGAGACTGTCCCATCCTGTTCTAGATTCTCCAGCCAGGGGTTATAACCTCTCAGTATCTAACCTATTAACCCCCTTCGTAACCCTGTACGTTTCAATGACATCACCTCTCATTCTACTAAACTCATCACTGGTGGAGCCATGAGTGAGGCCTTGGCAAGGGGTGGGAGCTGATACCATAAAGGATGATCATATGCTCCCATCTAACCCTCCTTGACATACTACAAATACCTCTCATTCCACAATCTCTTCTAATAGATAAGCTGCAGACCTGAGGCCCTAAACTCTCACCTTTCCATGCGTCCCCAGGACTTCATCTCCGTTTATTTCATGAACTTCAACTTCTGTCACCTACAGCTTTCGTCACTGCAGGGACTAGAGAGCTGCCGGCCAATCAGATTGACTGATTAATTCAAGGTTAATTGAATTAATTGACTGACTGCTTAACTTCCTCCTGAGTGAGGGGCAGAAGTCCCCCATGCAGCCAATTAATGCTCATTGGAGCATGAAACAGCTGCAGGGCAGGCAGTGCTGGCTTGGATATGTTCCCCATCAACACTCCAGGTGTCAGCTGTGGCTCAGTCCATAGCACTCCTCGCCTTTGAATCAGAGGGTTGTGGGTTCATGTCCCACTCCTGGAAACCAAGAACTGTGATTGTACTCAAAAGAGTTGCAATCTGTGACTGTTGATAACTCGAAAGAGTATCAACACTCCAGGTGTCAGCTGTGGCTCAGTTCATAGCACCCTCGCCTTTGAATCAGAGGGTTGTGGGATCATGTCCCACTCCCGGAAACCAAGAACTGTGATTGTACTCGAAAAGAGTTGCAATCTGTGACTGTTGATAACTCGAAAGAGTATCAACACTCCGGATGGCAGGATGGGAAACCCTGCCATCCAAAATATACTGGCCATGATCTAATCAAGTTACCTTTGGTATACACTGGCAACGACTTTACTTGGATCCCCTTGGCAGCTGAAGAGAGGAAGTCACATGACAAACCAACCCTCTGCATGTTTAAGCAGTTTTATCTGTAGAACTGAGGACCACCAGCTGAGATTCTGAGAGAAAAAGCCCAAGTGGGGTCTCTCCTGCCTCCTTCTCTTTCCAACCCACCATGCAAGCTTTGAACCCTGTATGCTGACCGAGACCATCCAGAGACAGTCCTGCTGCAGCCAGACTTATTAAAAGAATTCAACCCAGCATGACTGTCTCCAAGAGAACAAGCAAATCAGCCAGCTACATCTTTAAATCAGAAGCACTGGGACAACTGAAGAAAAGTACAGACCACTGAATTCAGCCTGAGGCCAGCCAAGTCACCAAACTCCTTAGACAGCACCTTCCAAACCCATGACCACTACCATCTAGAATGACAGGTGCATGGGAACACCACCACCTGAAAGTTCCCCTTCAAGTCACTCACCACCCTGACTTGGAAATATATCGCCGTTCCCTCACAGCCACTGGGTCAAAATCCTGGCACTCCCTCCCTAACAGCACTGTGGGTATACCTAAACATTGGGGATCACCACTACCTTCTAAAGGACAATTAGGAATGGGCAATAAATGCTGGCCTAGCCAGCGATGCTCACCTCCCATTAATGAATATTTTAAAATTCCTTTTACGTTTCGTTAACTCTAATTTGACCAACCTATCCTTCCTTACTCTGTAATCTACATTTTTTTTATTATTTATTCATGGGATGTGGGCTTCGCTGGCTGGGCCAGCATTTATTGCCCATCCCTAGTTACCCTTGAGAAGGTGGTGGTGAGCTGCCTTCTTGAACCGCTACAGTCCATGTGATGTAGGTACACCCACAGTGCTGTTAGGAAGGGAGTTCCAGGATTTTAACCCAGCGACAGTGAAGGAACGGCGATAAATTTCCAAGTCAGGATGGTGAGTGACTTGGAAGGGAACTTCCAGGTGATGGTGTTCCCATCTATCTGCTGCCCTTGTCCTTCTAGATGGTAGTGGTCGTGGGTTTGGAATGTGCTGTCAGAGGAGCCTTGGTGAATTCCTGCAGTGCATCTTATAGATGGTACACACTGTTGCTATTGTGTGTCGGTGGTGGAGGGAGTGAAGGTTTGTGGATGTGGTGCCAATCAAGCGGGCTGCTTTGTCCTGGACAGTGTCAAGCTTCTTGAGTGTTGTGGGAGCTACACACATCCAGGCAAGTGGGGAGTATTCCATCACAGCCCTGACTTGTGCCTTGTAGATGGTGGACAGGCTTTGGGGAGTCAGGAGATGGGTTACTCGTTGCACAATTACTAGCCTCTGACCTGCTCTTGTTGTATTTTTATGGCTAGTCCAGTTCAGTTTCTGGTCAATGTTAATTCCCAGGATGTTGATAGTGGGGGATTCAGCGATGATAATGCCATTGAACATCAAGGAGCAATGGTTGGATTCTCTCTTGCTGGGGATGATCATTGCCTGACACTTGTGTGGCATGAATGTTACTTGCCGCTTGTCAGCACAAGCCTGGATATTGTCCAGGTCTTGCTGCATTTGGACATGGACTGCTTCAGTATCTGAGGAGTCACAAATGGTGCTGAACATTATGCAATCACCAGTGAACATCCCCACTTCTGACCTTATGATGGAAGGAATGTCATTGATGAAGCAGCTGAAGGTGGTTTGGCCGAGCACACTACCCTGAGGAACACAGGATGTGTGTGTATATGTATCTGTGTGTGCACGTGTGTGTGTGTGTGTGTGTGTGTGTGTGTGTGTGCACCAAATTTGCAGCATATTTTATTATTTCACTTAGATCAGTTTAAGTATAATAAGGTTAATCCCTTTCTTTGTTAAACTCAAGAAAACCTATCCAATTGGTTCTTTTATGATCACAGAACATAAACAGTTAAGTATTCACTAAAACCTTTTGCGGTCAAACAACGAGAGGGAAAAGTGGAGGGCCATTTGACCCCCCCTCACTCTATCATAACAAAAGAACTGCCACTCCTCAAGTACTGCTCCCAGACCCTGAAGTCCAAGAGGAGAAAGAGACTGAGAGGAAAGAAACACTGTCATTCGATCTGAAACTCGCAGCCACCAACTCAGATACATGTTGTGTGTACTTTAGAGAGTAGCATAGAGACAAGCTCTGAACATGAGTCACTAGGCACAAGTGGCTTGCAGCCAGAGCATGGGCCAAGGATGGTGAGGCTGCTATCTCCCTGTTGCGCAAGTCATACATGAGTTTTGCTGAAGAGGACTCAGATGTAGACATTGATGGGGAGGTTTACTGAAAAAGGCTGATGGGCACCCACAAAATGAAATGCTTGGTACATTGATAGGCCTGCCAGAAAGCCTACTGTTGTTGTCAAGGAGGATAGAGAATAATGGTTACAACTTGGCACTAGGCTTTGCGTAGAACTTGGAGGGCATCCTTTCCTCAGCTCCACTTGCACAACCCATCATGATACAGCATCTGATGGCTGATGTCTCAGCTTCCACTGCAGCACAAGCAGAGGCCACCCAATGTCTGGGTGCTGAAGTCTTGAAACCTCAACTGTTTGCCATGCAAACCCAGCTTGGTGTCATACAGGGTCAGACTGCTGCTATCATGGCTGCAGATACCAGTACTCAAAGAGGCTTGCAGGGTTTCACAGCAGTCCAACAATCTGTGCTCCAGTAGATAACTAGGATTGCTGAGGTGCAGCTCTGGGGTGGTGACTGTAGCTCCATAGAACACAAACAAACTGTCCCTTAGAATGACAGCACTCATGCTCCTACCACTGTCACTCCATCAACACCCTTGCTGTTGTCTGTCGGCCCAGACTGCTGCCCTCCATGTCAAGGTGATTTAGTCCAAAGCCAGTCCTTCTAAGCTCCGAGCTGCTTGACAGTGTCCTGAAAAGATTTGCAGACTCCCCCACTGAAAGCCAACACTCTCCCACCAGTTATGCTGCAGTCACTGGAGTAGCACTGCATAGGGGCATTAGGCAAGCAATGATATCTGCAAGGCAGGCACTAAGGGAATGCAGTAGGGTGATTAGTTGAGTTCAACATGAAATAGTGGATGGTTTTTTGGATGAAGTTGGAAGGGTTATTTTGTAATGGCTTATAGTTCAGCATTATGGCAAGAAGACATTATGATAGACTGTAACAGAGGAATATTAAGCTCTGTAACTGTTGTACAATGGGGATTTGTTATTGTATTCAAAGAAACCTGAGTTAGTCAAATGAGGTGATGAAGTACAGCCTGGTTTGAAAAGCGACACGTCGATGCCCCTTCCTCATCTTCCTCTTCCTCTTCCTCTTCCTCCACCACCTAAGCTGTTCACCATATCCTTGCTGGTAAAGGCTGTGCCCTGTAAGAAATGATAACTTTAAGAATCCTAAAATCAGCAGGCATAGAACTATTAGCAGCAAGTTGTTACTCTCTCCCTCTGTGTCTCTCTCTCTTCTTTCTCTCTTTGGAGAAAACAGTTCTTAGTAACCAGGGACAGAGATAAACAAAGATAATTGCCAAGGGAAATGGGAGTCTCATGTCAAGCTCTCCTGGTACAGACTTCCATGCTGACATTCTTATTTCAAAAGGAAGGAGTCTTGTACTATCTTAATGACACAAGTGTCTGGCAGGAGTTTAAAAAATGGCGCCCAGCATGAGATGAGCTAAAAGATGACCACAATGCAAAGTGATGGCCGGGGGGTGGGGTGGTTTACCTTGGGTGTCTGTCCCATGGTAATGGGTTAGATCGGGTCAAACAAGTAATTGATGTGCGTAAGCCACTAGCCCCTAGAAATAAGATTTATAAACAGTTGCTCAGAAGGATAGTTCCCAACCTTCTCCAGACGGAGGAAGACGGGGGACAGAGCTACCTAAAAAACCTCAGTTAGCTTGAGAAAACAGGGAAAAGAAAAGCTGCAAACAGATAAAAACGACAGCTGTAGAAATCAGCGTCATCCGTCTGTTTGTCCTCCAGGACTGGTAAACCGTACTCACCAGGTTACATCCTGTCTATTTAGCTTATGCAACACATTTAAACTGTTGCTTCTTAATAAACTATCCCAAACTCACTTATGAGCTCGATCCCCCTTTTGGGTAATCCGTGATTCCTGAACTCATATCTTACAGTCTTCATGATAGCCAGCTTGTGCAGGATAGAGCAAACCATCATAAATCGTGACACCTGCTTTGGTGAGTATTGGAGGGCGCCTCCAGAAGTGAATCCATTGCTTCAGCACTTCAATGGTTTATTCAATGATGTCTCCCATGTCAGCATGACTTTCACTCTATGCACGTTGTGGTTGGGCTGTGAAGGAAAGTCATGAGCCAGGTATAAATCGGATAGGCCCTGTCACCCAGCAACCACCTTTTGGTTTTGCATGATGGCTCAAATGCTGAAAGCACAGTATTTTGCTTCTTTATTACTGAAGTCACAGTGTCTGGTGCAGAATGAATGCATCATGACTGCAGCCAAGCATTCACCAACATGATGTGCTGAAAATGGGCGCACACCATCTGCTCATTCAGACAGTGGAAACCATTGCGGTTTTGATATATCAACATTTGGATGCGGCACCTGCAAATCCATATGTATGTATTTGATGGCTTCCTGCACCATGGGGAAGCTCACTATTCTGGTGAAATCATGTGCATGCTCCACCTACTTCTCTCTGTTCAGAGCAAGAACACAATGAACTCCACTCTCCCGGTGTAGAGAGTGTCATTTCTCTGATACAGCAATGGACAATGAACTGGGAGATGTTAATGATGTCACCTCCTCAAGCCTGGGAGGATCCTGAAGCAAAGAAATTCAGGGCGATGGTCACCTTCACAGCCTCTGACAGCATCGCCCTTGTCCTGCTCTGAAGTTACACGTCTAGTTGTAAGAAATGGCAGAGTTCTGTGGGCACCTCCTTCATAAGGTACAGGTAACACACCTACTGCTCCTGGCTTAGGTGGGTGTAAGAAAAATGCTTCTGGAAGACATTAGGTGGATAAGGCCTCCTGCAAAACTCCTTCTGTCCCTCCTCCACCCCTCCCTGTGAGCAACTTGTCTTCTTCTTTGCTGCCTCTACTCTCACGCTACAGCCTAAGGAGGACTGCTGCGATCGTCCCCATGACTGGGAGCAAGTGACCTGACCAGACCCTGGAAATCACAACCATCTCCTCGTGCAGCACTGTTCCCTGTCGACTACTAATTTTGGCCCACTCTTCAAACCATGAAGCCGTTCTACAAACTCAACCAGAGCCAGTAGAGATTAATCAGCAACTAACCTACAAATTGTTAATGGTCCCTTTAAGTAATAAATAACTGACATCATAATCTGTCTCCTCTGCATGTTCCTTATGCCTGCACTAAGATGGTGCTCAGTGAGGCCACCAAGAGAGCGTGCACATGTAGTACAGATGCTATTTTGGTACCATATTTTGGGATCCATAGTGTTAAAACTACTGGTGCTACAGAGCCCAGTTTTGCAGTCAAAGCATAAAACCATTGGCTTGGTGTAAATAATTGGCTGATTACACTTTTGTGAACCACCTTGGGGTGAATTTCTATGTTAAAAGCATCATATAACTGCAAGTTGGTGTAGTTACTTTCTAATTTAAGAATTTTTTGCAGTTCAGCTTGAGGGGCTAAATGGCCTCCTTTTCCTGTGTTTTGCAAGCAAATTTTATCTTATCACTACAAAATATTTACTTATAGTACAAATCATAGCTATTATTTATATTTTCATATTTTAATTATGTGGCATTTTACTTCATGTGGCAGTACATTTTTAGCAACATACTTGCGCAAGCAACTGGGTTCAAATCCACGGTTTTTAGGCAGAATACAAATCTGAGAGCACAATAATATGGAGCAGGAGTAGGCCATTTGTATCTTTTAAGCCTGCTCCATCAGTCAATAAGATCATGCCTGATCATATAGCTCAACTTGACCTTCTCTACTATCCCCACACACCTTGATTCCCTTCGTATCCAAAATCTATCAACCTGTCTTGTATAGTCAATAACTGAGCATCCACAGCTACCGAGCACTAGATGGTGCTATTTGGGTGCAAATTATTAACAGGGCAACTTCCAGATTGGCATTAAATTGAATCTATTATAGTGTCCCAGCAATTTTGTAAATTAATCATCTGACAAAGCAGACTTCTAAAGTCAAATGAAAAATAGTGGAACCCACTATAATGTGAATGCAAAGGCAAAGAATGTCACAACAATGTTATATAGGCAGCAAGATATTAGGAACGATTTCAGAAGACTGGAGCTATAATAATATTTTATAAATGTCAGTGAAGGCCAGAGATTGAAACATTAACAGCCTGGATACAAAATTGGCTGAGTAACAGGAAATAGAAAGTAATAGAGAATGCTTGCTTTTCTGACAAGAAGGTATATAGTGGGGTTCCCCACATGGGTTGGTACTTTTTTTGATCTTTATTAATGACTTTTACTTGGGTGCACTGGACACAATTTCAAAATTTGCAGATGATCAAAACTTGCAAGTATAGTGAAATGTGAGGTGGATAGTGTTAGACTTCAAGGGGATATAGACAGGAATGGGCAGACACATGGCAGGTTAATTTAAAGCAGGGAAGTGTGAAGTGATACATTTTGGTGTCAAGAACAAGGGGAGGCAATATAAACTAAATCTTACAATTCTAAAGTGAGTTCAGGAACAGAGAGACCTGGGGGCACAAATCATTGGAGGTGGCAGGGTGAGTTGAGAAAGTGATTAAAAATGCATGTGAGATCCTGACCTTTATAAATGGAAGTCTAGAGCGCAAAAGCCAGATAGTTATGATGACCCTTCATAATACACTAAATTATAAGAATGGTTCCAGGGATGAGAGACTTCAGTTGTGTGAGTAGGTTAGAGAATGTTGGGATAAAAACAAAAAGCTAAAAGCTACTGCGGATGCTGAAAATCCAAAACAAAAACGGAATTACCTGGAAAAACTCAGCAGGTCTGGCAGCATCGGTGGAGAAGAAATCAGTTAACGTTTCGAGTCTTCATGACCCTTCGGCAGAACTGAGTATAGTTAGGAGAAAGGTGAAATATAAGCTGGTCTAAGGCGGGGGGGCGGGGGGGGAGAGAAGTTGAGGGTGTGGTGATTGTGGAGATAAGCGAGCAGTGATAGGAGCAGATAATCAAAAGATGTCACAGACAAAAGGATCAAAGAGGTGTTGAAGGTGGTGATATTGTCTAAGAAAAGTGCTAATTAAGAGTGGAAGACAGGACACTCAAGGTACAGCTCTAGTGGGGGTGGGGTGGAAAGACTAACAAAGTTTGTTAAGGTTGGACGGGCAGGTCCTTTAATGCTTAATTGATCCTGTCAATGGCCTCAAGTGGTCGGTGGGCATGGAGCTGATTTTGCTGCGCCCCCGCCTCCCTGAAAATTTAAATGGGGTGGGATGAGGTGGGGGGGGGGGTTCCACCCAACGTCATCCCGTGTCATTTTACGCGTTGGCGAGCGGGCCCCGCCTCCGCCCCCCCCCCCCGCCCCCCCGCCCCCCACTCACCAACGGCAAAATTCTGCCCAGTGTTTATTTACAAAGGTAAACAGCAGCAACTAAACATGTGCTTACGTTTCAGACTCTATCTCTATACTACCCTAACTACTAACTACTGATTACAGTCTACTAACTACGGAGGTAGCCTGCGTTGGTCTGCTATCAGATACTAAGATCATGTGATCTTCCATTTTACCGTTCTTCTTAAAGGTATATTACACATCCGATTACCACAGAGAAGTTGTGGTTCTTAGAAAAAGGTTGGGAGTAGATTTGATAGAGATGTTGAAAATCATGAACTACCAGGACAGAGAGAAACTGTTCTCATTGGCAGAAGGATCAGGAGGAGTGTTTAATATGTTGGTCTCAAGGCATATCTTACCTGGAATAAGTCTGGCCTGACTCAGGTAGGTTACTTCAAACTACTTTATTTATGCTATATATATGATGAGCTACTAGGTAGGCACATCTCCCTTGAGTACAGACTATTCCATCTGCCCTACAGACTCTCTGGCACATTACTGCTGATGTCACTGTTACATCATGAGGTAGGATTTTACATCCCACGGGTGGGCGTGCGCCTGACCCGATCGGCTGTAAAATAGTGCACGATGACGTCAGGCGAGTATCCTGTTGTCATCGCACACTTGCACGATATTTCAGTTGGTGGGCGTGTGCACGAGTCGGAAGCACGCCCGCCGACAATTAAGAGGCCTTTAAAGGCCTTTAATCAATTAATTGAAAGCTATTTTTCGCTACTCGTCCAACCTTAAGGTTGGTGGGCAGGCATATCGGCCAGGCGGCCTTTTGATTTTTTAGCAAGCCTCATTCACGGGTGGGTTGAGGTTTCCACAATTAAATAAAAAATAAATATAAATTTTTGGGCAGCATTTTTATTAAAAATCTTTATTTATGATTTTAAAAATTGTTCAGGCAGCTCCCTGCCTTCAGAGAGCTTTCAGTGCGCGCTCCACCGCGCATGCGCAGACTTCTGCGCTTACACTCCTCCCGCCCCCACCCCAGCAGCGCTAAGGCTTTCAGCTGGCCACTAATTAGCCAGCCAGCGTGAAATCGCGGTCAGGGCCAATCTCAGGCGGCGGACCATTTTCCAGCCACTCCTGGGCCTGTCCACCACGCCTGCCGACAATCCGAAAATCCTGCCCCTTGTTACACATCACTAACTCATTACCGTAACTATTAACCCATTATACTACAGGGAGAACCTGAGGACACAAATTTAAAAACCAAAAGCAACACGAGGAAAATCTTTTTGATGTGCTTATGTCTAGAATGCACTGTCTTAAGGGTGGTGGAGGCAGATTCAATTGGGGCTTACAAAAGGGATTTGGATAAGCGCCAGAAAGGAAAAAAGTTTCAGGGCTACAGGGAAAGAGCAGGGGAGTGGGACTAGCTAAATTGTTGTTGCACAAACACAAACTCAACAGGCTGAATGGCCTCCTTCTAGGCTTTAACTATTCAATGGGCAAAATCATCCCAGATTTGCACTAAGTGTGGTAGGGGGCAGGAAAAAGGGCATTTTACCCACCAGCCGCAATGGCGGCTTTTCACGCCGTATCGTCCCAATCCTGTCTTATTAATCATACTTTCCCGGAAAACACATCGGGTCACTGGCGGGCGGCATCCGATTCGCCCACCACACCATAACCTTGCCGCTTCCTCACACCAGCGCCATATTTAAAGTGCAGCCACATGCACACCTCTCAGTGCTTCCAGCCCAGGACTGCTGCATAGAAGACATGCTCCAAAATGCAAAAAGACTGCAGCCCCCTGATGCGGTGACGCATCCCTGGAAAATCTTTTGGATGCCGAGGAGGCTTGCCGTGATGTCTTCTACCCCTACTCTGGCCACAGAAGGAGCAGAAACATCACTAATCACCTAGCTTGGGAGGTGGTGGCAGTGGTGGTCAGTGCCAATGCTGCCCACAAGAGGTCGACCATCCAGTGCAGATAGAGGGTGAATGATCTCATCCGTGCAGCCATGGTAAGGCAACCATCCCATCACTCTAAGCTTTCACACTCACAAGCTCATCACACATTCATTGGCATCTCACTCACTGCCAGCTCTAGGGACATCCCACTCTCTCTCACACACACCCTCACATTTCCATCTGGCCTCATCTGCTCTGGAGATCGCTTCCTCATCCCATCCATGGTTCCACTCAGCGCACACACACACACAAACCTGGCATCGTTCTCATTTGGCCGGGCCTGCACCTCGTTCACACTTTCTCCATCTGTCTTTATGCAGGACAAGAATGCGCACATTGAAAGGGAGAGGACCCAGACCAGGGTGGAGTGCCAGACATCAAGGTCCTCACTTCATTCAGGAGTTGCATGTTAGAGCTGACCGGAGAGGATGTGACCATTCCTGTGGCAATGGCGAGGTCAGCGCCAAGCATCCACGTGAGGATCATGCAACAGATCATCCTCTGGCAACACAACTGTGAGTCCACTGTTCTGTGTACCGCGGCTGCCATACACTAATAATCTCTACTTTTTCTCATAGGCACATCTGCCACGTCGTCCTCAGGCAACCTTAGCCCCGACTCCAGCACCAATGGCACCTCAGATGAGGATCCTGAGGACAGCACCCTTGAAGACCTGTCACAGCGCTCACCCGCACCCTCCAGCAGCGCTGTGACGCGTGGCTCGGTGGGACCTACATGTACAGCAGGCTCAGGTTCACTATCTGGTGAGAATGGCACACAATCTGTTCCACAGCAGGTGGAGGCAGGGACACTTGAGCTCACCGGCACTCGGAGGACTGCTGGAGGCAAGGGATCTGCTGAGTCTGAGCCAGGTGATGAGCCTCTGGACTCAGTCTTCAATCAGTTTTTGGAGCTGCAGTGAATCACTGGAACATCAGGAAGGAATGCCTGGTGCACTCCACAGATTGCAAGGCACGATAGAGGAGTCCGTCCACCTACAGTCCGAGATAATTGCACCGTCATGCCAATGCACTGAGGTCAAGACTGGTAGCATAACGGCTATCATCGGGTTGAACTCCATCGCTGACGCCATAGATGGCTGCCAACAGTGTCAACACGAGAAGGATGCAAGGCAGCTCAATCACACTCCAGCTTCCCCTTCTCCTCAAGAAGCCAGCCAGCAGCCCTCAGGCACACATAGAGAGGAGGATCAGCAGATGTACACCCTGGGGCCATCCCCTGGTGACTCTGGGAGTGTCCGGCCCATCAAAAACCCCTCTTCCTGTGACCCTAGCAGCTGCCACATAGCAGGACCCTAAAAGCAGGCCAGGGCCCTCCAGGTCTCATCCCTCCAGAGGACGCCCACCAAGGTCATCACAGGTAGGGTGTTGAAGTCAGCAGGCTGCCTCCACCTCCGACGTGGATGTCAGGGCAGCGCCAAGATGTAGCGGCAGGGTTAGGAAGGTGAAGAAGATGTAACTCTTTTGTTACAAAACAAATAACTAAATTAACAAATCAAGGGACAAAGTAAAAGGCAGCCCCTTAAAGGGAAACTGCAAAAACAAAAGACAAAATGTAAAGGAAACTTGACAACATTAAATCAAAATGTGATTAAAGGGGTCGATAAAACCCCCCAGTCCCCACGGAAGGCGAGCACTGAAGGCCTCGACGGCGCCAGTGGACACCGCGTGCTCCCTCTCCAGGGACACCCGGCCGCAAACATAACCGCAGAAGAGGGGCAGATAGTCGGGTCGGACAACCCCCTCGATCACCCGCTGCCTGGATCTGGCCAGGCCCAGGAGCAGGTTCACGAGGAGGTCCTTCTCCCTCCCGGCCCTTCTCCGCACTGGGTGCCTGTAGATCAGGAGCGTGGGACTGAAGAGCAAATAAAACAACAGTAAAAGGTTTTTCAAGAAACTAAAAAGGGGGTGCAGCCTACAACAACCAACATACACATGGTCCACAAGCTCCACAAGGCCGCAAAAAGACGCAGGCATCTTGGGAGTCAGAGAACTGACATATCCTACAATTGTATGGGACTGCTGCATGCAACACCCTCCACCACAGGTCCCCAATGGAAAAGCAGAGGATACCTCCGTAGAGGGCCCCTCACTGGGGACCTCTGCCACCGGACAGCAACAAGGCACGCCAGGACATGCCCGAGCAATGGCAAGGGCAAGGAAGTGAAGGGTCTGCGGCAGCCCATACAGGAAAGCCCTCTGTGCTGCGCTAAAGGACACGGAGAGCATTTCTGCAAGGTGACACCAGCTCCTGAGGGAGGGTTCGGGGCTTTTGGCCAATGCGGAAATCTGTCCAAACAGGGTTGCGCTCGGACAGAAGACCACCGCGCACCTGCGCCACCTCAAGACCCAGAATGACACTGGGACCGAGCACGACCATCCTAAGGCCTTGGATGGCATTGGCATCCACCGACGCATGTTGCGCCAACTCCTGGGGAATATCCAGCCCACTCTTCCACCACCTGGCACATCCCGATCCTGGTCAAGCCAACAGCCACATCCCTCCTCTCTGCCAGCCACTGAAAAGGGCAGAGGTGCGGATTCCTGAATAGTGGCTCTCTGATGATAGCCGCTACTCCTGGCAGCGGAGAGCTGCGTCGCGAGGCGACCATGCTCCAGGCTTTGACCAGGTCCTGGTAAAAGATGAGCAATGCCTGCAAGGAGCCACGAGGGCCCCTCAGCTCTACAAACAGGAGCTGCACATCATAATTCAGGCTGTGCACGTGGCAGAAGAAATATATCGCCAGGGCACAACATCTCAGAGGAGGCTCAACGTAAAGGTATCGCTGCAGGGCCTGAAGGCAGAAAGTCACCATCTGGGTGGGTAGGCACACCAGTGCCTGACCGCCCCCACTAAGTGGGAGACTCAGGACGTCAGCCATGACCCGGTGCAGCCTTTTGTCCCATAAGAAGTCAACAAGCATTCTCTGGACTTTTGTGACAAAATCCGGGGAAGGGTCAAAGTGACCAGCCGATACCACAACATGGCGGCAATCAGCTGGTTTATGACTAGCGCTCGACCCTGGTAAGACAGCGCTCGGAGCAGTCCTGTCCAGCGCCGCAGGCAAGTAGTAACTTTGGCCTCCAGCTCCTGCCAGTTCGCTGGCCAGGATTCCTCAGCAGGGCAGAGATGGAACCCCAGGTAGAAGAGGCTGGTCCTGTTCCAGGTGAAAGGTCTGAGCTCCTCGGACAGGGGATCCATCTACCACTGACCCACCAGGAGTCCAGAACATTTGCCCCAGCTGATCATGGCAGAGGACGCGGCAGAGTAGACCTCCTGGCACTTGCACATCCTCCACAGGTCAGCCGGGTCAGTGAACATGAGGAGCACGTCATCAGCGTAAGCCAAGAGGATCACCCCGATGCCCGGCCTGTGCAGAACCAATCCCGACAACCTCCTCCGCAAGAGGCGCAGGAAAGACTCCACGCAGACTAAATACAATTGGCCAGACAGCCTTGATGCACTCCACTCCCAAAGCGAAGGGGTGCCGTCAGGGACCCGTTACCCTTAACTAGACTCTCTGCGGAAGTGTACAGAATTCGGACCCGGGCGACGAAATGCTTCCCGAACCCAAATGATCGCAGAGTCCCCAATAAATATTCATGATCCACCCTGTCGAACGCCTTCTCCTGGTCAAGAGACAGGAAGGCGCTCGACAGACCAGTCCTCTGGGAAAAGTGGATAATGTCCCGGACCAGATGGATGTTATCAAAGATAGTGCGACCCGGGATGGTGTAGGACTGGTCAGGGTGGATCACGTGGTCCAGCACGGTGCCAAGGTGAGAAGACATGGCCCTGGCAAAGATTTTGTAATCCGTGCTGAGGAAGGAGACTGGGCGCCAGTTTTGAAGGTGGCAGTTATCACCCTTCTTAGGCAGCAGGGCAATCACGGCCCTGTGCCACAAGAGGGGCATCTCCCTGGTGACGATACTCTCCCCCAGGACCCCCGCATAGTCGTTCCCCAGGATGTCCCAGAATGCCCTGAAGAACTCCATCATCAGCTCATCCAGCCCTGGGGATTTGCCCCTGGAGAGGCTGTTGAGGGCACTGGTCAGCTCCCCCAGACTTATATGGGAGTCGAGCTTTCCAGCGCCCTCTGGGCCGACCTGTGGCAGGTCCTCCCACAAACCTGCAAGCATCCTCACTGGATGGATCCAGAGAGAACAGGGCAGTGTAACTCTGTTGAGTCAACCAAATAAACTAAATTAACAAAATCAGGGACAAAGTAAAAAGCAGCTCCTTAAAGGGAAACTGCAAAAACAAAGACAAAATTTAAAGGAAACTAACCAACATTAAATGAAAATGTGATCAAAAAGGTCTATAAAGCACCCCAGTCCCCATGGTGCCCACCGAGCACGGAAGGCCTCGATGGTGCCGGCAGACACCGCGTGTACCCACTCCAGAGAGACCTGGCCACAAACGTAGCCGCACAAGAGGGGCAGATAGTCAGGTCGGACAACCCCCCTCGATTGCCCGCTGCCTGGACCTGTTAATGGCCAACTTGGCCAGGCCCAGGTGCAGGTTCACAAGGAGGTCTTCCTCCCTCCCGGCCCCTCTCCACACCGGGTGTCCGTAGATCAGGAGCGTGGGGCTGAAGTGCAAACAAAACTACAGTAAAAGGTTTTTCAATAAACTAAAAAGGGGGTGCAGCCTACAACAACCAACATACACATGGTCCACAAGGCTGCAAAAGATGCAGGTATCTTGCGAGTCTGTGAATCGACACATCCTATGGTTGTACGGGGCTGCTGCGTGCAACACCCTCCACCCAGGTCCCCGATGGAAAGGGGGAGGACACCCCCGTAGAGGACCCCCCACAGGGGACCTCTGCTGCCGGGCAGCAACAAGGCACGCCAGGATGTGTCCGGGCGGCGGGCAAAGGCAAGGAAGTGAAGGGTTTGCAGCAGCAGCCCATACAGGAAACCCCTCCACGGAGTGCTAAAGGGCACGGAGGGCATTTCTGTGAGGTGACTCAGGTAGCGGAGCTCCAGTTTCCAAGGGAGGGTTCGGGGCTTGGGGCCAATGTGGAATTCTGTTCGAACAGGGATACGCTCGGATGGAAGACCACCGCGCGCCTGGGCCACATCAAGACCCAGAATGACGTCAGGGTCAAGCACAACCATCCTAAGGTCTTGAATGGCACTGGCCACGAACTTGACGTCCACGTATGCGTGATGCACCAACTCCTGTGGTAGCATCCAGCCCACTCCTCCGCCACCCAGCATGTCCCCGATCCTGGTCACCCCGGCAGCCACAGCCCTCCTCTCCGCCAGCCACTGAAAAGGACGGAGGGGCAGATTCCTGAGCAGCGGCTCTCTGATGATAGCCGCTACTCCTGACGGGGGAGAGCTGCTTTGCAAGACGGCCATGTTCCAGACTTTGATCAGGTCCTGGTAAAAGACAGGCAACGCCTGCAAGGAGCTACAAAGGCCCCTCAGCTCTATAAACAGGAGCTGCACGTCATAATTTAGGCCATGCCTGGCAGAAGAAATACGTCGCCAGGGCACACCATCTCGGAGGGGGCTCGATGTAAAGGTATCGCTGCAGGGCCTGAAGGTGGATGTCACTACCTGGTGTGTAAGCACACCAGCACCTGACCGCCCTCCCCAAGCAGGAGACTCAGAACCTCAGCAGTGACCCGGTGCAGACTTTTATCCTAGAAGAAGTCGATGAGCATTCTCTGGATTTTTGTGACTAAGTCCGGGGGAGGGGTCAAAGTGACCAGCCAGTACCACAACATGGCGACAATCAGCTGGTTTATGACCAGAACTCGACCCCGGTAAGACAGCACTCGGAGCAGTCCTGTCCAGCGCTGCAGGCGAGCGGTGACTTTCGTCTCCAGCTCCTGCCAGTTCACCGGCCAGGATTCCTCAGCAGGGCAGAGATGGACCCGCAGGTAGAGGAGGCTGGTCCTGCTCCAGGTGAAAGGCCTGAGCTCCTCGGGTAGGGGATCCATCTACCACTGACCCACCAGGAGTCCAGAACACTTGCCCAGTTAATCCTGGCAGAGGACATGGCAGAGTAGACCTCCTGGCACTCGCACATCCTCCACAGGTCAGCTGGGTCGGTGAACATGAGGAACACGTCATCGGCGTAAGCCAAAAGGACCACCCTGATGCCCGGCCCACGCAGAACCAATCCCGACAACCTCCTCCGCAAGAGGCGCAGGAAAGGCTCCACGCAAATAGAATACAACTGACCAGACAGGGGGCAGCCCTGACGCACTCCTCTCCCAAAGAGAAGGGGCACCGTCAGGGACCCGTTAACCTTAATTAGACACTCTGTGGCAGCGTACAGAAGTCGGATCAAGGCGATGAAATGTGTCCCGAACCCGAATGGTCAAGAGACAGGAAGGTGCTCGACAGACCAGTCCTCTGGGAAAAATGGATAATGTCCTGGACCAGATGGATATTATCAAAGATGGTGCGACACGGGATCATGTAGGACTGGTCAGGGTGGACCATGTGGCCCAGCACGGTGCCCAGGCGAGAAGACATTGCCCTGATAAAAATGTTGTAATCTGTGCTGAGGAGGGAGACCGGGCGCCAGTTTTTAAGGAGGTAGAGATACCCCTTCTTAGACAGCAAGGCAATGACCGCCCTGCGCTATGAGAGGGACAGCTCCTTGGTCGTGATACTCTCCCCAGGACCCCTGCGTAGTCACTCCCCGGGACATCCCAGAACGCCCTGAAGAACTCCATGGTCAGCCTGTCCAGTCCCGCGGATTTGCCCCTGCAGAGGCTGTTGAGGGTGCCACAGACTTATTGGGGAGTCAAGCTTTCCAGCATCCTCCAAGCCGACCTGCAGAAGGTCCTTCCACCAACCTCTGGGAGCATCCTCACTGGACGGATCCGGAGAGAACAGGGCAGTGCAGTAGGATTTGGCGATGGCCCTGTTGCCCTCCGGATCCGAGGCAAGGGATTCGTCATTGGCCAGCAGCGTAAGGAGCTGCTGATGGACCCTGTGCCTTTTTTCCAGCGAGTAGAAGAAAGGGAAGCAACAGTCCAGGCCGTTGAGGAACCGGATCCGCAACCTCACATATGCTCCCCGGGACCCGATGAGTTGCAGGTCCCGCAGCGCGCCCTTCTTCCCATCGTACACCGACCGCAGGGCCGGGTCCGCATCGGGCTGACGGAGACGTGCCTCCAGGTCGAGCACCTCCTTCTCCAACTCCTCAACCCTGGATTTCCGCTTCTTTGTTGACCCCCTCGTGTACTCCTGACAGAAGACACGGGCATTAGCCTTGCCCACGTCCCATAGCCTCAAGGAGGGGAAGCCTCACCGCTTCCTTCTCCAGCCGGCTCAGAAATGACGGAACGAGTCCAGGAACCGCTCATCCTCCAGCAGCAGGTTGTTCAGGTGCCAGTACGTGGATCCCGTCCGAGTGCAGAACGGAGCGAGCTCCACCCACACCAAACAGTGGTCTGTGCACGGCACCTGATGCACAGAAGCCAACAGAACACAGGATGCAGAACGGCCGAGTCTGGACGCTCTGACTCCAGGCAACACAAAAGTGAAAACATTGGAGTCAGGATGGAGATGACACCAGACGTCACCAAGTCAAAGGACCCGACTAGGTCCATCAACCTACTCACACCTAGCGTGCGGTGCTGGGCACCATGACGGTCCCAGGCCTCGAGGGTACAGTTGAAATACCCCCACTGAGGACAATGCACTCGCCCATGTTGACGGAGCCCAAAGGAGTGGACACTTCCTCAAAGAAGCTCGCTTGCTGCTGCGCACCCAGGGGAGCGTACACATTCACAAAGTGAAGCGCCGCGCCCCCCAGGCGCACAGTCAGGTGCAGCAACCGGCCTGGCACCGGCTCCTTGACCCCCAAACTCTCCAGCTGAAAATGTGGGGCCAACAAGATAGCCATCCCGCCAGAATTGGAGGCTAGGTGACTCATATAGACCCCCCCTGCACCCCCCCCATCTTCACTCCAGGAGCCACGTAGCTCAGGGACGGTATGGGTTTCCTGCAGGAAGCATACCGCAATTTCCCGCCCCTGAGAGCTAAGAAGTTCTGGAACCTGTGCTGTGTGTCTCTGCTGCCATCATGGTGCCCAGCACCACTCGCTAGGTGTGAGTAAGTTGATGGACCTGGTGGGGTCCTTCGACTTGGTGATGTCTGGTGTCACCTCCATCCTGACTCCAACGTTTTCACTTTCGTGTTGCCTGGAGTCGGAGCGTCCAGACTCGGCCGTTCTGTGTCCTGCATTCCGTTGGCTTCTGTGCAGATGTTGAAGCTGGCTATGGTATTCTTTTTTGTCAGAAGTATGTCTACCATCACCCTACCCAGTGTAAGAAGGCAAGGACTATTTTAATTCTTCCTCTCCTTCAGGAGCCCAGTGAGAAACGTGTGGACTCTCGTCTTAGTGTTCCAGTCCAGCCCAGGGGCCTTGAATGCCTTGCGGGTGGACCAGAACACAAGAGGAAAAGAATGACACCGACTCAGGGCCAACTGGACCCTGTCTCAGCTATCGCGATTACTCGCTAAAAAATCCTGGAGCTCCCATAAAGGAATGAGGGGGTAGAATCAGTGGGGGGGACCAGGGGATCTACCACCTCATCTGACAATGGCTCTAAGTCATCCCCGGTGCTCACCATCAAAACCCCATCCTCCTCCAGATCGTCGCATCCAGCTTCCAACCCCTCCCCCATATTGAGTCCGGGGGCTGGTTTAGAGCTGCCAGAGAATAAGAGTGTAGTGGAATTGCATTGAAAAACAAGTGAAGAGGGCACTCAGTAAAGTGTATACCTCTGCCATGCTCTGTTAACTCAAAGCTATTACAATTACACAGCTCTTCCTTGAGTCTTTTTTCTGCTTGGGGGGTCGATGCTCTGTGTCTACAAGGCTGAAAAAAAAATCCTTTTATTTAGAGCCCCCATCTCACTGAGGAGGCTTCAAGCCAATCCACATCCAACAACCTGCTCTGAATATTCTGCTCACATTTTGACAGCTCTGGCACATTCCACCACAGCAGCTGAGATAATGCACAATATTCTAAAACAATCCACAACATTCTAGATAAAACAACCCATAACATTCTAAGAAAGTCAATTCACCATATCTCCCAATGTTAATGGATCCTTTAAAAATTCCAGGATCCAAATCCAGATCCGCACCTTCACCAAAAACTAATCAGTTCTTTCTTGGGCAATATACTCTCTGTGCACCAAGTTTTTGAGGTACATTGTTTACAGATAAACAAGTGCAAGAACATTAGCTCTGCCCATCTTCAGTGGCGGAGGTAATAAAGCTAAATCTAGAACAGATTCTGTGTAAGTGACAGGAGATGAAATATGAATCAAAAGATGGAAACAAGCAGAGCAGAAAAATCACTCAAGTCCTGGCAGTAAAACAAGTTTATAACTCCTGACACTGTTTTGATGACATCACTGCATTCTTTGTGTACACGCACAATAAGACTTTCAAGCAATGTCAGGCATTAGACCATTATGTAAGGACACAAAGTACTAAAATGAGCAGAGGACTGGAGCGGAAAAAGGGTGAAGATCAATAATTCTACTCAGCGGAATCTGTTGTAGGAGGCAGTCAAATTGGTAACTATACAGTCACCAGTGTTACCAATTTGCCAGATATGTTAAATTTTGTTTTATTTGCTAGCAATAGGGTATACTCAATGATGTTAGGCCTCATACATACACTATTGTATATCAATAGAGCCAAAAAACATTGAACATAGGAAGACAGGTAGGCATTCTGGACCCTCGAGTTGTTCCAAGTGGTTGATTTGTGATCTAACATCATCTGCCTTTGCCCTATATTACTTAATACATTTGGTTAACAACAATCTATCAATCTCAGATTTAATATTAACAATTCACCTAGCATCACCTGCCATTTGTGGAAGAGAATTGCAAACTTCAACCATCCTTTACACGCAGAAGTATTCCCTGACTTCACTCCTAAAAGGCCTGGTTCTAACCTTTAGGTTACTTACCCTGATCATAGCTTCACTGATCAGTGGGCAGAATTTTTCCCTTGGCATGCGGGATTGGAGGGGGCGGGCAAGGCGGTCAGAAAACCGACCGCCTACTGTGATAGGCAGCGCACTGCAGTTTCACACTGGCGGGCCTTCCAGTGTGATATGCAGCTTGGGGGTGAACAAGAAGGGGCAGGTGGGGCCGGGGGCATGATGTCCGCCGGGTCCAATGGCGACCCGGTGGCCGATTCAAGAGCGGCCTCAGCAGTCCCTGGAAGGCTGCCGTGGAATGACGCTGAAGTCTGCACAATGGAATCCATTGGGGATCAACACAGCAGGCGGGAGGGCAAGTCGGTGGGTCAGTTGGCCCCGTGTTTCTCGGATGAGTGCCTCGCAGCCCTCTTGGGGGAGGTGACAGCCAGGAGACAAACCCTTGTCCCCAGGGACAGGAGGAAGAGGCCCCTGCACCTCACCAAAATGGCCTGGGATGAGATGGCTACCATGGTCCGCGTCCACGACGTGGTGAGGCGCACATGGGTGCAGTGCCGGAAGCTCTTCAACGATCTCCTGCGATCAGGAAGGGTGAGTACCGTGTTGGCATGGGTCACTTTGCAGAACAGTTAAGCGCTGTCCATCCCCCCGTGGGCCTCAGGGATGTTAAAGTGTGAGTGGCAAATGTCAATGAGGCAGGAGCTGGCCAAGGGGGTGAGCCCTGGCTGCTTGGACTGAGTGCTTTGCAGCATCAGGGGCACAAATCATCTGAGCCCTGCGAGGTGTTCCTCAGTTGGGGTTGGCCAGGCTGCAGTGGCGCTGCAGGTAGAGAGTGGACTAATCAATGCTCCTCTGTCCTTTCAGGAGAAAACATCCCATAGCAATGCTGAGAGGTCGCAGACTGACGAGGGAACCCCACACTTCCTCATCCTCTCATGATACAAGCAGGAGGTCCTGGAGCTGGAGAGGCACCATGCACCCCGGTTAAGTGGCCGCGATGATGTTGGGGTGCCAGAGGAAGGTAAGAGTGCAGTGCACTTCGGTAAGAATGTCGGTTATTGCAACCATTCTAGCGTAGTCTCTATATTGCTCCGAGCCTCGAATCTGCAATCCCCATGATAATTGAAAGACCATGATGCATATCTCTGTCTCATCAGGATGCCAGGCATGCACAGTGACAGTGTCATGACTTAAACTACTGACATGTCCTTCTTTTCCCTTTTAGGGTCACCAACAGCACGAGGAGCTTGAAGGCCCACCCCTCACCCATGAGGACCACCATGCTGACCACACACCTGTGTCACATCCTCTCTGTCAAGTAGGCACCAGCGCACATACCAGCACCTCGGTGGGCATAACATCGCCGTCTAGACTATTGGTTAGTAATCGGTGCTGTATTCTAGGTCATGAAGTTCACAGTGAATATGGCAAATATAGAAACTCCTTGACTTTCACATTGCTGAGGGCACTTCGCACTCGCTTGAGGTGTAGGTGGAGGCAGAGAGTGCCCAGCCCAGGCAATGCTGAGTCGGTGGCTGATGATGTGCCTCTGGAGTCGTCCCTGACGCAGCAGATGCTGGAAGTCCAGTAGGGTGTGAGGGAGGGTCTAGCAGAGATACATGAGGGAATGCGTGCCTTCGTGTCCTTTGTGGAGGAGTCCCTGTGGAACATAAGCATTGTGTTGGCCCTCATGGCTGAGCGCACGGCCTCCTCCATGGAAAGAGTGGCGAATCTCATGGAGAGGCTCCTCCAGGGACCCAATCAGGGGTTCATAGTGATGAGCCAGGACCTGCAAGCCCTCACACCAGCAATGACCCAGCTGCTCAGTGTCAGTGTGAGAGATGGATTGGGCACCCAGTATCCCAGCTAGGTGCCTGCCCATCAGTGGTGAGCAAGGAGGTCCAGTGCAACCTCACGTTGGCACACAAGCTGCCTGTCATCTCTGTGGGCTCTTCTCAGGGCGCTCCGGATGACGGCAGCAGCTCCTCTGTCCCTCTGCCAGTAACCGTGGCATCTGATGAGGCTGTGGTGACTGGGGAGATGCCAGCTATGGCACTGGCTGCTCCCTCCCAGGCGGGGCCAGCACAGGCTCCAAGGGCCAAAGGATGCCCGCCAAGGTCATCAAGGCCAACAAGACAGCAGAGTCAGCAGGCTATCTCCAATGCCAGTGCCAGTGAGGGGGGAGCACCTACAAACGAAAACATGAAGCCTTAATACAACATGGCCCTATCACGGGTGATATTTTGTTCTCCCATTTTGCTTTACATTGTTTCATGGTGCGATTGAAAACACCGGTTAATGTTCATTTCAGAAATGTTTCACATTCACAAGTAAATGAAATGTTATTTTATGCAATTGGCCTCTGTATGCTCCATTTGTTCTGTAGGTGCAGGGTAGGCCATGATGTTATGATGGATGTGTGTCTCCTGAAACTTTATTGCAAAGGCCCATAGTTTGTGTTGTTGACCAAGGAACTGGTCCTGTCAGGAATCGAGTATGGAGCCTGCAGCCCTGGCATGTGGTGGTGGTTCTTATTTGATAGGCTAGCTGAAGGATCAAACATTGGATCAAAGCATCCCAGGTGTCCCTGCCTCCCTGGAGGTTACTCAGGTCTGCGCCTATGCCCTGAGCGTTTTCCTCACTGTGCTCATCCTGGGATTCACTACTAGACTCATCATCTTTTGCCTGTGCAGCTGCATCAAGATCTTCTTCCTCCAGTGCAAAACCCCTTGCCAATGCCAGACTGTGGTGAGCGCAGCATGCAACCACTATCAGTGACACACACTCTGGGGGGGTATTGGGGTGCACCCCCTCAATGGTCCAGGCATCGAAAGCGCATCTTAAGAAGACCTATGGTTCTCTCTACCATCGCCCTTGAGGAAGCATGACTCCTGTTATACCGCTGTTCGGCCTTTGTTCTTGGATGGTGGAGAGGCGTCACGAGCCACCTTCTAAGGGGATAGCCCTTGTCACCCAGCAGCCATCCATCCAGTCGGGCTGGAGCACTGAAAAGCCCCGGCACCTGCGAGTGCCTCAGGATATAAGCGTCATGGGAGCTTGTAGAATCAGCATCCTGTGATCACACACTATCTGCACGTTCATGGAGTGGAATCCCTTCCTGTTGACGAAGGCACCGGGCTCACCTACTGGTGCCTTGATGTCCACATGTGTACAGTCTATTGCACCCTGGATGCGGGGGAAGCCAGCAATCGCTGCAAAACCTCTGGCTCGATCTGTCTGGCTGGCCTCGTCCCAGCGGTAATGGATGAAAGTCAATGCACGCCTGAACAGAGCTTCTGTCACCAGTTTGACGCAACTATGGACAGCCAATTGGGAGACTCCACATAGATTCCCCACTGAGCCCTGGAAAGAGCCAGAGGCATAGAAGCTGCGGGCCACTGTGACCTTCAGCGCCACTGGCATGGGGTGTCCACCCGCACAATCGGAGCTGATCTCAGGGCCGATCATCTGACAGATGGAGGTCACTGTCTCCCTTGAGAGGCAGAGCCTCCTTTGGTATTGTACCTCGAACATATTGAGGTAGCTGCATTGGCCCTGTAAACCCTGGCAGCAGGATAGTGGCATCTTCTGCAGCCCCTTCCACCTTGGACTTTCTGTTGGCCCTGCGCCCCTTGTGCCTGCGCCTCTCCTCCCACAGGTCACTCCCCTGGAAGCTGCACTGGGACATGTGGCCTCCTCTCCCTTCCACCCCTCTCTCCCTCGTCAGAGGAGGTGCCTCTAGCAGAGACCACAATCCCCATTACCAGGGCTATGGAAGGGTGTCTGATACCTGGGAGGGCCTGGAAAACAACACTGAGTCCTGAAATGTAGCCTAGAAGTTCTCTGAATGCAGTTCTGAAGTGAGACGAAGCTGTTCTGTTCACAGAAGCAACCAGCAGCAAGTGATATCCTGCACTCCTCACTAATCGCTTTGACAAGGCCACTGACCCCTCTTATCCAGCCTGTGGATGAGGTTTTGCAAATTGTGGCCTGCCCGCCTGCCCATTTTGCCCGTGCAACGGCCTAAAAATCACACGGGCTACGTAAAGTCCGGACAATTGAAGCCTCAAGGTCCATAACTGGCCACTTAATTCATGGCTGGTGCACCTCCGTCTCCATCTCGCACCCGCCTAGCGAAATATTGCAAGTGCGCGTTGACATCAGCACGCTCGGCCAACGTCAACACATTTTATTTAACACTCGAGCGGGTCAGGTGAGCACTCACGCACCGAGCTAAAAATTCTGCCCAGTGGAAAGTTTTCTCTATCTACCCTATTAGTTTCCCTTAATATCTTGAAACTTAGATGAAATCACTCTTTAACCTCTAAATTCAGAGAATGCAATCCTACTTTGTGTAATCTCACATAAAAATTTAATCCTTGATTTCCAAGTATCATTCTGGTATATCCAAGTAATGCTACACTCCGTCCAAGTCCAATATATCCTTCTTAAGGAGTGGTACCCAGAACTGCTCACAGTACTCCAGGTGTGGTCTAGCCAGGGGTTTGTATAGCTGTAGCATCGCTTCTACCCCTAACATTCCATTAGCCTTTATTTTCCTTATTTTCTGTACCTGACCATAACATTTTAATGATCTATGTACCAGGACCCTAAATCTCTTTGTACCATCACTGTTTCCAGCTCTTCACCAGTTGCAAAGCAGTCTGATCTATCCTTTTTAAGCCCAAAATGGATGACCTTGCACTTGACTATATTAAATTCAATTTGTCCTAGCTTTATCCATTAGCTTAAGCTATTAATATTTCTTCGTAATGTTATGCTTGCATCCACACTACTTAGAATGCAGCTATCTTTGTGCCATTGGCAAACATGGATATGTGACTATCTAACGCACCATCTAGGTCTTTCAGAAATACAGTGAATGCAGTAGTTGAGGCTTCAATGCAGGTTCTTACAGGATACCACTGGTCACATCCTGCCAATTAGAGTGGCTGCCCATTATCCCTACTCTCTATCTCCTGCCGCTCAACCAATTTACCAACTAGCTCAATAATTTACCTTCAATTCAATGAGCTTCAATTTTAGCTAACTAGATCAACTGAGTCACATCATGTGGAGTACGGGTTTAAAACAAAATTAGCCTAGGTATAACCAGTACAAAACAACATTTAGAAAGTTCTGGAGGAGGGAGAGGGAGGAGGATGCCCATTGGATCACTGGAAATTTCTTAAGAGGATTGAATGGGAGGCAGCAGTAGAGTAGCAGACCTGAGCAGGAGCTGTAACATTTTGGGAGGGTTGAGCAGAAATTAGTTTTGAGTTTGGGAGAGTAATATTGGAAAAAAAAAGATAAATATTTCAATTTATATAGTGGCCCCTAGAACCTCAGGTGCTTCAAAATGCTTCACAACAAATTAACTACTTTTAAAATGTAATCATTGTTATGTGGGCAAACATGGCAACAAATTTAAGCAGAGAAAAGTACCATAAATAGCAATGCGATAATGACTGGTTTGTCTTAGTTGAGGCATTAATGTTAGGAAGGATGCTGGATGAACTTCCTATTCTAAACTGAATTGTGCCTTCAGATTTTATACATCCAGGAGGGAAGTTAAGGGCCTCGGTTTAATGTCTTAGTCAAAAGATGAGACTCCAGCAGATGGAGGAGTCACAAAGTAGTGCCAGGTGGGGAGAATGAGTTAGGAGGCAGTGGCAGGTAGGGAGAGTGACTTGGAAGGCAGTAGCAGGTAGGGAGAGTGACTGGGAAGGCAGTAGCAGGCGGGGAGAGTGACTTGGGAGGCAGTAGCAGGTGGGGAGAGCGACTTGGGAGGCAGTAGCAGGTAGGGAGAGTGACTGGGAAGGCAGTAGCAGGCGGGGAGAGTGACTTGGGAGATAGTAGCAGGTGGGGATAGTGACTGGGGAGGCAGTAGCAGGCGGGGAGAGTGACTGGGGAGGCAGTAGCAGGCGGGGAGAGTGACTTGGGAGGCAGTAGCAGGTAGGGAGAGTGACTGGGAAGGCAGTAGCAGGCGGGGAGAGTGACTTGGGAGGCAGTAGCAGGTGGGGAGAGTGACTGGGGAGGCAGTAGCAGGTAGGGAGAGTGACTGGGAAGGCAGTAGCAGGCGGGGAGAGTGACTTGGGAGGCAGTAGCAGGTGGGGAGAGTGACTTGGGAGGCAGTAGCAGGTAGGGAGAGTGACTGGGAAGGCAGTAGCAGGCGGGGAGAGTGACTTGGGAGGCAGTAGCAGGTGGGGAGAGTGACTGGGGAGGCAGTAGCAGGCGGGGAGAGTGACTTGGGAGGCAGTAGCAGGTGGGGAGAGTGATGGGGAGGCAGTAGCAGGCGGGGAGAGTGACTTGGGAGGCAGTAGTAGGTTTGGAGAGTGACCTGGGAGACAATGATAGGTCGGAAGATAGAGATGGGAGGCATTGACAGTCAGGAAAGGGAACTGGAGGATTGTAGCAGGCCGGGAGAGTGAGTGGGAAGACTAGCAGGTTATGTAGCCGCAGGTTTGTGAGGTTCAGGTGGGAGGCAGGAGGAGGTTTGGATAGTTGGGCACATGGCTGGCATAGTTTTGGAGAGCCAAATGTGTACCAGCAGCAAATCAGGAGTGATACTTACAAAGCACAGAAAATCAGTGATAATGACTTCGCTGCAGCTGCTGATTCACAAGTCTATCATTTCGAATCGTCCGTTTGTGGCTAAGATTAGCTGTAGATAGAAACATTCAGATTCACTTAATCAGTTTAACCAATTCATATAAATGGTAAGGGAAATGTGAAGAGTCACAAGTCAAGATAATTTGTGCTGACATCTCTATCACTTAAGTTCACTATTTCTGTTATTCACAATCTATATTTTTACCTCTACAACAGTAACTTATATTTATATAGCACCTTTAACATATTAAAACCTCCCAAGGCCTTTCACAGGAGCCATTACAAAACAAAAATGGCACCAAACCACCTAAGGAGATATTAGCTCAGACGACCAAAAGAGGTAGGTTATGAGGAGTTTCTTAAAGGAAGTAAAAAGGTAGAAAGTTAGAGAGGTCCAGGATGGGTATTCCAGAGCTTGGGGCTAGGCAGCTGAAGGCATGCCACAAATGGTGGAGAAATTAAAATCAGGGGATGTGAAAGAAGCATGAATTAGATGAGCACAGATATCTCAGAGGGTTGTGGGGCTGGAAGAGACTACAGGAAAGGGATAGGTTTATGGAAGGCTTAGAAAACAAGGATGAGAATTTTTTAAATTCAGCTGTTCTTAAATCCAATAGGTAAGCAAACACAGGGGTGATAGGTGAACAGGATTTGCTGTGCGGAAGATCAGGGATTTGGATAACCTGAAGATAATGGAGGATGGAATGTGGGAGCTAAAGAGAAAGCATACAATGCGGCGAAGAGCAGTGGGAAACCAGGGGATTGGGAAGCCTACAAAGACCAACAGAGGACAACTAAAAAAGAAATAAGGAGAGAGAAGATTAAATATGAGGGTAAACTAGCCAGTAATATAAAAGAAGATTGCAAGAGTTTTTTTAGATATATAAAGGGTAAGAGAGAGAGAAAAGTGGACATTGGGCCGCTGGAAAATGATGCTGGAGAAGTAGTAGTGGGGAACAAAGAAATGGCAGAGGAACTGAATAGGTACTTTGCGTCAGTCTTCACAGTGGAAGACACGAATGACATCCCCAAAGTTCAAGAGAGTCGGGGGGCAGAGGTGAGTATGGTGGCCATTACCAAGGAGAAGGTGCTAGGAGAACTGAAAGGTGTGAAGGTGGATAAATCACCTGGACCAGATGGATTACACCCCAGAGTTCTGAAGGAGATAGCTGAAGAGATAGTGGAGGCATTAGTGGTGATCTTTCAGGAATCACAGGAGTCAGGGAGGGTCCCAGAGGACTGGAAAATCGTTAATGTAACCCCCCTGTTTAAGAAGGGAGTGAGGCAAAAGACGGGAAATTACAGGCCGATTAGCCTGACCTCAGTCATTGGTAAGATTTTAGAGTCCATTATTAAGGATGAGATTTCAGAATACTTGGAAGTGCATGGTAAAATCGGGCAAAGTCAGCATGGTTTCATCAAGGGGAGGTCATGCCTGACAAATCTGTTAGAATTCTTTGAGGAGGTAACGAGTAGGTTAGACAAAGGAGAGCCAATGGATGTTATCTACTTGGACTTCCAAAAGGCCTTTGACAAGGTGCCACACAGGAGGCTGCTCAGTAAGATAAGAGCCCATGGTGTTAGAGGCAAGGTACTAGCATGGATAGAAGATTGGCTGTCTGGCAGGAGGCAGAGAGTGGGGATAAGGGGGTCCTTCTCAGGATGGCGACCGGTGACTAGTGGAGTTCCGCAGGGGTCAGTGTTGGGACCACAACTTTTCACTTTTTACATTAATGATCTAGATGAAGGAACTGAGGTCTTCCTGGCTAAGTTTGCAGATGATACAAAGATAGGTGGAGGGACAGGTAGTATTAAGGAGGCGGGGAGGCTGCAGAAGGATTTGGACAGGTTAGGAGAATGGGCAAAGAAGTGGCAGATGGAATACAACGTGGGGAAGTGTGAGGTCATGCACTTTGGTAGGAAGAATATAGGCATGGACATTTCTAAATGGGGAGAGAATTCAGAAATCTGGAGTTCAAAGGGAGTTGGGAGTCCTAGTCCAGGATTCTCTTAAGATTAACTTGCAGGTTGAGTCGGTAGTTAGGAAGGCAAACGCAATGTTGGCATTTATTTTGAGAGGACTAGAATATAAAAGCAGGGATGTGCTGCTGAGGCTTTATAAGGCTCTGGTCAGACCACATTTAGAATATTGTGAGCAATTTTGGGCCCCTTATCTCAGGAAGGATGTGCTGGCCCTGGAGAGGGTCCAGAGGAGGTTCACGAGAACGATTCCAGGAATGAAAGGCTTAACATATGAGGAACATTTGAGGACTCTGGGTCTATACTCGATGGAGTTTAGAAGGATGAGGGGGGATCTGATTGAAACTTACAGAATACTGAAAGGCCTGGATAGAGTGGACGTGGGGAAGATGTTTCCATTAGTAGGAGAGACTAGGACCCAAGGGCACAGCCTCGGAGTAAAGGGAAGACCTTTTAGAACAGAGATGAGGAGAAACTTCTTTAGCCAGAGAGTGGTGAATCTATGGAATTCATTGCCACAGAAGGCTGTGGAGGCCAGGTCATTGAGTGTATTTAAGACCGAGATAGATAGGTTCTTGATTGGTGAGGGGATCAAAGGTTACGGGGAGAAGGTGGGAGAATGGGGTTGAGAAACTTATCAGCCATGATTGAATGGCGGAGCAGACACGATGGGCCGATTGGCCTAATTTCTGCTCCTATGTCTTATGGTCTTATGGGAGACCAGCCAGGAAGGTGTTGGAATAGTCATGTCAAGAGGTAACAAAAGCATGAAATAGGTTCGAACAGCAGAGAAGCTGAGACAGAGACAAAGGCAGGTGATGTGACAGATAGATATAAGCGATCCTTGTGATAGTGCGGATATGTGGTATGAAGCTCATCTCAAGGTCAAATATAACACCAAGGTTGCTCATAATCTAGTTTAATCCCAAACTTTTGCTACGGAGAGGGCTGGAGTCAGTAGCAAGGGAATGGAGTTTGTTGCAAAGACCATAGACAAAGGATTCAGTCTTCCCTATATTTAATTGGAGGAGATTTCTGCTTGTCCAATATTGGATGTTGGAAAAGTAGTCTTACAATTTAGAGATATTGGAGGCATTGAGTATGGTGGTGATGAAGTAGAGCTGGGGATTGTCAGCGTACTTTTTTTTATTTTTCACAGGATGTGGGCGTCACTGGCTAAGCCAGCATTTATTGCCCATTCTTAATTGCTCTTGAGAAGATGGTGGTGAGCTGCCTTCTTGAACTGCTGCAAAGCATATGATATCGGTGCACCTATAGTGATGTGAGGAAGCAAGTTCCAGGATTTTGACCTGGCAACGGTGAAGGAACGGCGATATATTTCCAAGTCAGGATGGTATGTGGCTTGGAGGGGAACTTCCAGGTGGTGGTGTCCCCATGTATCTGCTCCCTTGTCCTTCTAGGTAATAGAGGTCATAGGTTTGCAAAGTGCTGTTGAAGGAGCCTTAGTGAGTTGCTGCAGTGCATCTTATAGATGGTACATACTGCTGCCACTGTGCTTTGGCAGTGGAGGAAGTAAAAATTGAAGGTGGTCAATGGGTGCCAATCAAGGGGCCTGCTTTGTCCTGGATGGTGAACTTGAATGTTATTGGAGTGATGCTGAGGACCTCAGGAGGAGACCAAGATGCATCATCCAGCACAAGTGGGCACAAGCAGGTAGTGATGTCAGAGACAGCCAAGGTGACGACTCGCTTCAGGATAATGTCATCTCCCAGCTCTGCTGAGCAGATCATTGATAAGGACTCCAAGGGCCCTGCTTTGAAAGGAGACTCCTCGAGGCACATATGCAATTGTACTGGGAAGCCTCCCAAGGAATTGCCACTTCATGACTGAAAGAATGGAAAAGTCTAATTTGTGTGCTGTCATCTCATACAGCATTATCACTCTGTCTACCATGTGTACTCTGGCTGGGATGTTGCAGCCAAGCAGTTACAGCAAGGGTCTGACATGTGGGGGGCTTTCAAACGTCAGTTGATAAGAATTCAGGACCGGCATGTTCCTGCTAGGATGAAGGATAAGCATGGCAAGTTTCAGGAACGTTGGATAACGAAGGATATTGTGAGATTAGTCAAAAAGAAAAGGGAAGCATTCGTAAGGGCTAGAAGGCTGGGAACAGATGAAGCCCATAGAGAATATAAAGAAAGTAGGAAGAAACTTAAGCAAGGAGTCAGGAGGGCTAAAAGGGGTCATGAAAAGTCACTGGCAACCAGGATTAAGGAAAATCCCAAGGCCTTTTATACATATGTAAAAAGCAAGAGGGTAGCCAGGGAAAGGGTAGGCCCACTCAGGGACAGAGGTGGGAATCTGTGTGTGGAGCCTGAAGAAATGGGAGAGATACTAAATGAATACTTCTCATCAGTATTCACCAAAGAGAAGGACTTAGCGGTCGATTTGTCTAGGGAAGAGTGTGTAGATAGCCTGGATCATGCTGAGATCAAAAAAGAGGAGGTGTTAGGCATCTTAAAGAATACTAAGGTGGATAAGTTCCCAGGGCCGAATGGGATCTACCCCAGAGTACTGAGGGAGGCAAGGGAGGAGATTGCTGGTGCCTTGACAGAAATCTTTGTATCCTCACTGGCTACGGGTGAGGTCCCAGAGGACTGGAGAATGGCCAATGTTGTTCCATTGTTTAAGAAGGGTAGCAGGGATAATCCAGGAAATTACAGGCTGGTGAGCCTTACGTCAGATTCTTCGTGACAGGAAGCAAATGGGCGTATTAGTGAGAGGCAGCATGGTTTTGTGAAGGGGAGGTCACTAACTTGATCGAGTTTTTCGAGGAAGTGACAAAGATGATCGACGATGGAAGGGCAGTGGATGTTATATACATGGATTTCAGTAAGGCCTTTGACAAGGTCCCTCATGGCAGACTGGTACAGAAGGTAAAGTCACACTAGATCAGAGGTGAGCTGGCAAGATGGATACAGAATTGGCTTGGTCATAGAAGACAGAGGGTAGCAGTGGAAAGGTGCTTTTCTGAATGGAGAGCTGTGACTAGTGGAGTTCCGCAGGGATCAGTGCTGGAACCTTTGCTGTTTGTAGGATACATAAATGATTTGGAGGAAAATGTAACTGGGCTAATTAGTAAGTTTGCAGACGACACTAAGGTTGGAGGAGTTGCAGATAGTGAAGAGGATTGTCAAAGGATACAATGGGATATAGATCGGTTGGAGACTTGGGCGGAGAAATGGCAGATGGAGTTTAATCCGGACAAATGCGAGGTAATGCATTTTGGAAGGTCTAATACAGGCAGGAATTATACAGTAAATGGCAGAACCCTTAAGTGCATCGACGAGCAGAGGGATCTGGGTGTACAGGTCCACAGGTCACTGAAAGTGGCAACGCAGGTGGATAAGGTAGTCAGGAAGGCATATGGCATGCTTGCCTTCATTGGCAGGGGTATTGAGTATAAAAGCTGGGAAGTCATGCTGCAGCTGTATAGAACCTCGGTTAGGCCACACTTGGAATATTGCGTGCAATTCTGGTCGCCACATTACCAGAAGGATATGGAGGCGTTGGAGAGGGTGCAGAGGAGGTTTACCAGGATGCTGCCTGGTTAGGAGGCTATTAGCTATGAGGAGAGGTTGGAGAAACTCGGATTGTTCTCACTAGAGCAACGGAGATTGAGGGGCGACTTGATAGAAGTTTACAAATTTATGAGTGGCATGGACAGAGTAGATTGTCAGAAGCTTTTTCCCAGGGTGGAAGAGTCAATTACTAGGGGACATAGATTTCAGGTGAGAGGAGAAAACTGTATAGGAGATGTGCGGGGCAAGTTTTTTACACAGAGGGTAGTGAGTGTCTGGAATTCACTGCCAGAGGAGGTGGTGGAAGCAGGTACAATAGTGGTATTTAAGAGGCAGCTTGACAAATACATGAATAGGATGGGAATAGAGGGATATGGACCCCGGAAGTGCAAAATGTTTTAGTTGACAGGCAATATGATTGGCGCAGGCTTGGAGGGCCGAAGGGCCTGTTTCTGTTCTGTACTTTTCTTTGCTCTTTGTTCTTTGTCTGGGTTAGCAGCCTTTGCAGCTTTGATGAAGGTCATAAGGCTGCCATCCAGACTCAGGGGCCACCTTAGAAAGATTGGTGATCCAAATTGATAGACACTTTCAAGACGTCACTGATCTCTGAAGTCTGCTCTGCACAAAGGTAAGCAGTCGCCCCATGGGAGGGCAGCGGCACTATATGGTTGACATATGTTGACCTCCTTTAGGATGTCAGCACATCTACTCCCTTGACACCGCTTCAACAAATATCTGCTATGCTGGCAGGAAGTCAGCTGACCAGACTGCTCAGTAGCAGCCAAGCTGCAAAGCTCTACAGCAAGAACTTCACAGGCATGACCATCCAGCCATGATCATCTCAGGGGTCCCAACAAGAGTAACAGCAGCATTCCACTAGCTTTGCTGAGCATCCCATAGGAGCAGTAGACTTAGAAAAATTTATTTGATGAAAGGCAACATAGATTCCCTGAAAAATTAATGTATTTTGAATCACATTCATCACTTTAACCACATTTGGCACTTTGGTCTGCAGTGTGGTTTTATTGCAACTTCTAAGTCTGCATTGACGGCACATCAGTTATGTGGTAGATGGCTAAGTGGCTTCAATGTTCTTTTATACAAGGTTAGGCAAATGAAGAATGATGTAATGAGGACTATTAATGCAGAGGGGCTATGTGTAAGTTTTAAGGGAAAAGAAAAGCCCATTTCCAGAATCACTGTGATTTGAACATAATTGGGCATTTCTGGTTGCAAGTTGTTGAATGGTCTTCCTTCTCCTGCTTCTTACTAACCATCACCCACGTCTTCCTCAACTGATGGGGATTACTGGTGTTGCCCTGCCTTTTCTAAATACAGCCTTTTCTGTATGGCAAGGTTGTGAAGAATATAACACACCACTATGAAGTGGGACACTCCTTGTGGAGCAGATGAGGGAGCACCAAACTAGTTCAGATTACTGACCCTTTGTTTGAGGAGTGCAATGGTGTACTCCATTATAAATCTTGGTGCTTCCATGACATTGATCAATCCTGCATTGTTCAAGTGCAGTGGGGTTGTGGAGGAATATTATGCGCCATGTATGTAGGAAGCGTCTCTTCTCCACTAGCGGTCACACACTGTCACATTTTAGATTGGTCGTATGTTAGAGGAATAGATTGTGGCAGATGGAAGCATCGTTAACTCCCTGGGCAAAGACGTACATGCAGTCTTTCATATTCTGTTGGCTAGGCTCTAGTGCCCTGATGGCAACATGCGTGAAGTCTACTATGCCTTGGATGTAGGAAAGCCAGCCATTGCTGAAAAATGCTGAGCTCTCTCATATTGATCGTTGTTGTCAATGTGGAAGATGTACTACAACATCTCTCCTCTTTATTTGGCTAAGTGGGACTAGGCTTGCCTGGTTGCACTTTTATGCAGTCGGTCATAGCCAGAATATCTCCTTCAATATCATTTGTTCCCATCTCTGCACCATTAACATTAGCATTCCCAAAGGATCTATCTTTGGCCCCATCCTATTTCTCATCCACATGCTGTCCATTGGCAGCATCATTCAAAGGCACAACATCAGGTTTCACATGTATGCTGACAAGAGCCAGCTCTTCCTCAACACCACTCCCTTCTACCCTCCACTGCCTCAGTGCTATCAGGCTCTTTGCCTGAAATCCAGGTCTGAATGCACCAAAATTCCCTCTAATTAATCATTGAGTTAAGCCACTGGCTTTTGTTTCTGCCACAAACTCAGTTCCCTGGTCTCCATTTCGATTTCCCTCACTAGCCACTGTCTTGGGCTCAACCAGACCATTCACAATCTTTGAGTCCTATTTGTCACCACCACAAAGACCGTCTACTTGCACCTCTCTCATATTGCCTGCCTCAGCCTATTTGATGCTGAGCAACTTATCTATGCTTTTGTTACTTCCTGACATTGGAACATCCCAATGCTCTCCTGGCTGGCCCCCTCTCCCCCACTCTCCATAAACTTGAGCTTATTCACCACTTTGCCTCTATCCTAAATTGCACCAAGTCCCATTCTCTCCCATCATCTTTATGTTCACTGACCTACATTGGTTCCTGGCCCAGCAAAATCTTGATTTTAAAAATCTTATCCTCATATTCAAATTCCTGTATGGCCTCACTCCTCCCTGTCTCTGTAACCTCCTCCAACAGCAACAACAACAACTTGTATTTATATAGCACCTTTCACATAATAAAATGTTCCAAGGTGCCTGACACTGAGCCACATGAAAAGATAATACGTCAGATGACCAAAAGCTTGGTCAAAGAGATCAGTTTTCAAGACAATCTTAAATGAGGAAAGAAAGGTTGAGAGGCAGAGAGGTTTAGGAAGGGAATTCCAGAGCCTGGGGCCTAGAAGAAGGCACGGCCACCAATGGTGGAGCAATTAAAATTGGGGATATTAAAATTCCCAGAAGTAGCAGAGTGCAAGTATCTCAGAGGACTGTAGGGCTGGAGGAGGGGGTGTGGTCAAAGCCATGGAGGGATTTGGAAACAAGGATGAGAATCTTAAAATTATAGTGTTGCTTGACCAGAAGGCAATATACGTCAGAAAGCACAGGGGTAATGGGCAAAAAGGATATGAACAGCTGAGTTTTAGGTGTCCTTAAATTTATGGAGGGCAGGCTCAGAGAGGCCAGCGAGGAGTACATTGGAATAATCAAGTCTAGAGGTAACAAAGCCATGGGTTAGAGCTTCAACAGCTGATGAGCTGAGGCAGGGTTGGAGACAGGCACTGTTATGGAGGTGGAAATAGGCAGCCTTAGAATGGCGTAGATATAAGATCAACAGCTTAAGCCCAAGTCAAATATGGTACCAAGGTCGTGAACAGTCTGGCTCAACCTCAGACTATTGCCAGGGATAGGGATGGAGTTGGTGGCTTGGGGACAGAGGGTGTAGCTGTTATATAAGGGTCTGGCACATATAGGGTTAACGTGGGACTAAGTGCATGGAGACAGATCCTAACTTGAAGCCTTTACTTTATATATGTACATAGTTCTTGTAATTAATAAATACATACAGTTAATCTATTTAAGACTATGAAGACTTCATGAAGATCTACCGAATGATGTCCAACACCCCACAACATGGTGGAAAAACCCAAAACCTCGCAAAAAAGGCAGAGAGAAACTAAAATCCTGCAATCCTAAAGAAAAATTTGAAGAAGCATTCTGATCTGAAGAAAAGCTCAGGAAGTAGATACACAGAGGAAAATTGGCAGGGCAAAACTCCAAAGAAAGGTGTGGAAGCTGAAGGCAAAAATTTAAAATTCCTCACTGCAGCAGAAGACGCGATTGAATCTCTTGGATGTACAGCTTCAATTCCCAAAATGCAGAGTCAGCAGATCTAGCAGAGGCGAGCTAAAACTTTTAAATTCCAGCTTACAGCAAGTCCTGAGAAACTTTTAAATAGTTCAGTAGTCAGAAATTGCCATTTGAAAACTCCATCGGAAAAACCAGATTCCTGAGTCTGCACCCGAACACGTGGTGTCCAAGCTCACTCCAAGAAGTAAAAAATGATTAATTTATTTATTTGGAAGAATTGTGACTAAAGAATCATCTTTAAATACCAGCGAAGGCCAGGACTCGACACTTTTGCGACCTTAAAGCATAGCAATGAAACGGAGAAATCTGCAGCGAGTCGATCCAAGCAGCCATTGTTTAAAATTTTTTCAATGCTGAGCGCGAGTGCCATTGCAGCAGCAGCGTGCCAAAACCAGTGAGCGCAGGTAAACCCTTTGTCTTTAAATGAACGGTGGCACTGTCTTGAAGTTCAGCAACTTCTTAAAACTGAACCTACGCCTCAAAATTTTTAAACCATGGATCGGAAATCCACTCTTCCGGATCAATTTGTATTTATCCAAGGCCCAGATCAATCACATAATTGGTGATTTTGGAGAGAAAGATTCCTTAGATACATGATTGCTTCAGGTCTGGATAAAAAGGCAGAAGCTCAAGAAAAAGTTAACACACTGCGTTACTTGGTAGGCCCGATAGCGGACAACATTGCTAGACAAGGAATCAATGAGTCATCTGCTAAATTTGAAGAAGTACTATCATCATTCGATGTTTATTTTAACATAAGAAGGAACAAAATCCTAAAAAGGGCTAAAATTAATAAGCATGTTCAGCAGCTGGGGGAACCTGTTGACTTATTCATTACTGATCTATACAGGATGGCTGAAGGCTGCGAATATGGAGACCTAAAACCTGAGCTTATCAGAGATAGAACAATTGTCGGAGTAGCGGACATGGACTCTCAGACATGCTGCAAGCGAAGGAAGATCTAACTCTCAAGAAAGCTATCCAGATTGTTAGACAGTCTAAACTCCATGTGTAGCACAGGCCATTTTAAATGAGAAAGTAAACCATGGTACAAAGAAAACCCCACAGAGTGTCCAGTTAGTTAAACAGCACAGAAACAGGGACACTCCAGGCCAAGGGAAGCAATTCCCTAACCGACCAGTAGAGCAACCCTGCCACCATTGTGCAAGATCAGGCAAGATCAATGTCCTGCAATTCCAACCCAATGTTTTCAATGTAACATGATTGGACACCTTGGCAAACTGTGCAAGGCCAAAACATCTAAACGCACAGAAGACCCAAAGATAATTCATGAGGCCGAGACAGCACATCAAGACGAGACATGGCCATGCTTCTTGGGTGAGGTCAAAGATCTTGGATATTCATTCTGGAATGCACACATTTCGGTTAATGGCCATCTCGCAAACTTTAAATTGAACACTGGAGCTATTGTCATGATCCTATCAGACAAAGAACCGTGGCTGAGAGACCACTAGCTTCGAACAACAGACACACCACTTTATGGGCCTGAAGGATTCCGACTTCCAGTCACAGGCATGATTCTAGTACCATTAAGATAAGGCAGCAAACAAATATTTGAGCTGACCCGTAACCAGTCTTTCTCTCTCTTGAGCAGAGGTGCCTGTGTCGCCCTGAATCTCCTTAAAATGGCAGAAGAGGTCAAAACAACCACTATTGTAAATTATAAAGAAATGCAAGTTCCTGAGAACTCAAACAAGAAAGGTTCTCTTAATTGGGACTTCAGCTCTGAACTGTCTTCTCTCTTTGCAAAGCAGGTTTGTCCATTTTCATTACCAGTGCCAGGAAGCCATCATTGGTCAGACCAACCAACCACTCAGATGGTTACCACAACGCCTCCAGTGGAGGATGGACAAGAGAGCAACCAACAACCAAAAAAGCCTCAACGTCCAGCTCCGACAACTGTTTTTGAGGTCCACATTATGACCACAGAGTAAAAGCTGCAACTCCCAGCCAGCATGATGGTGCCACAGACGATGCTGGAACTAAGAAACAGCTGTCTATTGCTGACAGCCAAAATCAAAGGTCAGCTTACTAAAAAAACCACATCCTCATAACAGGAATGGCCATCTTCCATCACAGAGGACATCATGACAACCCACAGAACGAAGGAAGAAGAGGAAAAAACAACATGGAGATGAGCACAACGTTCATCCACCCAGCAAGAAACAGGATAGAACAACAACGACCTATCACCACAATTGCCGGAATCAACAAAGAGTAAGGAATGGAAGAAGAAGATAAAAAGATACCCGGATGCCAGAACAACCTCCAAATCAACAGAGTTTACCTGCAACGGCGGAGTCTACCACTCCTCCCAGAGTATTGTGAATGAGATTTGGACGGGTATTACAACCGGCCCCCGGGCGAGGTCCCTCAATTTATTAACATCCCAAATGGGACCCCAATTCTGTTATGCTCCCAGTGAGGAGGAATGAGTTGGCTCCCCTTTATTCAACCCCTTCGGTTGGTCACAACAAGGTTAATTTAAAAGGAATTCCTTGCCCCTGTGGATACCTTTTCTCAGTCAAAATGTATTTTTATTTTTGAAAGGAGCCAATTTGACGAGGTTTTCTTGAGTCAAGGAAAGAGTAAGTTTACTAGTTACTAAAAACCCGAGAAAAGTAATAAAAATGCAACACACGTACACACATCAGAAATGAGAAGTTTAGAGTTCAAATAAAAGTTTTAAAAGATATACGAATCAGTCTTTGGCTTGTACGTGAAGCATAGACAGCAAAACGTTGCAGCCTTTAATTTAGGTGATTCCGGTAGAGCTGACTTTGGCTGTTTTGCAGTGGGTTTGGTTCTGCAGGAAAGCCGAAGCAGCTGCCCTACTTCATTTTTGATTGTGGCTTCTACTGAGCCTTGCCTCCAGCAAGAGATAGAGAGAAGAGAGACTTCGCCTGCAACTACAGGGGTGACTAGCTTGTCTTCTTCTTGCTGTCACACACACAGCACACCAGCAAACACTGCATTGCTCTGCAGCTATCTTTTTAACCCATTTTTCCCTATGTATTCTTTTAAGGGAAAATAACCATGTCTTTTGCCCAGTGTCTGTTTTCTTTGATCTCCAACCATTTTACACATTCTGAGATATGAATCAACAGGAGATGGATTTTAGCTGGCTGCTGAGACATGATAATCAGGCTTTTGTCTCTATAACCACAGGAGATTAAATATCAGTCTTTTTCATCTTTCTTAATTCTGTTTCAAGTCTCTGCTTGAAGAAGACCATGGCACCATTTCAGGTACGACATTCCATGTTCTCTCAGGACAGGTCTTCCAGTATAATCCACATAGGAATTTTCCAGAAAGTGGTCACTTTAGATTATTAGCCACCTTTTGCTCAGTATCCTTGCTTGTATGTCTTTAAAAACACACACATCTTCTTTAAAAAGTCCAATATGCCCGTAAGTAACTCCTGGCTGTAATCGGTTTCTCATGGCATTTCCCGAGCACCACGGATGAAATGTTATCTCTACCCCTGATTCATCTTCCTGGAGGAGGACAGCCCCTGCCCCGATGTCACTCGCATTGATGGCTATTTTAAATGCTTGGTAAAGGTCCAGAGCTGTAAGCACTGGCTCGCTTATTAAAGTGGCTTTAAGCTTTTTGAGAGCTGTCTGGCATTTCTCTGGCTTTTTTCTGTAGTAAGTCTGTCAGTGGGATAGCTACTGTGCTGAAGTTTGGGACAAACTTGCGATAGAACCCACGCATTCCCAAGAACTTCATAATTTCCCATTTTGTTGTGGGACTGGGGAATAATTGGATAAACCCGCCACTACCTGGTTCATCAGCCTTTAAAAGGTAGCTTGGACATTTCAGAGTCCAAATAACATGACTCACCACTGATATGACCCATCCCCATCCAGAGTTACGGAGTTGGAGATTTCCTTCGCACGGGCAGTCAAGGGAACTTGTCAGTATCTCTTGAGTAAATCTATCATTGAAATGTAGGCTGCTTATGAATATGAATATGAGGTGAATATGAGTCCAAGTCCCCTAGTATCTCTTCGTTGGTTAGCCGGGTAGTAGGGGGTTCAAAGTGGGCTTCACCTACATATCGCTCCAACTGATCCCCACTGCTACCCTCATTCTTTAGGTTGGTAGCAATGGGACAGACCATTACCTGCTTGCCCCCCTCTCGGCTGTGATATTGCTTTATCATGTTGACGTGACACAGCCTTTGCTTTTCCCTCCGATCTGGGGTCTCAATTAGATAGTTTACTTCCCTAGGCTTCTTTGTTAGTCCGTGGGGGCCACTTAACCAGGCTTTTGAGTTCACCTGGTATTGGTGGGAGCACTAACAAGTAGGGTGGAATTGCCCCAAATTTGCACTAAGTGCAGTAGCAGACGGGTAAAATGATGTTTTACCCACCGGCCGCAACAGCAGCTTTTCACACTGTATCGTCCTAAGCACGCAGCATTAGTTATACATTCCCGGGAAACATGCCGTTTCCATGGCCGGCGGGCTCTCATTTCCCTGTCACACCATCACCTCACTGCTTCATTACACCAGGCACCATATTTAAAGTCCAGCTGCACATACACATCTCAGTGCTTCCAGCCCAAGACTGCTGCAGGGAAGCTGTCCAAAAAAGGCCAAAAGACTGCAGTCCTCAGATTTAATGACGCATTGCTGGGAAGCCTTTTGAACGCTGTGGAGGCCCGCCATGGCATCCTCTCTAGCCACAGGACGGGCAGCAACATCACCAATCCAACATGGCAGGCGGTGGCAGCGGTGGTCAGCGCCAATGCCCTGCAAAAGAGGACAGCAACCCAGTTTCACTACAGGATGAATGGTCTCATCCGTTTCGCCAGGGTAACTCATTCTTTTCATCTCTCTCAACTCACACGCTCACAAACCCATCACACACCCACAGGGATCTCACACCTCAAGGGACAACACCACTAACTCTCACACACACCCTCACATCTCCATCAGGCTCATATTGTCTCAAACTCACATCCTCATCGTGTCCATGGCTCCATTCACCACACAAACATTCCATGCAGTGCCATGTGTCCTGCTCACGCTCTCTCCATCTGTTTCCATGCAGGAGAAGCCTGCTCATATCAGCAAGAGGTCCCAGACCAGAGGGGGAGTGGCCCACATTAGGCCCCTCATTCACTTTCAGGAACGTGCCATCGCGCTGACTGGTGAGGATGGGGTCCGTGTCTATGGCAACAGTGAAGTCGGCAGCAAACACCCGTGTGAAGATCCTGCACCACATCATCCCTCGCTCAACGCAACTGTGAATGCTCTCTCTCCTGCTTTTGACTCTGCTGCCATGCACTAATTATCTCTACTTTGGTTCACAGGGAGCTCTGCCAAGCGACCAACACCCTCAGCCAGTCAGTCCCTCAGCTCCATCCATATTCTCATCTGCAGTCAACAGGGCACCTCCTCCATTGAAGAGGAAGTGGAAATAAGTAAGTGGAAATAAGCAGCCTGGAAGCCCCGTCACTGCGCTTACCCACACCCTCCACCAGCGCAGAGACTGGCTCTGGATTTGGCCTTCCAACTCATACTGGAGAATCAGCAGAAGGCGGGGGAACATCACGCAGAGCTGTTGGAAGCCCTCAACAGAATGGCAAGCAAATCAGAGGAGTGTGTCCCCCTGCTCTCTGATGCAATGGTGCCCACGTGTGCGTATATGGAGGTCTCCATGGGGAAGATAGCGGATGCCATGGAGACCCTGATCCAGCAGAACGCAGAGATATATACAGCTTGCACTCCATCACCGGAGCCATGGGTGAGTTCCTGCAGTGGCAACACGGGATGGAATTGGGGCACCTTGACATCCCTTCAGGTACTCCTTCCCCTCAACAAGTCAGGCCAGAGCCCTCAGGCACCCGAAGAGAGGATGAACGGCAGCTGGACACACATGTGAGTCATCCTCTCCCTCTGAGTCCTCTTTGCCTGTTAGCCCCTCAACCTTGTCCTCTGTCACCTCAGAGGGAGCAGCTGATCCACAAATGATTCAGGAGGCAAAAGTGTGTGTGTGGCAGGGCCTTTCAGAGCCTTGTGCAAGCACTCTCACACGCACGTGGATCTTTCATATATCACACTCACCTCAATGTCCCGAGCATTTTCAATACTGCCTGCTGGGGTTCACTTTCAGCTGCCCATCAGAGCTGACCTGCTTCTCCACCCACCCATTTGTCAAACTTCCATGCAGCACCTAATCTCACCCACCACGACTCTCGTTTCATTTTCAATTTGGACAGCATGGTCTGGATTCATTTTCCGTCAGCTCCCCTGTCTTTTCTTTTCCCCCAGTCACCCATTTCCTTTCCCCCATCACAGTTGGCATCCCCCCACCCCAGCATCCCCTTCTGCCTCCCCTCCTTAACCTACCAGCCACAACCTCTTTCCTTTGGGGATGTCTAGGTGAATGTGCACATTGCCTTCCTTCCTGAAAATCCCACCCCCATCCATATTCACCTCCCCAACCTCCGCCTTCCCACCCCCAGGGTCCATGTCTGCCTCTGAGACACCAACAAACACCCTCGCTGTCCCTTCTATCGCTACCATCGAACCTTCATTCTCCTACACCATCGCCTCACTCTGCCCTCGGTCATTCTCACCATTTCTTCATACCACGCCCACCCTCAGTTTACTCCCCAGGAGGCAGACATATACCTATCAAACCCTTCCCTTGCACATTCACCTGCACATTCCCCCTTCAGACCCCTTTCCTCTCCGAACCCCTTCACCTCTCTGGACCCCTTCCCTCTTCGTACTCCTTTTCCACCCTTACTTCTTCCGCCATCCTTAGTCCTTTCCCCCTCCCCATTCCTTCCTGAATCCTTACCTCTTCCTCCAGCCTCTTCTTCCTCCATCCTTGATCCTTACCCCTTCTTGACTCCCTCAGGCACCCTTACTTCTTCCCCCAGATTTACACCTTCCCCCTTCTTCACGTTACACTTGTCAAGATGTGTTCTACACCGGTGTGCTTTCCTGCTGTCTTGGGTGGATGATTCAGTGTGGGGGGCAGAATGAGCCAGCGGGCTGGACTTATAATGATATGCTGATGTATTACAACAGGTTCCCAATGTCCAATGGCAGGGAACGCGACCTGCCATTGGCTGTTGGAGCAGACGATCGCAAACTTTGGCCTTCTCACCACATTGCCCGTTTACCCCATTGAACATGTCCGACGCCAGCGGGCACGGACGATTCCACCCGTAGTCTCCTGGCTGAAAGATTCGGGCCCTGGCATCTTTGTCTGCCTGTTTCTTCATAGCTGTCCGGGAGATCTTTAAGTGTTCTCGGCCACATCACAGGCTCTCATGAGTCGCTCCCAGAACACTGTTATGTAGTCTAACATGGACACTTCCTCCTTCTGTTCTAAAAACCTCTCCTTGATTAGTTCCAGAGGCCCTCGCACTTGGTGCCTGTAAACTAATTCAAATGGAGTATAACCAGTGGATTCATTGGGTGAATCCTGGTAGTGAACAGAAGAAAACCTAGTGCTTTATCCCAGTCATGGGGTACTCGTGGCAGTATACCCTGATCATTGTTTATAGTGTCTGGTGGTACCATCCTAGTGCACCCTGCGACTGCAGGTGATACGCTGAAGACTTCAGCTGGGCCATGCCCAGGTTACCCATGACTTCTTGGAATATTTTGGACATGAAATTTGATCCCTGATCTAACTGGATCTCAGTGGGCAGACCATACCTGGTAAAGGATTGGGTATATCCCCCACCACTGTTTTGGCAAATATGGTTCTCAGGGGAACAGCCTTCGGGAAGTGGGTAGCCATGTCCATGATGGTGAGGACATACTGGTAGCCCCCTTTTTGTTTGGCAGTGGCCCCACACAGTCCACTAACAAACTTGCTGAAAGGTTTCCCAAAAGCTGCCACAGGAATCATAGGTGCAGGTTTTATTGCAGGCTGAGGTTTTCCCACAACCTGGCAGGTGTGGCAGGTTCTGCAAAGCTTTACTACATCCCTGTGAAGGTGTGGCCAGTAAAAATGCTGGCTGATGCGGGCTTGTGTTTTGCGTATACCGAAATGCCCAGCCATCGGAATTTCGTGAGCTAGCCGCAATATTTCCCTGCGGCACTTTGGCGGTACCACTACCTGGTGGATCAGTGTCCACTCCTTGTTTGCAGGTCTGTGAGGGGGGTCTCCATTTCCTCATGAACACCTCATTTTTAATGCAGTAGCATTCAGGGACTGCTTCTGCCTCAGCTTCAGCGTGTACAATCTGAGCTAATGTTTTTAACAGAGGGTCAGCTTGCTGGGCCGCTACCGAGGAAGATCTATTTATTACCTCCTTAGGGTTTTCTAGACTCTCAAAAGAGGTTTCAGGCAACTATACTGTAGGGTCTTCTGTCTGCAATGCCACTTCAGCCTCCACTGACAGAGCTTATCTGGCCATAGACTGCATTACCACACAGTCAGGGAAAATGCCAGGCACTTTCTCCTGCAGCTGTTCCATCTCCCTGACCTCAGTGGGCTTCTCTAAGAACACTGGGGGTGCTATTACCTTTGATCCTGCCAGATCATTGCCGAGGAGTAGGTCAACCCCGTCCACAGGCAAACTGAGGACAACTCTCACAGTCACTGGTCCTGGCACAAGGTCGCACTCTAGATGCACCCGGTATAAGGGAATGGTCATGTACCCTCCTTCAATCCCCTTTACCAACACCTTGGCACTTACTGCACTCTCTGGTGGAAATATCATGCCTTTTCCCAACAGTAGAGGTTGGCTGGCCCCTGTACCCCTCAGTGTCACTATAGGCTTACTCGCCTCACCCTGGGAAAATGTGGCCACTTTTCCTTTGGATACAAAATCCTTGTAACTCTTAGAGATTTGTTTAGCCTCACCTGCACTCTCAGCAGTGCCTCTACAGGGATTCACAGCTGCAGTCAGAGCCATAGCCTGGTCTGGTATGATGTCTGACTGACTCCCATTCTCTGCACGGGGTATATGTGCCCTGATAAATCCCACTGGCTTTTCCTGTAACCTCCAGCGGTTGGACTGGAGTTAAAATACAGGCTTCTTGGCCTTACTTTTCATCTCAGCACCACCTGTTCTGTCCTGAGAAGGGCCCCCAGCATTTTATTCTCTCCCATGAGTGCTCAGTTTCCTATCACTCTCTCCACCTCTATCCTTTTCAGTTGGTTGGCACTGACTTGGGGAGAATGTCTTCTGGGACAAGGGTTTGTGAATCAGCTCATAATCATCATCCAGTGTGACTGCCTGCCTGGCTCCTGTTATCCTCTGTTCTTCTATGTGTATTCTTATTGTGAAAGATATGGAGTTTTTAAACTCGGAATCACAGAATTGTTACAGTGTAGAAGGAGGCCATTTGGCCCATCACGTATGCACCGGATCTCTGAGAATTTTAACTTGGGTGCCAATCTCCTGCCTTTTCCCCGAAGCCCTGCACATTGTTTCTATTTAAATAATCATCCAATGCCCTCTTGAATGCCTTAATTGAACCTGCCTCCACCACACTTCCAGGCAGTGCATTCCAGACCCTAACTACTCGCTGTGTGAAAAAGTTTTTTCTCACCTCGCATTTGCTTCTTTTGCAAAACACTTTAAAACTGTGTCTTCTGGTTCTCGATCCATTTACGAGCGAGAACAGTTTCTCCCTATCTACTCTGTCCAGGCCCCTCAGGATTTTGAAAGCTTCTATCAAGTCTCCTCTCAGCCTTCTCCTCTCCAAGGAAAACAATCCCAACTTCTCAGATCTTTCCTCATAACTGAAGTCTCTCATCACTGGAACCATTCTCCTAAACCTCTTCTGCACTCTCACCAATGCATTCACATCCTTCTAATAGTGTGGCACCCAGAACTGTACACAAACTCCAACTGAGGTCTAACCAGTGTTTTATATAAGTTCATTATAACCTCCCTGCTCTTGTACTCTATGCCCCTATTAATGAAGCCTATGTTTTGTGTTGTCCACAAACTTTGAAATTGTTCCCTATACACCAAGATCTAGATCATTTATATTTATCAGGAAGAGCAAGGGTCCCAATAACAACCTCTGGGGAACTCCACTTCTTCCAGCCCCAAAAATACCCATTAACCATTACTCATAAAAACAAAAAACTACTGCGGATGCTGGAAATCCAAAACAAAAACAGAATTACCTGGAAAAACTCAGCAAGTCTGGCAGCATCGGTGGAGAAGAAAAGAGTCGACGTTTCGAGTCCACATGACCCTTCAACAGAACACTGTTCTGTTGAAGGGTCATGTGGACTCGAAACGTCGACTCTTTTCTTCTCCGCCGATGCTGCCAGACTTGCTGAGTTTTTCCAGGTAATTCTGTTTTTGTTTTGGATTAACCACTACTCTCTGTTTCCTATCCCTCAGCCAATTTTATATCCACGTTGCACTGCCCCTTTTATTCCATGACCTATAATCTGTTGTGTGGCACTGTATCGAACGCCTTTTGGAAGTCCATATATACCACATCAATGGCCTTGCCCTCATCAACCATCTGTTACCTCTTCAAAAACCTCCAGCAAGTTAGTTAGACATGATTTTTCCTTTAACAAATTCATGCTGACTCTTCCGAATCAATCCACATTTTTCCATGTGGCTATTAATTCTATCCCGAATAATTATTTCTGGAAGTTTCCCCAACACCAAAGTTAAACCGACTGGTCTGTAATTGCAGGGTAGATCTTTACAACCTTTTTTGAACAAGGGCGTAAAGTTTGCAATTCTCCAGTCCTCCAGCACCTCCCCCGTATCCAGGGAATATTGAAAGATTATTGCCAGTGCCACTGCATTTTCCACTGTCACTTCCTTCAATATTCTTGGATGCATCTCATCCGGTCCTGGTGTATTATCAACTTTAAGTACCAACAGTTTATCCAATACCTCATCCTTATCAATTTTAAGCCCTTCTAATGACTGAATTTCCTCCTCTGTCACCATGGCCTGGGCAGCATCTGCCTCGCAGTAAAGACAGATGCAAAGTATTCATTTAACACCTCAGCCATGCCTCTGCCTTTATGTGTAAATCCCCTTTTTAGCCCTTAATTGGCCCTACTCCTCCTTTTTCCACCCTTTTATTATTGATGTACTTATAGAATACTTTGGGATTTCCTTTTATGTTAGCTGCCAGTCTTTTTTCATAATCCCTCTTTGCTTCCCATATTTGCTTTTTCACATCCCTTCTGAACCTTCTGTATTCAGCTTGGTTCTCAATTGATTTGCTACCCGACACCGGTTATAAGCACACTTTTTCTTCTTTAACTTAATTTCTATTTCCTTTGTCATCCAGGGAGCTCTGGATTTGTTTGTCCTACCCTTCCCTTTTGAGGGAACATACCTTTACTGTGCCCAAACCATCTCCTCTTTGAAGGTAGTCCATTGTTCTGTTACTGTTACAGTTACTGTTTTTCCCACCAACCTTTGGTTCCAGTCTATCCATCCCAGCTCTGTTCTTGCCCAATTGAAGTCCGCTCTCCGCCAGTTGATTATTCTTAGTCTGGATTGACCAATGTCATTTTCCACCGTCATCCTAAACCTTATGATACAATGATTACTATCCCCTAAATGTTCCCCCACTGTCATTTGACCTACTTGGCCCACCTCATTCCCAAGAACCAGGTCTAGCATGCCTCCTTTCTTGTTGGACTGGACACATACTGCTGTAGGAAATTCTCCTGAACATAATCTAGGAATGCTCGCCCCTCACACTACCAATATCCCAGTCTATATATGAATAATTATTGTCCCCCATTATAACTACTCTATGATGTTTACACCTCTCTGTAATTTCTTTGCAGATTTGTTCCTCTATATCCTTCCCACTAGCTGGTGGTCTATATATTGCGCCAAGTAATGTAATTGCACCCTTCTTATTCCTTAGCTCTAGCCAAACCGATTCTGTCCTTGAATCCTCTGACACATCCTCTTTCTCCTGTGCTGCAATACTCTCCTTAACCAAGAACGCCACCCCTCCTTTTTTCCCTTTCCTATCTTTTCTGAACACCTTGTCACCAGGAATATTTAACAACCGGATATGCCCTTCCTTAAGCCAGGTCTCTGTTATCGCCACAACATCATAATCCCACAAGGCAATCTATGCCTGTAACTCCCCAATTTTATTAACTATACTCCACGCATTCACATACATGCAGTGCAATCCTGATTTAGACTTTATTACTTGCTCCCTTACTCTGACTCAATCTATTAACTTACTATTCTCTATTTTAGTGCTATCTGCCTCTCCCAGCATTCCATGCACCCTGGTATTACTTTCTGATATTCTCTCCTGGTTCCCACACCCCTGCTGAGTTAGTTTAAACCCTCCCCAACAGCACTAGCAAAACGCCCTGCAAAGAACTCGGTCTCAGCTCTGGTCAGATGCAAACCGTCAGGCTGGTACAGGTGCCATCTCCCTCAGAGCCAGTCCCAGTGTCCCAGGAATCTAAAGACCTCCCTCCTGCACCATCTTTCCAGCCACACATTCATCTGTATTATCTTCCTACTTCTGTACTCACTTGCACGTGGCACTGAGAGTAATCTGGAGATTACTACATTTCAGGTCCTGCTTGCTAATTTTCTACCAGCTCCCTAAATTCTGATTACTGAACCACATCCCCCTTCCTACCTCAGTTATTGGTACCAATATAGATCACGACCTCCAGCTGTTCACCATCCCCCAGAAGAATGTCCTGCAGCCGCTCCGTGACATTCTTGACCCTGGCACCAGGGAGGCAACGTAGAAGCTCAAGCTTCTACAGCTGGCAGCACTTCCTGCACATGTGGTCATCTAGGACACCGGTAATGTCCATGACTTCACACATATTACAGGATACAAATTCCACTTGACTGAGCTGCCCTGCCATGTCTTAACTCTACTTCCCTTACATTAACTTTAATCTTTATTTATATTACTTTATTATATTGGCCCTAAATTTCCCTTATTCCTAGCGCTCCTCAGCTAAATCCAAGCATAGCTACTTGTTTAAAAATAGTATACTTTTCTAATTTACTCACCAGACACTACTTACCAAGGCTGCCGCTGTTCTTTCTGAAGAAAGGTAGAAAAGGAAAGGAGTACCTCCTCCCTTCTCACCGAACTCCCTCAGTCACCAAACTCCAATATCCTACTGAATATCCTACTGCAGCCAAACACAGCACTCCTGTGCAGACCTTCTCCTTAAGGAGAATTATTTCATGGAGGTTTTCGTAAGTGGCTTCTGTTTTAAGTGCCCACGCCAACTAGTCGAAAGCAGGTTACTTAAGCCTTCCAAAATTCAGGTATGTCTGGTCAGGCCATTTCCTGAGGGTACAGAACTTCTGATGGTACATTTCCAGCACTAACTGGTACGCACTTAAAATAGCCTTTTTTGCTGCCACATAGTCAGTGGCACTTTCCTCAAGCAAGAGGGATTAAATCTGATGAGCTTTTCCGGAAAGCTTAGTCTGTAGTGTAAGGGCCCATGTTGGACTGGCCACTTTAACTGCTGTGCTAACCCTCACTCAAAAGAGATAAAGAAGGATTCCACTCCTGCTTCATCAAACTTAGGTATTCAAAGAGCAAGCCGGATTGCCCCAGCCCTTAGGCCTGAGCTAGTGGTGTCTTCAAGGAACACAGTCGGGTTCCTGCCCCTCGGCTTGAACTGTTTTAGTTTAACTCCCCTTCCCTCTCTCCGTCCTGAATTTCTCTTTTTTCTCTCCATATCCTTTCCTGTCTTTCCTCTTTCTTTCTTTCTCTTTTCCTTTCCTCTTCTCTTCCCTGAAATTTTAGTTTCTGCTGCTCCAATCTTAATCTCTCTACCACTATTTTATCCATTTCATCATCCTCAATTTCCACCTGTAGTCTGTTGGCAACCCGTTTTAAAATGTAGGGTTTTCTGGCTTTCAGGCGAAATTCTAATCCTAAGTGTCTCACTGGCTCTTCTAACTCTTCAAGGGGCAGAACTATTAAATTTTCATAACTAACATCCCTTCCGTCTGTAAAAACACTGGCATCAAATGTGGGCATTTTTACATTTTAATGGGGCAGACTCACAAAAAACTTTTCACAGTTATTTAAAATTGATTTCAAAGGAACAGCTTACTTCCCCCACTCTAATTCTTTTGTTTTTTCTGTGGGAACTATACCAGCACCAAGCCCCCAATTTGTTATGACTGGTCCCCGAGTGAGGTCCCCCAATTTGTTAACTTCCCAAATAGGACCCCGATTTTGTTATGCTCCCAGTGAGGAGGAATGAGCTGGCTTCCCTTCTTTATTCAACCCCCTTGGTTGGTCGCAACAAGGTTAATTTAAAAGGGATCCCTTCCCCCTATGGATACCTTTTCCCATTCCAAATGTATTTTTTTGGAAGGAGCCAATTTAACCAGGCTTTCTTGAGTCAGAGAGTAGTCACTAAAAACCTGAGAAAAATAATAAAAATGCTACACATGCATACAGATCAGAAATGAGAAGTTAAGAGTCCAAACGAAAGTTAAGAAAGATATATGAATCAGTCTTTGGGTTGTCCATGAGATGTAGATGGCGAAGCTGGGTGATTCCAGTAGTGCTGACTTTGGCAATTTCACAGTGGGTTTGGGGACACTTGGTTCTGCAGGATAGTTGAAGAGGCTGTCCTATTTCCCTTTTGATCATGGCTTCCGCTGTGCCTTGTCTCCAGCAACAAAGAGGGAGAGAGGCATCGTCTGCAACTTCAGGGGTGACTAGTTGGTTTTCTCCTTGCTGTCACACACACAGCACACCAGCACACTATCACACTTTGCATTGCTCTGCAGCTAGCTTTTTAACCCATTTTTCCCTGTGTATTCCTCTAAAGGAAAAAAAGCATGTGTTGCACCCAGAATCTGTTTCCTTTGATCTCACATTCTGAGATCACAATTTTACACATTCTGAGATATGAATCAGCAGGAGATAGATTTTAGATGGCTGCTGAGATGTGCTAGTCAGCCTTTTGTCTCTGCAACCACAGGAGATTAAAGTTCAGTCTTTTGTATTTTATGTATCTCCCTTTCAAGAGTCTCTGCTTGAAGAAGGCCATGATACCTTTTCAGGTGAGACATTCAATGTTCTCTCAGGACAGGTTGTCAGTATAATCCAGATAGGAATTTTTCCAGAAAGTGGTTACTTTACATTATCAGCCATCTTTTACTCAGTGTCCTTGCTTGTATTTCTTTAAAAATACACGTCTTCCTTAAAAAGTTCAATATGCCCATAAGTAATTCTTGGCTGTAATCAGCTTTTCATCGTAAGGTTTATAAGACCTCCAGACCACCTGAACTTATGCACTCAGATACTTGAAGTGGGGAGATGAGGTAGTAATAATAGTGTAAATACAAGAGGTAAATTAGAATAATTTACATTGGATAAAGACTAGGAGGGGGGTGGGGGTGTAGTATAAGGGTCTAGTACACATAGGGTTAACGTGGAACTGAGTACTGTACCACTCACACAGTGATGTAACAGAACACATGACCTGCATCGAGAGGTCAGTATAGCGTTGGACAGAGCCTGGTGCACAAGCAAGCATGGAGATAGCTCCTAGCTTGAAGCCTTTACTGTATATATGTACATAGTTCTAGTAGTTAATAAATACATTCTACTTAAGGCTACAAAGACTTCATTAAGATCTACTGAATGGGATCTAACACCCTACAGCAATAGCTGGTCTGAAGGCAATGGTTCCAGTCTTTCCAATTTTTGGTTGAAGGAAATTTCTGCTCATAGAGTGCTGGATGTTGGACAAGCAATCTGATAATTTAGACACAGTGGAGCAGTCAAGAGGGGTGGTGGTAGGGTAGAGCTGGATGTTGACAGTGTACAAGTGAAAATTAACACTTTCGGGTGATGTTGCCAAGGGACAGCATGTAGACGAGAAATTGGAGGCAGCCAAGGACAGATCCTTGGAGTGATACCAAAGGTATGGGAACATGAAGGGAAGCCATTGTACGTGATACTCTGGCTACAGTTAGATAGATAAACATGGAATCAGGTGGGCGCAGTCCCACCAAGCTGGACAACGGTACAGAGGTGTTGGAATAAGGTGGTGTGATCAACCATGTCAAAGGCTGCAGACAAGTTGAGACAGACATTTAGAGGGATCGTTTATCTTTGTCGTAGACACATAGGATGTCATTTGTGACTTTGAAAAAAGTCATTTCGGCACAGTGGTATGAACAGAAACCCGATTAGAGGGATTCAAACATGGGGGAGAGTTTTCTCCCCGTCGGAGGGGTTGTGCAGGCGCGCAGCCGATCGGCGCCCCCATTCAGCTGGATGCTGTGCGCTCCCTGTGCAGGCGGAGAGGGGTTGCCTGAGTCAGCAGTGCGCTTTTTCGCGCATGCGCGAAAGAGCACAGAAATCTTCCTGAAGCTCCTCTGTGCCTCAGGGAGATTAGTTTTAAGTTTAAACAGTTTAATAAAGTGTTGAAAAAATTTTCATGACATGTCCGCTCATGTGAAACTGTTACATGAGCTGGGACATGTGCATTAATTTTAATAAAAATTTTTCTAAAAATTTTAAATCATTCATGAAACCTCATCCCACCCGTGGATGAGGTTCCTTGGAAAATGCAAAGACTGCCTGGGCTCTTTGCCTGCCCGCCAACCTTAAGGTTGGATGGGCAGCTCAACTGATTGCCTTAATTGCTTTTTAACAGGCCTTAATAGGCCTTTGACAGTCCAACAGGTGTGCAGCCAACTCAGCTAAACGCCCGCCGAACTGAAAATCTAAATGACATATCAAGACGCACACCCAACATCACCCTGCGTCATTTTATGCCTCGGTGAGCGGGTCCCGTCCCCATTTGCCGAGCCGAAGATTCTGCCCATGGGCCCTGTCCCTGCCCCCGCACAACTCCCCCGACAGGGACAAAATTCTCCCCATGGAGTTCAAGGAGAAATGGACATGGATTTAAGAAGTGGCAACACGTTTAAGGACTTTGGGGAGGAAAGTTAAGTAGGAAATGGGTCAATAGTTTACAAGAATGATGGGGTCAAGTGTCTTTTTTTAGGAGTGGCTGATAAGGGCAGATTTGAAGGGGAGAGAGAAAATACCTAAAGAGAGAGAACCATTAACAACATCAGCTAACATTGGAACCAGGAAAGGAAGTTGAATGATCCGCAGTTTAGTGGGAATAGGATGTGGGAACAGAATGTGGATTTCATGGACAAGCTGAGCTTGGAGAGGGTAAAAGGGTGATAGGAGAAAAACTAGAGAAAGATGAAAGTTCAGGACTAGGATATGAGGGCATTTAGAGAAAGTTTAGTAGAAAATAAGTATTTTAAATGAGAGGTGAGAGGGTGGAATAAGGGATCAAGAGATTGAAAAGGAATGTGGTTGTGGTAGGAGACAGTGTAGTCAGGGAGGTAGATACTGTTCCCTGCCACTGTGGAGAGGGAGGCATGTGATCCAGTTGTTATGGTCCATATTGGGATCAACAACATTGGGAAGTCTAGACGAGAGGTTCTCTTTGAAGAGCACCAGGAATTGGATCTAAGTTAAAGGATAGGATCTCAAGGGTTATAAACTCTGGATTATTATGCAAGCCACATGCAATTTGGTGTAGTAATAAGTAGATTGGAGAGGTGAATGCAAAGCTAAAGGAATGGTGTGGGAAGGATAGGTTTCTATTTCATGGGGCATGGACACAAGTACTGGGACTAGTACTGGTGCTAGGACTGAGGAAATCCCAATCTGCTGCGTAATGGACGACTCCAGAGGCTCATCATCTGTCTTCGAGTCAGCATCGTCCTGGTCTCCAGCAGTCCTCCAACTGCCGGCGCCCTGGGTACTCTCTGCCTCTGTCTGCTCCTCAAGCAAGTGTGAAATGCCCTCACTGCTGTGCACCAGCATTCTAGCCGCCGATCTGATGCCCACCGAGATGCTGGTATCTGCGCTGGTGCCTGGTTCAGAGAGCAGGTGTGACATAGGTGCATCTGAAGCCCGGCTGTCCTCTGGCGTCAGGGGCAGTTCTTTAGGGTCCTGCATATGAGTGCGTGCTGGCGAATCTAATGGAGAACAACGACATGTCATTAGTTTACGTCATCACACTGTCACTGTGCCTGCCAGTCACCATGGTGAGACCAAGGAGATCTGCATCATGGTGCCATCGTCTTTCAATAATCAATGGGGACTTCAGTTTTGACGCTCCGATTTATGCTGAAACTACACTAGAATGTTTGCACAATCTGACTCTCACCTCTGTGCACTGCACTCTCACCTTCATCAGGGACCCCTGCCTCTCCGCGACCGGCTGACGGAGGTGGGTGGCAGCTCTCAAGCTCCAAATTGTCCATTTCAAACCATGTCATGATTAGGAGCTTTAGGGGGTCTCCGTCTGTCCCGGACTTCTCGATAGTGTTATGGCTCCTCTTCTCCAGAAAAGACAAAGGAGCATTGATTAGTCCACTCTTTACCTGCAGCGCCATTGCAACCTGGCTAACACCGTTTGAGGAACATCTTGAAGGGCACATCCGAGTTGTGACCCTCGAGCTGCAAGGCACTCAGTCCAAGCAGCCAGGATTCAACCCCTTAGCCAGCTCCAGCATCACTGACAGTTGGCACTCAAGACTCCAGCACCCCTGAGATCCATGGGCAACAGCCAGCTGTTAACACTTCTCCACACTGATCCATGCCAACATGGCACTCATCCTTGCCGAGCGCAGCAGGTCATTGAACCTTTTGTGGCACTGCACCCATGTGCACCTCATGACGTCGTAGCTGCTGACCTCAGCGCCACCTCCTCCCAAGCTTTTTTGGTCCGATGCGGTAGCCTCCTCCTGCCAAACCTGGGAATGAGGGTGTCCTGCCTGACACCCACCTCCTCCACGAGCACCACGAGGCACTCGCCCAAAAAACGGGACTCCGAGTGCCTACCTGACCTGCCCTCCCGCCTGATGTTTCCAGCTGCTGTTGAGGCCATTGCTCCAGTCTCCAGGCTGCAGAATGATTTTCCCCTGGCAGCCTTCAGGGGGCTGCCTCTGCCGATCATAAACCTAGCGCTGGGTCGCCAATGGACCTGGCGCCCACCAGGCCCCCGCCCTGCCTGGCCCTTCCTGACCATTGGGAAGACGTGTTTCTCACTGGGGCAGGCCTTAATTGGCCAGCCAGCATGAAATCACAGTCGTGGGCCAATCGCAGTCGAGGGCCTGTTTCCCATCTGTTCCCGGGTCTTCCAATCGCGCGCGCACGCACACGCCCACCAAGAGAAAAATTCAGGCCGTATGCTTTGGGACATTTTACTATATTAAGGGCCCAGATTTTGCAGTAGAAATAACAGTGAGGCTGTCTGCACTTGCCATTATTAGAGTGTAAATCAGAAAGTAACTTCCAGCTACAAGGTCAATTAAAGGTGGAAATCAGTAAGTTGCCCTCCCAGTTGCCCTACTGCTCCACAGGCTTCATTATACCAGTACCTCACCAAGAGACGCAACATTCACATGCATGGAAAGGCATGAGTTTGCTATATTTTATCCACTAGATACCCAAAAAACACATCAGAAAAAGGTAGGGCCTGTCCATTAAAATGTAAGTGAATTTTTAACCATGTGTTGTCTTAATTTACATTCTAACAACCACACCAGTACTTAAAATCTACTTATAAAAGAATGGAGTCTCATTCTTCCAGATGCTTACACTGCTCCCAGATCCATTGTAGAGGGTGCTGTGCTGTGTTGACTCCGAAACAGAAGTTGCAGTGTAGATGCCTACAGGAAGTCAGTGGGAGTGCTGTCATTCGCTGCTGACTGCAAAATCTGGGCCAAAATCACTATAAATGCAAGTTGTTGTAATGGTGATCTGCTTAATGGAGCTGCACACAGCAGACTGAGATATGTGGGAGATGATCCCCCCAAAAGAGCCTGGTGTGTGGCAAAGAATTAAATTCTGTTCTGATTTTGAGAGTCATTGGCATAACATGGCAACTTGGTTCAGCAGGCAGCAGAGATCTGGAGCAACCTGCCTGGCAAAGCACAGCCTCCTGATGCAGTCCTCTTTGGAGATCCAGAAAAGAGACTAATCCTGTAGATCCTGTGTGCTGGCTATGGTCTCCTATGAGCACACCCCCTCTCCTGCTATCTTTTATTAGGTGCAGCTCCTGCTGTTGCTGTTTCTGCTGCTTGTTCCCCTTACTCCATCAGATTCAATGTGGCTTAATGACCCCAAAGCTAAGCTGTGAGAGTTTAATCTTTTTTAATTTATTCTTTCGGGGTTGTGGCCATCGCTGACAAGGCCAGCATTTGTTGCCCATCCCTAATTGCCCTTGACCGGAGTGGTTTGCTCAGCCATTTCAGCAATTAGGAGTCACCCACATTACTGTGGGTCTGAAGTCATATGTAGGCCAGACTCGGTAAGAACAGCAGATTTCTTTCCCTAAAGGACATTAGTGAACAGGTTCGGTTTTTACGACAGTTTCATGGTCACCACCACTGGCGCTAGCTTTCAATTCCAGATTTTATTAATTGAATTCAAATTCCACCAGCTGCCGTGATGGGATTTGGACCCGTATCTCCAGAGTGTTAGCCTGACCCTCTGGATTACTATTCCTGAGACACTAACACTATGGCACCATCTCCCCTAGATAATTATAGTAAATAAGGCAAAGAATCTCTGAAATAAGTAATCTGGAAGCTGGAGTGACCTTTCATTGATTTCATTGTCCTAAGAGTCTGAGAGCCAGGTTTCACTAGAGAATTGGTAATTGGATAGAACTTCAGCAATTTTGTGTTGAAATTACATTAGGAGCCTAATGATATCAAGCTATTATAAAGCAGATGTCTGTTTCTCGTAGATGTCTCAGCCACCTAAATAAGGTTCACAGTTAAAATGGTGAAAACTGGGAACTTTGGGCAAGCTTCCATTATTCTGTTTCTGTGACCTGAGTGCAGCTGCCTGTGAATTGAGTGGTAGAGGCAGAAAACCCAGGGAAATGGGACAGTAAGTATAAACAAGTTTAACTATACAAATTCCTCATTCCCGCCAAGCAGAGTGGGTTAGGATCCTTTAGTCTATAACATAGATGATCAATGCACTACTCTCCTGGTATAGAAACACAGATTGCCAACGAAAGTCACTGGCCTGTTGCTGAATCTACCAAAGTTTTGCTGAAGAAAGGCATTTTTGTCAAAGCTTTTTGTCTTGCACTCATCGGGACAATTCGCAAGAAAATGCCAATGTCAGGGGAAACAACAAATTTATACTGTATGAGAAGAAAGTGCTGATCGGTTGGCAAGAGGACTCTGATTGGTAGAGAACGTTGCCATGGAGAATGCACCAGTTGATGGTGGATGACAGTTAACTGCCAAGCATTGTTTCAAATTTAACCAAGAAATTAACTCTGATTGCTCAAGACATTTCCCCAGGGAATGAACCAGCAAATAGCTATCACTTATTTTGTTAGCTGAAACAAGCACAATGTGTATACATGTTCTTTCTGTCTGCAAAGAACAGGGCCCTGTGTATTACTACATGTAGCTTCCAGTACACACAAATGCACAACACTGCGAGCCCAACTGGCAATCTTAAATTGGTTGTCAGCATAATTCTGAGCACACTGAGGATTATTTAGCAAATGTTGTCCAATCGCAGAATCACATCTGATGTTGGACACTGTGTTTTGAGTTTTGCAAGCACGGGCTGGTTGGGTATGATCTGTACCTTGCCCGTTGCGAACAGCAGAAGGGACATGCTGTTTGATACAATCCACCAGTCTTTGGGACGTACGGCCTACATACCTAGCATCACACTGGCACTGAAATTCATTTACCATATTATTCATTTGTGTGATAGGCAGAATGTCTTTTTGGATTGACAGCAACGTCCTGTTAGTGGCGAATACGACTGGTCTTGCTACTGCATAGTAGCTGCATGAAACAGTGAGCTTCACCTGTTGCTCAAATTTTGAATTTTTGAAAAAAAAAATTCAACAAAAATTGGCTCTTTTTTCAGCAATACTCAAGTTCTGTACACCCAAACAACTACCAAAAGTTTCTGGGATCAGCCAACTTTCAAATTTTATGATGAGATCCCAGTGTTATTATCACTTGTGTTTGAGAAATGGCTGCTGCATCAAGTAATGAATGCCTGCATCAAATTAATGGGGCAGAATGTCTCAAATATTTTTTAAAACACTTGCTGCTTCCAGTAAAGTGACACATCCTACAAATGTAGAACTATCTATCTATTGCTGCCCATCCGCTTTGGGCCACTTATTGCTTTTGTGATGTTGTGTCATTTCTAATAGCACTAGATGTCTGTGGTATAGAGGTATTCCTAATGCCCACATTGAACAAGGTATTATGATTGCTAGTGTACAACAGGAAAAAGTGACAGATCGTAAGATCATAATAGGAGTAGGAACAAGCCATTCGGCCCCTCAAGCCTGCTCCACTATGCAATTAGATCATGGCTGATCTGACTGTGGCCTTAACACCACTTTCCTGCCTGCACCCCATAATTGTTGACCCCCTTGTTGATCAAAAATCTAACTCAGCCTTGAATATATTCAATGACCCAGCCTCCACTGCTCTCTGTGGAAGAGAGTTCCAAAGACTAACAACCCTCTGAGAGAAGAAATTCCTCATCTCTATCTTAAATGGGGGACCCTTTATCTTTAAACTGTGCCCCCTAGTTCTAAATTCCCCCACAAGAGGAAATATTCTCCCAGCATTCACTCTGTCAAGTCCCTTCAACATGTTTCAGTAAATTCACCTCTCATTTTTCTAAACTCCAATGTGTATTGACCTAACCTGCTCAACCTTTCCTCAAGAAACAGCCACTTCATCACATGAATGAACCTTCTCTGATCTGCTTCCAATGCAATTATATCCTTCCTGAAGTAAGGTGACCAAAATTGTACACAGTAATCCAGAGGTGGTCACATTATATTCCTTGTCACATGCACTCCATGTAGAGTCATGGAATTATAGAAAATAGACACTACCTTTAAAATTAAATGAAGAATAGATACTCTGTTATTGAAACAAAATGGTGTTGAGCGGCCAAGTGACCTTTTCCCTTTTCTGTCTATATGAAGGCACTGGAAGATAGCCAGCATGTCTGGACAGAGCATTAAAATGCAAGAGATCTTTCAGGACATTTAATTGGGAAGGAATTAAAATGCAACAAATCTTCCATGTGAGTTAATGGCTGCCATTATCCAAATAGTTACAGAAGCTCATTCACAATGGACTTTTAGGCTTCTTTGGAGTGGAATTCCAAAGAATGGATGCGAGAAGAATCCCATTCTATGACAAGGATATGTAAGCGGATGAAACTCGAACACCATTGTATGCCAATGGCTAAGGCATCGGAGACCATTTGTGAGAACAATGAAAGGCCGATACTATGATCACCTGACTGAAACCAGGCTGTTGATAAAGGACATTTAATAAGACACTTTGGGAAGCAGCAGCCAGAAAGAGAGTTCCATACCAGCAAAGGAACAGGACCCTATCCAAAATCCATAAGGAGGCAGAGAATTTGAGCTGGCTTTTACCTACATATTTGAGGAACCAAACCAAGTTTTCACTGCAGGGGTTCAACTACACCTCAACTGGAGTGAAGCCACAGAAACCTGCTACTGCAAGCAGTAAACCACTGCAAATCTGTCTTCATAAACCTCTGAACTCTGTTTCTTCAGTGAACCAAAAGTGGAAACACAGACCTGCAATGTTTCAGGCCTTCACCTTGAAAGAAGCACGTGTGATAGTGAACTTTTGGACTTTCAAGGCCTAAGTGCATGCTACCTTTTTTCTGTAATTGCCTTTACTTTGTGTGTGTGTCTGTGTGTGTGTGTGGTGGGTATTTGTGGCAGTGTGAATGAGTGCTGTTCCGTATGCATTTCGGGTGTTGAGTAATAAACATTCATCCTTTTCAAAAACTTACGAGAAAACCTGTCACTTGTCCATTTCTGAGAGTTACAGCACTCAGGGTTAAAACGCTTTTCTTCTAAAACACAACTATCTTTAGTCAATCCAGAGGTGTGAAAAGGGAGAAACCATCATACCATCTCTACCATGTCCGTAACACCCTGTACAGCTGTAGCAGCACTTCCCTACATTTATACTCCATTCCTCTTTCAATAAAGGTCAATATTTCATTTGCTTTCCCAATCACTTGCTGAACATGCACGCTAGCTTTTTTTGATTCATGCACAAGGACACCCAGATTCCTCTGTATCACAGCATTCTGCAGTCTCTTTCCATTTAAATAATATTCTGACCTTTCTATTCTTCCTGCCAAAATGGACAAGGTCACATTTCCCCACATTATACTCCATCTTGTAAATTTTTGCCCACTTAACCTATAGCTATGCCTTTATAGACTCTTTGTGTCCTCTTCACAACTTCCTTTCCTACCTATCTTTGTGTCATCAGCAAATTTAGCTACCATTAACCCAATCCCTTTCATCCAAGGCATTAATATAGATTGCAAATGGTTGAGGCCTCAACACTGACCCATGTGGCAATGCACTAGTTAGTCTGCCAACCCAAAAATGAGCTATTTATCCCAACCCAGCCAACCAAGACTCTATCCATGCTAATATGTTACTCCTCCAACCACCACCCCCCTCCCCCGCTACCGCCCCCCCCCCCCCCCCCCCCCACCCACCCACCCACACACACACACACACACACACACACACACACAATGAGTTCTAATCTTGCTTAGTAACCTATCATGTGGCACCTTATTATATGCTTTTTGAAATCTAAAAACATATACCAGTTGCCCATTATCCTTTCTTGTTACTTCCTCAAAGAACTTGAATAAATTAGTCAAACACAATTTCCCACAGATGACGTCTACATGTAGTACTTAATTAGTATACCTAGATGTGGGCAGCTGTTTCCAACTGAAAATTGGATGCGTACAAAAATGGTTAGAAATCTGATATAGTCCCCAACCTATTTTCTGCATGGGCTTACTGCACTAAAATGAGTAAAATGGTAAACTTATAAGAATCCTGCCTTCAGCCTCCAGAGGGAAAAAGAAAACTTTAATGCACCTGGATGCAGTGTAACTATGAGAAATGAAGGAAAATTTTTAAAAGTTAAGAAAAACTACCATCTAGTTTTATTAGAGTAGAAATGTAAATCTCTGTGGATAAAAGTGGAGCCATCGTACATATGGCTCATATCCTCCCTTAAGCTTCCCTCCTGGCTGATTTCCGTCTGGGTGGTGCAAATTCTCTAAAGATAGACAGCTCAGGAGTAAAACAACAATGAATTCCTAATAGCTCTTTATGCCCTGCTCCAGCACATAATACTTAAATGTTAATGTTTCCTCCCAATCTCCTAACAACATGACAGACACCAACTGCTGATTTAAAATGGGAGCACATGCCCAGCAAGTTTTGGGAGGAAAAGGGAGCTTTAAGTTCATAGTTGGGAGCCAAGTGGAAGTTGGAAGGAAGAATGGCTGTTTAAAAATTATATGGGGACGGAGGAGCAGAGCAAGAACTGATAGAAATATACTTACTGCAATTAGAAAGAACAGAGAAAAATGTGCTTTTGGATGGCAAGGTGACATGAAGGTGAGAATTTTGATGGTAACAAATATAAACAAAGGATCATTAGTAAGATTATGGCAGTTTCTCCAAAGATTGACATCCAAATATATTACTTTGTTCTGTGGAGATAGTCTTGTTCTACTGAAGGTAAAGATGAGGTTGCTGTCGTCTATCTCAGAGTCATGATTTTGGGTGGAATTTGGGATTTATCTTGTCATGACTTGGCCCAAGAACTAGAATTTACAGTAAGAACCCTGTTTTTTTGCTTTAGCAAGCAACAATTACTAATTGGACAAATTAAATTCCATTACTTCCCTAGTTAGCTTGTCATTCCATGTTTGATCCCTCTCCTCTGCTTTAATCATTGCTGTTGCCTGCTGTTAACCTTTTTTTGACATTGGTGAAAAGTTATCTCAAGATTTGGGTCTCATTAAAGCTTAACTTCAATTCACGAGCTTTGTTCCAAAATAATACTGGCAGAGTTTCACTTAGAGAGGCAACCCTGAACCTTCTGCTATTGGTATAAGGTTTTATTATAGTTAGGATTTCCAATGTGTTTTAAAATTTTAAGTACATTTTCTAGAAATACATTGATGTTTGAATATAAACACAGGAACTACAATGAAGTTCAGGTATTTTTTTAGAAAAACTCAACTCGGTTGAAACTAAAAATATAATAACAAGAGTAGTAATGGGGTTTGGTTTGACATGGTGGAGGAGACATGGTTCTTTGTGTTGTAATAACTATACCCTTCCAGGAAAATGCGAGTTTTTCGCCGCCTCCTTACACTTTTTAATTATATCCGCATTATGTGGGAATTTAATACCGCTCGTTTACCATATACCACCTTACCTGTGAACGTCTTTCATATTTTCATCGCAAATCTTTTTCAGAAGGCTGTAATATTAAATGAAATTTAAAATGGTGACGTTCAGCACCGTTTTAAAAGCTATGCTAACATGGAAATAAACTGCACCAGGAAAAGTACTGCCTTTGCAGCACTTTCCACAGGGGAATGGGAAATGTTTTGTGGCAAGTCCTACTCACTAACTGGAGATTTGTCCAGAATGCGTCAGCAGTGTGATGTACCTTCTGTCCGGATACTTAGGGTGGAAGCGAATGTAGATTCCCTGTGAAAACCCCCAACTCCTGTAAATAAACGATCCCTGGGGATATAAACCTCAAGTGACGTTCATTGACCGAAACCCTTCAATGGGAAGTACAAAATGAAACATGCAATGGGTTTTAAACATGCAAGCATGTGTCAGTGTTCGGGGTGATACCATCACCCGCTGATGCATTTTGGATCTGAGGGTCTTGCTGATAATGTTTAAAAACGTGGCAAACAGGGAGATGAGTTAAAAAAATGGGGCAATTCTGAAGATTTGTATCTTTTAAAAACGGCAGTGCCGCACCAATGTCGGTGATGTACTACAAAATTTTCTAATTAGTGTTTACCAAAAGGACAGGACATCCAGAGAACCAAATTCATAATATTTCTCATCTAAACAGAAAAATTGAACCATTGATATAAAGTCAAACATGGATTTAACTTTACTAACGCACTTTCTCAGTCTAACTCCTGTTCAGTGAGCAAAAAGGATGAAGTTTTATGATTCCTAAAATGGCCTTTCAAAAATTGGCATTTGGCTTCAAAAAAGATTTTAGATTATTTTAGTCGTGTATGTACATTATGAAATATGGCGATATTTCAGTTCATAAAATTTATTTTTAAATTGCGTTTTGTTTTCCCTTAATAATGTTTTCTCTAGTGAAGAGATACGCCTTATGCAAAAAATCAGCTGTGTAAGCGGGAGAACGCCTTTGTATCGTTACAAAGCCTCTGAACAGTGATTTCAGAGTCATTGATATAAGTCTTTGTGTGACAACGTACAGGATTGTGTTGTTTTCCAAAAGCTAGATAAGCAAATGTCTTGTAAATGCACTATTTTGCAAGGTAGTTTAGTCTTCCTCCACTAAAAGGAAAGAACATACTAGAAACGAAAATATCGACAAAAAACTGATTATGGTCAATCTGATTGGTGCATTTGACTTGACCTGAGGTATCTCCCCAACAAGTGTGGTACCCTCGCTTTACGGTTGGTTGATAATGTAGAACGGTGCCTGGGAAACATTGGGAATTAACCATTTCACCCAGTACTTTTGCTGCTTCCTCAAGTCCTCTCTGACTTTTCCCCCTCGGGAAAAGAAAACAAACTTCAAAACAGACCAGATGGTTTCCGAAAATAAAGACCAGCTTTATTTTGTCTGTTGACCTTTCACTCGAGACGCAGCTGGAATTAGTACCTTTCCCGATATAACACACAGATCAGGGGGTTTCTAAAAAGACAGGACACTAAAACCAAATCACAGCAGGTACTAGGAGAAGATGAATATCCTGGTGAACAATTCTTGACAGAGTTGTTTGTCTCTTTGGGAACGGAACAAAGATAACATCGGCAAACTAATATTGTTGCCAGCAGGGTGCCAGGAATTTAAATTTATAAAATGGAAACCGAGACATAGACTAAACAAATGTTTACGATTAATGCGGATGTTTGGCGTTAACACGGTCTGCCTTTCATAGCTATAAATAACAACATCTAGAAATGTTCCAAATTTGTTCCAAAACCAAATGCTATTATGGTTCAATGTTAACCGTGTCGTATATTCTTAGTACCATTTACCCTATTTCAGCAGGTTGTGTTTAACTTCCCAATGTTTTGGTATATGGGTTCAAATTTATATCGTTTTAAACAGATTTTGACTACAATATACCTTATTATTATGTTTGTGTCCTGGCAGTGCGGGACTTGTCGTCCGTTGTCACGTACAGAACTGTTTGCTGAATCAATACAGAGTTACTCAGTCAAATCTTTCAATCGACAAAGTGCAATTGCATCTAACCACCGTTTGAAAGGCAGCGCCAATCTTGAAGTAAAAGTTTTTCTGTTTTGACTTTCATGCAACATTGGAAGTTGAAATGCCCAGTTTTGCACTTCAGCACGAGTTTCATACCCCAGCGCCTAGTTATATTTTAGACAGGGTTACTTAGACTAAACAAATACACAATAACAACGGGCGTTTGACCTAAAAATGTTAGCAACCAGGATACTCGCTATCACCTGGTGCTTTCAATGGAATACATAGAAGTATGATTCTCTTTTATAATGAATTAAACCCACCGTGCCTTATTCTAAAGTAAGGTATATCTCGAGTGAATGCACATTACCGACTCGTGTTCAAAGTACATAAAGGGCCTTTTTAGCGATCTCTCTATCTGAACAGTTCACCTGTAATACTGGCCAAATACAACCGAGCTGAGTTCAAAAAGTCTTTGTGCAGTAAGTACTGGTTCGAAAAGGGAATTAAAGACTCGGGAAGTTTTGTCTGCTGCAATTATATCCTGGGTTATATTCGTAAGGGAGCTGCGGGAGTGAACATTCCGGGAAAAACTGCGGGAAGCTTGCTAAACTGACCGGCGGCTCGTCCAGGGATGAAGAGTTTGGGGGTGGGTTGCTGGGGTATAAGGGTGTCTGAACGGGCACTGTCCTGGCCGCTTCGGGGATGATGAGGTTGCAGCCGGCCGTGGGGCTCTTCTTAGGAGGATTGCATGGCAGCCAAGGATCTGGGAAGTGGGGGAAGCTCCCACTGAGAGCGGTCAGGCCGCGGTACGAGTCGTAGGATCCGAGCTCGCAGTTTCCTTCCTGCTGGATCCGCAGCGCCGAGCCCAGGAAGGGCTCCTGTGCCGAGATCATGTTGCTGTAATCTGGCCCGAGCAGCTCGAAAAACTCGGCGGCCTCGGGATTTCCCCTCTCCAGGTCCTTGAGGGACATTCCGGAGGTGGAGTTGATTTTCACGTTGGCCGGCTCGGTGAAGAAGGAGGGCGGCAGGTTGCGGTTCCTCAGGGGGACTTTCTTGCTGCTGCCGGCCGCCGCCGCCGCTGCCAGGGCTCGGTCTCCGGCTGCTGATCGGCGGAGATCCCGGACCGAGTCGAAGAGAGCCGCCAGGGACTTGCTCTGAAGGCTTGACTGCGACCCGTCCTTCTTCGGCGGCGGCTTGCATTGGAAATGGCCCGTGGGGGTGGTGCTGCTGGAGGATGGGGGAGAAAGCTGCCTCTTACCGACCGCCTCCTGCCCAGATGCCGAGTTACTGCTGCCCCCAGAGATCATCCCCGTGCACCTCTTGATCTGTTTCTGCAAGTACTTTCTGTGGTTGACTTTCCTCTTGGATTTCACGGGCTTGTCCAAAGCCAGCTTAATGTTGCTGGAAGCTGAGTCGATAAAGTTGAGGAGGGCGCTGGTCGCTTCCTTCACCTCCCCGGAGCTCTCCCTCTCCGCCAAAAGAGCCCCGCTGTAAGCACTCTCCATCTCGTACTCCATGGAGGAGCCGGGGAAACAGAAATGGATGAAGTGAGGGTTCATGATGGCAGCCTGCACAGCCATCTCCCGTGCCCTGGTCTCGAGTGTTAGCAGAGGCCGGTCCCTGGGGCTGCAGAGTTCACCAGCACATAACTCCAGGGGCGCTTCGGAAATGCCCGGCGGCTTCAGGCTGGCCCAAAGGGGCAGAACGGAGGCAAATCCTGCTAAACGATCGAGCTCTCAAACTCCAGTGCAGCCCGGGGATTCAGGTCCTTAAAGATTGCTCCCAATAAGCTGGGCAATACATCATCGCATCGTTTTACCCGCCCCCCGCCCCCCCCGACCCTTGTGAACAGCGTTTTAATGAATGTGTTTCGCTATAGGCTCTGGCTGGAAAGAATATCCGTTTCCCGTCACTCGAACCAGTGAGTCAAAAGCGACCCCGATCCTATTATAGAGCTGTGAATTCATTAAATCGGACAGCTTAAGGAGGTTGGACACGGTTTGGAGAAGCACTTCATTACTGCAGTATAAAGTTCAACACGACCAAACCTCAGCCACGGATGCAGAGAAAATAAAGCAGCTCAAGTCAAAATATGTTGGATTTATTAGTACAACTTTAATTCGGGATGTCGTATTCTAAGTTACCCTTTAAATGCATTTTGGAGGATTGACAAAAATCCACGAAGATTCCGGTATTCTATTACTCCATCTGGAATCGCGCCTTCCCTCTCTACGCTATTTCTTCCTAGGAATTGACCCATCCTTGTCTCAGAATTTCTCCACAAGTACAATAAAAGGGTATGCGACCTTTCAAAAGCTCTTCTAAAACCATATTTATACATCTGATGCAATAAAAAAGCTAATTTCAATCCATGAGAAATGCGGCAAATGCACCTTACAGCTCAAAGCTGTTCACCAATAATGAATCTAAAACACTTAATATTGTGACGAAAATAATCTCCTAAAGGTAAATTTTAAAAAGGTTCCTCTTGTATTCAGAGTACAGTGCAGATCTGGAGATAGATACTTTATTTCTATTCTTGTCATGGGCCACTTTAAATAAAGTTAAGCTAATGGCATTCCGGGGAATGAGACCATCCCGCCAAATGACTCCAAATTTATCAGAAAGGCCTGGACGTATCGTCAGGACTAGTGTCAAATGCCAGCTTCTTGAATACGGTTACCTTCAGCAGGTGCTACTGTGCTGCAGACTGGAAGTCTGTCGCCTGTGTACCTGCTCTTTCTTAAGAGTCGATTCCTTAACTGCAGACTCAAAATACACATTCCCATATCAGTGGGAATTTTTCCCAGCTTGACAAGTATTATGGTTAGCCTTTGACGTACAACCGTAAGGGTCTAAATAGAGTCTATTCTTCCCTCGTCTGAAAGGACGCTTTGTGCCAAGGATTCATTAAAACTCACCACACAGCTTCGTAAATGGTGCTAAATAATGAACAGTCGATTTAACTGAAAAAGCTTCTGGAGCTATTAAATTAAAGGAGAAGTCCAGTGTGGGCTCAATCTGCCAGAAGGAAATTTGACCTTAAATTTTATCTTCTTAGTTTAACTTGGTATATAGCTTCCAACTTATGGGAAACACTTGGTAAAAGTTGGAAATTGTTGGAACCGATTTCAATGAACACAGTGGTTAAAAAGACGGTTACAATCGTTTTTAATGCTCATTTTCTACCGTGTGTAACAATAGCCCTGGGTGAAATGCTGTAAATGTGATCTAATCGCCCGACGGGTATGACATGCCCAGTGGACGCTCTCCAGCGGGTGATACCACTATGTAAACAGCTCTATTTTGCAGAAAGCGGCGATTTGTTTTTCCCAAGGGTCTGGCTATCCTTGCCAGTGCACCATGGCAAGGTGATGTACTGAAATCATTCACTGTTGAAGAAAGTGGAGCATTTAAAGGGAAACTGCAACCAGCATAAACTCCCTTTATCATGTAAATAGTAGTGAGAAAAAAAGACAGTGAAACTGATAGCACTGATCTAATTATCTCAGCCCAATACAGCGAAGCTACTGAAAGAGACTCACAGAAAGGCTGACCTTCGAGCACAAAAACTGGGAGAAAACAATAAGAACCTTAGCAACAGTATAAAACGCGCTTCTTTTCCCGTACAAAGAGCGATTTTATGAGCATTTTTGTGTTCTCATTTACATAGACGATTTTTAAAGTGTGTTTTTATCGTTAGTTACCCGGTTGACTAAAATATGACTATATTGATTTAAAATTCATTAATATACAGTATTAATTTATTAACCCAAACACTAAAGTTTAAAATAATCGATATATGTAGATATGGATTATCAGGGTTTTTTTCTGCGAATGATCATTGTAACAGCAATAAATAAATAGTGCTTCCCCAGGGAAACAGATGCAGCAAGTGCCCTTTGCGCCTTTAGTCTATATTTCGAATATTTATTTAACCGCAGTGTAAATAAATTGTCTCTATTTTATTGACTATGTCAAACACTTCCTTACCGCGTGCTAACGTCCTGGTGGTTTCCCATCAATTTGATCCGATGAAAATGACATCATCAGTGAAATATCTGACATTTTGGCTGTTCTAAATTCAAAGTACACTCTCTATTGTATTGAGGGCCAGAGGTGACTGACACTTATAGACAACTGTCAAATGCTACAGGAGGCATCAAGTTGTTTTCCAATTCAGAAAAGCGCACTATTAAGCAACTAGCGACATCATTTAAGGACATAGGATTCTTTTATAGTTACCTACAGGTACATGATTTAATCCTCCTCCTCCTTTATTAGTGTCAATTGTTATCAACTCGAACCACCCCTTCCCAGTCACACACATACACATGGCATTAAGCAACCTGAGTATTTTAGGTCACAGTGCGCAACCCTGGTCATATACCCTTTTAGTGACAATTTTAAATTGGTGAATATTAAAGTGCTTACAAAATGATTAATTCTGACAGGTTACTATTAATAGGTGATCACTTTCCCAAAACATCTATTTGAGTTGTTGTGTAAAGCAGTTAATCACATAAAATTATGATCTGATTTTATAAAGTTAATTAAACTGATGCATGTGATTTTTGGTCCTAATTGATAGTTTTAGAGGAAATCATTATACAGATGTTCAGGTTGTGACTGTTGATGAATTATAACTGTTTCAGCATTCCACAAAACATACTGAGTAAAAATGTTAATTTACTAATCAGCTCACGCGGTCAAGTACATGAGCTATGGTTAAGAAGGGAAGCAAACAGCTTATCTGATATATTTAGAGAATAAGAGTGAACAAGCAGTCAATCTGAGTAAAGAAATAGAGAGAGCAACTTAATATTATTTAGACGACCTGTTGTAGTTGCATTTTGAATCTGAGACATGATTCTTCACTGGTTCTAAAGACTACAATAAGTTTATAATGTGCCTTGAGAAAAGGTAACAGAATTGCTTGCATTTGTAAAGCTTCAGCCCAACAGTACACATAGACTTAAAGACCTCAAAATTACTCAGGTCAGGCCAGGGTCACCACAGTAAGAGTACACAACATTTGCATGGATGAAGGTGGAAATACCACTTTGGACCAATGTCTGGTGGCACCCTCCAGCCCGGGCATATCAGAAACTCCAATATCTATATGGGCATGGAAAGTGGGGGTGTGGAATGGTCCCCAAGTTCCCTGAGGAGCTGGGCTGATCCATACAAATCATTAATGTTTATGAATTTAACAAAAGAAATTTAGATGGGGGATGTTCCAGGTCATTTGTCTGTATGGCCCACACACGCCTTTGTGCCTCTCCCACCCCATGTCCCCAACCCCCCATCACATAGTGTACAAACTGCCACTGAAGCAACAGTGATGAATGAGCATCGGGAGCGGGAATTTCAGCTTATAGAGTCTCCATTTCCTGGCCAATATCTGCTTTGTGATGTGCACTGGAAAACTCCCAGAAAATAGAAAGAAATAGAGACATGGTGCTCAAGCCACCACTCCCTCCTAAATATCAAAAATAAATCCCTAAAAATCAACAGAACTACAGAAATAAACCTGAGACCTACGCAGTGCCTAGAATAGCACCCTTCCTGAAACCAGAGTGCTTGCAATTATTCCCTCCCTGAAATCCAACAGAGTGCACACAGCAGCCTCCCTGAAACTCCACAGGATGCCAACCACCAAGATCCATGGACCGAGTATAGTGACCGGCGTTCACTTTCCAAGACTTTTCCCAGGCACTCTGTGTCAGGAAGTTATGCTCCAGTTATGAAACTTTGGATGAGTATTGTTTGCTGCTGCAGCCAAATCTCAAGCAAGGTGCACCAGTGCAGCTCAATTTGTACAATGTTTTCATACAAATTACTGAGAGGGCTTGCAAATTTTTCAAAAATACTCTATTCCCCCAGGTGGTGGGACTATTAATTGTTACATGAGTTGTGTTTCCCAACTGTAAATCCGCGAGTTTTATATTCACCACAAAGACTTCCATTCCCTAAATATGATCGGCACAGCTTCCCGCACATTAATTCATGACATGCTGTGTGCTTTCCTGATGCTTTTGTTCTCCGTCACTACACTGTCTTAGCTGTAACAGTAGATAGAATGGGTAGAGTGGTTGCTGGATTATAAGGGGTAGTCTCCATTCCTATGGCACATGATACCTCTCTATAGGACCACCAATGCTGCAGTGGAGCATGATAATATGAAAAAAGACTAAGACTTGAGCAAACCATGAAGATACTTCAAGGAAGGTTTCAATGTTTGGCTGGGTCCGGGTGTGCCATGCAGTACTTGTGCAACATTATACCTGAATTATCATAGCGGTGTAGTATGTGATTCACAATTTTGTAATCAGGAAAGGGCTGATGGTATAAAAATCAGAAAATGCTGGAATGACTCAGCAGGTCTGGCAGCATCTGTGAAGAAAGGAACAGAGTTAACATTTCAGGTCTGTGATCTTTCAACAGAACTGGGAAAAGTTGGAAATGTAATAGGTTTTGAACAAGTGAAAGGGGATGGGGTGGGAACATTAACAAAAGGGAAGGTAAATGATAGGGTGGAGGGCAAGACAGATAAAATGACAAAAGGTTTCATGGTGCAAAACCAAAAGGAGTTTTAATGAGACAAGCAAAGAAACAAAAAATATATCTAGAGGAGGTGTGAATGGCAGGATGGCTGCTGTCCAAACTGTTATTAGTATGAAGTTTGTAAGATTATTATGTTTTGAGATGGTCTCTTTAATTTAGTGTAAAATGGAGGAATAAAGGGGTCATGTGACTTGCTCTGAATTCTGCTAACGAGAAGCCTGTGTATTAAAGGCCAAAGGTGGGCCAAGATTGCTTTGCTGGGAAGAAGGTGCAAGATATTCACAACTGCAAACAATGATCCAAGCAGCTATGCTAACTGTGGATAGATAATTCATCGCCATGTCCCAGGTATGGGTTAGGAATATCAGGTTTTGTAAATAGTTACACTTAAAACTGCCTATTTAATTCCAAAAAGCATCGACTTGAGGATCTAGAGGATATCTAATTAACATTTCTACCTGGATACAAGGCCTATGTGATTCACATTGCTGTTGAGCTGGGCTTTGAGGGGGAAGGGTCCATAGGAAACTATTGTAGGATCAGATTGCTGGTTTTCCTAAAAATATCGCTGAACCCCCCCCCAGACGATGTCAGTCTGCAAGAATCCAAAAGGGAGTAGAGAGGCAGAGGCAGCAAGTCTGTATTGTTCACCATGCAAACTGCAGGTGCAGTTTGTGCTCAGATTTAAGAGGCCAAAGTCATGAGGGTTTAAACAAAGCTGGAAAATTGGCCTAGCTTTCGCTAGAGCAGTGATCTTCACTATTTTTCAAGCAAGGGCCGCTTTAGCAAAAAACCTGCAATGTGAGAGCCACATCGACTACTTTACTAAATTATCATTGCTTCCTACTCCTTTGTGATATAATGTTACGGAGCGACGTGGGTAACTAAAACAAAACCACATATTGGGCAGAATTTTCTGCCTACTGGGAGTGCGGGTCCGACCCAATCTCCGGCGGGCGGGGAGCCGATCCCCGCCGGAGAAGCAGGCCCTGCCGCCATTTTAAGTGAGTGGGCCAATTAAGACTATGCGCTTCCTGTGCGGGCGGGGGGGCATTCCCCAAATGCGAGAGTGCGCTCTTTCGCACATGCGCACGAAAGAGCTCACATCTCCCTGAGGCTAAGTGGTGCCTCAGGGAGATCACTTACACTTGTACAAACATTAAACATGGAAATATAAAAAAATCCTTAACATGTCCCCCTCATGTGACAATGTCACACGAGATGGGACATGTTCATGAATTTTATTCAAATTTATTAAAGTTTTTTAAACCCTACATGAAACCTCATCCCGCCGGTGGATGAGGTTTCATGTTTTATCTAGTTCCCGCCGGGGCTCCTGGCCTGCCCACCAACCTTAAGGTTGGATGGGCAGGTCCTTTAATTGTTTTAATTATCCTGTCAATAGCCTCAATTGGCCATTGACAGGTGGGCGGGCAGACAGCTGATCACGCTGTCCTCCTGCCTTCCTGAAGATTTAAATGGGGCGGGATGACATTGGGGGTTCCCCCCAACCTCATTCCCTGTCATTTTGCACGTCGGCGAGTGGGCCCCACCCCCTGCTCACCGACAGCAAAATTCAGCCCATTATATTTAAAAATAAATACGCATGTATTTATTTAAAGTTGTGTTTGCATTCCTGAAAATCGTGACATTAAGTGAAACAACTTTAAGTGAATCATTTGTTTCCATAGGAATCAATGTTAGGTTCTGTAGAAACTTCCTTATTAGTAAAAAACAATTTAAACATTAAAGCCTGTAAGTTGTAATATTCTACATTGCTCAATTCCTACATTGGTAAATGAAATAACTTTAATATATTTAAACTTACTTTATTTTAAAAGAAAAATGTAACTTTCTATTTAAATTACCTCCTGCCTGCCACCAATGCTGCTTCCTGAACCTCCTGCTCTCTAATCCTCCTGGTCACTGCAGGTCATCCTCCTCCCCAACCCTCAGCATTGTGGTCTCTCCCCCTTTGAGTTGGGGCCTCTTCCCCCTCTCTGACCCACCCTCTTGCAGAACCTCCTACTTCCTGACTCACCCTTTTGCCGCTTCTCCTGGACTTGCATCCCCATTCAAGATTCCGCTGCAACTCAGAGTTCAGGGGTAGGCCACAACTCGGAGTTCAGGGAGCGGCGAGAGGCTGCTTCAAAGTGGCACCAGGCCAGTCACACGGGAAACGACATTAAAACAAATCTCACAACACTCAATGAGACTACAGGAAAGGGAGAGTCAGGGAGTGTTGGGGAGCCGCAATTAGTGAGGGTGGGAGCCACCACTGGCTCATGGGCCTTACAGCAAAGAACAATGGGCTAGAGGGAGAGATCTCCAGGGTAACACACACTGTGAAAGTCAGTTCAGAGATTGCAGGTTATCCAGCTGGAAAAGAAAAAGGAACTAAGAATCACTTTGGACTGGTTCCTAGAAAATGAGATGCCCACTTAAGGGACAGAGTAACAGTGAAAGGAAATTTTGGTCATTTTAAACGTTAAATGGGGGACCTTTACTGTAGTTTAGAGTACAAGTTGCCTGCTAAAATAGTGTTTAGTCAATGTTGCTTCTAATTTATGTGTTACAGTAAAAGTCTTAAAACTTGAAATCTTGTGTGATCCTTTCAGCCATTCACTGGAAGATTGAATTTCTTTTTAAAAGTTATCAGTCTACAATGGGGATTATAAAAAATTGGGGGTCCTTGAGGGATTTTGAATCCACAGGCTGAGATGAATACACTGGAATTTGCTCGAGTTTAAGCAAACAAGATTTCACATTGACTTTTGCTGTATTCATTGGAAGTTAAAAAGGCTTCCTCTATTGCAGAAGCATTCATTGAAAGAGAGGACTTGTCTTCGAGTGCCTTGCAATAATTAGTAAAGGATAATTTGAAGGCAATTGCAGAAAAGTTGGAAATAGATTTGAAAGTAGGGGTGCTAAGAAGGCTATAATTGGTGCAGTATTGTCTCAACATCTGAACCTTAAGGAATGAAAAAGTAATTCAAATAAAACACAGGGTGAGTTAGCCAGGATTCAGTTATAATGAAGCAACTCAATTTGCAAAGAGGTAGAGAAAAACAAGAAGTGAACTCAAAAGAGAAATAGAAGAAAGGGGAAAAGGGAAATGTGAAAACTTGAATTAGAATTCCAAAGAGTATAAGAAAAGGAATTGCAAACAGACATGAAAGCCAACAAATTTGAACTGGAGAGAAAAAGCCTTCTATTACACAAACAGGGAATAGTAGACAGACTTGACGATGAGTCAGCTTTAATTCCTGGTTTGATTTGGCGAGGAATATTTGTTTAGTGCCTAAATTCAGTAAGGAAGGTGGTGCAATGTATTTTGTCTCATTTGAAAAAATTGCTATAAAGTTATAATGGTCTAGAGGAATTTGGATGATTTTGTTTCGGGGTGTTTTGGTAAGGAAAGCATTGAAGTTTATTCGACCCTTTCAGATGAATAGCCAGTGGATTATGAAATAACGTTAGGACTGCTGTGTTTAATGCATATGGGTTAGTTCCAGAAAGTTTAGGAATCTGTGGAAGAGACAGAATCAAACTTTATGGAATTTGTCAGAGAAAAATAAATTATATTTCATTGATGGCATAGAGCAATGAAGACTGAGCAATATTTTGCAAACCTTAGAGAGCTGTTATTCCTGGAAGAATTTAAAAATAGTATCCTTTAGGAATAAGAACCCACCTGGAAGACCATGATGTTTCTAAAAGAAGAGAAGCTGCTGTCATGGCTGATGATTACAAATTATCTCACAAACACAAAGGTGGTACCAAAACTTTGTTTGAAACCCACACAGAAACTGGAGGGATAAGAGAAGTGATAATGAACCTCACTAATTACCATGAGGGGGTGGCAGAGATAAAATGACAGATGCTTCTCAGAGTAGTAAAAAGATAGGGGGATAAGTGTGAACCAAGGGGGCCAACATGTTACTTTTGCCATAAGACACGGCATGTAAAAGCAGGTGGCTGGAAATAAAGAGCTAAGCCAGTGGCTTTGTAGGTGTGTCTAGTGTTTTTCCAGAAAATGCTGTACCATTGAGTGAAGCTTGTTACAAACCAATACCATCTAATGTATTTACAGTGGATGTAAATCAGAACATAGAAGATTATGGGAGTTTTATGTTTGAGGATGAAGCAACTCCATTTTTGTCTGATAAAGGGGTCAAAAAGGTTGTTATTCTTAGAGCTGCAGATCAGCTCAATACCTGATGTTAGCAAAAGATGAAATCCTCTCCAGAAGGTTTGCTAAATAAGGGTGCTATAGGGCATTGATTGAAGTTGTTTACCTGTTCTATTTTGTAGATGAATTTAAACTGTGCTTTAGTCAGTGGTTCAGTTAGGAAAATAGGAACAGGAGAAGGCCATTCAGCCCATCGAGCCTGCTCCGCCATTCAATACGATCATGGCTGATCGAACACTTCAATGCCTTTTACCTACATTATCCCCATAAATCTTTACGTTATTGTTCAGAATCTATCAATCTCTACCTTAAACATACTCAATGACTGAGCTCCCACAGCCCTCTGGGGTAGAGAATTCCAAAGATTCACAACCCTCTGAGTAAAGAAATTTCTCCTCATCTTGGTCCTAAATGGCTTCCCCCTTATATTGAAATTGTGTTCCCTGCTTCTAGATGCCCCAATCAGGGGAAACATCTTACCTGCATCAACCTTGTCTACTCCTTTAAGTATTTTGTAGATTTCAAAGAGGTCACCTCTCATTCTTTGAAACTCTAGAGAAGACAGGCCTGGTTTGCCTGTTATTGTGGGAGTGATGACTAAATTGCCTATTAATGATATTAACGTTATCTTGGAGAACAATCTAGCTGAAGACTATGTGCTGCCTCCAGACGTTTCCACAAAATCCACTGAAGTTGTTAAAGATAAGGATGTATCAGCAAGATCAATGGATTTGGAGAAACACACATGCCTGTCTCTGAATTTGTTGTAAAGAACAATGGTTTGACTCAAGAGGTCTCCAAAGAGCCAAAAGCTGAGATTTCTGAAAAAGACACAGCGACCTCAGACTGACAACAAAGAGTTAAAAATAACTAGAAAATAATTGAATTTGTCTGAATTAAGTCTGCCTGCGGACTCTAAACTGCAGGTGTCAAAGCAGAATACAGGAGCAGTGTTCCAGGCAGGTGGTGAAGTAAACAGAGACAATGGCCGGGATTTTCCATGCTCGTTGATGTCAGGCGTGTTCGGTGGCATAAGCAGACACTATGGCGCGATCGGTTTCACAACGGCATGAAGCCAGTTTGCAATCATTCGCTCAGCCTGCCAATGGCGGGACGCGTTTTCCACCATTGGAAGCTGGGAACTTCATTGTAATACCATATCATCCCCCCGCCGCTGGATCGTCCGCCCACATCGGTGGGAAAACACGGCGACGTGTTTCACAACAGTACATCTAAGGCATGCACTTGGCGAGCTGCACTTTGCCCAGGACTTCAAAGTTTGCTTGCCTACCTTGCACTCACAGTCGTCAGCGCCAGGATTCACAGACAGCACCACGTCACTTTTAGGGGAGCTCACAGGCAGGACTCTACCTACCAGATCAGCCATATGTGGGTGGCATTTCAATGGCTGCAGGGCTAGGGCTTGCTTGGGGAAGGAGGAGAAGTGGCCTAAGGCAAGGGAAGAGGCTGCAGGATGAGAGCTATACTGCGGAAGGAGGGTATCCCAGGATGTGTGTGGGGGAACATGTTTATCTGAGCAAGTGGCCTTAAGATGGTGAGGGCTGAGGAGGCAGTCTCTAGAGGAGATGAGGCCAGATGGAGATGTGAGGGTATGTGTGTGAGAATGGGTGGTGATGTTCCTTCATACGCCACTGAAGGTGTGATGGGCTTGAGTGTGTGAGTTTAGAGTGATGAGATGGTTGCCTGGCAGCATGGATGAGATCTTCTAACTGCATTGGATGACAAACCTCTTCTGTGCAGCATTGGCACTGATCACCACTGCCATCGCCTACCAAGCTGAAGTGGTAATGTTGCTGCCCTTCCTGTGGCCAGAATGGGAGTAGAGGACATCACTGCAGGCCTCCACGGCAACCAAAAGGCACTCGAGGGCTGCAGCCTTCTTGACTTTCGGGGCCATGTCTTCTTTGCAGCAGTCCGGGGCTGGATGCTCTGAGCGCGGCTGTACTTTAAATATGGTGCCTGGCGTGATGAAGCGGTGAGATGATGGTGTGGCAGGCAAATCAGACCCCGCCCACCATCAAAACAGCATATATCCCAGGAACGCATAATTGATTGGTTTGGAATGACATCGCGTGAAAAGCCACCATTTTGGCCAGCAGGTAAAGCATGGTTTTTCCACCGGCTAACGTGCTTAGTGCAAATCTGGGGTGATTCTGCCCAATGTTTTAAAACAAAATGACTTAGCTGTAACTAATGCTAATACCATGGAACTGCAAAGACAAGTTCAAATTTTGGAATATAAATTAAAACTTCAGAAGGTTGAAGCTCATTGCTCTTGTGGAGGGAAGTTGATAAAGTTCATGCTGATTGGAGAAAAGAACTTAAAAGAATTCATGAATTGGCTAAAAAAAATGAGTCTCAGGATTTCCTAACTGATCATCAACATGACCTTAATGAGATTCTTAAAGCAGCAAAGGAGAACTCTAATCCTGCATTTAAATAAGAGAAGGATGATTCAGCTGTTTGGCTGACTGAGACTTTTTTTACTTGGCCTGGGCAATAAAAAACCTGCAGCCATGAAAGAGATCTGGAATTAAAACCTAAACAAATAGGTTCATAGACTATGTTTAGAAGTCAACATCCTGTTGACGATATAATGTCTGATTCTAAAGGAGAGCAACAGGACATATTGAAGCCACATGAGCAGAGGAGGTGTGTCAAAGGATTTCATTTTGATTTACAGCTTACACTTAATGAAATTCAAAAATCACAGGGATTGTCAGCAAGCAACAGTATGTTTCTTGACAAAGTTATCCAGACTGAACCAATTACGAGTTTTTTTAACCAAAGGCATAGAAATTTGGGAAATTTACTCAACATGAGAAAGGAGATTTACTGTGACGCATGACAGAATGTGAACTTGCCAGTAGCAGAATTAACTCTCATGTGGAAGAGAGCTGGAGCTCTAAACATCTACATAAATTGAACTTGGCCTCCTAAATGTTGAACACATTTAGTTGATACAGGTTCAACATTGTGATGCTGCCAATACAGACTGTTTAATGGCAAAATGTGACAACATGGGGTGGGGGGGGTGGGGTGGCGGTGAAGGGAAGAACATTTCTTGTGCTGTATATAGCAAGTTAGTTGTTAAAATGTCTACAATGTTATAAGTTGTTATGTTTTGAATAGTGTTTTAGAGAACTCATCACTTCAGTGATGAATTTTCATCTTTTGGGGGAAGGTGTTGCAAATATAAGTTTGTAAGATTGTTGTGTTTTAGGACTGTCACTTTAGTTTAGGGTATGATGCAGGGGCTCATGTGACCTGTGAATCTGCTTACAACAAGCCTGGGTGGCTTGGTTGTTAAAGGTTAAAGGGAGTCCAGAAGGCTCTATAGTGCCTATCAGGTGATTAGATCACCTGATTTTGCCTAGCTCAAAACCTATTACGTTTCTAGTTTTTCCCAGTTCTGATGAAAGGTCACAAACCTGAAGCATTAACTCAGTTTCCAGTCCTGCTGAGTATTTCCAGCATTTTCTGTTTATATTTCATATTTTCAGTATCTGCAGTATTTTGCATTTTTATTCAGGGTGATGGTAGATGTCTCAGAGAATACTAGAAAGCCTGATGATAATACTGCTGATGCTCCTGACCTGGCCTATTAAGACAGGAAGCAAGTGCAATGGCATTGTCTGCTTGATTTCCAGGAGAGCTCTGACAGAATTATTCAGCATGCTTGTGAGGTAGTCCAAAACTTATAGGTAAAAGGGAAGAAAAGAAAGATTTGTATTTATATAACATTTTTCATGACCAATGGATGTCTCAATGTGCTTTACAGCCAGTGAAGTAATTACTGATGTTTAGCCACTGTTATAATGTAGGAAATGCAGAGAGTAGGGATAAATATGCCTTTTGGGTTGGCAAGATGTGAGGAGTGGAGCACCACAGGGATCAGGGCTGAGGTCTCAACTATTTACAGTTTATACCAATGACTTGGATGGAAGTATGGTTGCTAAATTTTTTAATGACACAAAGATAGGTAGGAAAGTAAGTTGTGAAGAGGACATAAGGAGTCTGCAAAGGGACATAGATAGGTTATGTGAATGGGCAAATATTTGGCAGGTAGAGTATAATGTGGGAAAATGTGAACTTGTCCACTTTGGCAAGAAGAATAGAAAAGCAGCATATTATTTAAATGGAGAGAGATTACAGAACTCTGAGGTACAGAGGGATCTGGGAGTCCTGGTACATGAATCAGGAGAAGTTAATGTGCAGGTACAGCAAGTGATTAGGAAGGCAAATGGAATGATTTTGCAAGGGGAATGGAATATAAAAGTAGGGATGTTATGCTACAGTTGTGCAGGGTGTTGGTGAGGCCCCATCTAGAGTATTATGTGCATTTTTGGTCTCCTTATTTAAGGAAGGGTATAAGTGCATTAGAAGCAGTTCAGAGAAGGTTCACTCAACTGATACCTGGGATGGGGGTGTTATCTTATGAGGAAAGGTTAGACAGGTTGGGCCTGTAGCCATTGGAGTTTAGAAGATTGAAAGGTGATCTTATTAAAACATAAAATCCTGAGGGGACTTGACAGGGTGGATGCTGAAAGGATGTCTCCCCTTGTGGGAGAGACTAGAAATAGAGGCACAGTTTAAAAATAAGGGGTCTCCCATTTAAGATGGAGATGAGAAGAAATTTTTTCTCTCAGGTGGTCGTGCATCTTTAGAATTCTCTTCCCTAGAGAGTGGTGGAGGCAGGGCCATTGAATATTTTAAAGGCAGAGGTAGATAGATTCTTGACTAACAAGGGAGTCAAATGCTCTCAGGATAGGTGGAATGTGGAGTTGAGGCCACCATCAGATCAGCCATGATCTTACTGAATGACGGTGCAGGCTCAAAGGGCTGAATGGCCTACTCCTGCTCCTAATTTGTATGTTTGCATTTAAGTGCAGCAGTGATTTTGCGCATAGAAATATCCCCCAAACGGCAGACTGCTAATGACCAGATAATCTGCTTTTGTGAGGTTGATTGAGGGATAAATATTAGCAAGGACACCGGGGATAACTCCCCTACTCTTCTTTGAAATTGTGCCATGGGATCTTTTACTTCCAGCCAAGCAGGCAGATAGAGCCTTGGTTTAACATCTCATCCGAAAGACAACATCTCCGACAGTGCAGCACTCTGTAGGCACTGCACTGGCATGTCAGTTTTGATTTTGTTACTCAAGCCTTTGAACCCAAAACCTTCTGACTCAAAGGCAAGAGTGCTACCAACTGAGCCACAGCTGACACTCTAAAGGTCGTAAGCTCATAAACATAAGATAGTCACTAATAAATCTGATAGGGAATTCAGGAGAAATTTCTTTATCCATAGAATGGTAAGAATGTGGAATCTACTACCGCAAGGCATAGTTCATGAAGCAAATGGCATAGATCAAATCAAGGAGAATCTAAATAAGCACATGAGGGAGAAAGGAATAGAATTTTCCAGGTAATTCTGTTTTTGTTTTGGATTTCCAGCATCCGCAGTAGTTTTTTGTTTTTTATACTGGCAGTGTTAGATGAAGATGGGTACGAGGAGGCTAAATGCCAGCATAGACCAGTTAGACCTGTCCCTGTGCTGTGTACTCTCTGTTACTTAATGTAACCGTCATAATTGAATAGAGCAGTGTTATTTTGAAGTATCAGCCTATCAAACATCTGGTGACTCTCGCCAAACTTTCAATTGTCTATGTGAAATCTTTGCTCCTCACAGCTAATCATCACATCATAATCCAGACTCTAACATCTATTTCCCATTGAAAAGAACAAAATATCAAGCAGGCCTCACGTCAGAGAGTCCAATGATTTATTACAAATATTTACCAAAACATCACTTGATTGTAGCAGTGTATACACCCCTTGTGACTACCCAAGTATTTCTGTGCCCCACTGTTACACTTTTTCTGCATACCACCTAAAGGCTTAGGGTCTGAAATGTAAACAGCTGCTGCAAAATATTATGAACCTTTTTGGCTTATGGCCCTTCTGAGGACACATTAAGCCTTTGTCATGAGTCCCTTGGCAGCCTGGTCCTGCGAAGATGATGGCTTCCATGGTGAGCTGATGGAGTACTCCTCTATGCTGCTACCTGAAGGAATGCAGCCTCTGAGGCATGTAAGCCATTTGTATATGCTTCAGAAGCTGAAATATCATTCCTTCTCAAGCAATGATCTAATAACCATTTTCTCATCTATTATTCTCTCTGTATTGGAATACAGGGCACCCGAGTGGTCGCACGGAATCATAAAGCAGCAATGTAAAGCCATTGAAAGTATTCAGAAAAGGGTTTCCAAACTCATTCTTGGCCCTAATTACCATAGTTCCTAAGATGCCTTATATGATGTGGTCTGGAGATACTCAAGAACAGACACAATCAACGTTATCATTTTCATGAGATTGCTGCCAAGATCCAAACTTCACTACTAGATCAGACAGATCTCACAGTGGCTACCAGGTATGGAACTCAAAACAGCCAACTGAATTAAGATGTAAAATGACAAGATTTAAGAATTGTCCATATCTCATCCGCGCAACAAACAATCTCGGATAAAAACAGAAAATGGTGGAAAAACTCAGCAGATCTGGCAGCATTTGTAGAGAGAGAAACAGAGTTAACATATCAAGTCCGTATGTCTCTTCTTCAATCTCGAATGACTGTTTAACTTTGAAATAAAAACAAAAAGCTAAAAGCTACTGCGGATGCTGGAAATCCAAAACAAAAACAGAATTACCTGGAAAAACTCAGCATCGGTGGAGAAGAAATCAGTTGACGTTTCGAGTCCTCACGACCCTTCGGCAGAACTGAAGTATAGTTAGGAGAGAGGTGAAATATAAGCTGGTCTAAGGTGGGGGGCGGGGGGAGAGAGAAGTTGAGGGTGGGGTGGTTGTGGGGATAAGCAAGCAGTGATAGGAGAAGATAATCAAAAGATGTCACAGACAAAAGGATCAAAGAGGTGTTGAAGGTGGTGATATTATCTAAGAAAAGTGCTAATTAAGAATGGAAGGCAGGATACTCAAGGTACAGCTCTAGTTGGGGTGGGGTGGAAAGACTAACAAAGTTAACAAAGACTAACAAAGACTAACAAAACTAAATCTAAAACTAAAACTTTGTTAGTCTTTCAACCCCACCCCCACTAGAGCTGTACCTTGAGTATCCTGCCTTCCATTCTTAATTAGCATTTTTCTTAGATAATATCACCACCTTCAACACCTCTTTGATCCTTTTGTCTGTGACATCTTTTGATTATCTTCTCCTATCACTGCTTGCTTATCCCCACAACCACCCCACCCTCAACTTCTCTCTCCCCCCGCCCCCCACCTTAGACCAGCTTATATTTCACCTCTCTCCTAACTATACTTCAGTTCTGCCGAAGGGGCGTGAGGACTCGAAACGTCAACTGATTTCTTCTCCACCGATGCTGCCAGACCTGCTGAGTTTTTCCAGGTAATTCTGTTTTTGTTTAACTTTGAACCCTGATAACATAAGGACCTAATCTGATGATCAGTACATCATTCAATTCTGTTCTTTTTTCAGTCACTTTTAGTATTTTATATTTTACTTGGAATGATAGATTGTAAAACTTATCTCCATTTAGCCCTTGACTGTGACAGAAGTTGTTTTTGAAATAAATAAACCTCTGACAACACAAAAATGTACACCAGGTTCTCACCTGGTCCTGGGAGCAAGATTCTGGTTCAGGTCAACTGGCAGGACAATGAACCTCACACACTCAGAAAGTCCCTTACGTCCCTGGGAGACAACCAACTGAATATCCTTGAATCCCTTTGAAATGTTGCTCTGTATACTTTGCAAAGCAATTGATATTAACTTCTCCAGAAAGTCCTCATAGCAGCTGCATTCCTTTGTTCAATTTGAGTAGACTGGCTTTGCTGGGTAGTTTATGAAGTGGGGGAGCCTTTACCGATGCTCTAGTAGCTGCAAATTTCTCAAGGCTGCCCTGTTCTGAGTGGAAACCATCTTGGATTTTGGTGCACTACAGAGCAGTGAGCTCCACCACTATTCCACCCATTTGTTGCACATCTAATGGGGACCCAGCGTGACATTTAAAATCACCAGAGGCAGCTCCCTGAAGGCTGCCAGGAGTTGGTGAGGACCCTCAGGGAGCTCTCCAGGAGAGACTGTAAAAACTTTCAGCAGTTATGGCCTCAGCACCCACTGGGCATGCCAGGCTGGAGGGCAATGCCAGTGGGCACTCTGCCCCCCGCTTCACAGATGAGCGCCTGCGCACTCTAGTGGAGGCAGTGAATGCCAGGCAGGACATTCTCATGCCACGGGGTGGCAAGAGGAGGCCACCACACCAGACAAAGAAGGACTGGATAGAGGTGGCAGCCTAGGTCAGCGGGCATGACGTTGTGAATTATTTCTGGATCCAGTGCCACAAAAAGTTTAATGATCTTCTGCGCTCAGCAAGGATGAGTACCGAGTTGGCGTGGTAATGTGTGCAGATGTCATGGTGCTCAGGGGTGTAAGATTCAGAGTGACCAAAGGCACATACACCTGTGCCGGCCAAGGCTGGGAGATGTGGCCACTAGCTTTGGGGGAATAGAGAGGTGGGATGTGCAAATCTGACACGCTCCAACCCAGTCCTCCAGTGAGGGGGGAGGGGGTTGGCGTGGGGGGTGCGAGGCTGGTATGGTGTTGAAGGTAGGGGGTGGACTAATGAGTACACTTTTTTCCAAATAGAAGAGAAGCCATAATGTCATGAAGCACAGACAAACGGGTGGCCAATCTGCTCATATTGAGCAAATTTGAGATGGATGCCCTAGAGTTAGAGTGCTAACATGGAGCACTGTCCTTAGGTCACGGAGAGGCAGGGGTCCTGGAGGAAGGTAAGAGCCCAGTGGACAGATGCAAGACTGGCAGAGAGTGCAAACAATGTAGGATCATCTCATCTCAAATGAGAAGTTCTAAGCAAGAGTCCCCAGTGATCCAGCAATCACTATGCCACCATATCCCACCAGTTGGCCATAGCCTCACCAGCCCACCTAGCATGCACATTGATGATGTGGTGATTGATAATACTGGTGTATTGTCTTCCTCCCTCAAATGAGCCATCCTCCAGAGGCTGTCGGCACCCCAGGAACCCTCCCTTGCCACCTGAGGAGGAGCCACATGCAGACCCACCAGCTTTACAACCTCTCTCACTACCAGGTACCAACGCAGATACAAGCATGTCAGTGGGCATTAGTTTGTCAGCTCAGATGGTAATGCACTGTGGGGAAGACATGGCACACTCACATGATGAGCTGGTGGAGGCATAGAGTGCCCAGGGCACCAGCTGTTGAAGACTGTTGGAGGCTAGGATGATGCTGAGTCTGAGGCAGATGATAAGCCTCTGGAGTGGCCATCAGGTTGTAGATGCTAGATGTCTAGCAGGATGAGTGGGAAGATCTGGCGGAGATCCCTGAAGGTCTGCATGCCATGGTCTCTGTCATGGAGGAGTCCATGCGGAGCGTGAGCACTGCGTTGACCTGGAGCTCCTAGTGCACAGCCTCCTCCATTGAGAGAGTGGCAACTCTCATGGAGAGGCAGCTCCAGGAACAGAATCAGGGGTTCCTGGGGTCGCACTTGGACCTGCAAACCCAAACACCGGCTGTGACCTCAGGAGGTCACTGCCAGCATGAGAGATGGATGAGGTACCTGGTATCTCCGCTAGGTGCCCGTCCATCAATGGTGAGCAGGGAAGTCTAGACATACCTCACGCTGGCAGACGAGCAGCCTGTCGTCCCTGTGGGCTCCACTCACAGTGCTCTGGATGAGGGCAGCAGCTCCTCCGACCCACTGCCAGTGACCATGGCATCTGATGAGGCCTTGATGACTGAGGAGTGCCTAGCCATATCATTGCTCACACACTCCCAGACGGGGCCTGCTCAGTCCCCGCCAGCCAGAGGACGACCGCCGAGGTCATCGGGGCCAACACGACAGTAGAGTCAACAATCTGCCTCCAATGCCATTGTCAGCAATTGGGGAGTGGGTTTGGGGGTGGGGTAGGGCTTAAAGACGCAGCACTCGCAAGCGTAAGTTTAAGGCACTGTGAGCACAGGATGGGGTTATCACGGATGACACTCTTTCATTTCGTCAGCGTTATGTATTATTTTTGTGTGACAGCAAACACAAAAAAATGTTATGTTCCGTTTTTGCAACTCTGGAAAAGATATAAATCTAGATGTTTCAATGCCCCCAGTGTCCTTCATGTTTCCCACAGGTTCAGGCCCCATCAGTGCCTTATAATAGACGGCAGGGGCAGCAAACCATAATACAGAGGTTGTGAATCGACACTGGGGTCATGGGATTGCCGCCTCAGAAGTATGTGGTAAAGAGGCGGCACCCTTGCCATGAAATCAAAGCCATGCTTTGGCAGCCTAGTTGAAGGTCTGTAGAATCAAGGCCTCCATGGTGACCCTGCCTCCCTGAAGCCTCCTCATGTCTGCCTCCACATTTTCACCCTGTGCCTCCTCATCAGATCCATCAGTAGAGTCACCCTTTGAGGCCTGTGGAGCTGCCTCGCTATTCTCATCCTCCCGTGGTTCCCCCTTGCCAGTGTCAGATTGTGCAGAGCACAGGAGACAAAGACTATAAGCGACACAGGCTCTGCAGGGTATTGCAGAGCTCACCATGATTGGTCCAGGCATCAAAACCTCATCTTCAGCAGCCCGATGGTCCTCTCAACCACTGACCTTGTGGAGGCATGACTCCTATTGTACCTCTCTTCCATTTCTGCCCTTGGGTGCCGGAGTGGCATCATGAACGACCTTTTCAAGGGATATCCTTTGTCACCCAGCAGCCAACCATTCAGCTGAGCTGAAGCCATGAACAGCCTTGGCACTGGAACGTGCCACAGGATGTATGTATCATGGGAGCTGCCAGGGTACTTTGCACAGACTTGCAGAATCTGTGTCTTGCGATCACATACCATCTACACATTCATGGAATGGAAGCCCTTTCTGTTCACAAAGGCACCTGGCTCACCCGCTGGTGCCTTGATGGCCACATGAGTGCAGTCTATGGCACTCTGGATGCAGGGCAACCCAGCAATTACTGTGAAGCCTTGGCTCGCTCAGCCTGGCTGGCTTTGTCTGTCCGGTAATTATTGAATGCCATGGCCCACTTGAAGAGCGTGTGAGTGACCAGCTTGACACAACAAATCCCTACTGACCTCTGGAAAGACTCAGATGTGAAAAAATTGAGATCTCCTGTGACCTTCAGAGCCACTGGCATTGGGTACCTGCCCAAACAGTTGGAGGTGATCTCCAGCCCAATCATCTGGCATATGGATATCATGGTGTCCCTATGAGGTGGAGCCTCCTTTGGCACTGGACCTCAGACGTGCTGATCCCTGCCTGTACACTCTGCCTGCAGGATAGTGGCGACTTCTGTGGTCCCTTCTGCCTTGCTGTCCTTGCTGGCCCTGCACCTCCTGTGGCTGCACCTCTCCCCCCACAGGTCTCTCCCTGCGATGCTGCCTGTGGGCACCTGGCCTCCTCTCCCGTCTGCCCCTCTCTTCCTCTTCAGAGGAAATCCCACCTCCCAGCGGAGTAAACAATCCCCATTTGTTGACTTGCAGATGGCATTATCTTGTGCACTGAAGGGTGCACTCAGCAGATGTCCACCAAGAGAGTTGGAAACATAAAAGAGTCCTCAAAACAAAGCTAACAAAGTAAATACTTCAGCAGAAACCACAGGGAAAGGTATGAAATCTCAACACTAAAGCAGCAGCAAACTCTCACCTGAACTCCTAACAACTCACATTGCCAATGTTCCGGTCCCCTTTTATCCCACCCTTGGATGAGGAATGTGAAAAAACAGATTGGCTGCCTGCCCGTGTTGCCCGTGTGACGAGCGCTAAATCACTTGGGCAACGTAAAATTGTGTTCAATTGGCTTGTTAATGTGCTTAATTGACCGTTTAATTGTTGGCGGGCATGCTTCTGACTCCCATGCGGGCCCACCGACTGTAATATTGCGTGTGAGCGCAAGGACACCAGGATGCGCACCTGACGTCTTCTTGCGCTGTTCCGGTTGGGCGCGGGCCCACACAATCAATGTAAAATTCTGGCCCTGGTGTCTAATCCCATATTCTGTCAGGGGCCTGGCACTGCCTGTTTTCTTCTCCTGCAGGAGGAATGCATAATGTTAATTCATAGCTGCAGTCTCCAGATCTTGCAGTCATAAGCAGTGAGGATCGTCAAATGGATGGTAGCTGTAATAGGTGTAAGAGATCAAGGCCCTAGGTTGTGAGACTTCAGTGTACTAACACGCATTACAGAGTATGAAAAACTGGAAATAAATACTGCCAAAGGTTATTTTAATGAAAGGAAAGATATGCTATGCCATAATCTAAAGGGAAAGATTTGACTAATGTTTTAATACCAAAGTGCCTTTCTGTAATTCTAATAATGATATTCCACTGCTCTCTTTTTTGTGGCAATAACACTTTCACATTAGGTCTTAAAATAGAAGCTCATCTTCTTTTCTTCCCTTTGGCTCCAGCAAGTTTATTCCCTCTTTCATGAACCAGTTCATCCTTTTGACTTCACAAAGTTCTCTAATTAAGCAAGGTACCCTTTAGTTCCATCCCTTCTGCATTTTCCGATTCATCCCACCACCCCCACCATTGTGTATGCCCCCTGCTAGCAGAACTCCTATCCATATTCTTCCAGCAATATTTAGATGAGCGGACTTCAGAATTTCCAACAAGGTCAGTCTTCTCCCATTCCAATGGGCATAAGTATCACTCTGTCTCATTACAGTAACAGAGTGGGGCCCCAAGAATCTCCAGGCCAGTAACGTGTCAGCAGACACACCAAGAACAGTAATGTACCATTACCAAAAAAGATTAAACTGAAGGAAAAAGGTCTCCATTATGTGGACTTTTGATCTGAGGGTGTCATTCAGGTTTCTCTTGCATGAGGGTGTCTATCCTCACTTGCACTACATTTAGCATTTTACTCAGCCTAGCTCATAACTGACACGTAGGTTCCAAGCACCTGAAGTGCTGCAGGGTTACATTATCGAGCAACGTACACATTGAACATTCCATAGCCTTCAATGCCCATAACATGGAGAGCTGGTGCCCATTGTGCAATGGTACTTCTGATGTTATAGATATATCAGCCGCTCAGTGATCTGCCAATACTTGCTATTCTGTAACTCAGTATTTGGGTTCTTACCTTTCAGATATCCAATTTGCCTACCATGAGCAATGGAAAAATAATTCCTCACAATATCCTTCACACTTTTCTTTTCTCCTGTTTTCCTCCCTACATTTATATATTAGCAAAATCTTTGCTTTATATGATGTCACACTCACATCATACAAACTTATGAGGTAAATATTAAATTATGAAGTACAAACCTGAAATGGACACTTTCCTGTAAAATAAAATGGAGTTGAAAGGTCAAGTGACCTTTCCTTTCCTGCCAATATACATGGAACTGCAAAGACCTGACTTAATCTTCATATCTGGGCCAACTTTGATGAAGTCAATAAAATGCATAGAACCTTTCTGAACATAACTTTGAGAAATCATTAAAATGCAAACAACCCTTTCAGTGGTTAATGGGCTGCACTTATCCAACTAATTTTAATGAACAATACTGTTTGCAGACTCTTCAACTCTAAAGTTGAAATCCAGAAAATGGGTGTGCAAAGGTCTATCTCACTCATCAAGACAGTGTGTGGATGAGCGATCCATTGTCTGATAACGGCCCAGCCACCAGAAACTATTTGTGAGAACAATGGAAAGAGATTTAGTCACCTGACCAAAACTGGGTTTCTGATAAGGAGATTTAATAAGGCATATTTTTGGAACAGACAAATTCAGAAACATCTAGACCAGCAAAGGGAAAATACTCTGCCTACGAAACACTGGTAGACAGAGATTCGGGTTAGCCATGAACTCTCTATCTAAAAAAATCTTTCCACACTGTGCACACTGACTGCAGTAGAATAAGAGAAATCTGCTTCTGTGAATTTAAAACAACAGCGGCTCTGTCCTCCTGAACTTCCAGAGCTTTCCTTCAGTGGACCAAAGAAGGATTACAGGCCTGCATCATTTCAACTCTTCACCCCGGAGAAAGGCAAGTGTGACAAAGAACTCTTGAACTCTTAAGACCTAAACGCATCCAGATACACCCTTCTGCATTCACAACCTTTTCTTGTGTGTGGGTGTATCTGGATGAGTGTGCAAGTGGGTGTAGCTGCATAAATAATCGGGTGTTGAATAGTAAACATTTATCTTTCATTTAAAACTTACGAGAAAACCTGTCATTTGTCTGTCCCTGACAGGTACAGCACTCAGGAAATAAAACATTCTTTTTAAAAACATGCTGTCTTCAGTTGGTCATCTCTCAGTACCTGTCAGTAACAATGATTCTTTCTGTTTCCTAAAACTCTTCTGTTAGTGCCTTAATTTAGTACTTATTTATTTTGACTTATCTCTTCATATTAATTGTTTATTCTGAGTGACCGTTACATTATGCTTTTGGTCCTCATTAGAAGGCAGTGTAATTGAATCTTTTAACATTTTTTGAAAAATAATTGGACATTATTCTTCCTTTTACTAATTTTAGCCAAAAGGTAGTCAGACCAACAAATTACATTTATGTAGCTCCTTCCATATACTAAAACTCACTTTCACAACTAAACAGTGTAATACTATGAATAGAAAGTGATAGCATGTTATGGTCAATTTTTCTCTATGGTTAACTGTTGGGCACCTGACAGGAACAGCACATCCAGAGAGAACACATATTTTTCTCCCCCGGGCTTTCTACATAGGCTGCATGGATTCCAGTACATTGAGGACAGTATGAGAGGTGAATGATCTTGATCTTTTATCCTCTCCTTCAGTCATCTAACCTATTAAGTATCATAAATTAATATAAGTCTGTTATTAATGCTGGAGCTGAAAAACTTCCTTGTATTTAATTTGAAAAAAAATTATACTCACTATCTTTCAGAATTAACTGGATGTTTGAAATCTCTCCACTTTATCCTGCTATGTTAGCTGTTGTACCAGAAGATTGCTGATACTGCAAGTCACCTTTTGACTGTAATATCCATGGCCTTGAAAGAATTGGAGAATTCTGCTCCCTATTTATCTGCACTTTCAGTTATCAGAGGAAGTTAGTGGGGTCAGCTTCAGTCAAAGAGCTATATATGACAAAAAGTGAAAAATAAAAACAACAACTTAACCATGTAAAAGCATTGTAGGCATGTTCTGAGAAAACCATTTTTTTGCATTGATGTATATAGCAGCAATCAATAAATGATAACAGCAACTGGCCTGTAAATGCCATAATGTCTTAAATAAGAGTTATACCACAGTTTCTGCATTAATTCAATATGCTTTTCTGTTATCTTAACTCAGTGATCTGAGAATAATTATAACTTTATCAACTTGTGCGAGATCACCTTGAAGACCTAGGCAGCCTCATAGAACTTAGATTTCATATTAGTTTTAGTTGTGTAAGATACTGCTGGTCCATTCTGTTTAAAGCATATATTCCTGATTGACAATATAAATGTATAAGAATTGAAAAGAGACTGCTATTGAAACCTGTCTGTTCAATCAGATGTGAGCACAGTATTCCACATTTAGCATTGCATTCTATTTAGAGTGGGCACTGTAACTTTTGAATTTCACTCCAGAATGCACAGATTTTGCTATGGCTGTTTTTTTTATAATCAGGATAAACAATTACCATCCCAGGATGTAAGCATAAATAAAGTGAAAGCAAGATAACAAGATGGAGTTTATCCAGGAACAATGAAGCATAATGATAATAATATGACCAGATATGACTCTTTTCCACTTTCATCTCTCTTTCCCATCACATTTTGCTGCAATTTTTGGTTATGAAGTCTTCATCTATTGTTATTTATAATGGTTCTTTTTTTAAAATTGTCTATTTTCTCATTCATTGTACAAAAATTCATGTTTGTTTGATGTTCAAAGTCTGATTCCAGTACTAATTCACTTCTTTAATTGCCATATAGCATGCTAAAATGAACATTGCATTCTTTTTTAAGGTTTCATTCTAGAATAATCCAATAACATTCTTCTATTTTTAAACCTTGGAACCAAGCCTGGCTGCTCTGCAAAAGAAAGAATGCATCAGCCCAAACACAACAGTGGTCGTGTTTGCCTTTGAAGTCTTCTGTGGTTGTTTGGAAAACTTGGTATTACAAGGGTGGTTTCTTCCAAAAATAGGAGCGGTGAGACCAGGAGCTTCCTTTAAAAAGATCCTTTAAACGGGCAGAAGTCATTAATTAACTAACACATTATTCAGCTGACACTTTAATCAATCAGCTTTCTTATTAGTATTCTGCTGATCCCCTGACCCTGTGTCTCTGTACTGTCTGCATGAAGCTGCAGAAAACAGACCACACACCAGAGGAAGGAGATTATTCCTCATTTTATCCTGTATGGGACAAGGGAATGAAGTTGAATGCATGGGGGAAGGGCAAGGCTGCATTTGTTTCTCATTGCGCTCCAATAGCCAGACATTCTGCCAACCAATATACATAACGTTAGTCTTTAAAGTTTAAGGTTGCCACCTTACAAAATCCGCTTCTTGTCTGATTTCCCATCCTTAATTTTTACTATTCTACAGTGAAACTGGAATTAATAGTGGAAGTTTTGTGCAATGCTTTAAGTAATGGCGCTATCCTTTACAAACAACTCATGTTTGTATAACAAATATTGAATAAATTTCTGGCAAGTTTAGAACATGCTGACTTACCTTGCACAAATTTATTCTAAACTGCATCATCTTGCAGAGGTATCTGCTTAATAGTTCTAAATATCAACCAGCTGCCAGCTACCGAGTAAACCAATGGTAAACTATCATTATGAATCTATTTTTGACAGATTATCAGTGATAGTTTTTTTTAATATTCAGTTAAAGGTAGTTAACAGGTTAAATAGCATGGTTACCTTCAACAGTAAGAAAAATTCTCACTGTTCAATGTTAATAGTAAGTGGTTCTGAAATTAGACTTGCAGGTTATGCACAGAGCTGTCTGTAATGTCTTACATGGGTGACATAGAATAACATTAAATAACATTAAATGTACAATAAAAGCAGGCTTTATTTGTATATGTGGGTGCACTGATGTAGTGCCAAATTTTGAGGTGCGAGAGCTCTAAGAAAATGTGTTGGCTATATCATTTCTAAATGTACTATTACATTGTTTTCTTGTGTATTAATCATTTGAGTCCATAAACGTCAGTTAAACTATGCTTTTATGTGAAAAATATTAGTGCCGGTAGGCATTTTATTTTGAACAATGTTGTATTTTTAATTATTAGTCTTTAGCATGGCTAGAATTTCATTATGCAATAGCTTAATTATTTAATTCAAGCCTATTAAAAATATGAATTGCAGAAAACTTTGCTTACTTCTGACTGGGGGATGATACATAGGGTGGCCACTGCTTTTCTTGATTTATCTTGATAACCTAGACCTGGGCAGACAGGGCACAATTTCAAAACTTGAAGGTGATGCAAGACTTGGAGGTGCTGTGAGCTGTGAGGAGGATAGCGATAGACTTCAAGAGGATATAGACAGGCTGATGGAATGGGCAGGCATATGGCAGATGAAATGTAATGTAGAGAAGTGTAAAGCGATACATTTTGGTCAGAAAAATGAGGCGAGGTGACATAAATGAAGGGTACAATTCTAAAGGAAATGCACGAGCAGAGGGACCTGGGTGTATATGTGGATAAATCATTGAAGGTGGCAGGGCATGTTGAGAACGCAGTTACTAAATTATATCGAATCCTGGGTTTTATAAATAGGGGCACAGAGTACAAAAGCAAGTAAGTTATGAACCTTCATAAAACCACAACAGGAAGGATGTGAAGGTTTTAGAAAGGGTGCAGGAAAGATTTATGAGAATTGTTTCGAGGATGAGAAACTTTAGTTGTGTGGATAGATTGGCGAAGCTGGGGCTGTTCTCCTTGGAGAAGAGGAGGTTGAGAGGAGATTTGTTAGACATGTTCAAAATCATGAGGGATCTGGATAGAGTAAATGGGGAGAACCTGTTCTCATCAGCAGAATGTCGAGAACCCTAAGGTGATTAACAAAAGAAGCAGAAGCGACATGAGGAAAAACTTCTGTACGCAACAAGTGGTTTGGATCGGGAATGCACTGCCTGAGCATGTGGTGGAGACAGACTCGATTGCAGTTTTCAAAAGCTGGATAATTATCCAAAGAGAAAAGATTCCACAGGGCTACAGGGAAAAGGTGGGGGAGTGGGACTAGCTGAATTGCTGTTACAGAGACAATGTGCTGAATGGCCAGACAATGTGCTGAATGGCCTCCTTCTGTGCTGCAATCATTCTACGGGTAGAATTTTTTGCTGAGCGGGCAGGAGAGCGCCCGACCCGGTTGAGCGTAAAATAGCTCATGATGACATCGGGTGAGCGTCCCAATGTCCACAAGTACCACGCACTTGTGTGGTATTTCGGTCAGCAGATGCACGTGGGAGTTGGAGCCGTGCCCACCATCAATTCTGAGGCCAGTTAAGGCCATTAAAAAGGCAATTAAGCTGTATTTTATGTTGCCTGTGCAACATCGTGCTCATCACACAGACAAAACGGGCAAGCGGGCAGCCAACAATTTTCTAAATCTCATCCAAGAGTGGAATTTAAAAGGGTCAGCAGCATTGCCAGGGTGAGTAGTGAGAAGCTTTGGGGATATCTTGCTGCTAGTTGCTTATTGGTACTTAGCAGCTTCATCTCTGTTCGGGGCTTCATTGTTAGCATTTCCAGGCTTCATTTCAGGATTATTGGTGTCTCCAAGGCCCCTGAGGATTCAGACTGTATGGACCCTTCCAGGTATCAGACAGCCTTCCCTTACCCTGGTAATGGGGACTGTGATCTCCTCCTCTGAGGAGGGAGAGAGAGGCAGAAGGGGGAGGAGGCCAGGTGTCCCTACGCAGCTTCCAGGGGAGGGACCTATGGGAGGAGAGGCACAGGCACAAGGGGTGCAGGGCTAGCAAGAAATCCAAGGCAGAAGGGGCCACAGAAGACGCCACTATCCTACTGCCAGCCTTTACAGGCGGCGATGCAGTTACCTCAATATGTCTGAGGTGCAATGCTGAAGGAGGCTCCACCTCTAAAGGGAGACCATCACCTCCATTTACCAGATGACTGGGCCTGAGATCAGCTCCAAATGTGTGGGTGGACACCCCATGCCAGTGGCTCTGAAGGTCTCAGCGGCCCTCAGCTTCTACGCTTCTGGCTCTTTCCAGAGGTCAATGGGGGATCTGTGTGGAGTCTCCCAATCAGCTGTCCACAGTTGCATGAAGCTGGTGACAGAAGCTCTGTTCAGGCGGGTACTGATCTTTATTCTTTACCGTACGGACGAGGCCAGACAGGCTGAGTGAGCCAGAGGCCTTGCAGCGATTGCTGGGTTCCCCCGCATCCAAGGTGCAATCAACTGCTCACATGTGGCTATCAAGGTGCCAGCGGGTCAGCCCGGTGCCTTCGTCGACAAGAAGGGATTCCACTCCATGAATGTGCAGGTAGTGTGTGATCACAGGATGCAGATTCTGCAAGTCTGTGCAAGGTACCCAGTCAGCTCCCATGATGCTTATATCCTGAGACACTCCCAGGTGCCGAGGCTCTTCAGTGCTCCAGCCCGACTGGATGGATGGCTGCTGGGTGACAAGGGCTATCCAGGAATTTTTAATTCCTCTCTGGCCACGGGGGAGGTGCCAGAGGACTGAAGTACAGCTAATGTGGTTCCGCTATTTAAGAAGGGTTGTAGAGATAAGCCAGGGAACTACAGGCCAGTGAGTCTCACGTCAGTGGTAGGAAAACTATTAGAGAATTTTCTGAAGGAGAGTATCTATCTCCACTTGGAGAGGCAAGGTTTGATCAGGGTTAATCAGCATGGCTTTGTCTGAGGGAGGTCATGCCTAACAAATTTGATTGAATTTTTTGACGAGGTGACCAGGTGTGTAGATAAGGGTAGTGCAGTTGATGTAGTTTATATGGATTTCAGCAAAGCCTTTGACAAGGTCCCACATGGGAGATTTATAAAGAAGGCAAATGCACATGGGATACAGGGTAATTGGATAAGGTGGATTCAAAATTGGCTTAGTTGTTGGAGGCAGAGGATGATGACAGAAGGATGCTTTGGTGACTGGAAGCCAGTGTCCAGTAGCGTACCACAGGGATTTGTGTTCGGTCCTCTATTATTTGTCATTTATATAAACAACATAGATGACTATGTGGAGGGTAGGATTAGTAAGTTTGCAGATGACACAAAGATTGGCCGGGTGGTTGAGTGTCTTGGGCTACAGGAAGATATAGACGGGATGGTCAAATGGGCAGATAAGTGGCAGATGGAATTTAACCCTGAAAAGTGTGAGGTGATACACTTTGGAAGGAGTAATTTGAAAGGGAAGTATTCAATGAACGGCATGGCACTAGGAAGTTCTGAGGAACAAAGGGACCTTGGCGTGTGTGTCTATAGATCTCTGAAGGTGGAGGGGCATATTAGTTGGGTGGTGAAAAAGGCATATGGGACACTTGCCTTTATCAATCGAGGCATAGATTACAAAAGTAGGGAGGTCATGTTGGAGTTGTATAGAACCTTGGTGAGCCCACAGCTGGAGTACTGTGTGCAGTCTGGTCGTCACACTATAGAAAGGATGTAATTGCACTGGACGGGGTGCAGAGGAGATTCACCAGGATGTTGCCTGGGAAGAATCATTTAAGTTATGAAGAGAGGTTGGGTAGACTTGGGTTGTTTTCATTGGAGCAGAGAAGACTGAGGGGCGACCTGATCGAGGTGTACAAGATTATGAGGGGCATGGACAGGGTGGATAGGGAGCAGCTTAGTTGAAGGGTCAGTCACAAGAGGGCATAAGTTCAAGGTGAGGGGTAGGAGGTTTAGGGGGGGATGTGAGGGGAAACTTTTTTAGCCAGAGGGAGGTGACGGCCTGGAATGCGCTGCCTGTGTGGGTGGTGGAGGCGGGTTGCCTCACATCCTTTAAAAAGTACCTGGATGAGTACTTGGAATGTCATAACATTCAAGGCTATGAGCCAAGTGCTGGTAAATGGGATTAGATAGGTAGGTCAGGTGTTTCTCACGTGTTGGTGCAGACCCGATGGGCAAAAGGGCCTCTTCTGCACTGTGATTCTGTGATTGAAAAGGTGGCTTACGGTGCCTCTCCACCACCCAAGAACAGAGGCAGAGCATCGTTACAATACAAGTCATGCCTCCACAAGGGCGGAGTTAGAGTGGACCATAGCTCTTCTCAAAATTCATTTCCGATGCCTGGACCATTCAGGGGGTGCACTACAATACCCCCAGAGCGGGTGTCACTGATAGTGGTTGCATGATGCACTCTCCACAATCTGGCACCGGCAAGGGGGGACCCACTGGAGGAAGAGGATCTTGACGCAGCAGCACAAGCCACAGAGGATGAATCCAGTAGTGAGTCAGAAGTGGAGCGCGGTGAGGAGAATGCTGAGGGCATGGAGGCAGACCTCAGTAACCTCCAGGGAAGCAGGGACACCAGGGATGCATTGATCCAACACTCCTTCAACTAAGCTGCCAAAGATCAGCTTCAACCTGATGCCAGGGCTGCCGTCTCCATCCTGGAAGTCTAAAATGTCCCTTCCATTTGCACCCAAAGTCCACTCAATGCCTGAGCAATAAAGTATCAGGCCATTCACATCCAGCATTACATACTGGCACACCCTGCACTAGAAAACAAAAAGGTGAAGCATACTCAGGCCATCCGAACCAAAGTAAATTTAATGTTATTGTCACATTGAGTGCATAATGACATTACAATTACTGGTGTTGATGTTCACACCAGCAGACATATAAACCAAGCATAAATGAACAGAAAATCACCCGTGAACTGTCCCTCTTCTGCTCATGGTGCCTTTAACTTACATTTCCCACATTTCCGAGTGCTATGTCTTGGACCCGCCCCCTCGCTGGCAGCAGCATTGGAGACAGCTGCTGACTCTGCTGTCTTGTTGGCCTTGATGACCTTGGCAGTCGTCCTCTGGCCAGTGGAGCCTGTGCTGGCCACACCTGGGAGGGAGTGGCCAGTTCCTTGGTTGGCATCTCCCCAGTCATTGCAGCCTCATCAGATGGCACAGTCACTTATAGAGGGGCAGAGGAGCTGCTGCCATCATCGAGTGCCCTGAGAAGAGCCCACAGAGATTGCAGGCAGCTCGTGCGCCAACATGAGGTCTCCCTGGACCTTCCTGCTCACCATTGATGGACGGGCACCTAGCTGGGATACTGGGTGCCTCATCCATCTCCCACACTGGCACTGACCACCTGAGGTCAGTGCCCGTGTGAGAGCTTGCAGGTCTAAGCGCAACTCGAGGAACCCCTGATTCTGTCCCTGGAGCTGTCTCTCCACGAGAGTCGCCACTCTCTCAATGGCGGAGGCAATGCGCTTGGCCATGAGGGTCACCGCAGTGTTCATGCTCTGCCTGGACTCCTCCACAAGAGAGACCATGGCACACATACCCTCATGGAACTCCGCGAGATCCTCCCACACATCCCGCTGGACATCCAGCATCTGCCACCTAATGGACAACTCCAGAGGCTCATCATCAGCCTTCGCCTGAGCATCATCTTGGTCCTTAGTAGTCCTCCGACTGCCGGCGCCATGGGCACTCTCTGCCTCTGCCTGCACCTCAAGCAAATATTAAGTGCCCTCACCGCTGTGCACCGACATTCTAGCCGCAGATCTAACGTCCACCAAGCTGCTGATATCTGCGCTGGTGCCTGGTTCAGTGAGCGGGTGTGTTGCAGGTGCAAATGAAGCCCAGTGGTCCTCTGGCACCAGGGTGGCCCTTTGGGGTCCAGGGAGCGAGTGCGTGTTGGCAAATCTAAAAGGGAGAACAAGGACATGTCATTAGTTAAATTCATCACACTGTCACTGTGCGTGCCAGACACCCTGGTGAGACAATGGAGATCCGCATCGTGGTGCCAGTGTCTTTCAATGATCAATGGGGACTTCAGGTTCGAGGCTCACATCAGTGAAGAGACTACAGTGGAATGGTTGCACAATCTGAAACTCTCACCTCTGTGCACTGCGCTCTTATCTTCGTCTGGTACCCCCACCTCTCCAAGCCCGGTTGCACGTGGAGCATGCCGGCTCTCCAATTCAAGGGTGTCCTGTTCAAACTTGGTGAGCAGCAGCAAGTTGGGCAGGCCTCTGCCTGTATATGACCTCCCTGATTGGTTATGGCTAGTCTTCTCCTAAAAGGAGAGAGGAGCACTGATTAGTCCACTCTCTACCTGCAGCACCATTGCAGCCTGGCCAACCCCACCTGAGGAACACCTTGCAGGGCACATCCGAGTCATGGCCCTCGAGCCGCAAGGCACTCAGTCCAAGCAGCCAGGGCTCACCCCCTTGGCCAGCTCCAGCGTCATTGACAGTTGGCACTCAGACTCTAACACCCTTGAAGTCCACGGGGGGATGGCCACACCTTAACACTTCTGCACACTGACCCATGCCAACATGGTACTCACCCTTCCTGAGAGCAGCAAGTCATTGAACCACTTCCGGCACTGCACCCATGTGCGCCGCACCATGTCATGGCTGCTAACCAGCACTGCAACTTCCTCCCATACCCTCTTTGTGAGGCGCAGTGGCCTCCTCCTCCCATCTCTGGGGACAAGAATGAGTCTCCTGGCAGCCACCTCCTCCAGAAGGACCGCGAGGCACTCATCCAAAAAGCGGGAGGCCAAGTGCCCACGGCCCTGCCCTCCCACCTGACGTCTCCAGCCACACTCGACTCCATCACTTGAGTTTGCCAACACAGAACAGACGTTCTTCCGTGGCAGCCTTCCAGGGGCTGCCTGTGCCATTTTTAAACCAGCTGCCTGGTCGCCATTGGACCTGGCGGCCGACAGACCTCTGCGCAGCCCTTACTGGCCAGTGGGGTGCCACGAAACGCGAAACGTGAAACATACTGGGCGGGCCTTAATTGGCCTGCCAGCGTGAAATTGCAGTCGGGGGCCAATCATGGGCTGCGGCCCATTTCACCGCTGATCTCGGGCCCGCCGACCATGGGCCTGCCAACTGCAGCTGCCCACCGAACTCAAAACTCTACCCTATGATTCTAGTATAGGTATATTCAAGGAGCTTGATAAACACATGGGGAGGAAAGAAGCTGAAGGCTACCCTGATAGCTTGATCAAGAAGGGTTGGAGGAGGCTTGTGTGGAACATAAATGCCAACATAGATGACATGGGACAAATACCCTGCTTTTGTGCAGTAAATTTCATGTAAAGCTGCAGCAGGGAATACAAACGCTGTTACGTTTCACATCCTCAGGCCATCATAGCCAAGGAATTAATGTTCAGTAGGCAAACGCAGCAGGGAGTTTGAGGATATTGATGCTGCTTTAGAGCCCGGGAACCTTGAGCTTCAAAAACCCTGAAATGCTTGTTTATGAGAAAGCTGTGTGCAAGGAGTTGTAAGCTCTGTATTTTTTTACAGTCAGGGAGCTGTACAGGACAGTTACTGCTGCTATTACTGCTGCTGCACATTGACTCAAAGACATTCAGCAGCAGCAACATGAGGTCCGGAATCCTGGGCCCAGCATTCCCTCTGCCACCTCTTAACCTCCCCAGGCTCTGGATTTACAGCCACACCGCGAGCTTCGAATATTGCAGCCAACTCTTACCATCTGGCCTGAATTCAAACTCCAGGAACTCATGGCCAAACTTGCCTTTGTGCGCCACATAATAACTCAGGTACAATTCACTCCACATGGTCCCCACGCCAGCTGCCTCTGCATCACAGGTCACGCAGTCCCACGTGGTTGGGAGAGGATTTCCCTCCAGTTCTGATTGTTGCAGTCAATGAGCCAAATCCCCCGGCATGTGTTACTCACAGAAACAAGTAGTTTCAATATTGGAGGCAGTGAGGATAAAAGTCAACACCAATCTTACAGATTGGAACTCCAATCAGAAATTAATGGAGTGGATTCCACTAAGATCAGTGGAAAGAAAAATCAGGTGGGCGTATAACGGATGGCCAATCTCAAGGCACAAAACCCAAGATATATGAGCAGATGAGAGAGGTGAGTCAGAGAGCTGGTGTCAGAGACAGACACAAAAAGACATTCAAGCAGGAGACAAAATACCAGAGAACAGAAGTTAACTTCTGCAGAAAGTGCAGCTAGAATTTGAATTAGCTGCTTGCTGCTACTTTAAGTTGCTTTCTTAAAAAATAAATAAATGCTGCAAGTATAAAGCACATGGTCTGTTGTGTAACAAATATTTACAGAAACACTGCATTGTATCTCCATCCTTATTTTTTAAAATACCTTTGATACATCAGGATTGCTCAGTGTATCAGCATTGTAAAAACATTTCTGAAGGCTTTCTTTGGTTAATATTTCTAATAAAGCTCTAAGTATGTGTATTTATGATTTCCCTAAGAATACTGACCAAAGGAAAAAGAGTCATCGAGTCATCTATGGCACAGAAGGAGGCCATTCAGCCCATCGAGTCCATGTTGGCTCTCCTTGGAGCAATCTAGTGAGCCCCATTCCCCTACTCTATCCCTGCATCCTGTAAGTTTAATTCCTTCGAGTGCCCATCCAATTTCCTTTTGTAATCATTGATTGTCTCTGCTTGCACCATCCTTGTGAGTAGTGAATTCCAGGTAATTACCACTCGCTGCATAAAAAAGTTCTTCCACACATTCCCCTGCAGTGCTTGCCAAAAACCTTATATCTGTGTCCCTTTGTCTTTCCACCTTATGCTAATGGGAACAGCTTTTCCTTGGCTGGGATTTTCCATGCCCGTCAGCGCTGGGCATGTTTGGTGCCATGAGTGGACAACATGGCGTGATAGGTTTCACGATGGCATGAAACCAGTTTGTGATTGTTCGCTCAGCCCACTGATTGTGGGCCACATTTCCCACCATCAGACGTTGGGAACCTCATTGTAATACATTAGTATATCATTATTAGGCCAGTCCACCAGGATCATTCACCCCTGGCTGGATCATCTGCCCACGTCAATGGAAAAACACGCCAACGTGTTTCACAACTTCACATAAGCAACATCCACCTGGCAAGCTGCACTTTGCTCGGGACTTCAAGGTTTGTTTGCCCACCTTGCTTCGGTCAACACTCGCAGTCATCAGCGCCAGGCTTCACAGACAGCAGCACATCACTTTTAGGGGAGCTCACGGGCAGGTCTCTACCTACCAGATCAGCCATATGTGGGTGGCTTTCCAATGGCTGTAGGGCTAGGGCTTGCTTGGCAAAATGGGAAGAGGCTGCCGGACGAAAGCTGTACTGGAGAAGGAGGGTAACCCAGGGTGTGTTGGAGGGGCACATGTTGATCTGTGCAAGTGGCCTCAAGATGATAAGGCTGAGGAGGCAGAGGAGATGAGGCCAAAGGGACATGTGAGGGTACGTGTGTGAGAATGGGTGGTGATATCCCCTGAGTCGGCAGTGAGTGAGATGCCAGTGAATGTATGATGGTCTTGAGTGTGTGAGTTTAGTGATGAGATGGTTGCCATATCCTGGCTGTACGGATGAGATCATTCATCATCTGTCTGCATTGGATGGCCAACCTCTTCTGTGCAGCATTGGCACTGATCCCCACTGCCACCGCCTCCCAAGCCTGGTTGGTCATGTCACTGCCCAGCCTGTGGCTAGAGCGAGGGTAGGGGACACTGCAGCAGGTATCCACGGTGTCCAAAAGGCGCTCCAGTGATGCATCACTAAACCTGGGGGCTGCAGTCTTTTTCCCTTTCATGGACATCTTCCCTGTAGTTGTCCTGGGCTGGAAGCACTGAGATGTGTGCACGCAGCTGGACTTTAAATATGGCGCCCAGCATAATGAAGCGGCATGGCGGGCGAATGAAAGCCCGCCCGCCATCGAAACGTGTTCCCCGGGAAAGCAGAACTAATCGGTGGGTTTGGGACGATAGTGTGAATACCCGACATCATGGCCAGCAGGTAAAACGTCATTTAACCCGCCCGCTACTGTACTTAATGTAAATTTGGGACATTTCCGCCCCTTGTCTCCCTTATCCAAACCTGTCATAACTTATACACCTCTTGTACTCCATGAACACACTTAACAACATCACTCCACATGGGAGCTGACTTGCCCTGTGTGTTAAGTGATTTCTTACTGAATTCCTTTTTTTCGCAAGGGACTAGGATTTCCAGTGGGAATATCATAAAACAGAATTGAAAGGCTGATTCCTCAAAGTAATTCACACAATTTGACTATCAGCAACATGATATCAATTTTAAAATTCTCATCCTGGTGTTGAAATTCCTCTATGGCCTCACCCCAATCTCTGTAACCTCCACCAGCCCTATAGCCGTACTAGAACCCTGAGGTACTCCAACACTGACCTCTCCTGTGCCCACACCAATTTAGCCCCATCAATGTTGGCCTTACCTTCAGCTGCCTAAGCCCTGGAATTCCCTCCTTACATCTGGGGTGTTTTACTATATTAAAGGTGCTATATAAGTGTCATACAAATGCAAGTTATTGTTAAGCAGCAATAATGAAGATTTCACCAACTGATTTAGGGGAGAAATGGATCACAAGCTATCCTCGAACGTACCACAGGCTAGCTGTACACTGCGATGCTTATAGGGGCTGGCAACTTGGTCGGCCTATTGGCTTAGCGAACAGTTCTCAGCAACAGGAACTTTCAGTTGTAACACAAGGTCTCTGTTCCATCCTATCTGCCCGCTCTCTGTTGGCACCAATAGACTTGGCTTGTAGCGACAGAAAGACCATGGTCTGAATTTTTAGGATTGCGAGGGCTCTGGCCCTCTAAAGAGTGTTGATTGGCATTAGGCAGGACTTCCACCCCTCACCTCAATTAAATCTCCCCCAGCCTCCTCTGTCCCAAAGAAAATAAACCTAGCCTATCCAATCTTTCTTGATAACTAAAATTCTCCATTCCTGGCAACATCCTCATAAATATCTTCTGTAGCCTCTCTAGTGTGATCACATTCTGCCTATAATGTGATATCCAGAATTGTATGCAGTACTCCAGCTGTAGCCTAACTAGCGTTTTATACAGTTCTAGCACAACCTCCCTGCTCTCATTCTCTAGGCCTTGGCTAATGAAGGGAAGTATCCTGTATGGTTTCTTAATCACCTTAAGTACCTGTCCTGCTACCTTCAGAGATCTGCATATGATCCAAGAACCCTCTTTTCCTTTACACTTCTCAGCATCTTATCATCATGTCTCTAAGACATGAAAGAGATCATAAACTGTTTAAGTCAAGCCTTACCTTTTTGCTTATTCAAAAAGTGGACTTTGCTGAACCAGGAGATGGCAGCTCCAGTTTCTGGAAATTTCCAACAGCAGTTCTAAGGCAAAAGCTCAACTCTCATCCTTGTGGAACCTCGCACCTCTCATTGTGACAACACATTACAATCAATGAAATCAGGGACCAGCAGGTGATCTGTCTCCCTAGCCTGGTCGTATAACAAAGGGAGAGACATCGAAACTCATTATACCTGCAGAGGTGCTAATAGCCGCCAGCTATCTCCTAAGGTGAACAATGGATTTTGACCAGAGGCATAGAAACTGCTTGTTAGCCTGCAACTGACTCATTAATGGACAACACTAGAGGACCTAAGCTTCTGGCCTTTGGAAAGTTTTAATGTTTCATTCCTAGACTCGCAATTCAGTTTGCTGTTTAATCTCCAGCCTGCAAACAACAAAGCAGGGCTCCAGGTTGACTAACAGCCATTATCAAGTCTAAGCCTCTTCAAAGCCTGTTTCTCTGGAAGATTCCTGCCATTACCTGCTGAACAGACCAAGTCTCTGTATACCAAAATCATCTCACTGCGTCACCATCAACTTTCAAGGAATTCTGCAACTCCAGCTTCAGCTAACTGAACCCTCTTGAACTGTAACTCCTTTGTGCAGGAACGCTCAGTGGACTCTAACTTTCTGGACTCTGGCAATCACATGAACTGATATCTATACCTGTGGTTCTTTTTCTTTTAAGTTATTCATAGTTGTAGAAGCTCCTCTTTCCTTTCCTTTTATTGTGTGCTTGTGTGTGCATATATGAAGTTGTGATCATTCTTCAGATTTGATGTATGAATATTTCTGATTTAACTGTAAAGAGGGTTTTCTACAAGTTTGGTTTGGGAAAACACACCACAAAAAATTAAAACACCTCCGCTTACAGACAGACGGTGAGAAAAATAAATTAGTTCAGGTTTGCCTCTCTCCATTGTCCATAATGTTACAAAATAGGGGAAGTAGGGGTGTAGTGGTATCTTCACTAGACTAGTAATGCAGAAACTGAGGAATAACGCTCTGGGGGACCTGGGTTCATAATCCCAGCACAGCAGATGGTGGAATTTGAATCCAAAATCTTAAATTAAAAGTCAAATAATGAATGTGAAACCATTACTTTTTGTCATAAAAACCCATCTGGTTCACTAATGTCCATTAGGGAAGGAAATCTGCCATCCTTACCTAGTCTGGCCTACATGTGACTCCAGATCCACAGCAATATGGTTGACTCTTAAAAAAAATGCCCTCTGAACAAGTGCAATTGTGGATGGGAAATAAATGCTAGCCGAGCCAGTGATGCCCACATCCCATGGACGAATACATTTTTAAAAATTCCCTTACCTTACTTGTCCTCCCAACACACATTACCTCACACTTCTCTGAATTCTATTTGCTACTTTCTGCCCACCTGATAAGTCCATCAATATCTTCCTGCAGTCTCCAGCTTGCTTCCTCACATTCAACAGCAAAGGTAATTTTCATTTCATCTGCAAACTTCATAATCATGCCTCTACATTTAGGTCTAAATCATTGATATATATCACAAACAGCAAGACTCCCAGTTCTGAGGTCTGCAGAACTCCACTGGAAACAGCATTCTATTCACAAAAACACATGAACACATTGCCAATAATGCATTGCTTCCTGTCACTGAACCAGTTTTGGATTCAACATGCCACTTTTCCTTGGATCCCCTGAGTTTTTAATTTACCGATTAGTCTGTCTTGTGGGATCTTGTCAAAAGACTTGCTAAAATCCATGTAAACCACATCAAATGTGATATCCTCATAGACCCTCCTTGTTACCTCCTCAAAAGATTCAATCAAGTTAGTCAGATGTGACCTTCCCTTAGAATCTTACCAGGATTTAAATGATGGAAAGTAAGCATCAGGGCAGAGAGATGGTACTAGTCAATTAGGCGATATGGTGTCGGGACAGCACTGCTTCACAGGTTTCCGGCGCATGCTGGAGACACTTCTGCAGGCACCATTTTGATCGAGCCTCATCCTGTGGGCCACACTGAAATCCACTGGTGGTGCTCCATGCCCCTTGAAAGCGACACTGGGCCTGCATGGTGCAACTGAATTTCATGCCCAGATAATTATATATCCAACTTTGCAAATGACACTAAGTTAGAAGGCACAATAAATTGTGAAAATGGCAACAGGAAGTTACAAAATAAATTAAATTAAGTGGATGAGTAACACTATGACAGATGGTGTTCAATGTGGGGAAGTGTGAAGTCATCCAATTTAAATGTGAAATAGACAAATCAGAATATTTCCTAAATAGTGAGAAGTTAGGCAGAGGATTGGGAGTTGGGTGTCCAGGAACACAAATCTCTTAAAGCCAATGCACTTAGTGCTGTCTTGGGCTGCATTTAAATGCTTCAGCTGGATTTTGGTGAGTGAGGGGGTTTGGTGAAGAGGGAAGGAGGTGGTTCTTTCATTTTCTACCCTTCCTCAGAAAGAAGAGCAGCGGTCTTGGTAAGTAGGACTTGATGAGTATTTTTACTATCTTTAATATTCTCTAAACTAGAGGAAGTAAAAGAAAAGGGAGTAATTTAAGGGTCGGTCATGGCAGGGCAGCTCGGTCATGTGGAATGCTCCTCCTGTGCGATGTGGGAAGTCAGGGACACTTCCAGTGTCCATGGTGACCACGTGTGCAGGAATTGTCTCCAGCTGAAGCTACTCGAAATCTGCATTTCAGATCTGGAGCAGTGGCTGGAATCACTGTGGAACATCCACAGGGATGAGATCTTTGTGGATAGCATGTACAGTGAGGTGGTCACACCGCAGGTAAGGAGTGCACAGGCAGAAAGGGAATGGGTGACTGCCAGACAGATTAAAAGCAGGAGGTGATGCAGGAGTCCCCTGGGTCCATCTCACTCTCTAACAGAAATATCCATTTTGGATACTGCTGGGGGAGATGGTTTCTCAGGAGAATGCGGCGAGACCCAAGTCCGTGGCACCATGAGTGGCTCAGCTGCACAGGGCGGGGGAGGAAATAAAAGAGTGGGAGGGCAATAGTGACAGGGGATTCTATCATAAGGGGAACAAATGGATGTTTCTGCGGCCGCAGACGTGACACCATGTTGCCTCCCTGGTGCCAGGGGCAAGGATGTCATTGAGGGGCTGCAGGACATTCTGAAGGGGGAGGGTGACAGCCAGAGGTCGTGGTCCATATCGGTACCAACGACATACGTAAAAAGAGGGTTGAGGTCCTACAAGCAGAATATAGGGGGCTAGGAAATAAATTAAAAAGTAGGACCTCAAAGGTAGTAATCTTAGGATTACTCCCAGTGCTACATTCTAGCGAGATCAGGAATAAGAGAATAGGTTGGGTGAATGGCTGGAAAAGATGGTGTAGGAGGGAAGGATTTAGATTCCTGAGGCATTGGCACCGATTCTGGGGAAGATGGGACCTGTACAAGCTGGAGGGGTTGCACCCTAGCAGGACCAGGACCAGTATCCTCTCAGGGGTATTCACTAATACTGTAGGAGAGGGTTTAAACTAGATTAGCAGGGAGGTGGGTACCTGAGCAGGGAGACATGAGAGGGAAACAAAAATAGAAATGAAAGACATAAGAGTAGAAAGCAAAAGTGGAAGGCAGAGAAAACAGGGGCTAGCAGCAAATAGGGCCATAGCACAAAAAAAGGTGTGTAAAAAGACCAGTCTAAAGGCACAGTATCTGAATGCACGGAGCATTCGCAATAAGGTAGACGAATTAACAGCAAAATAGATGTATATGGGTATACATCTACAATTTACAATTTTAGAGGTGTGGCTGTAGGGTGACCAAGGCTGGGAACTGAATATCCAAGAATGTTTAGGAAGGACAGGCAAAAAGGAAAAGGAGGTAGCATGGCATTGTTAGTTAAGGATGAAACAGCACAATAGTGAGAGAGGATACTAGCTTAGAAAATTTAGATGTAGAATCAGTCTGGGTGTAGCTAAGAAGCAACAAGGGATGGAAAACATTAGTGGGAGTTGTCTATAAGCGTCTAAACAGTAGTGGTAAGGTAGAAGATGGTATTAAACAGGAAATTAAAGATGCATGTAACAAGGATACTATAGTGATCATGGGTGACTTTAATCTACATATAGACTGGGAAAACCGAATTAACAATAATACTGTGGCAGATGAATTCCTGGAATGTGTACGAGATGGTTTTTTAGACCAGTACATCGAGGAACCAACTAGGGGACAAGCTATCCCAGATTTGGTCTTGCGCAATAAGAAGGGGTTAATTGATAATCTTCTTGTGCGGTGTCCTTTAGGGAACAGTGACCATAACATGATAGAATTCTTCCTTAGGTTGGAAAGTGAAGTAGTCCAATCCGAAACTAGGGTCCTAAATCTAAACAAAGGAAACTATAAAGGTATGAGGCGTGAATTGGCTAAGATAGTTTGGGGAACTTCATTAAAAGGTATGACGATGGATAGGCAATATTTAAGGAATGAATGCATGCATTGCAACAGTATATATTCCTTTCTGGTGCAAAAACACAACAGGAAAAGTGGCCCAACCATGGCTAACAAAAGAAATTAAGGATAATATTAGATCCAAAGAGGAGTCATATAAAGTTGCTAGAAATAGTAGCAAGCCTAAGGATTGAGAGCAGTTTAGAATTCAGCAAAGGAGGACCAAGAGATTGATTAAGAGGGGAAAAATAGAGTATGAGAGAAAGTTTGCAAGGAAAATAAAAGAGGGCTGTAAAAGCTTCTATAAGTATGTAAGAAGAAAAAGATTGGTGAAGACAAATGTAGGTCCCTTACAGTCTGGAACGGGGGAATTTATAATAGAGAACAAGGAAATGGCAGAACAATTAAACAACTACTTTAGTTCTGTCTTCACAGAGGAAGACACAAATAACTTCTCAGAAATACTAGTCTAGTGAGAAGGAGGAATTGAAGGAAATTAGTATTACATTAAAAAACAGTGTTGGAGAAATTAATGGTACTGAAAGCCGATAAATCCCCAGGCGGCCATGGAAATAATGGATGCTTGTTTGACATCTTCCAAAATGTTGTTCTTTTTCTGAAAGGAGTTGGAATACTAAGGGAGGAAGTTATGCTTAATTTGCACTTTGTCAAACACATTGTAGCATTCAGTCCTTAAAACCACTTTTATGTAATCAAATAGTAACTTATCTTTCAGTAGTAAAGAAGGGAAGCATTAGGATCACATAGGGCTGGATCCAATTGACAGGAAATAGCCATAGTTTTGCTACTAAATAATTTTACTCATGAACTAGATCAGTGTTACCTAACATATTTATTAATTTCAAAATAACTCCACAACACTGCATTTATATAATAACTTTAACATAGGAAAATGTCTCAAAGCCCTCACAGGGGATTAAATAAGCACTCAGCATAAGTGGGAAGAATCAGGAGAGGTTTCCAAAGGCATGGTCGAATAGGTGGCTTTGGGAAAATATTTAAAAATGAAAGAGAAAAAGGTGAAGGCAGTTCCAGAGATTAAACTTAGTCAGCTATCAATTCTACCACCAATCACAGAATGTATGGAGGAGATGTTTGGAGGCCAGAGTTGGAGGAGCAAATGGTTCAGGATGGGATATCAAGGTTATGGAGATTTGACTGGGGCAAAGTTATGGAGAGATAGATGAAGATTAAAATTTTTAAATCTGATGCATCTGATGTGGATAAGCAACTAGCATAGATTGACGGAAATTGGACTGGTAAATAAGCAGAATTCTGGATGAGTTGGATCTGTGGAATATGGAGCTTGGGAGATTGGTCACAAGTATGGTGGAGAAGTCAAGTCAGAGGTAACAAAAGCACTGTTAAGGGTTTACTGCTAAAGTGAGAATGAAGCAAGAATCGATTTTTTGATTCCTTATCAATTTTTCTGGTAATCTTTCCCCCATAGAACTGTTTTTTTTAAAAATCTGGGTTATAAACTAGTTAATATCAAAATATTTTTACCTATCGAGAACTAAAGTAAATAACTTTGTATTTTTTGATTCCTTATCAATTTTTCAGGTAATCTTTCGCCCATAGAACTGTTTTTTTTAAAAATCTGGGTTATAAAATAGTTATTATCAAAATATTTTTACCTATCTAGAAAATGGCGTAATTAGCACACACCCGGTTAAAAATCTCTGCTATCAAACTTGTGACCACAGATTTCCTATTCCACGGTTGCAAGGCCATTTTTTAGCACTTTCTTTCACTTATTTATGGTTACCCATCACAGAACAGCATTGTTACATAAACCAGAGGATTTAGTCCATTTAAGCCAAACAAGACAACCCAATGATATTGGGTTGCATAGCATGTTCATAATTTCTAAGTTAATACACCAAGATAAGAGATATATATTATCATACATTGGCTCCCGGTTAAGCATGCCTTGATTTTAAAACTCTCATCCTTTCTTTCAAATCCTTCCATGGTCTCATCACTCCCTTCCTTTGTAATCTCCCCACAATCATCCAAGGTATCTGCACTCCTCTAATTCTGGCCTCATGAGCATCCCCAATTTTAATCGTTCCACCATTAGTGGCCATGTCTTTAGTTTGCTGAGACCCTAAGCTCTGGAATTCTCTTCCAAAACCTCTCTGCCTCCCTGCTTTGCTTTCCTCTTTTTAGATGCTATTTAAAACCTACCACCTTGACCAAGATTTTGATCACCTGCCCTAATTTCTCCTTATGTGGCTCTGTATAAATGTTGTTTTTTAATGTTCCTGTGTTATTATGTTAAAGTTGCTATATAATACAAGTTGTTGTTATATATTGAACAAAATAAATCTGATCATAAATACTGGCCTGTGCATTCATTTTTACTGTAAATAAAGCAGCTTAATGATTCAAAATGAGACTCACTTTCTTTACATTTTGGCATTAGCTTTAGCTCAGTGATAGCACTCTCAGCCAGGAGGTTATTGGTTCAAATCCCAATCAGAGACTTAAGAATATAATCTAGGTTGAAAGTACACTACTGAGGGAGTTCTGCACTGTTTGAGGTGTCATCTTTCATATGAGACATTAAACTGAGCTCCCATTTGACCACTCAGTAAAAGATCCCATGACACCATTTGAAGAACAAGAGTGTTTTCTTGTTATCCTGGCCAATATTTATTTTTCAAACAGCATCACTAAAAAGACAAATTATCTGATTATTGATCTGAGTGTTCTTTGTGAGACCTTGCTGTGCACAAGTTGGCTACTGCGTTCACTAGAATACAAGATTAACCAAATTTCAAAAATAATTTATTGGTCTTGGGATACCCCAAGGCCTTAAAAGGCCCTGAATAAAAACAAATTCTTTATTATTCCGCTTTTGTTATTGTTAACGCAGTCCACCTTTTAAAAGCTTAAAGAAATATAAGTGCAAATGATATGGATATCTCGTTTAGGTTACGAGGCGCTCTGTTGTTACACCTCTCGAATCTGACATGGTAGGTGTAGAGCTGTGAATCAACTCCAATAAAGTAAGGCACTCAGCCTCCTTGCCTGAGCATCAGATGTCACTGAATCTGAGAAGGCGTCTACATCAAAATTGGTAACAACTGGTGACAGTTACCTGGGATACTGAATAGGTGATGAAAGTGATTTGAAATGGTTAGCATTTAAAGATGAACAGAACAGAAAGAGTGCTATCGATAATGTGACCACAGACTGATCTCTCATCCATCACTGGTGTGCAGCATTAGAAGGGCAACAGAAAGAAAAAGAAGAAAATAATAAATAGTTTCCAATTGCACAAAATATCTATTATATAGGATTGTGATATATAGGGGATATTTCAGCTGGGAAAACAATGTTTGTTTCACTGGTGTGAGGTGTTACCATCAAAGATTGAAAAAAAAACAGCATGCCAATAAAGTACAAATGGATCTTAATTAACAGTCAGATTTGATTGGCCTTGTCCACTCTCTTGTGGGCATTCATGAATGGTTCATTGTAATTCTCCCAAAATTGGTAAATTAAGCTGGAAGACAATTGTGACTAGGCTGATTGTGTCAGAAAACCGATAATGCTCTGAATTTATCTCCAAAATAAATCATTCTCTTTCTCCCAGTTTATTTAAATATGAATGCATCACATGGAGTTGAAGCTATAACAGGGAGATATCAGCAGCAACATCTGTGTGTAAGTACAAAAGCAGAATGTATTCCACTGCTAGGTTTTTATCATTTTTATGGTGATAATGTTAGTCTGTGTACTAATGCCCAACTGCTGGGCAGATGCTGGCTCAGTAAATTTCAGTACTGCCCATAATGAGCAAAGCCACAAGGAAATAATATGATTCTGCATAGAATGAAAAAGCTGTTTTGGGGTGACAGTTTAAAATGTTGTTCAAATAAAAGACTGCCATATTTTAAGTTTTGTTTCAAAAGCAGGTTATTCAACATTGTAACATTTAACAAGTAGTAAAATTACAAACAGTAAATATGCCAGTTAATGGAAGTGTTTGTTTAAAGAGAGTATTTGTTCATGCACGGGTTCATTCCGCATGCATTCAACAGTGTTTGCTTAATGGAGAACAATAGAAATGACTGAAAAACTAAGAAGTTTTCTCAGGACTGATCATAGGTACCAATTAATAATGGTAAAGTAGAATAGAAATCTATTAGTTCCCCATTGAACTATGTCCTATTATATTTTACATGCCCTTTATTTTACAATGCTGACGCCAACTTCAACAGCAGTGTGACAACATAAGTGCAGTGATACTGTCTGTGGCACCAAGGAGCACCTCTGTATTTGTTTCTGAGGCTCCAGCAAAAGCAACAGCCATTTGTTTTGGCAACGTTGCTGATGCAGAGTACTTTTAAAAAGAAAGATTTGCTTCTTTCACAACCACTGGATGTCTAAAAGGGCTTTATAGACAATTAGGTACTTTTGAAATTTAGTTATTGCTGTAATGTAGGAAATGTAGCAGCCATTCGCACACAGCAAATTCTCAAAAACAGAAATGTGTTAATGACCAGATAATCTGTTTGTGATGTTGTTTGAAGGAAAAATATTGGCTAAGACATCAGCAATAATTCCCCAGCCCTTCTTTGAAATAGTGCCTTGGGATCTTTAACATTAACTGATAAGGGCAAACAGGGCCTTAGTTTAATACAAAAACAAAATTACCTGGAAAAACTCAGCAGGTCTGGCAGCATCGGCGGAGAAGAAAAGAGTTGACGTTTCGAGTCCTCATGACCCTTCAGCAGAAGTTTTTGTTTTGGATTTCCAGCATCCGCAGTGGTTTTTTGTTTTTGCCTTAGTTTAATGCCTGATCTGAAAGACAATACTTCTGGCAGTGTCTAGATTTTCACACCTAAGTGCTGGTGTGGGACATGAACCTTGCCACTCAGAGGCAAGAGTGCTACCTACTGAGCCACAGCTGATTCAAAAATGCAACTGTGCATAGGAGGTGATATTTCAGTTGTCTTGGTGCTCTGAAATCCTCTCTCATTGTTAATGGCTAAATTCCAAGCATTAGAAGCCAGCACATAACTACATAAAGAATTGTTTATAGATCAGAAATAAGAAATAGTATATGCAACTATTACTCTGAATCTTGAGAAAACTCACAACTATCATGACTTTGAGTACCTCACAGAAAAGATAACTTTCTGAACAGTTTAGGGTTTAGTGGGGGAAAATAAATTAAATCAGACCTTTGATGACTTTTACTATGACACCTAAAATTGACCCTGCATCTGTGCATTAATGAGTATCTCCCTTATTATACACCTAGATATAATTAGTTTCTTGTATATTTAAAGCATAATTCTGATACTGATGATTTCTACAAAGAAACCATATGGCTCAGTAATCTTTTTGATAAATTTGCCTATAACCTGCAATTTCATTATCATTCAGAGCATGGATAGCATCATTAGGTTCACTACTCGACAGCAAGAAGTAAAACACATTATTTATGGCATAATTGGTTTAGTCAAAAAGATCTTGCTGGTGAATTATTTACCACATTTCCTTGTAAAAATTCTTTTAAACTCATTTTGATAACTCTTTTTGGTACCTATATTTTATGCCATTTGTTTTTGAGGTTCAGGCCATTCAGAATTTGAATGTTCTGAAAAGACCTTTGATAATATAAGAAAGCATGGAACAAGAAAAAAAACATCCAGCCCCATCACACTGCTCCTAATCCATCCTATTATGGATTCTACTCCATCTATTTAATCTCCTCAGTAAAAGAGTATTCAGGTTTTTTTTTAAGAAATCATTAGGAATTTAAAAATAGTGTTTACTAATCCTGGAGGTTTAGCAGGTCCTTACTGTTGTACTTTATACAAGTTACTGTTACTAATGTACTGCCTATGTTCTGTTTACCCAACCATGAGGTAGGGAAATATAGAAGAGATACTAAATATATATGTTAGAGGAGGGAAATTAGGTAAGAGGCCTGTTAGGTTGAACAAAGAATTTAACATTCATGTTTCCATCTAGCTGACTTTTTACTGTTTAGCACATTGTCATGAATAACATGTTGAGTGTAAGAACACAACAAACCTTTAGCTTTATGGGGTTGTGCTTTCAAATTCGTATTAAAACTCAGTGGATGATTTGTGTCTATATGCCACATTTAAGAGGTTCTAAAATTTTCCAGCCCAAAGTTTAATAAAGAAAAAAGAATTTAACATGGGAAAGAACAGTCCTTAGCTTCAGACTACCTACTGGCTCTATTTTTATTTTCCCAACCTGTTCTTTAACAGCTAGTGGCTAAAATAAAAGACAACAAGCAAAGTAGTGGACATCCCACAGAGAATGCCTGGAATGGTAGTTATTGGCTGGCAGCTTCTTAAGTCCCTCACAATTGTACAAGTCATAAAGCCATGCAAGAGACCACCTAACATCTATTAAAATACTTTCTTTCATCATGTTTTTCAGGATGTATTTTGTACTTTCTGCATTTTCTTTGCCTCCTGCTGACTGTAACTACATTATTAATATTGCTACCAGCAGGGCACCATAGACCACGGGGTCCAAACCTGCCTGGATATAAACTTAATGACATTAGATGACTTCTGTAAATTGCTTTGTGACCCGAGGAATTCAGCAGGTTACCCATAGTTCTAGCATTTATTCCGGTTCATTGCTCCTACCCCCTGCAGGCCACTATTCACTGGTCAAAGTCCAAATATTGAGCTTTATGTTTTTATCATTATTACTGTTCATTATACGTTTACAACATGTAAAACTTGTCTTTGTCCCTTGAAAATCTTGAATAAGAAACATTATGATAAAGTATCAAAATGTTTTCTGAATCAAATTCATGGCACAAATAAGTGATTATTAAATTTTCTTGGGAGTAATTACTGAGATAAAATGTAAATACATAGATTTTTAAAAAGAAATAATGATAAACTCAGGAAGATGTTCTCAACTGTTCCTACATATACATTTGTAACTTTAACAGTTATTGCAATATTTTAATTGGTTAGCTTGAATGTAAGTCAGCAACTTGTCACAGATGTCTTCAAACAAAAATGTGGGATAGAGGTGCATGTATTCATACTTTGGGCACAGTGTACAACAAATAATCATTATTAATAGGTCAGTTATTTTATTCAATGTCAAGGAACAAGGACAACTAAAGTTGGGCAAGAAATGCTGGTTTTGCCAGTGATGTCCATATCCTGAGAACTGTAATTCAAAATACTACAAAATTAGTAACAATAGTAATAGCTAACACACCAGCCCATTGATGAATCTTAAACTATGTGGGTTTAAAAAAAATCCTAGGCTCACAAAATGAATTTTAATGAATTGTTTGTAATTACTTCTGTTCTTAATGGTTTTGTATTTATGTAACACAAGAAAATTCAAGATCTAATTTTTCCCTTTCATTTTTGTTGCACATTTTCAGACTATTGAGTTCAAACCAAAGGTAACAATGATCACTAGTGCTTGATATAAAACTAAAACAAATTTAGAAAGCCTTTGAAGTTTTATAACAATTGCAAGAGCTTGTTTTGAACTAAGTTACATGAAGATTGTGCAATGAAAGTGAAAGAGAAAATGAAATGTTGAACTTTATAGAGCTGCGTAAATTCAAAGCCTTAAGAATTAAACTTAAAACAAGGCAGAGTGAAAGACAAGAGTGACAAAGACAGTTATGCAGACATTCCCAAAGATTAATGGATGTTCCGGAGGGCTCCTGACCTTATCAATAAAACATGAACAATCAAGGCAAAAGAGAACAAAACTATTATGCAATGATTTTGGAAGAATATTGAAAGCATAAAATGAAGAAGAGTATAAAGAAGGATCAAACTCGTTGGATCAATAAATAGGTGGAGAAGTGTAAAAACTGTGATATGGAAATCAGAAAATACTTTGCAGCTGCAGGCTGATTATCAAAGCAGAGAATCGTAAAGTGTGTGTGTGTTTTGAAGAGGACATGGACATAATCTGACTCAGCCAGATCAATGAAAACAAAGACAAGTCGGCTATTTTAACACATTGTTAAATTGCCCAGAGCTGGTGAACTTCATTGTTTAACAGTCAGCAACATTTCAGAAAAATGTTATTCACAATAGATAACAGGGCATTAAGACAATATATTTGCATCCAGCTACCATTTTTTCAATATTTGACACAAAGTAATCAAGCAGTACATCCTTAAAGTGAAAAAACATAGATCACCACTCCATTTCATTAGCTCTTCAACTGGGTGCTGTCTACTCTTTGGGACGAGACATTAAACTCTTTTCAGAAAGATGTAAACAATCCCAGGCACTAGTTAGGAGAAGAAATGTGGAGTTAATGGCCAAGGTCTTTTTTCAAAGGGAACAGTATTCCAGAAATACTTTCCAGACTGTGAATGATGTGAGTCAATGCTCCTGAATTTTCCGAGTTTAACAATTCTATTCCCTTAAGGGATCAATATTCAGATCAAGTGGAAACTACATGAGATCCTAATATGCTTTAATGGCACACATTGAGATTGACACACCAAAGTGAAAATTACTTTTTATTACATTACCACGCAAGCACTTATCAACCTAGTACTAAGTTCCTGTCTGTTATTTTATTTGTGGCATTGACATATTTATTAAAATAAGTGAATTAACCTGGAAGATCATCAACTTGCTGCCCGGGCATTAAACTGGCATTGTGGATTGGCCGCATGTTATATAACCCACCAACATTTCCACTGGAGATGATACACAACGCCAGGCTTACAACCATGTGGCAATTTGGAAATCTATCCCAATGTCTCTATTAAAATGACAAAGTGTGTAATCTGTACAGAGTTGTTTAGCATTTGTGAAATATTATTTCTAACAGTAATATCCATCCTATGGTGTTATTCAGTCAATCATTGACACTCATAGAATTATCAAAGAGAAATAAATCAGATTCCAAATCCAAATGTTAATTAGATTAATGAGGTAAAGTTTGACCAATAGTTCTCTGATTATTGAATGATTCCTCTGCTTCAATTACACAGATACATATAAGATCAAGAAAATGAAATCTGCAAGTTTCCAAATGAGACAAAATCTCCAGATTTTGGAAAGGCTGAAAGCTGAAAGGCTATCTTCTCTTGGCCTAAAATAAGAGTTGTTCACACAGCCGTGCCAATGTTACAACAAAGATGGGCAACAGCTATGTTACTTTGTTAAAGCAGCTTGATCAACCTGAAGTAGTCAAAAGTAATAATATTATTTTTATAAATATGTGTTACTGATAACACAACAAATCAAACCGCAATATTAAAAGAATCAGAGTGTAAAAAAATATTGGTTTACTTTTGGCAACATATTGATGGCAGCTGTTCCAGTAGCGAGACACTGCCAAGATAACTGAAATTGTGTGTTGTCTAAATTGGCATATAATGAATCAGTATGCATGGCAGTCAACATAAACCTGATCATATTAGCAGTATGTATATATCTTGGAAAATAAAAGGATTTCTGTGTGTATCTTGTTTTTATTTAATGACCTTTTAGATCTCAAGTTTCCAGGAGGGATCGGGTGACACTGCGGTTTTAAGACTCCCTTTGGAATCACAATAGCATCCAACATGTCAAAAACTTGGTGATTTACCTCTCAGGCTGATCAGTGAGCCAGGCTATTGCTAAAAAAGAGTAGAGTACCCATAATACAAAGCTACACACTCTGGATACTGGGAATCTGAAATAAAAAGAAGTGCTGGACTGAAAGTCCACAAGCATGACACCAAGCTTCCCACTGCTTGTCATTTTAATTCTCCACTTTACTCCCATCTGACCTTTCTGTCCATGGCTACAGTGTTCCAGTGAAGCTCAACAAAAACTCGAGGAAGAACCTCATCCCTCGACTCATCACTCTACAGCCTTCTGGAAGCAACATTGAGTTCAATAATTTTAGGCATAACAACTGCCTCCATTTTCTTTTTTTTTGCAGGTTAGTCTTCTCTCATTTCTCTCCTTATCTCTTTATGTTGCTTTCAGATGGCTGCTATGGAGCCATTCATACCTCACCTGGACACATCTTTTACTATAACCATTCGCGCACTCTTTGGCTTTTGGCACCATGATATTTTTTGTTATTTAATATCTCCTGTCCTCTACCCTATCACAGAGTTTCCCTTTTGTGCTTCTTGCCCCTTCCCCCCTTCCACTGGCTCAAAGTCTATAACGTTCCTATCTTCAGTTCTGGTGAAAGGTCATAGTGACCTGCCAATTCTGTTTCTCTCCACAGATGCTGCCTAACCTGCTGAGTATTTCCAGCATTTTTTTATATAGATTATAGAAAAGTCTCAAATGTCTTCAAATGAGAAACGAGACAGTTTATGTCACTCCAGAGTAGGTTTTAGTGAAGTATTGTATTTAACCTATGGTTAAAAAAGTGGGTTTCACACATTCTCTTTATTAATAATTCAAATTTTGGTGATTTTATCAAGTTGAATGGTATGAGATTTTTCACACCGACTTTAATAAAGTGTGTCTGCATTTTGTGATCTCTTATTGGCAACCTGCTGGGCAAGAGAAAAGCAAAACTTAGACTGAATTGAAAACTAAAGGCATTCAGCCAAATATTGCAATAGACAAGGTAGACAAAATATCAAGCTGAAGCATTCCATATCCATCTCATTAACACTATTGTTCCAGTTTTAGACTTTATTATCTTGTTCTTACCCATAACTAATCAAATTTATAATTTCTTGCCTTTTAAGGGGCTTCCATCAACATTTTTTGGGAGGAGAGAGAAGGATGAATGTGCTGTTTTCATAATGCAATCATATATATTTCGATGCAGCTTACAGAGATGAAAAATCAATCATTCCAAGCTTTGGGTGAGTCTTCTTCATTTCAAAAATGATATAAATTTGAAGGAATGTGCTATGTTCCATCCCTGTCATTTATCCTTAATAGCCTACATGTGTATGAACTTTTATAAATTGGAAATTGATTGATAATCATGGAAAACCTGATCTGTGTAAGAAATGAATCAGGCTAGATGCTATTGAACCATTTTTGACTCATGGGACTGGAATAGATAACTTATAGGTCCAGTCTAGGCCAGGCACTAACAGGACCAACCTGGGTCGGGTTTTGACACAACCAGTCTGAGTCGGACTCCATCAGGGCCAATCTTGGTCAAAATCTGACAGGATCAGTGTGGGTCAGCCAACAGAACCAACCTCAGTCAGACTCTGTCAGGACCAGTCTAGCCTTAGGAATGGGGGGGTTCAAGCTAATTTCTTTTGAATTGCATTGCTAGTTATTGGAGGAATGTAGATTTTCCTCCCAGGCTCTGGTTTGAAAGATGAAAATGTCCTCTATCTGGGCCCAGAATTAAATGAGCAGAGTAGACCCACTGCAGTTTCTAGTAAACAGGGATCTATGTCACAAAGAATGTACTGATTTGGTATTAACTTGGTGAAGTCATTCAAAAGTACTACTACAAGATTGTTGATACAGTAAGGGATAAATAAGATGATACTGGAACAGTAAGGGTTTTTTTTCTGAAGTTGGGACTGGGTAGTAACATTGAGAGAACTTTAATCTCTGTCTGATATTAAATCTGATTTGGAAATTCCTGATGCTGACACTAGATGCCTGAAATGGAAGATTGCAACCTGACTGGTTGCTTGTAACTGAGACTGATATTTAATAAAGCAGGAAAATATATGTTTCTAATTTTCAAGGTCTTTTTGAAAAGCCACCTTAAGAAACAGTTGCTGCTTGAGCTCCCGTGCTTTCCAGTAAAACTGTTGTAATCCCTTCAGTTGGCAGCAGAAGAAAAGAAGTCACACAGATGTAGCTGAAGCATTTTACTGAGGTCATCCGTACTCAGACGCATTGCCACTTCTGTACCTCCTTCAGAAGAGATACTCACTGAAGAATGAAAGGGCAACAAAAATACAATTATACAAGTGCCTTGTTCTCCTTGAAAAATCATGGTCATCCCTTTTCCGATTAGTATTAGGTTGATTTTCATCCCCGCCAGTGAGTAGGAATAGTATGATTAAAATAGCAGCAGTACTTATTCCCACCAATGAATGTTGGGGTCACCAATGGTTCATGTAATTTTGAAGTACCAATGGGTGGAGCCTGCGCCATGCACACTTTGCTCACTTGCAGCCACTCGAGTGACCCAACCACCAGTCCTGAAAGAGTTGGGTACAGGTTGCTAAGAAAAAGTTTCAAAAAAGGTTTGTAAATGTTTTTTGTAGAGTTAGAAGGAGAATTAATGCTCCACTTGGCCATGCCAAAATGAAACCTCCAATTGTCTTTTCTTGGTACTGTCTCTCCCCTCTTTAATTTACCTGCACCAGCCAGGCTCCATGATAGAGCCCATGAATTTTCAGCCCCTATCAATTCGTAAGCTGCTGTACGTACATGGGCAACTGGCTCATGGCATGCTAATGAAGCCTGAAATGGATCAGGCCACGGACTGCTCACCCCTGTCTGTCACTTGTCTGATGGAAGCAGTCAAACAGCAATCTACTCGCAAATTTTTCCAGTGTTCTGAATTAAAAGTCTTTGGAAGGAATGAACCAAGACCAAATGGACTGACCTGCTTATTCAGTGTTCACCAGAACTACATAAATTATAAAGTAGTAAAATAACATTCCAGAATGCAATGACCTTACATCACAGTAATTCTGCATTTGTGTCACCCATTAGGTGGAATTTTCCAAGCCTGCTGGCGACGGGCATGATAGGTGGCGTGCGTGGAAAATATGGTGCAACCTGCTTCACAACACGTAAAGGTAGGTCACGATCGTCCACTCAGCCCACCAATGGTGGGCCATGTTTCCGTTCAGCCCACCAACAGCGGGGAGCTAATTGTAATACATCAGCATATAATTAAAAAGCCATCCCGCCAGGCTCTTGGAACACCGGCATATCGTTCGTCTACATCGGCAGGAAAGCACGCCAATGTGTTTCACGACAGCACGCAGGCGACATGCACCTGGCAGCCTTCACTTTGGGGGAACTGAAGGTGAGTGAGCAGCAGCGTTCTCCACAGCTCACCCATTATTTACAGGCCTCAAGGGTGCCGAGGGTGGGGGGGCAACTGATGCCTGGCCCGGAGGCGACTGCTGAGGGGTGGGGGGCATGGTGTCTGGGCCAAGTGCTGGCCAGCCTCAGAGGCGACTGTTCTTGGTGGGGATGGGGGGGGCTCAAGTGCTGTCCTGGCACAGCATCTCATGCACAGGCAATCGAGGTGGGGGGGGCAGGGTAAATGTGGGAAGAGGTCACGCATTAAGGACACCAGTACAAACTGACCACAGTGATATGATTGTGGTCGGGCTCCTAGCCTGCCCATTCATGCAAGGAACGCGGTGGCATCAAAGGGCCACCAAGCGCTCCATACCTTACCCCCCCACCCCGCTCCCAGCACAGGTTTCGATTCCACCACCACTTTATGGGACCGTGGAGCAGTTGGGCTGCACACATTGTGCAATCTCCTTGCCAACGCTGGCCATGTAGCAGTCACTGCTGGAGGCGCTGAAATCCTTTGCAATCTCAGCGTCCCGATTTGGACCAGTGTCCCTCATGTCGCAGGTTGACAGGGCAGTCATGCAGTGCACTCATCTCTGGCCATCCGAGGGGTGACCAGCACTCTGCAGGGAGGATTAAGGGGCCATCACACAGGGCCAGGAAAGGTGCTAAGTACAGCCATGATAACCATGTCTCTTTCTCTTTCATGCTGCAGGAGGACCGCATCAGGATTATGGATCCTGGTGGCCTAGCTGTATGCCTGATGGCCTATAGAGACCGTAGAAGACGGAGGAGAGAGTGACTGAGGCACCTGGCTGCACAAAGGCAGGAGCAGCAACTTCATGAAGAAAGGGTAGCAGAGGCTCCCACACACGCTGCCCAGGATCAACAGCGAGCCGTGGCTGGTCAGCGCCTAGCGACACCCAGGAGAGAACTTTACCCCCATCGGGGGGTTTGTGTGGGGGTGGGGATGAGGGCGAGCGTGGAGCCGATCGGTGCCCCAGTCGGGCCCGTGCAGCCATTTTACATGAGCGGGCCAATTAAAGTCTACCCAGCGTGATGCGTGCCTGGAAGCGCTGTGCGCTCTCTATGCAGGCAGGAGGGGGGGGTTCCCTGAGTCGCGCATGCACGTGAAAGAGCACAGAAATCTCCCTGAGGCACCCATAAGTTTTAAGTTTTAAAAATTTTAATAAAGAAAAAGAAAAATTTAAGACGTGTCCCCTCATATGAAAGTATCACATGAGTTGGGACATGTCAATGAACTTTAATGAAAAACTTCATTTAATTTATAAACCCTTCATGAAACCTCATCCCACCCATGGATGATGTTCCATGAAAAATGCGAAGTCCGCTTGGGCTCTTCACCTGCCCGTCAGCCTTGTTGGATGGGCAGCTTTCTCAAATATGGTTAATTAGTTAATTAATGGCCTTAATAGGCCTTTGACATTTCAGCAGGTGCGCAGCCAACTAGGCTCCGTGCCTGCCGAACTGAAAATCTAAATGACACGCAGTGATGTCAGGGTGCACACCCAAAAGCTCATTTTACACTTCGGCGAACGGGCCCCGCCCCTGCTCGCCAAGCTGAAAATTCTCCCCCCCAGGGTCTATAGACGCCGTCTGCCATTCCTGCAGATGACTGAGAACCAGTGTTGCCGATGACTGCACATGTCTAGGGTTAGACACCTGGTGGCTCACATCTGTCATTTACTGCAGGATTTGGCGTCAAGGGGACATGGAGGGCATCCACTGCCAGTGGCTGTGAAAATGACTGCGGTGCTCAATTTCTATGCCAGTGGCTCCTTTCAAGGCTCTGGGATTTCGCAATCCGCCACCCACAAATGCATCCATGAGGTCACGGATGCCATCTTCTCCATGGCACACTACTTTGTGCATTTCGACCAGGACCAGGACAGACAGGATGTAAGGGCCATTGTATTCGCCCTGATCTCGGGATTCGCACAGGTGCAGGGTACGATTAACTGCACTCATGTGGCGCTCAGGTCTCTGTCGCTACACTCGGTGAACTTCAACAACCGCAAGGGCTTCCACTCACTGAACGTGCAGCTGGTATGCAACCACCAGAAAAGCATCCTGCAGGTGTGCGCACAGTTTCCGGGGAGTGTGCACGACATCTACATTCTGAGTCACTTGCAGATCCCTGCAGTCTTCCAGGATCCACAGAAGTAGCAGGGTTGGCTCCTTGGGGACAAAGGCTACCTACAGAGGCCGTGGCTGATGACACCCATGCGGTGGCCTCAAGCTGCAGCAGAGTGATGCTATAATGAGCCTCATGCAGCAGCTCACAACTTGGTGGAGCAGACCATCAGGATGCTGAGATGCAGTTCCAGTGCCTGGGCTGGTCTGGTGGAGCCCTGTAATACAACCCGCATAGAGTGTCACACATCATCATTGTCTGCTGTGCCCTTTACAACTTGGCACTGCTATGGGGAGATGAGCTGGCTGAGGAGGAGATGGAGGAGCTGCACATCTCCTCCGATGAGGAGGACGCCAATGGGGATGAGAGTGAGGGGGTCCTCAGTGGTGACAATGACAGGGATGAGGCTGTCGCACTGGCTAGACGAGGCAGGTGCGCTTGGGAGGCCCTCATAGCTGCCAGATTTGTGGGGGATGATGACGACATGCAGTGAAGTGTTCCCACAGATCCTCACATTGCAGTTGTGAACGTTTGACTCCAGTCTGGCTTATGGCAGCGCCAATACCCTCTGTGAGAATGCTCCTGTCATGGAGATGCAGGCCCTAATAGTCGCTCGATTACAGGAGGGTGATGACAACATGCAGTGAGGTACTCCATAGATCTTCACATAGCCTATGTCTGGTCAAGGGCAGCTCGCTTGCACTCCATGATCAGAGCCATCTCAGAGACACAGCCACGAAACTTTAGACGCATCGGATACTGTGTCCGCCTTCAGCACCTCAGCCCTTCAGGAGCTGGTGCACAGCATCACTGGTCGCAGATGCTGGTGTGACGGGGGCCAGCCCCACTATAAAGGTGCTGAGAGCACACAGAGAATATGAGATAACTCTGTGGTGCCTGCCCACTACATTCTGACAGCAATGGCCAGCACCATCGAGGTGCAGGCATCAGTAATATTTCCAGGGAGTGTGAGGCTGGACCTTCACTGTTGTCTGAAGGCTGCACAGAGCACAGGGAAGAGGCCCTGGACTGAGACACCTGCCTTTATCTTGTGCAGAAAAGTTTCACATTTGAGTGACAAGAACACTGCTCATCAGAACAAGGAGACATAGGCAGGGAGACAATCTTAGGAGTTTATTGACAATAGTGAACAGTATGTACAAGTGATCAACACCCATGCCCAGGCTATGCAACTACTTTTACTTAATTTTCCTAACCCTGCCACTACATCTTGGTGCCCCCCGGACATCCACAGCAAAGGTGAAGGCAGCCTGCTGACTGTGACGCCCTGTCTGTGATGACTTTGGCAGGTGTCCTCTGGAGGGCTGAGACTTGGAGGGCCCCGGCCTGCTTTCGGGGTCCTGCTGTGTGGCAGTGGCACCCTCCTTGGCCTGTAAAGCTGGAGATGTGGAGGTCACAGGAAGATGGGATTCGGATGGACCAGTCACTCCCAGAGTCTCTTGGGTGGATGACCCTGGAGTGTGCACCTGCTGATCCTCCTCCCTATGGGTGCCCGAGGGCCCATGGCTGACTCCGTGAGCGGACGGAGTAGCTAGAGTGAGATCGAGCTGCCCAGCAGCCCTCTCATGTACACACTGTTGGAGGCCAACTACGGTATCAGCGATGGAGTTAAGCCCTCGCACCAGTGCAGGAGTGACATCCTGGACCAAGGTCTCCATGGTGGCCGCCATCCTGCCAGTGTTGACCTCAGTGCGCTGCAATGCCGGTGCTATCGCCTCAGCCTGAAGACAGGCTCATCCATCATGCCCTGCAATCTGAGGAATGCAGCGGACATCCCTTCCTGATGTTCCCGAACTTGCCTTTGCAGCTCCAGCAACTGTGAAAAGACCGAGTCCAGAGGCTCATCACCTTACTCAGGCTCAGCAATGTTCTGGCCTCCAGCAGTCCTCCGAGTGCCCGGGAGACCTGGGAAGTCCCTGCCACCGCCTGCTGTGGATCAGAATGTGTGATGTGCTACCAGACTGTGATACCTAGGCTACTCTAAAGCTAGGTCCCACCAAAGTGTATCTCTGCACTGGTGGAGAGTGTGGGTGAGCGCTGTGACGGGACCTCCAGGAGGGTGCCTTCAGATTCCTCTTCAGAGGTTTCTTCAGAGCTTGATTGGAGGCCCTGGGTCTTGCACTCTGTCAGCTGTTTGGCAGATGTGCCTGCGAAAGCAAGGAGAGACAATTATTGCATGGCAGTGGCCTGTGAAAGAGGACACATCACTCACAGCATGGTTATCTGATGGATGTTGCACTGCTGGATCCTCACTTGGTAGAGCAGCGCCACTGTCAGCACAGGAACGGTCCCAGTCATTGCCAGCCAGCTGGATGGCTCTGTTTTCGAATTCTGTCAGACTTTGATCTCCAGCATCCCTCCACCTGTCTGCAACCTTTCCCTCCTATGTGAGCCAGTTTGTCCTGCATGGATAGAGATGGGGACAGTGTATCAGGACTCGCCTGCCGGGCCCGATGATAAGTATGCCTGGCCTGTGCTGATGTTATGCAATGACCAAGGGCAAGGAATTTACAACCCCATTTTCACATATGTATAGTCAAATTCTATAACATATATTGGATAGTTTATAACCAATTGGGGCAAAATCTTTTAAAAGTTACAGGTGGTGTGACATTTATCAGAGAAAAGCAAGATAAGGATAAATGAATTGTTTCTCTGATTAACAGCTTATGGATAGTATGTGCTCCGGGATTAGTGCTGGGACTTCTTTTATTCCATTTGCATAAATGATTGAGACATAAGCAGATCTTGAAATTTGTTAATAATATTAAATGAGTGGGCATGACTTTGAGGGAAAAAGCAGTAGTTTCTAGAAGGGCATGAATAAGTTATTGTAATAGGCAAACAGGTGATAGATACCAATTAAACAATGAAAAAAGTATGATTTTATATTTATATAGCAACATCGATGTACCACAGTACTTTACAATCATTAATTGCTTTTGAAGTATAGCCACTGCTGTTCTATGGGAAAAAATGCAGCCAACTTGCACACAGAAAGTTCCCACAAACAGCAACTGTTTTAATGTTATAGGGTTAGGAATAAATGTTGACCATGAGAACTCGCCTTCTCTTCAAATAGTGCCATTGAATATTTTACGCCCACCTGAAACAGAAAGAAAGGGTCTCAGTTTAATATCTCATCCAAAAGACAGCACCCCTGACTATGAAATGCATCCTCAGTCCTGCACAGAAGACTAGACTGAAATATTTCCAAACATCTTCAGCCAGAGGTGCTGAGTGGATAGTCCATCTCAGATTCCTCCTTGACATGCACAGCATCATGGATGCCTGTCTTCATGGATGCTACAACATTGGCATCTACCTGGCAATGTGGAAAATTTCCCCAGGTGTGTCTTGTCCATGAAAAGCTGGACAAATCCAAGCTAGCCAATTATCACCACATTAGTGTAATCTCGATCATCAGCCAAGTATTAGAAGTTATTGGTGACAGTGCTATCAAGTGGCACTTACTTAGCAATAATCTGCTCACCGATGCTCGTTTTGGGTTCCACTAGGTGCACTCAGCTCCTGACCTTATTACGGCCCTGATCTAAACATGGACAAAACAATTGAATTCCAGAGGTGGGGTGAGGGTGACTGCCCTTGAGACCAAGGCAGCAATTGATCGAGTGCAGCATCAAAGACTTATAGAAAAATTTAAGTCAATGGGAATCCAGAAGGAAACTCTCCACTGTTTGGAGTCTTACTAGCACAAAGAAAGATAATTGTGGTTGTTGGAGGCCAATCATCTCAGCCTCAGGATATCACTGCAGGAGTTCCTCAGGGTAGTGTCCTAGGCCCAACCATCTTCAGCTGGTTCATCAATGACCTGTCCTCCATCATAAGGTCAGAGAGGGCATGTTTGCTGATGATTGCACAATGTTCAGTAGCATTTGAAACTCTTCGCATACTGAAGCAGCCCGTGCCGGCATACAGCAAGACCTGGACAACATTCAGGCTTGGGCTGATAAGTGGCAAGTAACATATGCACCACACAGGGGCCAGGCAATGACCATCTCCAATAAAAGAGAATCTAAGTACCTCCCCTTGACATTCAACAGTATTACCATCACTGAATCCCACACTATGAACATCCTGGGGGTTACTATTGACCAAAAACTGAACTGGACTAGCCATATAATTACTGTGGCTACAAGAGCAGGTCAGAGGCTTGGAATCCTACAATGAGCAACTCAGCTCCTCACTCCCCAAAGCCTGCCCACCAGCTACAAGGCACAGTCAGGGGTGTGATGGGGTACTCTCCACTTGTGTGCATGAATACAGCTCCAACCACACTCAAGAAGCTTGACATCATCCAGGAAAAAGCAGCCCACTTGGTTGGCACTCCATCCACAAACATTGTCTCCCTCCTATATCAACACACAGTTCCATATACAAGATGCACTGCAGCAACTCACAAAGCACCTTCCAAACTTGCAACCTCTACCAACTAGAAAAAGGGCAACGGATGCATGGGAACACCACCACCCAGAGCCAGGGAGAGATATCATGAGCCCTGGTGCTTCCCTTCTTTCCGGTCACCTTACTCCCTGCACCGCACCCACCCCCCACCTCACCACCAGTTAACCCTCACCCTGAATCATACATGATATATTTCCCCCTTTCAAGATTCACCAATCAATTCACAAATCGCAGAAAGGTATTAGTAAACTGATGACACCCATTGTCGCCATCTGGTTACTAAAATTGTTCGATATATGCAGCATTTGTCATTATTATTAAGAGCAGCAACGACATCATGCAGTGTTAGTTTGTGTGTGTCCTTTAAGTGATCCCACTGTGACTATTAAACAAATGAGAAAGTACAAATTTTACTTAATTAGCATCATGCAATATTGTTAATTTGACAGGAAAATATCTTATTGGTTATTTATAACACTGTGCAGATGATAATACTCATTTCGGTGACTGCCTCAGCCCTCATTAACATGTTCTGCACATTGCACCATATGAACATGGTGACAGTAAGTTCATATTTGCAGGAAAGATTCAATACTTGCAATCCAAATAAACTGCACAAGATCTCTTCCAGTCTGTAAAAGAATTAGACGGCTTTCCCCCTGTCTGGGTGCATGGTATTATTCAACATTATTATTTCATAGAAGGGGTGTAATTGGATTCTATTTTATCAGTAATCTCACAGGGTAGAAAGGTCAAATGACTCCTGATCAACAAAGTGGAATGATTGAACAACATAGGTCTTCACTGTCAATGGAAGCACTGGAGCCCTCAGGTGTCTTTATGCGACACAACTTTTAAGAGGTTTTCTTGATCAGCAAGTCTGAAGACACTGCTGATTGCTGCTTCTCACTATAATACATTTTCAATATCTACCATGCGACACAACTTTAACACAATATTTCAATGCCTCAAAAATCTCATAGAAGCACCAAAATAGAGGCTGGAATTGTCCAGCCCCATTGGCACCAGGGGTAATGGAAGGCAGCGGGGGAGGAACAATATGGCGAGAAGGCCAAACATCGGTTTTGCATCATCGTGAAACCAGTTTGCAATTACCCGCTCCACCCGTCAATGGCTGGCTGTGTTTCCCACTGCCGCACATCAGGAAATTAATTTCAATACTTTAGCATCTCATTGAAAGCCCTGCTCAGCAGGAATCATCCCTCCATGTCGAATTTCTGCCCACTTCGGAGGATGATGATGACATGCAGTGAGGATGCTCCATAGATCTTCACATTGCCTCTGTGAATGTCTAACTCCTGTCTGGCTGAGGGCAGTTCACTTGCACTCTATGCTGAAGGTCATGTCATGGAGACACAGCCGCGAAACTTTAAATGCACCTGATCCTTTGTCAGCCTTCAGTACCTGTCCCCTTTAGGAGCACAGCATCACCGGTCACAGATGCTGAAGACATGGGACCAGCCCCACCTCAAAGGTGATGAGAGCACACAGAGAGAATGACGGAACTCTGTGACGCCTGCCCACAACATTCTGGCAGCAATGACAAGCGCCATAGAGGTGCAGGCATCAATAATATGTCCAGTGAGTGTGAAGCCGAATCATCACTTTGGTCCAAAGGCTACACACTGCACTGGGAAGAGGCCCTGGACTGAGACACCTACGTTTATCTTGTGCAGGAACCAAGGTTTCACATCTGAGCGACAGGAACACTGCTCATCAGAACAAGGAGTCATAAGCAAGGAGACATTCTTGGGAGTTTATTTGCAATAGTGAACATTATGTATAAGTGATTAACACCCATGCCCAGGCTGTGCAAAGACATCTTCTTAACCCTGCCGCTACATCTTGGTGCTCCCCGGACATTCACAGCGGAGGTGGAGGCAGCCTGCTGACTGCTACACCCTGTATTTGATGACCTTGGTGGGCATCCTCTGGAGGGCTGAGACCTGGAAGGCCCGGCCTGCTTTCAGGGTCCTGCTGTGTGGCCGTGGCACTCTAGGACTGCCTGTGGAATTGAAGCTGCTGGGATCACAGGAAGAGGGGTTGAGGATGGGCTGTACACTCCCGGAATCACATGGTGGATGGCCTGGGATCTGCACCTGCTGATCCTCCTCCCTATGGGTGCCCGAGGGATCCCTGGCTGACTCCTTGAGGAGAAAGGGAAGCTGGAGTGAGATCGAGCTGCCCTGCACCTCTCATGTTGACACTGCTGGAGGCCAACTATGGTATCAGCCATGGAATTTAGCCCGCGCAGCAGTGCAGGGCCGATATCCTGAACCAAGGTCTCCATGGCAGCCACCATCCCACCAGTGTTGACCTCGGTGTGTTAGCATGCCAGCGCTATCACCTCAGACTGAAGGTGGACAGGTTCCTCTAGCGTGCCTTGCAATCTGAGGAATGCAGCAGACATCCCTTCTTGATGTTCTCAAGCTTGCCTTTGCAGCTCCAGCAACTGAGGTATGACCGAGTCCAGAGGCTCCTGATCTGACTTGGACTCAGCAGATTTCTGGCCTTCAAGTGCCAGAAACCTGGGAAGTGTCTGCCTCCACTTGCTGTGCATCAGGCAGTGTGATGCGCTCACCAGATTGTGACCTCGAGGCTACCCTAGAACTGAGTCCCACCGAGGTGTGTGCCTCTGCATTGGTGAAGGGTGTGGGTAAGTGCTGTGATGGGTCTTCAATGAGGGTGTCATCAGATTCCTCTTCTGAGGTGTCTTCAGGGCTTGAGTCGAGGACCTGGCTCGTGGACCCCCTCGGCTGCTTCCCAGATGTGCCTGTGAAAACAAGGAGAGATAATAAGTGCATGGCAAGGGACTGCAGAACAGGAAAACTCACTCACAGAATAGTTATCTGATAGATGTTGCATTGCTGGATCCTCACTTGGTTGAGCACTGCCAGCCTCATCGTTAGCACAGGAATGGTCTAGATTGTTGCCAGCCAGCTGGGTGACTCTAATCTCAAATTCTGTGAGGACCTTGATGTTGGGCATTCCTCCACTAGTCTGCGACCTCTCCCTTTTGTTGTGTGCTTGTCCTGCATGAAGACAGATGGAGAGAATGTAAGCAGGACACCTGCAGGCTAAATGAGAAGGACGCCTAGCATGGGTGGGTGATGAGTGGTGCCATGGGTGGGATGAGGATATGATCTACAGGGCAGATGAAGGTATGTGTGAGAGAGTGAATGGTGATGTCCCTTGAACTGGCAGTCCCTTGAACTGATCTGCAGCTCTGCCTCTGGCTGGTCAGGCTGGGGGACAACAAGAAACTGTCCGGAGCCTGGAGCCCAGCACCCCCCCAGCCCCAGGCTCCAGTGTTTGGCACAATTTGCACCCCCTCTCCCAGGCCCTGCCACCACCTGCAAGTTCCCCTCCAAGCCACATAGCATTTTGACCTGGAACTATATCAGGGTTCCTTCACTGTCACTGGGTCAAAATCCTGGAACTCTCTTCCTAACATACGGACTACAATAGTTCAAGAAGGGGGCTAAGCACCACCTTCTGGAGGGCAAATACATATAGGCAACAAATGCTGGCCTATTCAGGGATGCTCATATACCTTGAACAAATAATAAAAATGTGAAGTGACACATTTTTGGAAAAAAATCAATAGCAATTCTGTAGTAACTACATGGCATCACCTCAGTTGATCATTATGGTCAGCTCTGTGGAGATATGTGAGTTTCTTAGCTAGCCTAGAACTTCATAATTCACTCCCAGATATCCTTTGTGTCTTCAATTGCATTAAAATATGTAATCCCTGACAAAAAAGGTACTCACCAGGACTTTACAACTAAACATTAGTTTAGCTGACAACCAAACTTAGCCAAACAATGATTCCATTAGAATTGGCTAAGCTTTTGCACCATATCCACTTAAACTGTAAAAATTGCCTAGGTGGAAAATCATTTTGAGTTATATAAAATTAAGGTGGTGATTGCGGGGAAAAAATTGTTGGGATGAATGAAGATTATTACATAAAACATATTTTGTATAATGTAAAGCATATAGGGTAAAATTTCTCCTGTAGTTGATTGTTATCAATGCACAAAATAATCCTAGTGACAACACTTGCAACTTTGGCGATTGTGATTTGGTTAAATTTTGTTTTTGACTCGTGGTAAAATTCTCCGACCTACAGGACATCTGGACCCAAAGTAGCAAAAATCTTTTAGCAGGATTATGTTCACCTATGCAATTGGCTTTAACAAAGTAATTTCAGCATATCAGATTGGCTTCTGAATTTGTAATGCTGGCGATTTGATTGAGAAATCTCAGTTAAGGCAGTTTCACTCACTCTTTCTAGATAAATTAGTAAACATAAACCATGGCTAAAGAGTTTTTGAAATATTAATGTTTTTTTCATTTTTGTTTTAAATTAATGTAAATACTCATTTGCTAAGCACCAAATTTACAGTAAATTATATCCACTGAATTTACTGGCTAGTTTCAATAGCAAAGATTTGCTTAATAAAATTAGATATTCTGTTTGTGCACCAAACAATCAAAAGAACTGCCAGGTCTTGGCAATATACCAAGGAGCATTTTATTGGGAAAATTCTAGGCCTCAAAGACTCTCTCCAGTGCTTTTGTACTGTTTTGAAGAAAAAGGCCAATGGGTGACTAAAGCTGCAAATAGTCCCTGCCTCCAGAGACTAGTGATTTACACCATAAAACAGCAATTGCTCCTTGGAGCATCTTCCACCCACATTAGAGAAGGGATTAAGCAGATACATTCAGTTCTGCCAACAGATTTCTCTTCTCTAAGCCCTCAATAGCCCTCTCACAGTCACTAAGATAATCACATTAGTTTTGTCATTAAAGAAGCTTCTCTTTTAGCCACTGTTTAAACTGCTAAAACCACCCATAGAGGTGGCATATATTAAAAGACAAATATCTGTATTTTATGGACTGTGACTTTCACTGCTGCTCTCATAAGTTGAAACTTTGCAAAGTGCAACAACTTGGATAAAATATTTTAATTGCTGATTTTGCTATCATTTGTCACATGACATGATCAAAATATATATCTTTAAATGACTATAAACAGCTTCTTGCCTCATTGTGTTTATTCCGGTTGTAATTTGCAACAGTTAATGTACAGTTTGAAGTCAGTCAAGCAAAGATTTCATGAGGGAAAGACCTCGCTGACTTAGTGTGTAAGCTTTGATGAAAGTGATTTCAATGAAAATTTTTTTTTTAGAAAATTGTATTTATTGTATATGCACACTACACAATCAAGACAATAGCATAAAACTTTATTGCATATTCAGTGAGGTAGCAGAATGATTTATTGGTTGTCAAGGAGTCCTTTTTCCTCACACCGAAAAATATCACTGAACTATTTAGAGGTTCAAGGACATTACCAATGAAACTAAGGTTTTAAGAAGTTGCAGCCAGTTTCAAAGGGCCTTAACTGGGCCGTGGGCAGAATTTTCCGGTTGGTGTGTGGGGGCAGTAAAATGACGCACACTGTCGTCAGGCATGTATCCCGACGTCATCACGCGCCATCACGATATTTTGTTCAGCGGGCATGCACCGGAGTCAGCTGCGCACCCGCCAAAATTTAAACGGCCTATTAAGGCCATTAAGAAATCAATTGAGCCACTTGGGAACACTGCTCATCCAACCTTAAGGTTGGTAGGCAGGCAGAAAGCCCAAGCAGCCTTTACGTTTTTCAGGAAACCTCATCCACGAGCGGGATGAGATTTCCTGAAGCATTTATTAAATAAATTAATTAATTATTTTTCCATGAATATAAAAACATGTCCCCACTCATGTGACACAGTCACATGAGGGAACATGTTTAAATAATTTTTTACATCAATTCTTTAATTATTTTAATTTCCATTAAATCTCCGTGAGGCAGCTCCATGCCTCAGGGAGATTGCTGCGCTCTTTTGCGCACATGCACGAAAGAGTGCTGGCCCCGACTCTCCCTTCTCCCCCTGCCCGCACAGGTAGCGCTGAGCGCTACTGGTCGCATATTGTGCTGGGCAGGCCTTAATTGGCCCACCCATGTAAAATGGCGGCACGGAGCCGATTGCGGGCGGCGATCGGCTCCACACCCGCCACCGCCCTCTCCCGCCCACCATAGGAAAAATCCTGGCCTGTACTTCTAATAACAGTGAAATATGTTCAAAAATGCAATGTCCAAGCATTACATTCACATTTGCATTGAAAATAATTACATGTCTTGCAGTTAATTGGGTTGTACCTCCAATCAAGAACCAGCTGAATTCTGATCAATTCAAAATCAGTATTGATGAATCATGCTTGATAAAGCTATTCTGAGAAATAGGGTATTTGATTTTCAGTTACCTCTCTAAATAATAGGCTCCAATTTAATTAAAAATATGAATGTAGAATAGTTTGAAAAAATAATAATGCTGTAATAATGTTATGAATTAGCCTTCTTTTATATCTTTTTCAATTAATAATATAATAATTGTAACATCTGGTAGGATGTTGTTGTTTAAATATAGCACCAGGACCTTCGGCCCCATGAGGTAACGATAGGGCGGATGAATCCTTGCTCGCCCCACCATGAGATTCGAAGGGTTCCTCATTGATGCATAATTAATAAGCTGAAAAATGGAAAATTGCGCAGATTAATCCAACGCGCCAACCAGTGGCAATCATGCCGACTTCCCCGCCTGCCTCTACACTAAGGCTCCAGAATGGAAAATTCTGCCCCATGTATAAGCATGGAATGCAGAGCTGCACACAAAGTAAAACTACACACATATAGCTATATGCAATGTATAACCATATCCCATTTATAATGGCATGCATTATAAAATTGCATGCCATAGTGCATTTTGTATAAAATCCACTATAAAAAAAAAGTTCTAATTAAATAAACTCTGACAACCCTTTGTACTAACACTTACCTTTTAACAGTTGGGTGTAATTGACTATCCAAGTATCAGTTCTTCTTATTCGTTGAAAAAAAATCCTACCAGTAGTCAATGGCTGCAAGCAACAATGCTATATATGTGTTTGAGTACACATATTCTGAGCTCTGTTGTATGATGGTGTATGTGCCTGCATGCAATTGTAATGTAAAGGTGCTCGGCAGAGCAAGGATTAATGTGGGATTGGAGATTAGCACCGCCCCCAGTATGATGTATAGAGTCACATGGTAATAGACTCAGAGAACAGTCTAGAGAGAACACTCTTGAACCAGCCTGCAAGGAGGTAGCAGCACCATGCATGGCAGTAACCTGGGATCTGTAAATAGTTAAAGGCCAGCAATAAACAGCTCATGTTTAAATATACAAGCCCCAAGATCTCATCATTGAGAAATGTAAAGAACCCATATTACAACAAGCTCAGCCTTCCCCACAGTGCCACAGTGAAGGTATAAACAGATGGTACAACTGTTATTCCTCATTCACCTCACCCCTGATTTTATTGTGTGTACTGCAGTGACTGGAGCAGTAAAGCAGCACCAATATACTTACGGGGAAAAGGAGAATTTTCATCAACATAACTATGACAGGATTTTGCAGCACCAGGTTGACATAGTTGATGACCCATATTTAGGCCTATATCATATGTAGAGACACTGAAACATGGTTTTAAAAAATGGCTAACATGGCTAACTGCAGAAAAAAATGGGAAATCTTGAAATACTAAATTTTTAGGTACATTGGCATTTGACGGCATAATGCAAATGCTTTAGATTAACATTACTGAAGCAGCAATGTTATTTTTTAAATAACATGAATCAAAGCGAGTTCGAGCCATGTCATTTGTTGAGAAAAAATGCTGTACTTATAGAGTACCTATCAAACCATTTTAAAAATGCAAAACACTCCATGCAATGAAATAGTTTTTGATTACAGTGACTATCATGTAGTGATCTGTCCATATGATTCCTAGGATATATTTTCCAAGTGGCAAATATTTAACATATATTTGACAACATAATCTTTTTAATCTCGATTTCTGGGTTAACACCTGGCAAAAATGATGCATTGAAATATCATGTGAGCATGTTAATCACTCGTATCTAATCTTCACCAAACACAAAATATATCCTTTAATTTCACATGTTTAAAATAAAACACTATTAAATTAAATATTATTAAATAAAACACAATCCATAATGGACTCCTTGTTATAGCTTTCCATCAATAAAAATTATACTTTGACAGGTCACAGATCTGACTGAAAAATTTGAAGCAATAACTCTTCCTAATGACTTGGCTGATTGCAATTCAGCTTGCCCATTGTTTTCCGTTACAAGGCCGGTGAACCAGTGGCAACTTCCACCCCCACTACGTGCGGGTCCTCAATGCTCCCCAACTCTCCCCAGCTCTCCCTTTCCTGAAATCTCATTGAGCGTCGTGAGATTTGTTTTAATGTCATTTCCTGTGTGACTGCCTGGCGCCACTTTGGGAGAGCCTCTCACCACTTCCTAACCTATGAGTTGTGGCCACTCCCCAACCTACGAGATGTGGCCTACCCCCCTCCCCGGACTCCAAGTTGCAGCGGGATCTTGATGGAAATGCAAGTCCAGGAAAGGGAAGCAGTGAGAGGGTGGATCAGGGAGAGGGAGGTTCTGTGAGAGGGTAAGTCAGAGAGGGGGAAGAGGCCACAGCTCAAAGGTAAGGGTGAGGGAGAGACTGCAATGCTGAGGGTTGGGGAGGAGGATGATCTGCAGTGACCAGGATAATCAGGGAGTAGGAGGTTCAGTAAGCAGGTTTGGTGGCAGGCAGGACGTAATTTAAGTAGAAAGCTACATTTTTCTTTTAGAATAAAATATGTTTAAAAATATAGAAGTTATTTCATTTACCAGTGTAGGAATTTACCAATGTAGAATATAGCAACTTAGATAGTATAATGTTTTAATATTTGTTTTTTCTTGGTAAGGAAGCTCCTACAGAATCTAACATTGATTCCTATGGGAACCAATGATTCACTTAAAAGTCATTTCACTTAAAGTCACGATTTTCAGGAACACAACCACAACTTTAAATAAATACATATGTATTTATTTTTAAATATATGTGGTTTTGTTTTAGTTACCCGCACCGCTCTGTAACATTACATCACAAAGGAGTAGTAAGCAATGATAATTTAGTAAAGTAGTCAATGTGGCTCTCACGTTACAGGTTTTTTGCTAAAGTGGCCCTTGCTTGAAAAATAGTGAAGATCACTGAGCTGACCAATACTGTTAACTAAGTGAATTGTCCCGAAGTAAATTTGTAACATGATTTGCAAATCATTTTTAGATATGTAATTTATTTGATGATTATTTTGAAACTTTTTTTAACCAGCAATAAATGTCATATGTCAGTTATTTGTTGAAATTAGTTTTGTTATATTTTCTTCACTAAAGTGCAGAGTGTAAAATCCCAGCTAATGGGATACAATATAAGGTCCATAAAACTGTCATAGGGTGTGTTTGAGATTATTCCAGGTCAAAAAATACAAAAGCTGTAAGATTGCAATATTAAAATAACAATGTTCTAAAAGTTCTTAGATTATAACGTTATAACTTCTAAGCATGAGATCATTTCAGCTGTGTTCTAATGTTTCCTCTAGCATGGCAGATTTTTACTGTACTGAGCTGGCAAGTACATTAAACCTCTATCTTCAAATGCTTCTCGCATAAAAAAGGCACGGCAGTTTAGAAATGTTTAGAATAAAGAAAGACAAAAGGAAGGCATCTAGTAAAACATGAATGGCTCAATTGTAAAGAATAAAAGTGCAATCTTCATTTTATCTACTTGTTTCTAATTTACAGCTAACATCGATAATTTGACTTTCAAGCGATCAGGTTCATCATGATTTTTTTCAACATGGTAATTCAGTTCAGCAAAGTTAAACAAAAATATCTTACATCACTTACATTTCAATCATTCACTCATATATGCCTCCTTCACTCTAAGGTGTAACATGCCACCTAGTGGATTGACTAGCACACCATGTGTGGATTTCCAGGTTCCACCTTGAATCATTCTGGAAGCGACAGATGGGCAACAGATTTGGTTAAATTCAGGTGAAGTTGGCATTGTTGGTGTTCTCACCAAACCACAGCACAGAACAGTAATAGCACCAGAACACATGCGATGATACTTCTGGTTGAAGCAAATCACAGATGAATACAGTTTTTTTAAAATAAAACTGGTGAAAAAGAAGCAATTATTATCAGAATACTTAAAGACATTGGACTAACTAAACATTTATGTCAAGATACATGGGATACAATGGTGATGAAGCACACTGTGAAGCACCAATGAGAGGTTCCACTGAAAAGTGAAACCCATGTCAATTCTCACTCTTTAACTCATCGGAAATCTTTAGTAAAAGGTGAAAGATCTAGCCAATCTGGTGAAATCAGAATGCACCTGGCTCAGTTACATAGTAAACAGAAACATTTTAGAAACATGATAAAAGTACAATACAAGTAGGTAAAGTATACTATGGTGTTTTCCATACACAAGAAATATCCAGTAAGCTTATAAAAGATATTTAAGACAATTAAAAAATATATATCATCTAAACTAATCACTAATAGTGACTGTGGGCAGAAGATTCAACAAAAAAAAATCAAAAGAATAATGGCTGCGAATAGCATCATGGTTGGTTATGATGGATTCTTCCGTCACTTCGAAGGATGAATGGTCATCCATGGTTGACCCAGCAAAACTGAGCTCTGATGAGCATGCTCTCGATTCCAGGTATGTGGCACTTTGCAAGAAATTCAGCGTTAGGAATTTTGACCTGATACTTGATGTTGCAGATAGACTTAAGCAGCAAAGGTAGAAAGCATCTAGTTGCTATATTTTGTTATGAAAGTATAATATTTTTCATAATATTATTGCAATTTATTATAAAAGTAGGCTAATAGTGGGGTTTGGATAGTTTGCGTGTATGTGGGATTCAATTGAATTGGAGACAGCTGGTCTGGATGTTTGGAAGTATCAAAAAAAGTTAGGTAGAGAGGTATTTGAAATGCTAAATACGTAAACATGGCTGAAGTCTTAGAATGTAATGTGTGGGGAGAATTTGTATTTTTAGATAAATTAGGGCAGTTTGAATTTTAAAGAGATAGTAGGATGTTTACACCTAGCCAGAAACTAGACCAAGCAGTGTGTTTATTTTTCCCAAAGGTTACTGACAATATTAGCACCATGAAAAGTTTTATATTATGGGAAATTACATTTTCAAAAACATGTGGGACAATGGAATTTATAGATTAAAAAGAGAAAAAACATATACAAGGGAGAATGAAAGGCTATGTTGGGAGAGGCTTTGTGAGATCTAGCAGAAGCTGGCAAAACATCCTCAGAAAAGCCTCCAACCATGTATGCATTAGTCTGCTGCATCCAGCCTTAAAGGTGATAACTGTGCTGGCCTGTCTGTCTAACTTTAAAATCTATTTTGGACAGTTGCCTTAAAACGGAGTGTATTTGGGAGTCAGGTTAGTAGAAATTTCAGTATTTACTATAGTATTAAGTAACTGGAATCTTATGTATGTGTTTGACATCTTTTCTTTTGTTAATAAATATTTTAATTTAAAACTTTAAAACTCTAAATGTCTCATTACTTCTGATTTCAGTGTTCAGGCTTCTCATAATAAATACAAATTGCAAAACCGTTGTGACTGCAGAACCAAGTTTCCCTTGTGGATTTGAGTCCACCTGGCACATATCACCTGCCACGTCATAACAATGTGACATTGGTAGGTTGCCTCAGAGCCATTGAGAGGTGATGTGAGAACAACTGCCTGGTAGACTTTGATCTTTGTTTTGAGACAAACTCCATGCACTCTCCAAAGCCTGTGGGTGAGCCTGTTGAATACTGAGCTTCCTTTTGCCAGGTGATGGCAGGTTGCATCATCCAACCTGGTCTTGTTGGAGATGATACTTCCAAGATAGCAGAACTTCCAAGTGAATTGTTGACAGTGACTATGTGCTGGGTTCCTATATCATGAAAAGAAATCCAACACTATGTTCAAAATGTTATTCTTATTGCTTTTATTTAAATTAATTTTCTGCTGAACCAAAAAGGATGGCTACTACAAGTCACATGACTACAGAGTTGGCCCTTTGTTCTGGGAGCTACCACCAGGAGTTTCTAGAACAAGATAATTTTTCACTCAGCCTGTGGAATCTCAAACCTCATGGTACAGACCCCTTGTTATCAACAAAAGCAGAGGAAGTGTAGATGAACTGGCTCCCACAACCAGAACTATCACAAAAGAGAGAGATCAAAACTCATTACACTGAAAGAGATGCTAATCACCACTTTGTCTCCCTCCTAAGGAAGAACCATGGAATTCTGGCCGGAAGCACAGAAACTGATTGTAAAACTGCAATTCAGAACAACATCCTCAAAGCCTATTTCTACTGGAAGATTTCCTCCCCTGACCCGCAGAACTGACCCAGTGTCTGTGTATGTACTTCATCTTGCAGTATCAGCAGCAACTGTAAAACAAATCCGACAGCTTCGGTTTTTAGCCAGCTGAACTCAAAAAGAAATTCCTCATTGGATGTTGACTCTGGACTCAGGAAATCATGTGAACTAATAATTATTTGAGGTCCTTGTACTGTTACTATCCATAGTTGTAAAACTCCTTTATTTATCCTCCCCTTTACTCTGTGTATGTGTGTGTGTGTGTGTGTGTGCGTGTGCACACATAGTGGAGTGGGAATTTGCAAACACTTCTCCCCCAGGTTTAGAATGTGAAATAAACTAACTTTCTGAGTTAATTGCAACACGAGTTTGTTCCAGATTATTGGCAAATTGGATCAGGCAAACTGAAGATTTGGGAAAACACGCCACCACGTACTTTAAAAATAATTCAAAACACCTTCTGCTTACGGACAGGTGGTGAGAGGTAATAAGTACCATTCGCCTGTCCATAACACTATGGGTCTTGAAGTTTGTGGCCAGGAGCTGGTTGGTACAAATTTCCTGTCTTTTTCTGACTTATTATAAGTCCAAAGCATTTGCAGGCTTGGGCAAAGCGGTCAACAAGCTGGATGTCCTCCGGACTGTGTGCAATGAGAGCACAATTTTCGACAAACAAGAGATCATTTAGCAGCCATTCTGTGATCTTTGTGCGAGTCTTCAACTTTGCAGATTGAAGAGGGTGACGCCTGTCTTGAATTGTGTACTCCTATGTCGAGATCGTTGAGTGATTACGTTACTAGACTAGTAATCCAGAGGCCTGTACAAATGATCTGAAAGCATGAGTTCAAGTGTCATCACAGCAGCTGAGGAATTTAAATTCAGTTAACACACAAACATACAAAATAGGAGCAGAAGTAGGTCATTTGGCCCCTCGAGCCTGCTCTGTCATTCAATAAGATCGTGGCTGATCTATTTGTGTTTCGAGTTCTACATTCCCATCTATCCCCGATAACCTTTGATTCCCTTGCCTAACAAGAATCTATCTACCTCTGCCTGAAAAATATTCAGTGACCCCGCTTCCATTGCCTTCTGAGGCAGAGTTCCAAAGTCACACAACCCTCAGAGAAAAAAATTCTCCACATCTCTGCCCTATAAGGCCAACCTCTAATTTTAAAAGAGTGCCCCCTTGTTCTGGACTCACCCACAAGAGGAAACTTTCCACTTCCGCCTTGAGACACCATTCAGGGCCTTATATACTTCAATCAAGTCACCCCTCACTCTTCTAAATTTCAGTGGAAACGAGCCCATTCTGTTCAGCCTATCCTCATAAGACAACCTGCTCTATCCAGGTATCAATCAAGTAAACCTCCTCTGAACCACCTCCAAAGCAATTACATCCTTTCCTAAATAAGGAGACAAAAAACTGCACATTGTATTTGAGATGTGGTCTAGCTAATGCCCTATATAACTGAAGCATAATATTCTTATTTTTATGTATAATTCCTCTCATAATAAAGGATAGCATTCCATTAGCCTTCTTGATTACTTGCTGTACCTGAACACTAACTTTTTGTGACGTATGCACGAGAACACCCAGATCCTTCTGAACCTCATAATTCTGCAGTTGTTCTCCATTTAAGTAATACTCTGCTTTTTATTCTTCCTGCCAAAGTGAACAACTTCATATTTTCCCACATTATACTCCATTTGCCAGATTTTTGCCCACTCACTCAACTTATCTATATCCATCTGCAAACTCCTTATGTCTTCTTCACAACATACTTTCCTACCTATCTTTGTGTCATTTGCAAATTTAGCTACCATGCCTTTGCTTCCCTCATCTAAGTCATTGATGTAAATTGTAAAAAGTTGAGGCCCCAGCACAGACCCCTGTGGGACTCCTGTAGACACATCCTGCCAATCAGACAAAGACCCATTTATGCATACTCTGTTTTCTACCAGCCAGCCAATCTTCTATCCAGGTTACTATGTTACCCCCTACATCATGAGCTTTTATTTCCTGCAATAACCTTATCAAATGCCTTCTGAAATCCAAGTACAGTATGTCTACAGGCTCCCTTTTATCCACAGCACACATTACTCCTTCAAAGAACTCTAATAAACGTGTTAAACATGATTTCCATTTCACAAAACCATGCTTACTCTTCTCAATTACCTTGTATTTTTCTGAGTGCCCAGCTATAACCTCTTTAATAATCGACACTAACACCTCGCCCACAACAGATGTCAAGCTAACTGGCCTATCGTTTCCTGTTTTCTGCCTCACTCCCTTCTTGAATAGAGGGATTATATTTGCTACTTTCCAGTCTGATGGAAACTTTCCAGAATCTAGGGAATTTTGGAAAATTAGCACCAACGCATCTACTACCTCATTAGCCACCTCTTTTAAGGCCCTAGGATGAAGTCCATCAGGACCTGAAGACTTGTCAGTCCACAGCTCCGTCAGTTTGCTCAGTACTGTTTCCCTAGTGATTGTAAATTCACCGAGTTCGTCTTTCCCCTCCACCTCCTGATTTACAGTTATTACTGGAATGTTTTTTGTATCCTCTACAGTAAAGACAGAAGCAACATATTTGTTCATTTCATCTGCCATTTCCTTATTATCTATTTTAATTCCCCATCCTCACTCTCTAGAGGACCAACACTCACTTTATCTATTCTTTTCCTGTTTAAATACCTGTAGAAACTCTTGCTATCTGATTTTACATTTCCAGCTAGCTTCCTCTCATAATCTAACCTTTTAGTCATTCTCTGTCGCTCTTTACATTCTGACCAATTATCTGATCTGCCACTTAGCTTTGCATATGTGGTACACCACTTGGAAGAAGCACTGAGGGTAGCAAGTGCTCAGAACATACTCTGGGTAGGGGACTTGAACATCTGTCATTAACAGTGGCTCGGTAGCACCACTATTGATCAAGCTGGCTGAGCCCTGAAAGATATATCTGCCAGGCTGAGCTTGTGGCGGTGGTAAGAGATCCAACACGAAGGAAAAACCTACTTTCCCTCATTTTTACCATTTTATCCATTGCAAATGCATCTGTCCATGACCAAATTTGTAAGAGTGATGACTACACAGTCCTTGTGGAGACAGAGTCCTGTCTTCCCAATGAGAACACCCTCCATCGTGTTGTGGGCACTATCACTGAATTAAATGGTATAGATTCAGAACAGATCTAGCTGCTCAAAACTGGGCGTTCATGGGGTGCTCTGGGACAACAGCACCAACAGAATTGTACTCCATCACAATCTATGACCTTATGACTCAGCATATTCCTCAATCGGCCATGACCATCAAGCCAGGCAATCAATCCTGACTCAATGAGGAGTGTAAGAGAGCATACCAAGAGCAAAACCAGGAATACCAGAAAATGAGATGCGAACCAGCTGAAGCTACAGCACAGGACATAGGCATGCTAAATTGCAGAAGCAGTATGCTATTGACAGAGCAAAGTGATCCCACAACCAATTGATCAAATCAAAGATCTACAGTCCTGCCACATCCAGTCATGAATGGTTGGTGGACTTAAGCAACTAACAGGAGGAGGAGGAAGAGGAGGTGGCTCCAGAAACATCTCCATCATCAAGGATGGTGGAGCCAGCACGTAAGTACAAAAGACAAAGCTGAAGCGCTTACAACCTTTTTCAGCCAGAAGTGCTAAGTGCAAGATCCATCTCGCACTCCTCCTGAGGTCCCCAGCATCACAATGCTAGTCTTCAGCTAATTTGGTTCACGCCACGTGATACCAAGAAATGGTGGAATGCAATGGATACAGCAAAGGTTATTGGCCCTGATAACATCAAGGCTAAAGTGCTGAAGGCTTGTGCTCCAGAATTAGTCACACCATGAGTCAAGCTGTTCCAGTACAGATACGACACTGGCATCTACCTGACAATAAGAAAAATTGCCCAGCTATGTCCTGTGCCAAAAAGGCTGGATAAACCAATCTGGCCAATTATCTTCCTTTCAGATACACGCAATCATCAGCAAATGATGGAAGACCATCAACAGTAGTATCAAGCAGAACTTACCCACCAATAACCTGCTCACCAATGGTCAGCATGAGTTCCACCAAAACCACTTGGCTCCAGACCTTATTACAACCTTGGGTCAAGCATGGACAAAAGAGCTGAATTCCAGAGGTGAGATGAGAGTGACTGCCCTTGACATCAAGAAAGCTTTTGACCAAGTGTGGCATCAAGAAGCCCTAGCAAAATTGAAGTCAATGAGAATCAGCAGGAAACTATCCACTGGCTGGAGTCATACCTAGCACAAAGGAAGATGGTTCTGGTTATCAGAGGACAATCCATGTCAGCCCCAGGGTATTGCTGCAGAAGTACCTCCTTAGATAATGCAGCAATGCTTGCCTGTATGCAGCAAGGCCTGGTCAAGATTCAGGCTTGGGCCGATAACTAACCAATAACATTTAGACTCCAAACTGATCATCTTCAACAGGAGTCTAACCACATCTGCTTGACATGTAATGGGATTACTATCACTGAAACCCTCACTATCAATATCCTTGGGTCACCATTGCCCAGCCACATTAAAAAGGTAACTACAAGAGCAGGCGAGAGGCTGGGAATCCTGTGGCAAGTAACTCACCTTCAAACTCCCCAAAGCCTGTCCTCCATCTTACAAGGCACATGTTAGGAGTTTGATGAAATACTCTCACTTGCCTGGGTGAGTGCAAATCCAACAAGCTCAAGGAGCTCAACATCATCCAGGGCAAAGCAACCCGCTTGATTGGCACCTTATTCACCACATTAAACATTCACTCCCCTCCATCAGAGGTGCACAACATGCACTGCAGCAACTCACCAAGGTTTCTTCGCTCGCACCTTCCAAGCCTGCGACCTTTAACGCCTACTACAGTGATCTTCATTATTTTTCATGAAAAGGGCCACTTTAGCAAAAAACCTGCAATGTGAGAGCCACATCGACTACTTTACTAAATTATCATTGCTTACCACTCCTTTGTGATGTAATGTTACAGAGCAATGCGGGTAACTAGAACAAAACCACATATTGTACTTAAAAATAAATACATATGTATTTATTTAAAGTTGTGGCTGTGTTCCCGAAAATCATGACTTTAAGTGAATCATTGGTTCCCATAGGAATCAATGTTAGATTCTGTAGGAGCTTCCTTATCAGGAAAAAACAAATATTAAAGCATCTTACCCTCTAAGTTTCAATATTCTACATTGCTAAATTCCTACATTGGTAAATGAAATAACTTCTATATTTTTAAACTTATTTTAAAAGAAAAATGTAACTTTCTACCTAAATTACCTCCGCCTGCCACCAAACCTGCTTCCTGAGCCTCCTGCTCCCTGATCCTCCTGGTCGGTGCAGATCATCCTCCTCCTCAGCATTGTGGTATCTCCCCCTCCACAACCTTCGAGCTGTGGCCTCTTCCCCCTCTCTGATCCACCCTCTCGCAGAACCTCCCACTCCTTGACTCACCCTCTCGCCGCTCTCCTCTCCTGAACTTGCATTCCCGTTCAAAATCCCGCTGCAACTCGAGGTCGGGGTGGCGGATAGGCTGCAACTCATGGGTCGGGGACCGGCTGCAACTTGTAGGTCGAGGAGCGGCAACTAGGAGGTCGGGGAGCAGCGAGAGGCTGCTTCAAAGTGGCACCAGGCCAGTCACACAGGAAATGGCATTAAAACAAATCTCACAACGTTCAATGAAATTACAGGAAAGGGAGAGTCGGGAGCTGCACTTAGCGAGGTTGGGAGCTGCCACTGGCTCATGGGCCTTGGAACAAATAACAATAGCCTAGAAGAACAAGGGCAGCAAGCACATGGGAGCTCCACCATTCTCCTTCAAGGCACACACCATCCTGACTTGTAAATATACCTCCGTTCCTTCACTGCCGCTGGGTGAAAATCCTGGAGCTACCTCCCGAACAGCACTGTAACTCTTTCAAGTTATCAACAGATCACATGTAACTCTTTCGAGTACATTCACAGTTCTTGGTTTCCGGGAGTGGGACATGAACCCACAACCTTCTGATTCAAAGGCGAGGGTGCTATGAACTGAGCCACAGCTGACACCGAACAGCACTGTAGGTGTAGTACACCACACAGACTGTAGAAGTTGAAGAAAAAAGCTCATCACCACCTCTTCAAGAACAATGACATGGACAATAAACACTGGTCTTGTGAGTGAAGTCTACATCCCATGAATGAATAATGTAAAAAAAAGGCTAAAGCCATAGTGAATTAACACATTAAAAGTAACTCAGTGATAGAATGACATGAAATAATATTTCTGATTTCTTCTGTTAAGCTTCCTCACATCATCCAGGAAATTCGATAGAAAGAAATTGGAGGATATCTTAACCTCTGCTATTACTTCTCCTGACCATTTATTGAATGACACAGGTAAAGAAAAGCCTAGGAGCAAACTCCTTTGCTTCACAGATGAGAATGGCATATGACCTGAGGTAAAAGTTAGATAAGCATCAAATAACCTGCTTCTCATGTGGCAGCCTCTGCTTTAGATCCGGGTTTATACTACTGTGCTGCAATAATTATAAATCCCAAATGCAAATCTTCCCAATTCCAGCAGAAGCACATATTAGTCAGTACAAGGCTTCATAAAATGCACTTTGAGTGTACCCATTGCATTTGTTTGAACCTTTGGCATTCAAGTCCTGAGAGACAAGGCATCTGAAGGGACAGTTGGGCTACAACTGAATTTGACACTATATAGTGCAGTTGACTATACTTCGTTATTTAAGTTTCTGATTCTTCTGTGCCCATTAATCATGGCGTGACCTGGAGGAGTATATTTAAGGAGGGCCTCCAAGAGCAGGACACCATCGGGGCTGAAGCAAAAAGAGATTGCAATGGACTGGGCCGGTGCCAGAGTCTTGCTGCGCATGTCCTTCATGGAACTGGAGGAACTAAATCTAAGTCTAAGCCTAATCATGGCAAGAGAGAGAAAACCAGTGCCCAAACATTCAACTGCTGTCGAGGCATAAAACGGATGATAGCAATAGGCCACTTTGATATACTCCAGCCAATTTTCTTAATCACTATCTTGGATGGAAAGAAATCAAGTGGGATGTATTACTGGCGGCCAATCTGCTACTGCCTGTCATGCTGCTCTGATGAAGCTGAAGGTTCCAGTGTATGAGTGTCCAAAACAATGACCGGACATAGTAATGTACACTGGGAAGCTTGCTCAAGTTCAGCGTTATTCAGGTTTGAGAAACTGATGAGGGCACCCTGCTTTTTATCAGAGGGGAAAGGCACCATTTTGTAGGAAGTGGACAGGTGGACATCTTGGAGGTGGAGATAGTGACACAAGGGAAAGGAAGTAAGTGACCATCCACTGGGCGGTGATGGGGAGGAGGGGGCGTGTGAAGCGGATGGAGGAAACTCCAGGGGCTTTGGGGTTTTCCAATGGGTTTACAGTGATGATTACTTATGACACAGCTGAAGATGGCAACTGAAAGGCAAACCTCAAGCATCATTACAGTAAATTAAAACAAATTATCAGCCAGAGGAGAGGAGTTGGTGAAAAACAGCAAATGATTATTTTAGGGAATTCTATCGTTGCATAAATAAATAGCCTTTTCTGCAGTTATGGCTATGGGCAGAATTTTACAATCTGAAGGCGGATGGATGTCCCTCCCAATCTGGTGTAAAGTTGGGCAAGATGACATTGGGTCAGGTCATTGACGTCATTCCATCTAATTATGGAACACAACCAAAAGTCAAAAACCTGCCAGCCATCCATTTAAAGTCAATTATGCAGTAGTTGAGGCAAATAAATTGTCAATTCATCAATATTTTAGGCAGCTCATGTAATGTGGTGGCCGCATGGGAAGAAGGGAATCACAACAGTGTGCTCCAAAGGTTTTGAGGATAGGATAAGAGCCAGCACCAGAAAAGTACACTGAGGAGGAAGAGGCTCCAGCTGAGTATGCAAGAGAAGTCAATGAAGTTGTCCTGTGATTACTTTGTGGATAGGTTGAGTTACTGAGGGGTCATCTGTGAAGGACTCACTGGGAAGAGGAGTTTGAACCAAGGAGGGGCAATTGAAGAACAACCTGGAGCAACAGAAGTCAAGGTTGCCATGGAAATAGTCTACACCAGTGGAAGCTACTCCAATCAGGAAGAAGAAAGGAGGAGGGAGAGGAGGGCTGCAGCCCAGGGCAACACAACCAACCTGCCAGCAACATGGATGTCATGGTGATGGTGTAGGCCCAGAGGGCCAGCAAAGGGAGTGTGGGCACGTACGTCCAAGAAGACACTATCCTGAGGGAAGGCTGTACAGGCAGTGCTCCAATTACCTTCAAATGAGTGAGCACCAGTTTTGCAGAAGACTCCATCTCTCCAGGCAGGCAGTGACATCCATCTGCAACATGATTGCTCAGGAGATCAGTTCCAACTGCCTTTGGCACTGAAAGTAATGGTCGCCCTAAACTTCTGTGCCTCAGGAGCCTTTCAGGGATCTTTGCAGCATTTTGCAATCTTCAGCCCATCACTGTATCAAACTAGTGATGGTCGCATTGTTCAGGTAAGTAGAAACTTTCGTATGGTTCATCATTGATGATTAAAATAGGTTGAGAGACTGAGAGTCTTTGGGGCTATTGCAGGCTTCCCTGGAAGACATGGGGCCATTAAGGCATCCGTGAGCCAGCCAGGGTCTTTTGTTAACCAAAAAGGTTTTCATTTCTTCAACGTCAAATTGACTGTGATCACTGTAAACGCATCTTACAGGTGCCACAGCTACATCCACAGGCACGTCCAGGTGCCAGGGCTGTTCTCACTTCCTGCTCAAGCGGGTGGCTGCTTAATAGGAGACAAGGGCTATCCATTAAGGACGTGGCCTATGACACCCATCAGGCATCCATAGACCCAAGTGAAACAAAGGTACAATGCAAGCCATGCCTCCACCAAGACAACCATAAAGAGAACCATAGGTCTTCTAAAGATGAGAATTTGTTGCCTCAGCTGCTGTGCTGGAGCTTTGTAGTACGTCCCATATTGTATACTCTTGATCATTGTCATGTGCTGTGTGCTGCACAACATGCCAATGTGAGATGAGAAGAACTTGTGGATGATGACATGGAGGACCATTCTGCATCCTCAGATGATACATCCAGCAATGACTCAGAGGAGGTACAAGATTTTGATCATGACGACGCACATGATGGCAGAGGCTAGGTGCTAGGGAGAAGGGAGACGCCCTCACGATGAGGCAGTTTAACTAAGGCTTTGCTGGCCTCTCCAAAACAGCAATATGGAGGCAACATCTGGTTCTGTCCAGGTCTAAGAGGCAAACACTTAAGACATCCAAAAGTCTCGCCTCTGCAAACATCTCTTACAAGGGGCTCTGATTTTCATCAGGTGGTGTCATGGCATTGCGACCCGTCAATATAAGGGAGTCCCCAGTCCTTGCAACATGTAAAAACCATAGAAATTGTCAAGAATTTAATAAAAAGGTGAACAACAGAACATTCAGTCTTACACATTGAGCAAACACCAGTGATGCTCCTTCTGTGTCTATAGTGATTTCTTCATTCTTTCACAGGTGCTACACCATGGTTCTCCCCCATCACTGCCAGCTGGACTGGAGGCAGGCTGCTGATCCTTATGTTCTGTTGGCCCCCATGACCTTGGCAGACGTCCTCTGATTGTCTGAAGCCGTGAGGATCCTGGCATTATGAGGGGTGCCTGCCTGGAGGCCTGCTCTGTCGCTGCAGCAACCTGAGGTGCTGGTGTCATTGGCAGAGGTGCGGAGCACCTGTTGTAACCATCAGGAGCGCTTTGAAAGGAGCCCCCAGATGCAGACATCTGCTGCTCATCTGCCAATGAGAGGTCCAAATGGCCCTTCCTGCTTAACGGAGATGAATGAGGACCTAGTAGGGACTCCAGGTGCCTTGTCTATCTTTTGCATTGGCAGTGCCTACCTAAGGTCATTGTCAATGTGAGGGCTTACAGGTCTGAATGCATGCCCAGAATCCCAATCATGCTGCTGAGTCAAACTCTCATGAGAGTCGCCAATCGCTCAATGGAGGAGGCGACATGTTCGGAGAGAAGGTGAATTCCTTCATTATCCATTCGAGGACGCACATAAGCTCTGGAATCTCCTCCAGATCTTCATGCACCTCCCTTTGGGCATGACTCCACAGGATTGTCATCTGTCTGTGGCTCAGCTTCTTCCTGGTCACCCACACTCCTCTGAAAGTCAGAGGCTTGGACTGTCAAAGCCTCCAACAGCTGGACCGGTGGTCGTGCAGTCCTCAAACCAGTAGGTGGAACTTCAGCCGACGCGCTTTTGCCAAACTCAGAGGTACCAGTATCTGAGCTGGTGCTAGGTGCTGAGCAACGATGGAATAGTGCACCCTTTGAGTTCCCCTCCTCCTTCTCAGAGGTTAACTCTGGACCCCTAGGGTCAATGTTTGGGCTGCCGAGTGACCTGAAGTAGTAAGATGGGTGAATGCTGAATAATGAGGAAAGGCACTGAGTAAAAGCAGATGCATCTCAGACACAGACATGAAAATATGACTCATGGGCCAAATGTGGTGTGACCTCCACCCATTGCACCACACACACCCATGTAAGAAATGGTACTTTTCAGATTACAACATTCTTATAGAATGAGCAGGCACTGTATGAGGCCAGCTTGCAAAAGGCTATTTCTCGTTTCAAAAACAGTCCCTAGCAGTCAAGGACTGAGGTAAAATATAGTAACCAGGGTGTCCAGTGACACCTCTTATTTATACGTGTCTGGCAGGAGTTAACAAATGGCACCCAGCATGACATAAGATAAAAGGTGGCCTCAGCCAAAGTGACGGACAGAGAGGATGGAGGAAGACCGGGGGAACAGCTTCCTAGCACCTCAGTTAGTTTGAGAAGAAAGAGGACAAAAGACTGCTGCAAACAAACAGACAAGAGACTGCCACTTCCAGCTGAGAGATAAGCTACATTGCTCATTTCTTCCTTGGGATCGGTAAAACCACTCTCACCTATCACAGTTGTATGCTTTACCTGTCTGTTTAGCTTATGCATCATTTTTAATCTGTTGCTTAACAAACTGCTTTAAAACCACTTATGAGCCCAACAGCCTTTTTGGGTAACTGATTCCCAGACCTTAAACTGAAAATTAGTGTCAGTAGTAGATGTCACAGTGGTCAAGATCATAGACTCAAGAATCAACAGTTTTATTTCATGTGTGGAGAAACCAGGAATATACAATGGCCTTGGCACATTACAAAGGTAGCAACCTGGCAGAGAAAGCAGGCGTATGCAGGACAAAAGACCTCCTGAAAAATTTAGGTTGAAACCTTCACTGAAGCTTCCGTGCTGAGAGAAATTAAACATGATAATTTTAGTGAAAGGAAGTTGCGGTGTTTCTTCTGTCTGAAGTCTGTCTTTGAAAAGTGCATGTGATCGATTGTTTTGATTTTAATGCCGCCCATCTTCCATATAGAACTATAAGTAGTTTAAAACTTCGTAATGTCATGTTTAATGTTAGCAGTACACAGGCGTGCTCTGCTTTCAGTTCGTATATACTAGTTTATTTTTGCGAGAAACTCAAGTTATGTCTTGGTTATGAACCAGTATTTCAAAGTTGCACAAAAGTATTGAAGTGTGCATGAGTCTGTTTTCCTGTAAGGTCGTGAACCCAGAATTGGAAAAATATAAAAACTCAATTACATTTTAAGTTAAAGGTGATAGTGCATATTTATTTTGACCAAATTTTCTTGTACAAATCAAAGGCACCAAAGAGGTTGTTTCACAATAAATAAGTTTCAATCTTGAAATTATGGGCTGAGTCTTCTGGGGAATGGCAATAACAATAGGATTTCTTTCTCAGCACCACAGCTCCACATTTCTGGCCCGAGCTTCCGAAGCAGGGCTACTCAGAAACGCGGAGTGCACCTGTTCTCAGAGACCTTCCATGGTCATCGGGGGATGCCAAGCCACACCCCCTTTTTACAGCACCTGCTGCCATATTCTGGTAAGTCTTCATTCACTAACACACTGAAGAACTTTGGGACATTAATACGGCTTTTCACTGTATTAGTGAATGAGTATGAGTGAGGTAAGTGGGTAGGGTGGCATGGTGGGTAGGATGAACATTATGCCCACTTCTGCCTATGGACCCACTCCTTCCCCGTTAAATTCTGTCCTATAAGTTTGAAATGGTCAGTTTTCTCCCAGGTCTTGTACATTAATAGATATTATGGAACAGAAGGAGAAGATCCAGAAAGTGTAATGAACACCTTTTAAGTTGTGGTTCATTTTGGAGTTAGCGACAGAAAATAATTGGATGGCCAACTTACAAAAGAAATTTGAGTAAGATGTTTAATGAATAATCTCACACCTGTGACAGAGCCTGACCAATTAGGTAAATGCAAATTAAACACAGAGGGTGGAATTTAATGCCCACCCCTCAAGGCAAGTTCCAAGGGTTGATTAGGAAGGAGGATTTGAGGTGGAGATCCTGCCACTTTCCCCTGATTAAGTCCAGGGCAGGAGTGCTTGAGGGTGGCCTTCCCACCCAGATGCCAATTGAGGCCATTAAATGGGAAATTAATGCCCACTTAAGCCCCTCAACCCACCGCCACTGATGTTTGAGTTTGCTTGTGGAATAGCCGGGGGTTGCCAGGGGGGCTCCTTCATTCAAAGTCACTCAGTGCTTGATCAAGCCACCTGGCATCTGGAAGGGGGTTGCCCTCCGACAGCCATGCGGCCCCCTTCTCCCTACCTCTCAACGGTGACCCCCTCATTGTAGCCCCCACCCCATCATCATTTACCTTACTCCAGTGAGCTCTGGTTAAAGCCCAAGTGTTTTACCGGCAGTAGCCACCGTTCCTGGTGAAATTGCAGGGAATGGACTACTGTCAGTCTCTAATTAGTTCTATCTAGAGACATATCATACGGAAGATAGGAGAGGACAAGAGTAAAAAATAAATAGGAAAAGGCTGCTGAAAAATACATGGATTGGGATTGCAGTGATTACAAGTCAGGGGACTAGTGGCACTAATTAGAATAGAAAGGCATGATATTGTAAATATGACATAAAACTGGCTTCAGCCAGGGCAAGACTAGGATGAAACCATGATCAGTTACAATATTTTAAGAGACATAGAAAATGAAACAAATACATTAAAATACTTATTAAAAGAGACAATTTCAACCACAGGTAAGGAAATTGTATTATGATGGTGCACAGGCAAAGATTGTCTAGGTGGAATTTTTTTTAAATGAGGAAGGATTGTTGTGGTTAAACAGTCTGCCAGCATTCACCATCTAAGCCAAAACATGAAGCATGGCCACTTGAACAAGAATGCCTGGCACACATTAAACCATCTTCTAGTATGATCAGCACCACTGGCACAGGAAGGAAAAAACCAAAGCACTGGAGGTGCCAAAATTCAGTTGTGGTATGAGGAGGGAGACGGTGGCATAGTGGTAGCATCACTGGGCTAGTAATACAGAGGCCCAGGCTAATGGCCTGGGGACACGGGTTCATAAAATCTGGAACTGAAAACTAGCGATAGTGACCACGTAACTATCAATGATTGTCATGAAAACCCTGATCTGCCATCCTCGTAGTGTCTGACCAACACGTGACTCCAGACCCACAGCAATGTGGTGGAATCCTAACTGCCCCCTGAAAGTAAGCCACTTGGTCATCAAAGGCAATTAGGGATAGACACCTACATCGTATGAAAGAATTAAAAGAAATTTTATAAAATTTCCTACACGACAAACTGACATGATTTATTTAAAGAAAATATGATAACAGGAATAACAGAAATATAATCTTTAAGACCTTTTAAACGCTGGATAAATGTAACATCAAAAGGCACATATGTAGAATGAAAGAATTAAAGAAGGGAGCAATGAGAAACAAGTGCGTTTTCAGTTACAAGTCCAGTACATTCTTACATGGGAAAAGATGGAGGCACTGACCTCGCATCATTTCTCTGTTACTAAGGTATGGAATTGTTCACAAATCCAGTGAAACACAACTTATATTTGAATCTAACTGTCTGACCAGCAAACCATAATTCAGAGATGTAATCTTAATACAAGATACTACAAGTTAATAATCTAATCAAAGTTATGGATCATATTAGAAAATGTAGGTATCAAATTAACAGGGTATGATTTCAATTACAAAACAAGATTCATTAGGTTAAAAAAATGCCCTTTCCATTGGTGATTAGATAGTCTGACCCCCATCACCAAGTACAGACTTACAGGCAAAATGTAAAATTTCTCTTCTAGGTAACATGAAGACATCAGTTGTTGTAAATTAGGCAAAGCAAGTTGTGCTGTGAACGGAATATACAGCAATCGAGTCGAAAATCGGTAACATTCAGGAACTATATTCCAATTAGAATATAGCTTAATGATTAAGAGAAGGGTATGTTTCATCTTACAATGACACTAATGCATTTTTCGCCTCTTCAATCCACTTTTTAAAGTATTCAACTTCCAGAGCTCGTGCTTTCCCGACAGAGGTAGGGTCCTTATCATTTCTAGAGCGTAGATCTAAATGATGAGCTCCTTCAGGAATAACTATGGCAATCAGTGTATCAGAGATCGATTTAGTCACCCCTCCACTTGCCCAGGGATCCAGGCCACCATTGCTATGAAAAGTAAACAGTACATGCAGTTAACATCAAGCTCAAACAAAATTATGCAGAATAAAGCACTGGTGTCCCCCGCTTAAAGTGTGTTCTAGTAACGTGTTTCCATCTTAACAGCACTGTTAAATTAGGGACATTGCCTAGTAGCAATGTTGCCACTTCTGCTTTAGCGCTGTTACTGAGCCTTCTTCCAAAGCCAAAATGCAGCTTGCTGTCTCCCTCCCCGACCCTCCTGACTCACCACCTCTCCTGGTCATCGACCCTCCCGCTCTGCCAATTCTCTCCCTGACCCTCCCGCTCACCGCCATAAATTTGCTGCAATTAAGGCAGATACCAAGAGATCTGTTACACAGACTATATTAGCTCCTAGTATATTAAAGCTTGGACACCAAAACCCAGACTGAGATTTACTACTGCTAATGAATTCCTTTACTTAACAATTGCCCTTTGGATGCATCATTTTTGCTGTATACTGGAAGAAACTATCCATACAAAAGTACTTCATAAATTGAAGGACGGAAGCAATATTCACTGGATGAAGTGGCTTATCGACAGGGAAACGTGGAAATACATACAAATTCAAATGCTAATAGCAGGTGATGTATAAAATTATTGATCCAAAATTGTGGAACATGTTATAGATATTATCTATCTAGATATTGAAGATATTCAAGGCTGAGTTACATTTTTGATTGAGAAGGAAATCAAGGGTTATGGGGGGCATGCAGGAAAATGGGGTTAATGATCTTATTAAATGACAGAACAGGCTAGAGAGGCTGAATGCCTAGTCCTGCTGCTATTTCTTATGTTATTATTAAAAATGCAACTTGTTGTCATTGCAATGACCATCTTGGCTGATTTAATCTTCCCACAAATAAAAGTGATATCTGGTTTCTGATGTGAGGCATCATAATATAATATTTTGCCAATAGTAGAAGGCAGAGATAAAAGTCTCAACAGCTTGATTGTTTCACAAAGCTCAAGCAGTCTACAGGAAATCTAATCTTTAGGCTCACCAAATCCACATACTGGTCTTCCAAACTATTTGGAAATACATTGTTCATTTATAGCTGCTTACTGTTGAGACAGGGCAAGGAAGGCAAATACTCCTGCACAGCTTCCAACATGAATACTACCTAATGACTTACTTGGCAGGGCATCTGCTTTTAATTCAGTTGTGAATATCCCATTAAAAGATTCTAAATAATCACACAATATAGCTACTTGGTAATCAGGAAAGAAGCGCAAGTTAAGTACAAAGATCTTTTCACTACCTATTCATCCAAATCTTTCTAGTAACCATTAAAAAAGGTTAGTACCTGACGTCCCCAGCCAAACCACTGCACATTCTTTACATCTAGAGGTTTTCTCCATGCATCAGCAGCACCAACATGACTCTAATAAGATTTATTTCTTTTTTCTAAACCAGCAACTCTATTCTTATTTAAAAATACACTCTGGTTCCCAGGTGATACTTGAAAATTCTTCCAGTTTTTAAAAACACACCTGAAGACAATATTGCTGTGTGAACTGATATTTTTCCCACCATAGAGTGTAGTGATCCAGTCAGGTCTAGGACGTAGTCCCCAGTCTTTCTTGCAAGTATCAGAAAATAACTGTAAGTCCCACGGCACCGGTTCAAACATGTCATTGACTCCATCTGAACAGAAAGGCATCACCATTTCTGTACAAGTCTGACAACAAAAAAAAGTGACAAAAATATAAATCTGTGACCAATTTCTTTAGACAGCCTGGCTTAAATTGCACATACATTAGAAACTCAGTCATCAAGGAAGTGAGAATGTTGAAATCCTGTTGGGAAAAACAGCTTTCCCAATTAAGAACAAGTTAACCTGTTAAGATGAAAAACAAAGCCCTGTAGGTGGCATGTGCTGCCATTAACTTATGAATATGGTAGACTCATCGATCTTTCACTTAGCCATGAATATATGCTTGCATGGTGTATTTGAAGAGAAGAGAACTTAATACCTTACAGTTATTGAGGATTTTATTAAAGTTAAACAAGTGTTAATCAGGCTCATCACTGTCACATTTAAAAATGCAGAAAATTGCTTCTAAAGATAAATTTGAAAATTTTACAGAAGCAAAGATTATTTTTCTACTATAATGAACTTAGTCTTCAAGTAGTTAACAAAATAAATCAAGTTTAATCACTTACTACAGAAATTGAAGACTGTTTGTTATTTTGTTCAGCTTGTGTCATCAACAGGCACAATAAAAATCACTGTTCTAATATAAGGAAATATGACAGTCAATTTGTAGATAGTGAGGTTCCACACACAGCAATGAGATGAATGCCTAGACTCAGACTAGTTACAGCACAGAGGAGGCCATTCACCCCACTATGTCCGTGCCAGCTCTCTGCAGGAACAACGCAGCTGGTCTTGCCCTTTCCCTGTAGCCCTGAAAGATTTCTCTCTTCAGGTGCTTATCCAATTTCCTTTTGAAAGCCATGATTGAATCTGCCTCCACTACACTCTCAAGCAGTGCACTCCAGATCCTAACTGTTCACTACGGGAAAAAAAAATTCTCATGTCACTGTTTGTTCTTTTGCCATTTGTCTGAAATCAGTGTACTCTAGTTCTCAACCCTTCCATCAATGAGAACAGTTTCTCTCTATCTACTCATGATTTTGAACATCTCTATCAACCTCCTCTCAATCCTCTCTCCTCTAAGGGGAACAGCCCCAGCTTCTCCAATCTATCCACATAACTGAAGTTCCTTAAACCCGAAACAATTCTCTTAAATCTTTTTTGCACCCCCTCGAAAGCCTTCACATCCTTATGAAAGTGCAGTGCCCAAAATTGAACACAATACTCCATTTGAGGCCGAACTACTGCTTTATAAAGGTTCACTATAACTTTGTTGCTTTTGTACTGTGTGCCTCTATTTATAAATCCTAGGATCCCACATGCCTTTTTAACCAATTTCTCAACCTACACTGCCGCCTTCAAACATTTATGCACATATACCCCCGGGTCACTCTGTTGCTGCGCTCCTTTTAGAATTGTATCCTTTATTTTATATTGCCTCTGCTAGTTCTTCCTACAAAAATGCATTACTTCAAACTTCTCTACATTAGATTTAATCTGCCATGTATCTGCCCGTTGCATCAATGTATCGATGTCCTCTTGAAGTCTATCACTATCCTCCTCACAGTTTACAACACTTCCAAGTTTTATGTCATCTGAAAATTTTTGAAACTGTGCCCTGTACACCCATGTCTTGGTCATTAATATATATCAAGAAAAGCAGTGGTCCTAGTACTGATCCCACTACATACTTTCCTCTAGCCCAAAAAACAAAAGTTCACCAATACTCTTTGTTTCCTTTCACTCACCCAACTTTGTATCCACGCTGCCATAGTCCCTTTTATTTCATGTGCTTTGCTGGCAAGCCTATTATGTGAGACTTTACCATATCAACCAAATTACCCTCACTGATCTGTTATTTGGTCAAAAAACTCAATCAAGTTAGTTAAACACAATTTCCCTTTAACAAATCCATGCCGGTTTCCCTTAATTGCTCCACACTTGTCCAAGTGACTGTTAACTTTGTCCAGGACTATTGTTTCTAAAAGCTTTCCCACCACCTTGGTTAAACTGACTGTCCTGTAGTTGCTGGGTTTATCCTTGTGCCTTTGTTTTTGAACAAGTGTGTAATATTTGCCATTCTCCTATCTTTGGCACCACCCTTGCATCTGAGGTAGATTGGAAGATTAAAGTCAGTGCCTCCGCAATTTCCATCCCTACTTTCTTCAATATATGCAGCCACATCCCATTCTGGTCCTAGTGAGTTTCAACTTTAAGTACAATCAGGCTGTCTAATACCTCCTCGTTATCAATTTTTAGCCTATCCAACATCTCAATAATCTTCCCTTCATCTGTTCTAGTGATGTTAGTTGAGGGATAAAAATTGGCTAGGTTCCCACAGAAAACACTACTACCATTCTTGAAACAGTGTCATAGGATGTTATGCATCCACCTGAGGGGGCAAGATTCACACCTTAGCCAAAGGCAACAGCCCTGACAATGCAGCACTCTCTCAGTAGTATGACAGAGTATCAGCTTGGATTACATTCTCAAGTCTCTGAACCCACAACCTTCTTACTCAGAGCAATAGGCATTATCACTGACCCAACACTAAAACTTGCAAAAATGTCTCACTAATGTTTTTCAAGGTTGTGTCAAACCTATAATAACTTATTTATTATATTTATTAGTTCAAAGAAACAGTGTTAGATTTATGAAATGCACATTTTTTAAAAAAAACTTAATATAGCTCCTCAGAAGGCACAGCAGATCTGAAAATAGAAAACAGCAGCACATTTCATTCAGGAAAGTCATGCTTACTCTGGTTATAAATGTCAGTCCAACACAAGTAGATGGATAAGAAAGTAGTTTGAAATAATACTGATGTGCAAGTCTGAGATGAGAAATTCCTAACTGTGTCTTTCCCTTTCTTATTCCTACCATATAAAATGTTAGACGGTCTCTCATCAGAACAGATGTGATCAATTTAGATGCTGTTGCCCCTGCTGCAGAGTCTAAAACTAGGGGTCAACCATTTAGGACTGAGGTGAGGAGAAATATTTTCACTCAGTGGGTTGCGAATCTTTGGAATTCTCTACCCCCAGAGAGCTGTGAATGCTCGGTCATATTCAAGGCTGAGATCAATAGATTTTTGGATGCTAAGGGAATCAACAAATATGGGGAAGGGGTTGGAAAGTGGAATTGATGTAGAAGATCAGTCATGATCTTTTTGAATGGCAGAGCAAGTTTAAGGGGCTATGTGGCCTACTCCTGCTCCTACTCTTTACTCTAGCCCATGGAATGAATTTATAAATGTTTTCTAAAACAGATCAATTTCAAGTAGACAATTCTAGTGAGCACTTCAAAATTGTGGAAGAACCTGATCATTTTAAATATCGAGGGTTTATTTGAAATTTGTTTTCAGGATGGGAGGTGACATTTGTGAGATGACATAGTGGTATTGTCACTGGACTGGTAATCCAGAGACCCAGGGTAATGCCCTGGGGACCTGGGTTTGAATCCCAGCACGGCAGATGGTGGAATTTAAATTCAATTAAAAAAATCTGGATTTAAAAGTCTAATGATGACCGTGAAACCATTGTCAATTGTTGTAAAAACCCATCTGGTTCACTAATGTCCTTTAGGGAAGGAAATCTGCTGTCCTTACCTGGTCTGGCCTACATGTGACTCCATACCCACAGCAATGTGGTTGACTCTTAAATGCCCTCTGAGCAAGGGCAATTAGAGATGGGCAATAAATATTGGCCTAGCCAGCGACACCCATATCTCATGAATGAATAAAAAGGACACATTTCCTGCCCAGTCCTCATTGGTGGTTGGCCTCCTGGAACTGCTGGAGTCCTTATGGTTAACTTTTCTTCAAAGTGCATTCAAAGGGTGTTTAACTTTCTAAATTCTTTCTTATCCCCTTGAAGCATATTGCGTCTTCAACTTTGCCAGACCAATTTACCTCAAAGGACATCAGAAGATGCACAGAATGTGGTGCTGAGCCCACGTCTGCATACTACAAACTACTTGTGTCAGGTCTGGCAGGATGAGGAGGAGGCAGCTAGAAAACAAGATAAACAAACCTATGAGATGTCCTTTTAGGTTAATTTTCTTCAATTACTATATTTTCCCATTAGAATCAAACTGGAAGAATAATTTGGCATGTTTAATTTAATCCTGCCTGGATACCTTATGTACCTCAGGAAGGTCTATTTGTCAGAACTTAAAAGTGAGCAGAAAGGTCAGGTCATTGTAAGGAAATACCAAAACTAATATCACACAAAGTTCCTAGGCAGCATGTACTATGATCTGCTGTCACTGCACAGAAAATTGCTCATATTAGAGTACATTTATTGGCATGTTCATGTTACATCAACTTCATACAATAGTGCTCCACATGTAACAACATTCACCTGGTAATACCAGCCTTGATCATCAAGGTTGGAAGTTGCAGTCTGCGATATATTCAGGCACTCTGCATTGCCTGTGTAGTTATAATATACATTCACAGCCTGAAAGATGTTTTGCAGTAGCGACTCTGCTGATAGTGAAGGATCCTTAAGAAAGGTGCAAACAACCTGAGAAGAAATAATTTTAAAAATGGATTAACATGTCTTTGAAGATAAATTAGTCAGATTTTAGTAAAATTTTCAAGTTGATTAGATTGATAAAATTAATGAAATAAAGGTATATGCACATATAAACTTTAAAATGTATCTACTTCAAACCCTCCTCACCCCCACGTGTATCTCCACTGAGCTATAAGACGCTGGATTATTTTAATTCTCTAATACATAGGATTTTGTGCAGGTTTCTGTAGTTTGCATATAAAGCTTGGAGAGATTTTGACAGGTCACAGCAACCCCACTGCACGAAGAATGCACAGCATCACTTGGCTTGTTCCATTATTGGACTATCTTGGCACCACAACAGTGGTCATAATTCTATTAACCATATAAATAAAATACACTTTTTGTTCACTGCTAGCCCTATATGTATGTGTTACACCGAATTTGTGAAACTGCCCATTTCATGAAATGGCCAATCAAATTGCTCATTTCTTGAAATGGGCAGCCTACTTGCACAGTTCATGAAACTGGCAGTTTGACCACCCAGTTCATGAAACTGGCATTGGAAAACTTGCCCAATTCATGAAATGGACAACTTTTATGAACATAAAATTTAATTCACAAATGTATAATCTGCTTAATTCTGTTTACTGTTCTATGTTTCATCTAGTATTATATCCAAACCATTCAGATTTAGATTATATTCATCAATGATTACAATACAGCTGAAACAATTCATAAATGCATAATATGCCTTTATTCAATGTACATTTCAGATTCATTGTGACATCCAAGTTTTTCAAATTCATTGGTTTATGTTCTGTTTTATTTCATTCAGGATCACACCCAAACCATTCAGATGGCTTATACATCAATATTTACAAAACTAGCGTAAATACAATTCATACATATTTAACATGCCAGCATTGGTCAACATTGTCACAGGACTTGTGGCTGTGACAGGCAATGTCACAGTCGAGGTCTGCTTTCAAGCAGAACGTCATCTTAATAAGCAGTTACTCCTGCAAATGGCAACTCTGGAGGCCTTGCCCACGACAAACACTTGGAGCACATACAATCTCACAAGGCTGAGTTGTTCTGGTGGAATGTCTTCTGCACTCATCCACTGTACTGCACAAATTCAAACTGATTCCTGGCAAGTTTGCCTTTCACAATCTCCTTAGCTGTTCGAATGGTGTAGCCAGTCCCATCTTCTCCCAGCACCACACCTATAACATTTGGTGGGTCACCTTGGCTGCAGTCAAATGCTGACTCTAGGACAGCCACATTGTCACCAAAACCAGCAGCCTGCAGTGACCTTGTGCTGCGGGCCATCATCTGCTTGGCTTGCTATGTAATGCCCTGGTGTGCCACCTTCCTTGCATGTCTGGCAGGATGAAGTTCTTCATCAGATTTAGGGTCATGTGTAATGAATGATCCAAAGGCCTGCTCAGGGTCATTCATGGAGGATAGTCCCAGGGATGTCTCAAGATCATCCATGTTGAATGATCTGAGGGCTGGCTCAGGATTGTCCATTTTGGGTGGTCCAGGAGCTGACTCAGGGTGATCTATGGTGGATGGTTCTGGGGCTTGCTCTGGATCTTCTGTGTTGGATGGTCCAGAAGCTAACTCAGAATCATCCGTGGTGGATGGTTCTCAGGCCAGCTCAGGATTGTTCATGGAGGATGGTCCAGGGGCCCAGTTCAGGATCAGGATTTTCCATGTTCTCCTCAAGAAGTCTTTCCACTTCTTCTTCTTCACTGACTGTGGAGATTCTGTTGAGGAACTCATCTGGCAACTTTGATCTGAGGCCGCATCGTGGTTTGTTTCCAGTGAGTGTTTGGTAAGGTGCCATCTTTATAGCTTCATGGTAACTGCTGTTCATTGCCCACTGAACAAAATGGACACTATAGCTCCACTGAGCAGAGTTGGTGTCACACATCCAGGCCATTAGCTTCAACTTCATTTCACCATTGCTGCGTTCCAGAGCCTTGACTCTAAGTATGTCTGGGATGCCCGTTGACCAACACCAGTTCTTCTCAAGAGTGTTGCCAGTTCGTGGATGACTTGTGCTGTGAACTCCCTTCCATTATCTGACTGAAGAATATGTGGAGCTCCGATGTCTAAAAATATTAGAAGCAGGTCATGGGCAACTTCAGCTGCTGTCTTGGATTTCAGAGGATGAATGGTGTGGAACTTGGTCAGGTACACCATGTAGTGCAGTATGAAACGATAACTTCTGTCCTTCATAGTCTGCACGTTAACCAGGGCTACTTGTCCACATTTATCCAAGCTGTTAGCAGACTCAGGCCTTACAACCACTCCTGTTGCTGTCTCCTGCCTGCAATGCTTTTCTATGCATCTCTCACAATGACTGATGTACTGTCCTATAAGAGACCATTGGATGTTTGCATAAATTTCCGAAAGTTTCTTGAGTCTTATTTTCACCACCATGGCCAGTTCCAATGTGGGCTTGCCGCACGATGTCCAGGACTGCTTCCTTGGTAGCCATGCACTTAATATTGTTCTTGGTAACCTTGTCCACACCACCTAGAGATGTAAGCATGAAAGTTTTCAGGATGTGATATTCATTTCTTGGGAGTTTGTCCAGTTTTCCCATGCTTGAGGGCAGCAGTAACCTTCTGTTCGTATTCAGCAGATGACAAAACAATACAGCTCTCAATACAGTATCACAGAATCTTAACAGTGCAGGAGGCCATTCGGCCCATCGAGTTGTACTGGCTCTCTGAAGAGCATTCCAGCTAGTTCCACTCCCTTGCCTTATCCATCTGCCAGATACAGTCATCCATCTTCAGTGTTTGCATGGGTTTTGATAGTATACATTTCTATGCTTATATACTAGTTCTACAAGAGGTGTGAATGCCATCACATTTTCATCTGAGTACAACAAAAGAGAGATGAACTTGTCACCAATGAACTGTTAGGTGTTACTTGCCATATGAACTTTTGAAGTCAATGCCATGTTATTTTCACTCCAGCATGGAATTCCACACCTTCGATCACCTGCTGTGAGCCTTTGAAGTCAAATAGGCAGATGTAAACTGGTCCTTTTGAAACTTGCATTAAATTTTACACCTTCCACTGGCCACCATTTGTGCTTTTGTAGACAAACTTGCTTTCCCAAATTTACAATGTTCATGCTGTCACTGGGCAACTTAGTACATTATGTTAAGCTTGTACAATGCTTGAGCAACAATTCCATGAATAAGATTTTAAAACTCATACACATAGCATTGGCCATTTCATGAAATGAGCAGTCAAACTGCCAATTTCACGATCCATGCAACGTGTTTGCCAATTCATGAAATCAATTTGACTAGTGCCCATTTCATGAAATGAGCAGTTTCACAAATTGGGTGTAACACCTGAATATAAGTCACTGCTAGCCTTATATGTGCACATATAATTCACTGCTAGCCCTATGTGCATAGTGATATTAAAAATTAGGATGATAAATATTTATAAATTCTAATTTTTTATTAAGCCAATCAGTGTTAAACCTGAGATTTAGTGAATATACTTTCACCAAACGCATTCCACTGTCTCTATTATTATACAGGTTATCAGTATAAAAAAATAGTTTACAGCATACCCTCAACAAACCCAAGGAACACTTTATTAATCTTCAAGATGATACTGTGGGTTACACAAACTTCGGAAATATAAAGTCAAAAACAAGGAATGTTAGTCAATGATTAAAGAATCAAAGATATTTCAGCTCCGAAGTTGCTCATTCCATTCATTTTGCCATAAGTGTTATTTATTCCTGCTTCCCTGCTCTTTACCAATACTCTTAACATTTTTGTACACCTTCAAATATTAATCAAATCCTTTCTTAAGTGTTTTGATTATCTCTGCTTTAATAATCAATCATCAAAAATACCTATCATATTCTAATAACCCCCTACATGAAAATATTCCTTCTAGCTTTGTGATTTGTATGTCTATTACCTATCCCAAAATCACGCCCTCAGGAGTGGCAGCTTAATTTTCTTTAAAAAAATACATATAACGGCATCATTTATTAGCTGTGAATGAGGTTAAACATGTGGCAACTAAACATGCATAGAATTCATATGTCCCACCCTTTACTGCATGGTATCGATTGTCAGAACAATGTGTCAAAATGCAATACATATTCAAACAACCATTTATGCAAAAAAATCTTTTAACACACTCATAGATATTGAGCATGGCAAATAGTTTGGAAATCATCCCAGTCAACGAGAATTAGAACATCTTGATATTCCTGATCTCATCTGTTCTTAGAAGTTAAGTCAGGTCAGGCCTGGTTAGCGCTTGGATTGCAGAAATCATTCTGGACAAGACACTGTGATAGCACTTCAGCCAAAGCAGGGTATATATAGAATGCTCAGATTTCAGCGTTTAAGAATTCCCGCAGCAAGTATTGTACTGGAATCTTTCTTCTTTTTCCATTCCACCTCCTGCTAAATGGATTTAAAATAGTTGCATACGTTAATTACCTTAATAGGCCAGGCAGGGAGAGGTTGTAAAAAGTTGGCCTCATATGGGTAGTCCACCATAGCCAAATTAACCCAAGTGTCAATCAGCCATGATTTGAAGGATGCCACATCAGATGCTTGTAATGGTGAGCAGAGATGGAATGTACGGGAAAGAAAGGTTAAACCTTCCGCTAAAAATGGGGACCAAAAAAAAGAGATCAAATGTCAAAAAATATTTAAATGTTACATTAATTTGGAAATGTAGGAACATAGGAACAGGAGTAGAACATTCAGCCCATTGAGCCTGCTTTGCCATTCAATCAAATAATGGCTGATCATCTACCTCAATGCCGTTTTCCTGTGCTATCTCATATCCCTTGATGTCATTAATCTCCAGAAATCTATTGATTTCTGCCTTGAACATGCTCAACTGAGCTTCCACAGCCCTCAGGGATAAAGAATTCCAAAGATTCACTACCCTCTGAGTGAAGAAATTCCTCCTCATCTCAGTCTTAAATGGCCTACCCCTTATCCTGAGATTATGTCCCTTGGTTTTAGACTCACCAGCCAGGGGAAACATCTCATTACCCCTATTAATAAAGCCCAGGATACTGTATGTTTTATTAATTGCTCTCTTCACCTGTCCTGCCTCCTTCAATGGTCTATGCACATATACATCAAGGTCCCTCTGCTCCTGCAGCCCCTTAAGAATTGTACCTCTTATTTTATATTGTCTCTCAATGTTCTTCCTGCCAAAATGCATCAACTCACATTTCTCCGCATTGAACATCATCTGCCACCTATCTGCCCACTCCACCAACTTGTCTATGTCCTTTTGAAGTTCTATACTGTCCTCCTTACAGTTTAAAAAGTAACTTAAACTCCTTCAGGGGTGAAAGTGACTTAAATTTCTTACCGGTACAGTCCTATCCACACCAATGTAGTTGAGTTCTAACCACCCTCTGACATGGCCTCGTAAGTCACTCAATCGTATTAAACCACATTTAGTGGTTCAAGAAGGTCCATCCCCGCCTTCAGGACAGCTAGAGATGCCCATATTCTAAGAGTAGCACTGCCTATGTTAAATCTGTTTTATAATGCAGAAGCAATAAACCACATCACAACAAACATCCTGTTACTGATGGGAACTGAGAGCAAGTTGGTTGAGTTAATTAAGGATGGATCTTCTTATTGTAAATAAGCATTTGATAATTAAAGTCAATTCAGTAGTATTGTGAGCAAATTTCTCAGAAATCAGCAGGAAAGGGCAGTTACTTCTTTTCTTTGCTGATTTGCGATCCAGATTTGCACTTGTGACATCTGAAGTGCGCTGTATATGTCACAAAACATTATATGCATTGTGGAGCTCCTGTTGTGCCAGGGGAGGGAGAAGAAATTGTACAGTAGGCAACATGTAACTCAGTCAAGTATTAGTTTGTGTGTTTTGTTGAGAAGGGAATAATGTTTGCACAAGACTGTAAGTGTGGGGGTTATTATAATAGATCAGAAAGCACCTTTTTGACAAATGGGAGGGACTTAAAAGTTTTGCTGCAATGCATTATATGTTTTTCAGGAGGAGCTTGGCAAATAATCTTAGCTGATTAGGGACATTCAAAGCTTGAGTCTATGATGCACTGACTACAAAATCATATTGTTGTCTTCCTTCTATTTAGACTTGCATACAATCTATGTATATCATTCATATTAAACTATGAATCCATCTACAAGCTACTTTCACATTCCAAGTCAATTTTTCATTTGCTTCCCTTATTCTGAAAATAATTTGCTCTCTGTTCATCCCTGTCAGCCAGCATTAACTATGGTAATTCTCTTGGGTTTTCTTATTAAACGTCTGGCAATCATTAATTAACTTTTTTTAATGTGCATTTGCCACACACAGCTGGTCTGCGATCAAACTACTTGGGTGGAAGCTTCCTGAGACTTCAGTGAGTAACTCAGCCACACAGAACAGCTAGGTCTCAAGTTAGATTCCCAATTGATTCTGTGTTGAACCACTCAATGGGTAGAATTTTCCATGCCCACCGGCAGCGGGCATGATAGGTGGCGGGCACGGACAATATGGCGCGATCTGGTTCACAATGGCAGGAAGGAAGGTCACAATCGTCCGCTCAGCCCGCCGACGGTGGGCCGCATTTTCTGCCTAGTCAGCAGGGAGCTCATTGTAATACATCAGCATCTCATTAAGAGGCCATCCCGCCAGGTTCTGGACCCCCAGTCCACGTTGACGGGAAAGCAAGTTGACAAGCTTCATAACGACACACAGGCGACGTGCACTTGGCGGCCTTCGCTTTGGGGGAACTGAGGTTAGTGAACAGCATCGTTTTCCACAGCTCGCCAGGGTCATCTGTTGCTCTGCAGGCTTCAGGGGCACCGGGATGAAGTGCTGCCCTGGCCTGGAGGTGACTGTAGTCCGGGGGGCGTCCTGGGTCAACTGCTGCCTGGCCCCGGGTGTGTGGGGGCGGGGGGGGGGCGCGCGCGCAGTGTCCAGGGGCAACTGCTGCCCTGGCATGGATCCCACGCACAAGCAATTGAGGTAGGGGGCAAGGTAGGCGAAAGAAATGGCTGGGCAGTAGGGACACTTGTATAAAATGACCATCCCTCTGCAACTGAGACAGTTCAGGCGCAGCCACAGTGATATGACTGGGGTCCTAGCCTGCCCGCTAACGCAAGCGATGTGAAGACACCAATGTGCCACCAAGCCATCCAGACCTTACCCCCCACCACCCCAGCACAGACTGCAAGTCTGCAGCCACTTTATTGGACTGCGCAGCAATTGGACTGCACAAGTTGTACAATCTCCTCGCTAACGCTGGCCACATAGAAGTCACTGCTGGAGGCATTCACAGCCTCTTGTCCAAACTGGAATGCTGAGATTACCAGTGTTCCCCATGTTGCAGGTTGACAGGGCAGGCATGCAGCACATTCATCTGTGGCCACCCGAGGAGTGGCCAGTACTTCCCAGGAAGCGTTAAGGAGTGGTCACACAGGGTCAGAGAAGGGTGCCAAGTACACCAATGCTAACCATGACTCTCTCTTTCATGCTGCAGGAGGACCACATCAGGATCATGGATCCTGGTGACCTAGCTGTGTGCCTGATGGCCTATAGAGAGCAAAGAAAACGAAGGAGAGCGCGACTGAGGCCCCTGGTCACGCAAAGGCAGCAGCAACATTAGGAAGAAGGGGCTGCTGGAGCTCCCGCACACACTGCCCAGGAGCGACAGTGAGTCATGGCTGGTCATCACCTAGCAACACCCAGGGCCAATAGGCGCCGCCTGTCATTCCCGCAGATGACCGAGAACCAGAGTCACAGATGACTGCACATGTCTAGGGTTAGACCTGGTCACTTATATCTGCCACTCACTGCAGGACTTGGCACCAAGGAGACATGGAGGGCATTCACTGCCAGTGGCTGTGAAAGTGACTGAGGTGCTCAATTTCTATGCCAGCGGCTCCCTTCAGAGCTCCGCAGGTGACCTCTGTGGGATCTCATAAGCCACCAACCACAAATGCACAAGGTCACGAATGCCATCTTCTTGAGGGCACACAACTTTATGCATTTCACTCGGGACCGGGACAGCCAGGATGCAAGGGCCATTGGATTCGCCCAGATCTTGGGATTCCCACAGGTGCAGAGTGTGATCGACTGCACCCATGTGGTGCTCAGGTCTCAGTCGCTAGACACGGTGGACTTCTTCAACCGCAAGGGCTTCCACTCACTGAATGCGCAACTAGTATGCGACCACCAGAAACACATCCTGTAGGTGTACACGCTGCTTACATCCTCAGTTGCTCGCAGATCCCTGCAACCTCCCAGGACCCACGAAGGCTGTAGGATTGGCTCCTCGGAGACAAGGGCTACCCGCAGAGGCCATGGCTGAAGACACCGTGCGGTCCTCTGCAGCAGCGCGATGGTACAATGAAGCTCATGCTGCAGCTCGCAACTTGGTGGAGCAGACCATCGGGATGCTGAAGATGCGGTTCCAGTGGCGGGGCAGATCTGGTGGTGCCCTGCAATATAGTTCACAGAGGGTGTCATGCATCATCGTCATCTGCTCTGCCCTTTACAATCTGGCGCTCCAACAAAGGGACGAGCAGGCTGAGGAGATGGAGGTCTCCTCGGATGAGGGAGACGGCAGCAGGGATGAGGGTGAAGAAATCCTCGGTGGTGACGATGATGGGGATGAGGCTCTCGCACTGGCTAGACAAGGTAGGCACACTCGAGAGGCCCTCATAGCTGCCAGATTTGTGAAGGATGCTGACAAAATGCAGTGAGGTGTCCCCATAAATCCTTGCATCGCAGTTGTGAACATTTGACTCCTGTCTGACTTATGGCAGCACCAAAAGCCTCTATGAGAATTCTCCTGTCATGGAGATGCAGTGGAGGCCCAAATAGTCGCTCGATCGCAGGAGGATGATGACAACATGCAGTGAGGACACTCCACGAAACTTCACATAGCCTCTGTGAATGTCTGACTCCTGACTGATCAAGGGCAGCTTGCTTGCGCTCCACGATCAGGGCCATCTCATGGAGATGCAGCCATGAAACTTTAGACGCATCCGATGCTGTGTCCGCCTTCACCACCTGAATCCTTCAGGAGCTGGTGCACATCATCAATGGTTGCAGGCGCTGGTGTGATGGGTGCCAGCCCCACCTTAAATGTCCTGAGAGCATGCAGAGAGAATGAGAACACTTTGTGGCATCTGCCCACTACATTCTAGCAGCAATGACCAGCACCGCCAAGGAGCAGGCATCAGTAATGTTTCCAGGAAGTGAGAGGCTGGACCATCACTGTGGTCTGAAGGCTGCACAGAACACAGGGAAGAGGCCTTGGACTGAGACACCTGCCTTTTATCTTGTGCAGAAAGGTTTCATAACTGAGTGACGAGAACACTGCTCATCAGAACAAGGAGCTACAGGCAGGGAGTCATTCTTAGGAGTTTATTGACTACAGTGAACAGTATGTACAAGTGACCAACACCTGTGTCCAGGCTGTGTAACTACTTTTCCTTAACTTTCCTAACCCTGCCACTATGTCTTGGTGCTCCATGGAGATCCACAGCGGAGGTGGAGGCAGCCTGCTGACTGTGACGCCCTGTCTGTGATGACTATGGCGGGCGTCCTCTGGAGGGCCAAGACTTGGAGGGCCCCGGCCTGCTTTCGGGGTCTTGCTGTGTGGCAGTGGCACCTTCCTCGGCCTGTGAAGCTGGAGTTGCAATGGTCGTAGGAAGAGGGGATTCGAATGGGCCTGACACTCGCGGAGTCACCTGGGTGGATGACCCTGGGGTGTGCACATGCTGATACTCCTCCCTTTGGGTGCCCAAGGGCCCCTGGCTGACTCCATGAGGGGAAGGGGTAAGCCCATGTAACAGCGCAGGAGCAACATCCTGGACCAAGGTCTCCATGGTGGCTGCCATCCTGCCAGTGTTGACCTCTGTGCGTTGCAATTCCGGCGCTATCACTTCAGCCTGAAGATGGATGGACTCCTCCATCATGCCTTGCAATCTGAGAAGTGCAGCAGACATCCTCTCCTTATGTTCCCTAGTTTGCCTTTGCAGCTCCAGCAACTGTGACATGACCGATTCCAGAAGCTCGTCATCTAACTCGGACTCAATAGGTTCCTGGCCTCCAGCAGCCCTCTGAATGCTGGGGACCTGGGAAGCCCCTGCCGCCGCCTGCTGTGGATCAGACTTTGCACTGTACTCACCACTATGTGATCCCATGCCTATTCTAGAGCTAGGTCCCACTGAGGTGTGTCTCTCTGCGCTGGTGGAGGGTGTGGGTGAGTGCCATGACGGAACTTGTAGGGGGGTGCATTCCGGTTCCCCTTCCGATGTCCCTTCCAAACTGGCTTGGAGGCCCTGGGTCATGGATTCCATTGGCTCTTGGGAGTGATGAGCCTGTGGAAGCAAGGGGAGAAAATTAGTTCAAGGCAGTGGCCTGTGGTACAGAACACATTACTCACAGCTTGGTTGTCTGCTGGACGTTGCACTGCTGGATCCTCACTTGGTAGAGTAGCGCCGACCTCACCGTCAGCACAGGACCGATCCCGATCATCGCCGGCCAGCTGGGTGGCTGTGTTCTCAAATTCCGTAAGGACCTTGAACTCCGGCATTCCTCCACCGGTCTGCAGCCTTTCCCTCCTGTTATGCGCCAATTTGTCCTGCATGGAGAGAGGAGAGAGTATATCAGGACGCCTGCCGGGCCAGATGATACATGTGCCTGTCCTGTGCAGGTGGTGAGTGGTCCCATGGATGGGCTGAGGACAATGCAGGTGTGTGTGAGTGTGTGAATGGTGATGTCCCTTGAACTGGCAGTGAGGGTCCTGTGGTTGTGTGATGGGTTTGAGTGTGTATGAGTTGAGAGTGATGAAAAGAGTGACTTACCCTGGCAGAACGAAAATCATCATTCATCCTCTTGCGGTACTAGGTGGCTGTCCTCATCTGTGGGGCGTTTGCACTGACCACTGCCTCCCAAGTTGGGTTGGTGCCATTGCTGCCCATCCTGCGGCCAGGGAGGGGGTACAGGACATCCCGATGGGCCTCCACGGCATCCAGTGGTTGCTCAAGGGACCCGTTGTTGAAGCGGGCGGCTGTAGTCTTTTTACCTTTGCTGGCCATGTCTCCCGGGCAGCGATGGTGAGCTGGTAGTGATGAACGCTGTGCTGGTGGCTGCCTTTTAAACATGGTTGCTGGTGTGAAGCAACAGCGGGCTGATGGCAGGAGGGCAAATGAGAGCCCACCCTCCATGGAAACGGCATGTTTCCTGGGAATGCATAAATAATGAGGCAGGTTTGGGACAATACCACGTGAAAACCTGCCATCGCCGGCAGCGGCTAGGATGCCATTTTGCCCGCCCGCTACCACACTTAGTGCAAATCTGGGAAAATTCCACCCACTATCTTTGCTGTTGACAGCCTTGGACCAAGCAAGTGAAATTTAGCCACAGTTACCATTTATTATTGCTATCCAGGGACCCTTGCTGGAAGGAGGATTGAATCAGGATGAACCGTAATATCCTGAATGCTTTCACCACTTTCTTACTGGTATGCTGTACTGGGCTGAACCTGCTTAATTTCACCTCTGCCCTCCTTAGATAAGGGGACCAAAACTGTACACAATACTCCAGGTGAGGTCTCACCAAGGCTCTTTACAACTGCAGCAAGACTCCTGTACTCAAATCTCCTTGCGCTGAAGGTCAACATACCATTCGTCTTCCTAATTGCTTGCTGCACCTGCATGCTAACTTATAGTGACTCATGAACAATGACACCCAGATCCCTTTAGACATCCACACTTCCCGAGCTCTCACTATTTAAAAAATATTCTGCCTATTTTTTCTACCAAAGTGAATAACTTCACACTTATTCACATTATATTCCATCTGCCATGTTCTAGTCCATTCACTTAACCTGTCCTCTTGACCAAGTCCTCTTGAAGCCTCCTTGCACCCTCCTCACAACTTACATTCTATAACCCAACTTGGTGTCATCAGCGAATCTGGAAATATTACAATTGGTCCCACATCCAAATCATGTATATAGATTGTGAACAGCTGTGGACCTAGCACTGATCCTTGTGGTACCCAACTAGTAACAGCCAGCCATCCTGAGAATGGTCCATTCATTTCTACTCTCTGCTTTCTGTCTGTTAACCAATTCTCAATCCATGCTAGTATATTTCCCCCAATCCCATGCACTCTAATTTTATTTACTAACCTCCTGCATGGGATCTTATCAAATGCCTTTTGAAAATCCGAATATACCACATCCACTGGTTCTCCTTTATTAATGCTACAAGATCCTCAAGAAACTCCAACAAGTTTGTCAAACATGACATCCCTTTCATAAATCCATGTTGACTCTTCCCAATTTTATCATTCTTTTCTAAGTGTCCAGTTATCACATCCCTAAGAATAGATTCTAACATTTTCCCCACTACTGACATCAAACTAACAGGTCTGTAGTTCTCCATTCTCCCTCCCTTCTTAAATCGTGAGGTTACATTTGCTACTTTCCAGTCTGCAGGAACCTTTCCAGAATCTACTGAATTTTGAAAAACCACCAATACATTCACTCTCTCTCTAGCCATTTCCTCCAACACTCTAGGGTGAAGCTCATTTGGTCCAGGGGATTTATCAACCTTCAATCCGGTTAACTTTTCAAGTACTATCTCTTTACTAATACTAATTTCTTTTAGTTCCTCAGTTTCACAAGTCCCTTGGTCACAGAGTATATCTGGGAGATTTTCTGCTAATTCTTCCATGAAGACAGAAGCAAAGAAACTCTTTAGTTTCCCTGCCATTTCCCTGTTCTCCACTATAAATTCTCCTGTCTCCACCTGTAATGGGCCCATCTGTCCTAGCTAATCTTTTCGTTTTCACATGCCTAAAGAAGCTTTTAGAATTCACCTTTACATTCCTCGCAAGTTTGCATTCATTTTTTTTTCCCCTTTCTTAATCAGTTCCTTGGTCCTCCTTTGCTGGGTTCTAAATTGCTCCCAATCCTCAGGCATACCACTTTTTCTGGCATCCTTATAAGCCAGTTCCTTTGATCTAATGCAATCCTTAACTTCTTTAATTAACTATGGTTGATTTACCTTTCCCTTTGGGTTTTTGCACCTGAGAGGAATCTATATCTGTTGCAGACCATGCAGTACTTCTTTAAATAATAGCCATTGCTTGTCTACTGTCAAATCTTTTAATGTATTTCCCCAATCCACTGTAGCCAAATTGCCCTTCATAACCTCAATTTCCTTTCTTCAGAATTAAGACCCTAGTTTCAGAATGAACTATATCACATCCAAGCTTAATACAAAATTCTATCATATTATGATCACTATTTTCCAAAGACTCCTTTACAGCAAGGTTATTAATTAGCCCTTTCTCATTACACAACACTAACCCCAAAACAGCCCGATCCCTAGTTGGCTCCTCAATGTACTGCTCCAGAAACCCATCCCATACACACTCCGTGCAGTACTTCTTTAAATACTAGCTATCGCTTGTCTACCATCAAATCTTTTAGTGTATTTTCCCAATCCACTGTAACCACATTGCCCCTCATAACCTCAACTTCCTGCAGGAATTCCTCCTCCAGAGCATTCGTGGTGATTTGGTTAACCCAGTCTATGTGTAAATTGAAGTTGCCCATCATTATTGTATTACCCACGTTACATGCATCTCTAATTTCTGATTTATACCGTGCCCAACATTAGCACTACAGTTTAGTGGCTTATAAGTAATTCCCACCAATGCTAGCTGCCTCTTGCTTTTTCTTAGCTCCACCCAAACTGATTCTACATCTTGATCCTTCGATCCAAAATCCTCTCTTACTAATGTTTTGATCTTGTCCCTTATTAAGAGTGCTACCCCACCTCATTTTCATTTGTGCCTATCCCTCCTAAATGTCGAATATCCTCGGATATTCAGTTCCCAATCTTGGTGACCCTATATTGTCTCTGTTATATCAATAGCTACAGCTTCGAAATCATAAACTAACGTAAACAGACTTGTTTTTAGCCAACCTGACGACTGTAGCATTTAATGAAGCGAGCGAAAATGGGCAGCAACACTAGAGCAAGATTAGACAGGAAAAATGCTCAACACTTAGGTAAATGTGCTTTCTTGGGCACTGGCAAGGATTGGTGGCATGTATTACAGTCTACTGTTGTATTATGACGAGAGATATTATTAATAAAGTCAGGCTTAAGTCACAACACAGATGGTTTCCAAATCAAAATATAATTCCCCAGAGAACCTGCAATAACAGTGTTATTTTTCCTACTGCAATACCATCATGTTGTAAGGTAACTGTGCCACATCACGTGTACAACGTTAGTAGATAAAATGGACTAAAATTACACCCCATGACCAATAAATGATGCTGATCATCTTATTAAACAGTTGACATATGTAGCACTACAAGGACACCAGGATATTATAAACAAAGAAAGTAACGCGATGTTCCCTCACTTAAGGCAAAATTAGTTTTAACGCTTGATTTGGCAAAATTAAAAACAAAAGGTAATAATAGTCAAATTCAAACAATTTGTAAATTATCTTCACATGGAAAGGAAACATTTCTGTGTTTTTAATTACATCTACAGGTACCGTACCCCATATCTGTGAAGCTTGGGACCAAACGTGTGCTCGGTCCCAACTGCACCCAGCGTCAAGGCAGCTCAGATACGTGAAGTTCTCCCGCTTGAGCTGATGCAGACCCCAAAATCTCCCTCAGTAACTTTGGACCCATAACATGAGCCATCTCTCAGAAAACAATACATTTCATTCCACCCTGCATGGAGGTGCTTCCGGCTCTTGCAACGTCCTTGCCCTTGTTGGCAGTCTGGACAGGCCGTGGTGTTCCATCCTGCTGTTGGAGGAAGCGGGATCCCCAATGGGAGGCTTTCTACTCGGGAGGCTTCCCTTTATCCATTGGGGACTTGGCATGGCAGGTGTTGCACATGGCAGTTCCGTGCAAGTCAATTCACAGAACCCTGGCTTGCCTGTAATTTTGGTGAACAAAAGATCCAGGAGCAGGAGTAGGCCATTCTGCCCCTCGAACCTGTTCCACTATTCAAGAAGATCATCACTGATCCAACTGTGGCCTTAACTCCACTTTCCTACCTAGCCCCCCATAACCCTGGACTCCCTTGACAATCAAAAATCTAACACAGCCTTGAATATATTCAATGACCCTGCCTCAACTACTTGCTGGGGAAGAGCATTCCAACAACACCTCCAAGAGAAGAAATTCCTCTTCTTGCTAACTTAAGTGGGAGACCCTTTATTTTGAAACCGTGTCCCCTAGTTCTAGATTCCCCAAAGAGGGGAAACATCTCAACATCTACCCTTGTCAAGCCCCCTCAGAACCTTGTACATTTCAATAAGGTCACCTCGCATTCTTCTGAACTTCAGTGAGTATAGGCCCAACCTGCTCAACCTTTCCTCATAAGATAAAGTCCTAATCCCAAGAATCAGCCCAGTGAACCTTCTCTGAGCTGCTTCCAATACAAATACACCCTCCTTAAATAATGTGGCCAAAATTGTACACAGCGTTTGAAGTATGGTCTCACCAATGCCTTTTACAGTTGTAGCATGACTTCTCTACTTTTATACTCCACTCTTTTGCAATAAAGGCCAACATTCCGTTTGCCTTCTTAATCGCTAGCTGCACCTGCATGCTGACTTATTGTGATTCATGTACAAGGACACCCAGGTCCCTCTGTACCACAACATTCTGCAGTCTCTCTACATTTAAATAATATTCTGCTTTTCTAATCTCCCTGCCTAAGTGGACAACCTCACATTTTTCCTATATTGTACTCTATCTGCCAAATTGTTACCCAGTCACTTAACCTATCTAAATCCCTTTGTAGATTCCATGGCCCCATGAAAACTTAATCTCCTGCCTATCTTTGTGTCATCAGAAAATTTAACTATCTGTGCTAGAAAGGCTAAAAATTTATACAGGAAATGTACTAGAAAAGCTGGCCGTGCTCAACGTTGTTAGGTCACCGGGGCCAGAGGATGCTGAGGGAAGAAGGATGGAAACTGCAGAGGCATTTACCATGATCTTCCAATCTTCCTCAGATACAGAGTGGTTCCAAAAAAAGATAAATCCAAAGCTACAGGTTAGTCAGTTTAAGCTCAGTGGTGAGAAACCTTTTTAGAAATGATAACCCCGGTGACCTAACAACGTGAACCATGGCCAGCTTTTCTAGTACATTTCCTGTATAAATTTTTAGCCTTTCTAGCACAGATAGTTACATTTTCTGATGACACAAAGATAGGTAGGAGAGTAAGTTATCAAGGGGTCATACAGTCTACCAAGGGATTTAGATAGGTTAAGTGATTGGGTGACAATTTGGCAGATAGAGTATAATGTAGGAAAATGTGAGGTTGTCCACTTTGGCAGGAAGATTACATTTATATAATATTCTGCTTTTCTAGAGAGACTACAGGATGTTGTGGTACAGAGGGATCTGGGTGTCCTTGTACATGAATCACAAAAAGTCAGCATCCAGGTACAGCTAGTGATTAGGAAGGCAAACGGAATGTTGGCCTTTATTGCAAAAGGGTGGAGTATAAAAGTAGAGAAGTCATGCTACAACTGTAAAAGGCATTGGTGAGACCACACTTCAAACGCTGTGTACAATTTTGGCCACATTATTTAAGGAGGGTGTATTTGTATTGGAAGCAGCTCAGAGAAGGTTCACTGAGCTGATTCTTGGGATTAGGGCTTTGTCTTATGAGGAAAGGTCGAGCAGGTTGCGCCTATACTCATTGGAATTTAGAAGAATGAGAGGTGACCTTATTGAAATGTACAAGGTTCTGAGTCATTTGGACATGTGTGGATTAATTAAGGAAAGCGAGCATGCATTTGTTAAAGGCAAATCATGTTTCAGTAGCTTGATTGAGCTTTTTGATGAGGTTACAGAGAGAGTAGTATGGTTGTTGTGGTTTATGTAGACTTCCAAAAAGTGATTGATAAAGTGCCACATAATAGGCTTGTCAGCAAAGTTGAAGCCCATGGGATAATTGGAACAGTGGTCACATGGATATGGTGTGGGCTGATTGCCAGGAAACAGAGAGAAGTTGTAAACGATTGTTTTCTGGACTGTCACAAATGTCTTGTAAATGTCAGTGTTTATGTTTGGAAATGTACCTTTAATTCAAAATTTAACAGAGAATTCCAGTAAACACCTTAGCTCGGAGACACGCTCATGTGATTGGTTACCATGATGGTTAGAAACTCAAATAGAAACCCACTGAAGTGTGATCACTTTTGATCCGGAAGCATTAAGGGAAATTTGTAATTATTTTAGAATGTTTCCAGAATCTGTAATTGTATTTTTAAAATGTTTAAAAAGCACTTTTAAGAGTGCATCACTGGTAAAGGGGTCAATTATAATTTTTGGATAAGAAGAAATACTGGCCCATGTGACCTGGCAATCTTTGACCTGGAAGCAGTACCAACAAAGAAGAAGTTTAAATACAGAAGCCGTGTGGCAGATAGAAAAGAACAAAGAGGAAACAGAAGAGTCGGAGAGGAGAGGCCAAGTTGGCGATGGAATCTTGAGCAGTCGCAAAGCATGTTTAGGACTGCTGCCGCAGATTCTGTCATTTCTGAGTGACTGAATGCCCAGAATTGGCTATACTGTGTGGAGGTAAAGGCAGTTTCACACTACCACGACCGACAGGAGCTGAGAGTTGAAAAGGTTCCAGAAGGTCACCATACAGGAAGATTGCAAGGGTGGAACCCTGTTTATGTGGAAGCTGATGTCTACGGAGAATCAGTCAAGCCCCTGAAGAAAGGGCACTGGAACTCTGCTGGGAAGAACTGTGTGGCTGAAACTGGGACCATAAAGTGGAGTGGGCTGCCTAGAAAATCAGTGTGATAGTCTGTTGTATCTGCTATTCCATGTGTAATTTATTGATCGACTGACAGTGATTTGCCTGTTATGTTACATTTAATTTACATTGATTCTGACCAATGTTAAAGTAAAAGTTACAAAAAGCGAAATCTTCATCTGGAAGGTTGTTCAGTAAATTTGGATATTTTGGTTTATGGATTCCCATGCAGATGTAACAGGACTGGAGGGAGGCATGCAGTGGTGTTTCCCAGGAGTCAGTACTAGGATCACTGCTTTTCTTGATATCGCTTTATGACCCAGTCTTGAGTTTGCAAAACTTGCAGATAACACAAAACTTGGAAATATACTGAACTGTGAGAGAGTTAGTGATAGGTTTTCAAAGGACATAAGATGGTCTTGTAGAATAAGGAGACATGTAACAAGTGCAATTTAATGCAAAGAAGTGTGAAGTGATACATTTGGTAGAAAGAACAAGGAGAGACAATACAAGCCAGAGGGTAAAATTCTGCAGCAGGTGCAGGAACAGAGACACCTAGAGATATACATGCACAAATCATTGAAGGTGGCAAAAAAGGTTTAGAAAGTGATGGAAAAAGGTCCACAGGATCCTGGGCTTTATAAATAGAGGCACAGAGTTAAAAAGCAATGAAGCTGAGACTTTATAAAACACTGTTTCGGCCTCAACTGCAATATTGTGTCCAATTATGGATGTAGCACTTTCAGAAGGATGTAAATGTTTTAGAAAGGATGGAAAAAATATTTATGAGAATGGTTACAGGGATGGGGGATTTGAATTAGGTGAACAGGTTTGAAAAGCTGGGGGTGGTTTCCTTAGGGAAGCTTGAGGGGCGATTTGGTAAAGATGTTGAAAATCATGAGAGGCGTAAACAAAGTAGATAAAGAGAGACTAGTCCTACTGGCAGAAGGAATGAAAACCAGAGGATACAGACTTAAAGTAATTGGCAAAGAACCAAAGCCGACATGAAGAATTTTTTTGCTGCAGCAGCCGGTGGCTACTATCAAGAATGCACCGCCAGTAAAGGTGGTGGAGGCAGATTCAATCATGGCTTTCAAAAGGGAATTAGTTAAGCGTTTGAAGGAAAAAAAGTTTTCAGGGCTACGGGAAAGGGTTCGGTGTGGGTCTAGCTAAATTGTTTTTGCAAAGAAATGACACAGGCTCAATGAGCTGTATGGCCTCTTTCTGTTCTGTAATTGTTCTATGAATCACTCACTTAAACTGGCAATATCCCGTTGCAGCTTCTTTGCATCCTCCTCCCAGCTTACTTTCTCACCTAGCTTTATATCATCAGAAAATTTGGAGAGTGTACACTTAGTCCCCTCAGACAAAACATTGATATTGATTGTAAATAGCTAAGGCTAAAGCACTACTCCTTGCAGCACTTCATTAGTTACAAACTGCCAACACAAAAATGACTCAGTTACTCCTATCTCTTTTTCAGTCCATTAACCAATCCTCAATACTAGGTAATATATTCCCCAATGCTATTAGCATCTTCTGCAGCACCTTACCATCTGTAGCACCTGTTCTCTGTAAACAAAAGGATATGTTTAAGTCTTGGGCCTTTTTTGAATAACCCAGAGCTTGGAGAGCCTATAGTTCCCTGTTGCTTTCTCCATGACAACATCTCGGCCAATCAGAGTCCACTTGCCAACCAGTCAGTACCCTTTTCTCCTCTGGTATAAACTGTTGTGATTGTTTGAAATTTGGCATTCTTGCATTTGTCCCGATCAGTGCAAGACGACAAATTTCAGAAACATCTCTCTTTTCAGTAATATACATGAAAATAGTACAAATTGGCAAATTACTTAGTAAAAAGTAAACAAACGGGTATAATCTGAAAGGTGAATATAATGTCTGTATTTGTAATGCTATTTTGGTCAGGACTTGGGCTGATCCAGATTCGTAAAAGGAATACTCACAAACATAATGACATTCTAAGAAACAACGGTGCTTTCACATCAAATTTACAGCTACTAATTGGTGTATTTTCGCAGGGGAACAAGTATATGAGAGGATAATCCTATTTTTCCCTAACTCCAGGAACATGTATTGTGCAGCACAGATAGAATTCTTCTTTTCCACATTTTTTAAACATCAGTGAGTTACATGGATGTGCAGAGCCATTATATAGGCTAACATGTACAATGCAAGAAACTCTTCAGCTCCACAAGTTACTTTCTCAGACCTAGAGAAAAAGATAGTGAAATTGAAGTAAAATTATTTGAGATTTTAATCTATTGGGAAACGGTCAAACTAATAAGAAATAAAAACTGCAACAATTGTCAAATCTCAGACAGGGCTTTGTTACCTGTGGATGACAGGTTATTTATTGCATCCCAAGAATTCTTGATGCTTTCAGCACAGCCTTGCCCACTCTTCAAAAAGTCATTGGTTACAATAGTGTAGAAGCTTCCACATGGCGTTAACTTTTCAAACTGCCAGATTGGAGCAGAAGCAGCAAGAGCTCTACAACACAAACACAAATTGCTTCAAATTCTGATGTTCAAATATTAGTGGAGATTAATACTTAATATGATTGTATGCAAACTGTCCACTATTTTAACAATGATTGTTGGGAATTTATTTCAATACTGGTAGGAAATGGTAGGAAAAGAATTTCATATTAACATATTTACCAACAGTTCAGTCATCTTCATATAGCACAATTTTAAGGCCAAACTAATTGCACAAAAAAGCACTTGTTCCTTTCCAGGTTTCAATATTATAAAAAATGTTCAAAAGAATTACAAAAAAGGCCCACAAACACACACTATTTGCACCAGACTTAAAATTTGCCAGTGTAAAACATCTGGATCTGCCACAGAATCATACTTTATTAAATAGATTCATTACTTTCAAAATGGAACATCTGAACTAAAAGAAAATTGTCTAAAGACCAAGAGGAAGTCATTTATTTTACTTCAAAAGTTGTACATTCAAAAACAGTTCAAAATTTTGTGGTAATTTAAACTGTACCCAATTGTTTAACACAAAGACAAAGATTTTTCTCCTGTGGGTACTTTCCCTTTCCTCCCAAACTAATACTCACCCAACAACAATGTTTGGATACTTCATCCTAAACCAGGCTGCTAGCATTCCTCCATAGGAGCCACCAATAGCAATAACAGGACTAGTCTGAGCTCCAGGGATGGTCTGTTTGAGACTCCTAATCAGAACTGCAAAATCAGCCAAAGCTTGCTCAGAGGTGAAGTAATTCAAGTGCTTAAGATTCTAAAAGAGAAACATTCGTAAAATGTAATTCCAAATAACAAGAGAAAGTGAATATGTCATCTCTTAATAACCTGTGCACATTTCAAAATATGTCCATGTGAGGAAAGTTATTTTTATAAATAGGTAAACAGTATAAAGAGAACAATTAGGGAATCAACACAAAATGAGCTGACAATTACCATACATACAGCATCAAACAACTTGGGAAGACAGCTGAAATGCAGGAATCTTTTGCCAGTGGCTTGGAAAACCATTGTGACTTTGTCCTGTTTATGCTATACCAAAGGTATTGGTCCCAGGGCCAAGACAGCACAAGCACCAGCAGCAAACGTACAGCATAAAAACAAAGTACGAATAACGTAAATAGGATAGGATCACTGTGTAGTTTTAATGTGTTACAGATGGCCATTTCAAAATATACATAACAATCTACACTAAATATGCCTAAGCATTTAGTGGTCAAAGAGTTAAAACACTGTTACTGTCCGTTCATTATTTTACATTCTTTGTATTGGGCATTTGAACTGTTTCCAGTGAAGCAATTTTACTGTATTCATCTGAAAATGGCTTTGAACACAGGTTCAACTTTTGAAAAAGCAAGAAATATAACCAAGTACTTATTACTTAAGGTCACAAAGTACACGAGGGTAGTAAAAGCAGCATTTGTCTGATTAAGTAAACTGGGATGGAAAAAATACTTTTGCATGCAGATCCTGACAATCATTTTCCGTTTCTTACAGACTACTTTGCAAGTTGTTCCCATGGTCTGTGACTTATGGATTCACTTCCTTAGTCATGTATTTCTGTTATACAGGGACCAAGAGCTCTAAGACAGGGTCATAATTTGCCACCGACTGTTTCATAAAATTATCCAATACTCCAAGATGAGTTAAAAAGGAAAGGAAACACCCATGGCAGCCCATATCCATGGTGCTCTTGCATCATGTTCTTCCCCCACTCAGTCCACTACCTTTCCGCTGCATATGAAGTTTAAAAATCAAAACCAAAATCACAAACGTTTGTTCTACTGCATGCCTAGATTCCCTTCTCCCATACATGCTCGCTCTCTTTCACTTTTCCCTCTCATTTAATTCACTTCTGTGTTATTTTAAAATTTACTGCCTTGAGAGCAGGAGCAGAAGTAAGAAAATCTTTTTGAGGCTGTGGGAATTTGGCAGTGAAACCTGCCCCGCTCTTCATGCCTCTTCTGGTGGATATCATTGAATCAATTCAAACATAGTCAATTAAGGTTTATAGCTGTAGTACGAGTTGCATTTTATGCACATTCAACTCACATTTGTCACCATAAACAGCCATCACCCACACAGAATTACCTTCCTTGTTCCTTTTCATTCGTCTAATTTAGCTTTCAATGCTTCCTGACAAACTATTTTGGAATTGCTGCATCCTTCCTCACCAGCACACAAAGACTGACTGCTAAGCCAAAAGTAAAAGGCATAGGGCATGGCTAAAAATTACATTATAAATCATATTTAGAAACTGAACAAGCATTTTTCTATATTTTATACACCTTAGTCTTTCATATTACCAGTCATCAATTCCAACATCTTTCCCTTTCCTTGTCTAATTTTAAACATCTTTTAATTCCTTAACTTAATTCCACTGTGCAGTTGATGTAGTTTATATGGATTTCAGCAAAGCCTTTGACAAGGTCTCACATGGGAGACTTATAAAGGCGGCAAATGCACATGGGATACAGGGTAATTTGATAAGGTGGATTCAAAATTGGCTTAGTTGTAGGAGGCAGAGGGTGATGACAGAAGAATGCTTTAGTGACTGGAAGCCAGTGTCCAGTAATGTACCACAGGGATCTGTGCTGGGTCCTCTATTATTCGTGATTTATATAAATAACATAGATGACTACATGGGGGGTAGGATTAGTAAGTTTGCGGATGACACGAATATTGGCCGGGCGGTTAACAGTGATGTTGAGTGTTTTGGGCTACAGGAAGATATAGACTGGATGGTTAAATGGGCAGGTAAGTGGCAGATGGAATTTAACCCTGAAAAGTGTGAGGTGATACGCTTTGGAAGGAGTAATTTGGCAAGGAAGTATTCAATGAACAGCATGACATTAGGAAGCTCTGAGGAACAAAGGGACCTTGGCGTGTGTGTCAATAGATCTCTGAAGGCGGAGGGGCATGTTAGTGGGGTGGTGAAAAAGGCACATGGGACACTTGCCTTTATCAATCGAGGCATAGATTACAAAAGTAGGGACATCATGTTGGAGTCGTATAGAACCTTGAAGAGGCCAGAGCTGGAGTACTGTGTGCAGTTCTGGTCACCACATTATAGGAAGGATGTGATTGCACTGGAGGGGGTGCAGAGGAGATTCAACAGGACGTTGCCTGGGATGAAACATTTAAGTTATGACAAGAGGTTGGATAGACTTGTTTTCGTTGGAGCAGAGAAGACTGAGGGGCGACCTGATTGAGGTGTACAGGATTATGAGGGGCATGGTCAGGGTGGATAGGGAGCAGCTGTTCCCCTTAGTTGAAGGGTCAGTCACGAGGGGACATAAGTTCAAGGTGAGGGGCAGGAGGTTTAGGGGGGGGAATGTGAGGAAAAACTTTTTTACCCAGAGGGTGGTGACAGTCTGGAATGCGCTGCCTGGAAGGGCGGTGGAGGCGGGTTACCTCACATCCTTTAAAAAGTACCTGGATGAGCACTTGGCACATCATAACATTCAAGGCTATGGGCCAAGTGCTGGTAAATGGGATTAGGTAGGTAGATCAGGTGTTTCTCACGTGTCAGTGCAGACTCGATGGGCCGAAGGGCCTCTTCTGCACTGAGAGATTCTGTGATTCTTAGTCCATTAGTTTTTTGATTTTTTAAAATTTAAAACAAAAACCAGGTGCTGATCAAAGAACTAACTTGGATTTAATGTGCCTGGCAGAGGGCAAACTGAATTATAACTAGAGAATTGTGTCATAATCATCAAGTTTCATGGTTCATAACAATATTTAAGAGGTCATTTTTAGTTTCGGGAAGATTAAATTTGTAAGGGTAAGGTAATTAAGATGCTGGAATTTATAACTTTCCAGAACACCTCAAGTAGTGGCAGTTCAAAAAGTGACCTGTTTTTAGTTAATAAGATCAGAATAAGAAGGGAGAAAACTTAAACGATGGATGTTCCATTTCTGAGATTTAAATTAGGTATGTCGTTCCCAGATGAAAAGAAGCTATAGGAGTCTTTAAATAAGGGAGTTTCTTGGTAGAATCAGCAAATCTGGAAGAGAGGGTCATTAACTCCATTAGAGATATAAATTATTTATGTAGGTCTCCAAATCAAAGGTTTGGTTTTGAAGCTAGGAGTTGATTAATGTAAATTTCTATTTGGAACATCTAATGGTACGCCCTGTTGTTATGTAGATAGGTTACAGGGAACTGCCCTTTTGTGTAGGGTTTGTGTGTGTGTCTTGCTCACAGAGCCAAGCAGTTCAGCTTGAAGAAGCCAAAAGACTTTGGACTTGGAGCTGGAAGCAACTAAGTTTGTGTATAAGCCCCGAGTTTAAAGGCTGAGGAAAATAAATTACCAAGAGTTGTGGAACAGCTGTGGACCAGCCGAATAGAGCTATCAGAAACCAGGAATGTTTCTAATTTTCTGTTAAAATTCATTGTGCAGGAATTGAGAGTGAAGCTCAGGCTCGAGCCGAAAAGTCCCAGACCTTACAAGGGAGCTGTGAAAAAGTTTGGAGTTAGTCCCAAGAACCTGATTAGTAGCCAAAGACTTTCTGGAGGAAGTCATAAGGAAAAAGAGGAGATTGATTGAGAATTTGAGTCTAAAGTTTGTGAGATTGTGTTCTATATGCTTTTTGAGGTAAACTGTATGTAATCACCTAAGAGGGTGTTTATCCTTGATCTGCTATTAACTCCTTCTGCTGACTTAACTTTATGCGGCTATCAACACCTGTTAGTCTTTAACACTGCATTACCACTTCCTTTGTATTGTGTCCATGACATCTTTGTTAAATCTCTTCTGAGTTCCAACCTATCCCTGACCAAAAAACAAATAAAACCCACCATATTTCTATCACGCTTCAGCTCTGAAGAGTCATACAGACTCGAAACTTTAACTGTTTCTCTCACCACAGATGCATTACTAGCATCTACAATGTTTATTTAGTTGTGTTTGCTCTGTTTGATGCTTATATAGTAAAATTAATTTGTTTAAACCATGGAATCTTGTGGCTTCATACTATCAGTAAACAACGGAGATTTCAAATTTGTCTTTTAATGTTTAATGATCTCTATGGGGATCGTAACAATTGTGATTCCAGATTTCAGAACAGAGCTCAATACCAATCACAACTTGCACTCATATGGTGCCATTAATGTAAAGAAACGTCTCAAGGCACTTCACAAATAGGTGATGACTACAGACTATTCTGCTCCCTCAGCCTGTTGTGCTCAGGAACTTCGCCAAGCCGAATGTGTGGATGAGACTCTATGAAATAGCCGATTGTCTAAATAGTTAATCCACAGAATATTTTTCGAAAACTATTTATAGTATTTATTTTAAATGCCATTACCACAGTCCATGTCAAAATAAGACCATTGGAAAATCTCGGCTTACATTTCCTTATCTGAAGATCACACTACATTTTCGATTCAATGGCATTAATTGAGCATTACAATAGTAATGCTATTGTGGTCAACACTAAATTTCTATTGCATTGAAATAGCATGATTTTTCTGTAGTCAGGTTTGTAGCAGGAACAGAAGACAGTGCTAGCACGGTATTGCAGAGAGCAAAACATTTGTCTCTGAAACTGACCAGATAGAAGGTTAAGTTTGTAATGTGTTTTCTCCAAACTTACACTGAATGATTTTTCCCCAAAAGGCATAGACTCTCCATAATAACGGTGTTCAGCAAACACTAACATGGCTTCCAGTTCCTTCGATACTTCCCACATAAAACCCTGAAAAAAATCATACATTTAAAACCTATGATTTTAACATTGATTATATAAAATGAAATCAAGAAAAAGATGTTGTGATCAAGTAGGGTAAAGTTAAAGAGAATATGGAGGAACAATATGAAATTACCTACCTTGGGTATGGTCTTCAGTATTTCAATGTTCATATAGAACTAGGATATGCCATCGTGCACTACTTTGTTTTTTGAGGTGGTTTGTGGGGGTGGAGGTTGTGGTGGGTGGCAGGGATTAGAGGAGAAAGGAAAGATCACCATCTAAGGCACTGATCCTTTTAAGGATGCCATGTGCTTGCACTAGAATTTATCTGGGTAATGCCCCTTTATTTGCTGTAAGCTACCATTAGTCCTTTAGCCATGGCAGTCAGTAAAGACAATACAAACATATCTAACTGAACCAGCTAGACAGAGGAATATCAGAGAAGTAAATTAGAAAGAAGAAAGGAAAAGCAAAAAATGTAAGGAAATACATTAAAAATTAAGCCAAACAGCAGGAGTGAATAACGGAGAGAAAGAAATAAGGCAAGTGGGGGCAACAATAAAAATAAAATGTGGAAAAGAAATGAAAGGAGGAAGAAAGGAAAACTTTGCCTAAGCATTTAAGATACAGCATTAATTTTGAAAACTTTTCACTGTTTTATATAAGAAAATGTAGAAACTAATTTACCACGGCAAGGTTCTACAAACACAAGGTGATCAATGGTCAGTTGACCTGTATTTTTTTATCCTTTTAAGTAATTGAATGCACTTTTGTTCCTTTAATGCCTTGTCTTACTGAACTTTTATATCATTTAACAGTTTTCTATTAAGCAATTATTCAACCCATGATGGGCGTATCAGTTGTTTCTTCTCCCTCCTTTGTTCCCTCCTCTTGGTCTTAACCTTATTAATTTTTAAGAACCTTTTCCTTTTAAGTTCTGATGACGGCATATAACAGAAACATTAACTTCTGTAAAGAATAAATAACAAGTTGTGTATTTCCAGCATCATCCACCTTTATTTCTAGCTTTCGCTGATATTTCCACTCACAACAAGGAAAATCCAAAGCAACACATTCTATTACCCAATTTCCATGGCCTCTACTCAGCAATGGGTTTGCCAAGGCTTTGTTCCCATAGCTGTCGATTTGATAAATACCATTAGTTCTGTACAACTAGGATAAAGCTCCGCACACATCTACGAAGTGATACTCCCATTCAATGGAAGAACAACAACATGCATTATAAGGCACAGTTAACATAGAAAAACATCCCACAGCAGTTCACCGAGGCACAAGGAAAACAGACACCAGCCAAAGCAGGAGGAGCTAATCTTAGCCAAATAAGTGTGTTTATGGAGACTTAAAGGGAGAGAGAGAGGTGGAGGAGTGGAAAGATTTAGGGAAAGAATTCCAAAGTGTGGGACCTAGGTGACTCAAGGCATGGCAATCAATTGACTGAGGGACCAGGGGGAACAAGTGGAAATGTACAAGGCTGGGGTCAGAGAAACAGAGGAAGCATGGGGGGAGTGGTTACGGAGGTGAATCAGGCTTTAAAAAGAGAGGGGGGCAAGGCCATGGAGGGACAGAAACACATGATTAACCCCCACCCCCTAAAAAAATAAGGCTTAATGGGTCAATACAGAAATCTGAAGGTGTGCTTATTGTCCAAAAATTGGTGTTGAAAACTTTTGAAACTAACCTAGCTGAAAATGACAAACAGCTTTCAAAAACCAAAATTTTTAAAGAGTCTCTAAAAAAGCTGCTTATCACTACGGAAATTTTTAGTGTAAAGTATATGCTTAAACCATAAAAAAAACTTAGTCTCCACCAGCTAAGACACGTGGCAACAGCAGAAGGCAAAATACTGTTCAAAAAGAACCTAAATAAAATGAAGTGGGATAGATCATCCAATTTCATCCAACAAAATGGCAGTATAAGATCACAAAAGTTTTGAAGAGACAGTATCCCTAGGCCCGAATCACATGTTCGTCAGGCACATGCGATCAGTGGGTCTGGAAGCAGACATGAAATGCGCTTCCGCCTGCTATCGGCCCCCGAACGCAATTTCACGCTGACTGGCCAATTAACGGCCAGCCAGTATGAAACGCTAGCTGAGAAAGCCTCAGCGCTGCCAGATGCGGGGGTGGGATGGGGGCAGGCGTTGACAAAAGTGAGGGTGCAGGTGGGCGCTTCTAGCGAGCTCCCTGAAGGCAGATAGCTGCTGCAGAGCAGCCTCAGAGAGCTGCAAACCTGGACAGATTAAATGGCAAGAAAAAAAATATACCAAACTGTGTCTATGCATCACATTCAAGCACCTGACAGCAGAACTCAAAAAAATTCAGTCCCTATATATTTTTTTTAATTATATTTCACCCCGGACATATCATCCTACCCTGGATTGAGGTTTCAGCAAAAACAGGCCGATTGGCTCGTCCACCAACCGTAAAAATGGACGGGCCACCTAAAAATGATTTCAATTGCCTCCTTAATGGGCTTAATTGTCCACTTAATTGCCGGCGGGCGCGCTTCCAACTGGCATGCACGCCCATCAAGCAAAATATCGCGTAACTGTACAATGACGTCAGCACGTGTACCCAACGTCTTCTCATGCGATTTCATGCACTGTCAGGTTGGGCACCCGCACAACCAGTGTAAAATTCTGGCCCTAGAGTTTCATTGTAAAGAGGAGGAATGAAGTAGGCAGAAATCAGGCTGACACTAAATAATAGTGGAAAGGAGGATGCAGAACCACCAGCTAAAATAAAGTTAATGAAGATAAAATAAGGATGTCAAAAATTTAACCTAACTTCTGTTTATAACAATACAATGAACAGAATGGGTGACTTAGAAGTGTTGGGAAGTAAGGAGAAAATAAGCTTCATAGGGATAACCAGAAGCTTGACTAATGAAGTGAGGGGAATGGAGAGTAAACCTACAAAGCTTGTCTGTGCTTTATGGAGAAAGAGAGAGGGGGGGCAAGTGACAATACTTGTCAGGGAGGGGTTATATGTAACTAAAAAGGAGTATTAGAAATGTGTTGAATCTCACAGATTTAGAAGACAGAAAAGTGAAAGGAACACGCTGTGGGACAAATAACAACAGTATGGCTATATTACTTTAGATTTCTAATTAGTGTTGAACAATTGGAATTTAGAAATACAACACAGCGTCTTACTGCTGTTGCTGGAATAGGTTGACGACTGGGACCAGGGACAATATTGAAAGATTTTGAGCAAAGCATAATCCTTTATCTGCACAGTCCTTCATGCATGCCAATATGCATTTGCAACCTTTCTGACCACTGAAAAATTAGCAAAAGAAGTGAAAAACTGATAAAACACAAAAACAACAGTGAAAGTACAAAGCAGAATAATCATAAAATCAGATGACTAACATAGCAAAAAAGATCATAATCCAGATGAGGAAGTAAAAGCCAAGGAGGAAGCAGAAGAGAACAATTGCAGGAAGCTAAAAACTGAAAGCATGAAAAGAGAAATCACAGCTAAGTTCGCCAATTTTAAAAACCAATATACATGCTGTAAACATTCTAAAAAGATTTCTGTACACAAGAAATTCAGTCCTTGTAAACTATTGCTCAAAACATTTTAAACTTTTTGAAAAAATAGTTCAGCAGATTCAACTGTATAAAATGGAGTATTCTTTTTAAAACACAGCTCGATAGTAAATTAGTAACTCTGTATAGTATATTAAAATCAATTGGAAGCTGCCGTATCTTCCCGGTATGCTGTTTTTTTTTCACATAATTAACATTCTATGACATGGAAATTCTTTAGCAGACTTAGAAAGTGGTAAAATCAATTCACAGTATCATTGTATACACGAAAGCATTTATAGGGTCAACTTCCCCGGGTCTGGATCAGTTAAAAACTGCATCATCTGAGCTCAGTGAATATCAGAAAATCAATGTGCATGTCTATCAAAAAACCCATCCAATTTCCCATATTCACTGTATCCATGCTATCAGTACAGCTGGCTGCCAATATATCACCCCTTCTAGCTCATTAAATAAGCAAACAATGTATAAAATTATGTAGTTATTTTAGGTTGGAAAAATTAAATAATAAACTCAGCACTGCCAACACTGCAACACTTTAGCATTTTAATTACCCCAACTTAATTATACAAGAGTATCAAATCTATAGTAAGATAAAATTACCTGGGTGACAATAAGTAGCTATGTTTCCTGATTGCTATCCACTATCTCTCCTGGGAAGTACACAAATGATTTTCTGGTGAGGACAAAATTGAACTCAGCCAAGGCTCCAGCTCTACGGTTAGCACTTTCTAAGCTCATAACTGAAGAATGGCCATATTGGGGTGTGTTTTGGTGGGGGGGGCTTGGGTGGAGGTGGAAGGGAAACAACACACACAGCTATGGCAACAAAAGTCAATGATTTTAGGACAGAGACAAAAGAGAAAAAGAAAGAAAACTTACAAAGTAAATTGGTCTTACCGTATTGTTACAGAACCATACGATGTCTCCCTCATTCCCTGTATAGAAAAGAATGGGGCCGCCATTGTGATTCCAATATCTGTCTGCTATCAAGTACCTTTGCTTGAATGTAACATCTTCAGCAAAACCAAAGTGATCAACCTGTGAAAAATATAATCTTCATATTTAGTTAATGCTATAATTTAGCTAGCTATATTTTTTATATTTTTCTGACACTAATCCAGTATATAAATGGCATTAAATATTTGTTTGGACTAATAGATTCCCCATGGTATTTTAAACCTGGAGTGCAGTTTGATGGTTTATTTGATCCTTTTGTAGCCTAAATGCAACAGCATTATAATACAGCAAATCTATGAAAGGAATATATCAAAAGACTATCACAAAGTTTAAAAAAAACGCATATGCCACATATGTTATAACACAAACTCAAGATTATCACCAGAAGAATGAAGGGGAGAATTTATCAAAATTTTTCTCATAATTATTAGAACATGAAACGCTTTACTATAAGTGACTGTTGAGGTAAGTAAGGCAAAGTCATTAAAATAAGTATAAAAAGATGCAGAGATAAAGATTAAGTTGTTCCAGTTGAAGAACTGGTATCAGCATAGCTTTGTGGGCCAAATGGCCTCTTTGCTATCATAATTATTATCCTGTGAACTCTCATGATGCAGTGTAAACATACATACATCCCCAAAGTTCTCCACAATAGTATAACTGCGTGATTACATGACAAGCTACCACAGTTATTCAGGGTATTATCATGTGTGTTATATTCTCACCAAACAAGAACTCCCACATTGCATTCTCCTCCCAGTCAGGCGTAACTTTAACTTAATCATCCATTGTGCACCAAAATGACTGCCCATTATACATACAACTCACTCAAATTTCCTTTGCTTTAAAATCAGGTTGTTGGCACTCACACAGAATTGGTGCACAGCAGCTGGAAATCCCCAAGCGAAATTACCATGTCAAGCTAAGGGTCGAGACAAAAACACAGGTCTTTTGGGGAAACTTTCTGAAAACCTTGCAAACATTAAATGCTCAATTTTATAACGATATTGTAGTGAGTTTTTTTCAGAATTGCTTAATCAATGCGCGTGTGTGTTTTATGTTGTAAATGCCATTTCTACTTCCATACATCACCAGAGTAAAGGAAAATGCCCATTAACAAAGTGAAACTCTTACTGATTTGATTGGTTGTTTGTGTTGTAGTACTTTCTGATTTATGGATGGTGGCTTAGAAAAGAATTGAGGGATTTAATTGCTTGGTATCACATTCACAACTTGGTACTTCTTGTGGAATCCCATGAAATCCATACATCAGATTTTCTTGCTAATTAACAAGATAAAACTTAGACACCACGTCTGATCATAAATCAGATGATTTTTTTCACTAGTATTGATAATATATTACATTGAAGTATATTTGTAACCTTGTTTGTGATGTGCCTTGGTTGAAGGGGTTGAGAGGCGGCATGGTGAGACACCGTGGTCTGTTTTATAGACCCCAATGGAAAAAAAAGGCAAACTTCAGCAGAAATTCAGGCAGAGTGTGGGTGCATGAAAACCAAAAGATAACATCTTGGTAGAATTTCAGAGACCTAAATAGAGGTAGGAGAAAACAATAGTGCCATGTATCCTGGACAAGATACCTGGGTATCAGGGCCACTGTGTTATAATTGCTTTGGGCAGTCGCTAGCATGGAAATGTCAACATACTGATAAGGGTCGAAGAGTAAGAAAAACAAATGACTTTAGGGATCTCGAGACACCAGCCTGGGAAGCCAGATTGGTGTGCCATATGTCTTCCAATCGGGCAGTTAAAGTCATAAAGAAGAAAATGATTGGGTTAAACAGTTCTCCATAGCAATGCTGTGTAGCAAGAGAATAAGAAAGAGTGCCTTGAGCATGCAGGGTGTTTGGCCAGAAGTTTGAGACCATTCCGCAGGCAAACCTCTCGGAAGGATGGGCTGGCTAGAAAAGCGTTAACAAAACTGTCCCCACACACACTAATTTTAAAGCCTCCAGCTTTCAAATAAACAATAGGTGGAATCATCCCAGATTTGCACCAAGTGCTGTAGTGGGCAGGTAAAGCAACGTTTTACCCACAGGCCACAATGGTAGCTTCTCACGCTGTATCATCCCAAACCCACTGTATTAATTATGCATTCCCAGGAAACACGCCCTTTCCATGGTGGATGGACTCTGATTTGCCCACCATGCCGTCACCTCTCAGCTTCATCACACCGGGTGCCACATTTAAAATGCATCGATGCGTATACCTCTCAGTGATTCCAATACAGGACTGCTGCAAATAAGACATGGCCCTGGAAGGCAAGACGACTGCAGCCCCCAGGTTTAGTGACACGTCTTTCGAGTGCCTTTTGGACACCGTGGAGGCCCACCGTGATGTCCTCTACCCCCACTCTGGCTGCCAGAGGGGCAGCAACATTACCACTCCAGCTTGGCAGGTGATGGCAGCGGTGATCAGTGTCAATGCTGCAAAGAAGAGGTTGGCCATCCAATGCAGATACAGGATAAATGATCTCATCCGTGCAGACAGGGTATGGCAACCATCCCATCACTCTAAATTCACACACTCAAGCCCATCACATATTCACTGGCACCTCACTCACTGCCAGCTCAAGGGGCATCACCACTCACTCTTTCACACACACCCTCACATTTCCATCTGGCCTCATCTGCTCTGGAGACTGTCTCCTCAGCCCTCACCATCTTGAGGCCACTTGCACAGATCAATTTGTGTCCCCGAACAAACCCTGGGATACCCCACTTCATCAGTGCAGCCTCTTCCATTGCCTGAGGCCACTTCTCCTATTTCCCCAAGCAAGCCCTAGCCCTACAGCCATGCAAAGCCACCCCCGCCTTATGGCTGGTCTGGTAGGTAGAGTCCTGCCTGTGAGCCCCACTAAAAAAGTGCTGTGCTGCTGTCTGCAAAGCCTGGCACTGATGACTGTGAGTGCTGCCCGAAGCAAGATAGGCAAACAAAGCTCAAAGTCCCAAGCGAAGTGCAGCTCGTCAGGTGCGCGTCACTTATGTGCAGTTGTGAAACATGTCGGCGTGATTTGTGGGCGAACAATCCAGCAGGGGGGCGGGATGAGTCCAACGTGCTAACCTTATAATGATATGCAGATGTATTAGAATGAGGTTCCCGACGTCCGATAGCGGGAAACGCAGCCAAGCACGCCCGACGCCAGCAGGCCGACGAGTCCACAATGTTTTCAAAAGTAACTCCAAATTCCGAAGTCAAACCACTTGTCCCACTTAAGTTATACGTTCTGTTTCTAGATGATATGCATCCAAAGTAACTCTGCATCAACTCAAAAGCAAAACTTAAGCTATTGTAACCAAACTCCAACAGTTTGCATAACCCATCTGCATCCATTGAATAAAGTATGAGGGCACTCATTGTCCTACAAGTTATATAATTTCAACCTAGTGATGACTGCTAAGACACGGAACACTAATTTAAAAAGTCACTACCAGCTTTAGGTTCTTCAGTTCACACCTATATTAGACATGCCACATCTCACAACTTTATCAGGAGATTCACAATTTCAAGGTAAAATTAAACCCCAATCGCGATCTCGCAAGAGGACTCTAAAATCTCAGGATTTTTGATAGACATTCAAAATGTGCCTTTCGAAAGTCCTGTTCCTCTGTAGATGGAACTTTGTGTCTTCAGATCAACACAAAGACAAATGTGTGACGATACTGTGGGAGGATCCTTACAAGTGCAAGGAGGCTGCTCTTTTGAAATGGGAACCAAAAGACTCAAGTTGAAGCACAAATCTACTTTTATACTGCATGCCACCCATTGCCTGACTGTAGAACCTACACAGCAAACTAACAGTAATTTCACTGAAATTAACTTCAGTTTTTAAATCAGGTCATCTCGCATAAGCCTTAACAAATCTAGCCAAGTTTACTTTCCAGTCAAGACCTGGGATTGAAAGCTTCAACTTCTTTCCCTCGGCCCAGGAGCTTGGCCCTGTCCTGGCCAGTTTCATGCTGCCTTAGGTTGCCCTGGAGTGAAGAACCACTTCACCATTTTGGTATTGGGCAACAGTCTGGTGACTGCTTTGCACCATATGATGTGGCTGGTCAGAGTAAGACTTAAATTAGAAGGGCATTCTGGAAAGCCACACCATCACCCACTGCCATCTGCTTGTATCCAGCAAATGAAGGGTATAATACACTGGTTTATTGATGAGGCTACAGAAAGTAAACTATCAAGGCGGATTGGACACTGCTATAGACACCTGCCTTAAGATTTGTAGGAGTGTGAGAAGACTCCTGAGGTGCACAAGTCTCTATCTTTTGCTTATTTATCCCAGCCCACATAATCTACAAAGAAATACATTCAGTTGCCTCTCGAATCAGCCTTTTAAATGGAAAACATTAGCTTGATTTGTTAGTATTTATGATGATAATGCCACACTAGTAGCACACACAGAAACTCAGCTACAAGACTCATGGATTGTCTCTCCCATGCTGTAACTTGTTCGCCCTCCCTGTAAGCGTCAAGAAAACTATAATTATGGGACAGGTTGTCTCTGCACTCGATCACTCGAAGTAACACCCTGTTGTAAGTGATTAGTAAATTCTGCTACCTCGGGTCCACGATGACAGACAGTCTCTCTCGATGCAGAACTCAAAGCACACATGGGGCTGGATATTGCCCTCATGCCCAACACATGGCATGCAGACGTGGCAGCGAAACTGACCGCCATCCACAATCAGGCCCTGACCATGATTTCACGTTGGCAGGTCAATTAAGCCCCGCCCAGCATCAAATGCAACTTGTCACTGGCCAGGAAGGGCTGAGCATGGGCAGGAGGCCTGTTTGCCGCCGGGTCCAATGACGATCCAGCAGCCAGTATAAAGAAGGCCCAGAAAGGCTGCCAGGAAAGGACATCTGGCTGCCATCTGACGATGCACTCCAGTGCAGCAGCAAAGGATAGGCAGGAGGGAAGGTCGGGGTGGGCATTCAGCCCCCAACCTTTTGGATGAGTGCCCTGCTGTCCTCCTGGAGGAGATGGCTGCCAGGAGGGGCACTCTTGTCCCCAGAGTTAGGAGGAGGAGGCCATCACACCTCACCAAGAGGGTATGGGAGGAGGTGGCAGCCCGGGTGAGCAGCCATGATGTGGCGCACGTGGGTGCAGTGCCAGGAGTGCTTCAACTACCTGCTGGCTCAGGGAGAGCGAGTACTGTATTGGCATGGATCAGTATGCAGTGGTGTTAAGGTGTGGCCATCACCCCGTAGATCTTAGCGGTGCTAGAGTCTATGTGCCAACTGTCAATCACACTGGAGCTGGCCAAAGGGGGTGAGCCCTGGCTGCTTGGACGAGTGCCTTGCAGCTCCAGGTCCACACTCAGATGTGCCCTGCAAGGTGTTCCTCAGGTGGGGTTTGCCAGGCTGCAATGGCACTGCAGGTAGAGTGGACTAATCAATGCTCCTCTGTCCTTTCAGGAGAAGACAAGCCATAGCCAAGCATGTACAGGCAGAGGCCCACCCAGCCTTCTGCCACTCTCCCTGTTCAAGGAAGATACCCTGGAGCTGGAGAGGCGGCACACTCCCCATGCATCCTGTCACAGAGAGGCAGGGGTGCCAGACGAAGGTAAGAGCGCAGTACAGAGGTTAGACTTTCGGATTGTGCAACCATTTTAGTGCAGTCTCCTCACTGATGTGAGCCTCGAACCTGGCGTCCCCATTGATCATTGGAAGATGACAGCACCATGATGCAGATCTCCATTGTCTCACCAGAGTGCCTGGCATGCACAGTGACAGTGTGATGACTTGAACTAACAACATGCCTTTGTTCTCCTTTTTAGGTTTGCAAGCAGGCGTTCGCTCTGCAGACCTCGAAGGTCCACTCCTGACACCAGAGGACCACCGGGTGTCACTGTCACCTGCATCACACCTGCTCTCTGAAGGAGGCACCAGTGCAGATACCAGCACCTCGGTGGCCATTAGGTTGATGGCTAGTATCTCGGTGCAAAGTGGTGAGGGCACTTCACACTCGCTTGAGGTTCAGGCGAAGGCAGAGAGTGTGCCCAAGGCGATGCTCAGTCGAAGGTTGATGATGAGCCTCTGGAGTCGTCCATTAGGCGGCAGATGCTGGATGTACAGCGAGATGTGCGGGTGCATCTGGCAGAGATCCATGAGAGGGTGCATGCCATGGTCTCCGTGATGCAGGAGTCCATGCGGAGCATGACCACTGCGCTGACCGTCATGGGGAAGCGCGTTGCCTCCTCCATTGAGAGTGGTGACTCTAATGGAGGCGCAGCTCCAAGGACAGAATCAGGGGTTCCTGGGGTTGTGCTCGGATGTGCAAACCCTCACACAGGCAATGACCTCAGGTCAGTGTGGGAGATGGATGAGGCACCTGGTATCCCAGCTAGGTGCCCGTCCATCAATGGTGTACAGGGAGGTCCAAAGTGAACTCACGTTGGTGCACGAGCTGCCTGTTGTCTCTGCAGGCTCCTCTCAGGGCACTCCGGATGACGGCAGCAGCTCCTCCGCCCCTCCACCAGTGACCGTGGCATCTGATGAGGCTGTGGCGGCTGGGGAGATACTCACACTGGCAATGCTGCTGACATTTTTTATCTTTCCCTTGGATGAGGTTTAAGGAATTGTCAGCTGGCTACCTGCCCGACGAGCAGAAATTCACACGGTAATGGAAAATTTCAGGCAACTACATTGTTAAGGGCCTTAAGTGGTCTATTAATTAATGGCGGGCACCGCTCCGGCACCTGCTGACCGAAAGGTTACAAGAGTGCGCGATGACATCATCACATGCTATTTTACTCCCGTTCAGGTCAGGCGTGCACCCACCTGCCGGACAAAAAATTCAGCTCATAGGGAAAGAAACAACAACCTTTGGCCAACTCACAAACGTGCATGGAATTACATCAAGCTGACTCCTGGGACCAAGATGCAAGTTTATGAGGACTGTATTCTCAGCGCCTCATTATATGTATGTGTAACATGGATGATTTACAGCTATTGCAAAAGTAAGCCTAACAATTTCCATCTTCACTGATTGCAGTGCATTCTGGTCATGTCATGGAAGGACAAAATCATGAATATGGCAATTCTCTCACATATATCGACACTCATAAGCAGAGGTGACTTTGCTGGCTCAGGCGTGTTCGCAGGATCGAAGACAGACATATACCCAAGGAATTTCTGTATGGCAGACAATGTAGCTGGAGCCAGTAGACCAGTAAGACGCCCAAAGTTCCACCTCAAAGAAGCCTGCAAGCACAGCATGAAGGTTCCAAACATTGATTATCACATCTGGGAGAAACTAGCCACCAACAGAGGGAAATGGTGACATCACCTGTGGGCCGGTATGTGCCACCATGACAATCAGTGGCTACAGCAGCTTGGCAACAGGCACCAACACCGAAAGCAACCCACAAGGACATCTGGCAACCAACTGCCTCTCACGGATTAGTCTCTGCAACCATCGGCAAAAGTGCACTAGTTGAAATTAGCCCATCCCAATGGATTTGATTTGCTGCACAACCATCATCTTCTGTAGATGAAAAGACACCAATGATGTTGTTAGTCTGTAACTCACCACGTCTTCCCCACAGACTCTTTCAGGGCATCACATAAGAAATTCTCTATTAAACAGGAGCCAGAGCTTAAGTAAAACACTGGAGTCATTAAAGTATGATAGCTCTGGAATACTGATGAGTAAATACTGCAGAGGCATGATGATTTTTAAAAATTCTAAAACCATAAATTGGAAAATGAAGTCACATTCTGGGATTACATCTTAAATCTGGAACTCACTAGATGGAGAATTTACAGGATCAAACCCATACCCTACTATTGCAATGTCATTCAAAGTCTAATATGCTGCCACGACTTTTTATATTTATAGGTTTAGGCTTGTACAGGTGCCATCTTCCCCTAGAGCCAGTCCCAGTGTCCCGGGAATCTAAAGCCCTCCCTCCTTTGCCATCTTTCCAGCCACACATTCATCTGCCTATCCTCCTATTTTTGTACTCACTTGCACATGGCACTGGGATTAATCCAGAGATTACTGCTTTTAAGGTCCTGCTTGCTAATTTTCTACCTAGCTCCCTACATTCTGTCTGCAGGACCACATCCCCCTTCCTACCTAAGTCATTGGTACCAATACGGACCACGACCACTGGCTGTTCGCACTATCCCAGAAGTATGTCCTGCAGCTGCTCAGTGATATCCTTGACCCTGGCACCAGTGAGGCAACATACCATCCTGGAGTCACATCTACGGTTGCAGAAACGCCTCTCTGTTTCCCTGTCTATTCATTAATAGGCTTAAATAACAACCTGGCACACTGGGTCGATAGCATAAAATGCCACAGGGCAAAGAGAATCAGGTTGATCTTTCCCAAAGTCACAAATCTAAATTTGGATACTTTAAAGAAGGAAGAAACAGAAGCCTCTTAGGAGAAGAGGAAGAATAAATCGTCATCATTGCCGTGATCTGTTTCCTTGTGACTACAGGAAGTGTATGATCTGATAAACGTTTTAACACTAATACCGGCTTTTTGAAGTTCAGTTTTCACAATAGCTGAAGTTATAGTAAATTACAATTTGTTGATTATTGCATGCAGCCTTTATAAACAACCTAATTGAAGCAAATTCACACTTTTACATTTTAAACAATGAAATAACGGGTCACTGTTTAATGTGGGGTTGAGGTTACATTCAGATCAGCCAGGATCTTAATAAGCAGCAGAGCAGGCTCGAGGTGCCGAATCGCCTACTCGTGCTCCGAATTAATATGTACATACGAAATGGGTTGCTACTCAGTATAAATATAAACTGGAGGAGCATATTTTACAAAAAGAAAGAGAATTAGATTCGGTCACAGGCGAAAGGAAACAATTATTAATTTGAGATCAATGAAATGGGAAGGCAGCTTCCAGAGTCCGGGGCACAAACACGCTTAATTTCTGTGCTAAAACTCGAGTCCGCAGTTGGAACTTGTTATGTGAAACCAGGAGGTTGTGCAACTCTTCAGTAATGAGGATGTTTGCGGTCCGGCTCTGCTGAAATGTTTCTCTGAAACAAACTCGGTGCTGAGATTTCCAGTTAAACTTACCCAGGCGGCGCTGGCAATCTGCACATTCATTAGCTCAGTTATGATAATTCAGGGACACTAGGTTTAAACACCCCACTCACCTTCTGCTGGAAATACCGAGTCTCATAATCAAATTGTTCCGTGTGTCCAGAGGCCCACTGGCCGGACAGAGCTCCGGGCCGAGAGCGGGCGTCAAACGCCGAGTTGCAGGTTGCCAAAGCCAAGGCCGCAGTCGCTATGGTGACCACCGCAACCGGCAGCTCCATCGCCATCGTCAACAGCAATGTGAAAAAGTGAGGGAAAATGAAAGGGGCGCGGCCTGACCAACCGATAGGGGAGGGGCTTGAGAAGGAGGCGGGCCTAACAGACAGCGGGAGGAGCTTGAGCCAGGGGTGCAACTTGAGAAAGGGGTGCAGCCTGACTGAAACGGGAAAGAGCCCAAGGAACAGGGGCGGGGCCTGATTGACTGATGGGGGCGGGGAGCAGAGGGATATGGGGGCGGGGGAGAGGGATAGGGGGAGGGTGGACACACAGGGTCCGAGGGATATGGGGACGGGGGACACACACACAGGGTCCGAGGGATATGGGGACGGGGGACACACACACAGGGTCCGAGGGATATGGGGACGGGGGACACACACACAGGGTCCGAGGGATATGGGGACGGGGGACACACACACAGGGTCCGAGGGATATGGGGACGGGGGACACACACACAGGGTCCGAGGGATGGGTGGGTGGGATTGGGATTGGGGGGGACACACAGGGTCCGAGGGATGGGTGATTGGGATTGGGGGGGGACACACAGGGTCCGAGGGATGGGTGATTGGGATTGGGGGGGACACACAGGGTCCGACTGACGGAGAAGGGACGGGGACACACAGGGTCCGACTGACGGAGAAGGGACGGGGACACACAGGGTCCGACTGACGGAGAAGGGACGGGGACACACAGGGTCCGACTGACGGAGAAGGGACGGGGACACACAGGGTCCGACTGACGGAGAAGGGACGGGGACACACAGGGTCCGACTGACGGAGAAGGGACGGGGACACACAGGGTCCGACTGACGGAGAAGGGACGGGGACACACAGGGTCCGACTGACGGAGAAGGGACGGGGACACACAGGGTCCGACTGACGGAGAAGGGACGGGGACACACAGGGTCCGACTGACGGAGAAGGGACGGGGACACACAGGGTCCGACTGACGGAGAAGGGACGGGGACACACAGGGTCCGACTGACGGAGAAGGGACGGGGACACACAGGGTCCGACTGACGGAGAAGGGACAGGGTCTGACTGATGGAGGAGGGACAGGGTCCGACTGATGGGCGGGCAGCGTCCGACTGATGGGCGGGCAATGTCCGACTGATGTGGGGCGGGGGGGGACAGAGTCTGACTGAAGGGAGGGAAACAGAGTCTGACTGATGGGGTGGGGGGACTGGAGCGGGGAGTGTAGCTGCTTGAAAGAAGAATGTAATTCAGAATGAAGGGTAATTGACAGTAGACAAGAGAATCATCAAAGAAGAAGGAAGCATAGTGTAAACATCAGGAGTGTTCAACTGTCAGATAGATGAGAAATGTAACTAGCAGGAGAAAGCGAAGTACAGCTGACAGAGGAGTAAAATTGCAACGTAATGGAGGCAGAGGTGCAAGTTGGTAACTGACAGGAAGCAGATGGACAGTAAACAAAATGTGGAGGATTTGTATGTGTGTAACTGGCAGGAAAAACAATGCAACAGAAAGGAGATGAATCAGGAAGAAGAGATTAATTAACGGAAAGACTGCAGGTCATTTCTATTGTGCAGCACTGACATAAAAGATTCCAAGGTTCTATTTGAAGAGAAACTGGGAAGTCTCCCTGGTGCCCCGGCCAATATCACTTAAAAAGAAACAGAATATCTGGTCATGTCCCTGTTTGCAGAACTATGTTGTGCATAAATTGTTTCTGTGTTTGCCTACATCTCAACATTGAATACAATTAAGAAGCATTTCATTAGCTATGAAGTGCTTTGGGGCATCCTGTATGAAAAGTGCCATGTAAATACAAGCTCTTTCTTGTTTTATGTATTTTCCAGATTTTCGCCCCTAGTGACCTGCATTTTCACCTCTACCAAGGGTTCACATGCTTGAAGGTGGCAAGTGGAGGGGAAAGTCTATATATTGAGATGCCTAAAGAATCAAGCCAGGGGTGAAGTTGAATGGTCTTATCACATCCATTAGTTCTTGTATCGTCACAGATACCTCAGTGGCATCTCTCTTAGCTGTTTCCTTTCAATACAAAAATTTTAAAAATAAACCAAAGGAGTCAGCAATAAGTAGCATCTATGTTGAAGCATAAAGCATTCAAAACAAAATTGGAGAGTTAGAACCTCTCTTATGCAAAAGTAACTCTAAATTTGTATAAAGCGTGTTATAAATTCGGATCTGCCATAAGTATCTTCTAGGTTCAGGTTTCATCCAGTACCACTGGAGTGTTTAAAAAAAATCTGGAATCTCGAAACATTGTTTCCAGGAATATATTTTAGATGCCCCATCTGAAAACTAATATAGGCATTGGCACACTATCATGTGCATTTAATCCCTCAGAAGCAGAGTTTGCCTCAACTGTACTGTTATTAACATATGTTACACCAAGGTTCACTGCTCCTTCTTAGGCTCAGGATCGAGGATGATTTGCTTCCAGTTCCAGTTTGATGGTTTCTGAGATTGCTGATCAGTCCAATGCGTGATCTACAGACTCTGCCACATTCTTTCGAGTTATCAACAGTCACAGATTGCAACTCTTTTGAGTACAATCACAGTTCTTGGATTCCAGGAGTGGGACATGAACCCACAACCTTCTGATTCAAAGGCGAGGGTGCTATGGACTGAGCCACAGCAGACTCTGCCACATGCTTGGCAGGTGGTGATTGTAGGGTTGGGTAGATGAATTGTTTGCAAGTTGTGCGTTCGCTCTGAGGTGTCGACTGCACCTCTCTATGCACCTGACTAAGCCTCTCGACAAGTTTGGTGCCTTTCCAAATAAATTTCTCCATTTTGGTCAGTCACAAGCCCATGAAATCGGCAGGGATGTTTGATTTCTTCAGGTATGCTTTGAGGACCGTCATCCTGGGAGTCTCCTGCCATGACCCAATTCAGAGTAGAGTAGTTGTTTCAGGAATTTGGTGTCAAGCATAAAAACATCTCTGGCCCAACAGAGACGGTTTTGGGTGATTAGCCCCCTGATGTTGGACATATTGGCTTGGGAAAGGAGCTGCTTTTGCACCTCCTTTCTTACCACAAGATTTGGAAAATCTTGCAAAGACACCACTGGTGGTATTCCTCCAGTGCTTTAAGGTGACTGCTGCATGTTATCCAATTCTCCGAAGCATATAGGAGAGTCAGGATCACTGCTGCCCAGTAAATCATGACTTTGGTCTTGGTTTTGATATCTTGGGCCTCAAATATACTTTTCCTCAAATGACTGAAGGCTGAACCGGCACATTGGAGACAATGATAAATTGCATTTAATCTCTCATGCCTTCCATTCTATCATAGACTTTTTCCTTTTGTTCTTTCCCCCTCCCCTTTTCCCTCCCTCTGCACTTGCTTAAAACCTGTTACATCCCAAACTTTTCCTGTTTTAACAAAAGGTCATCAACCTGAAATGTTAACTCTGTTTCTTTCTCCACAGATGCTGCTGGATTGGAGTATCTCCAGCATTTTCTGTTTCCATTTCAGATTTCCAGCATCTGCAGTATTTTGATTTAGTAACAAGGAATTAGATTTGATTTGATCCATTTAGTCTGTCCCATAAAGTGATGCCCAATACAGTGTAATGCAGACACCCTCTAACCCATGCAGGCCATTTAACCTCTTGGGAAAGGTGAACAATCAGATTGAAACCAAGTTCAATTAAGGGAAGCAACCTGGAAAACACTCTCATCCAGACAACTGAAACCATTTCAGATCTCTTTGACCCTGATTTATATGACAGGGTACCTACATCCTATAGGAAGTGATCGCCATCTCAGTCAGAAACAGGATAAGTTCTCTCTTGAAGGAATACAGAGATTTATTGTTCACTGCATGAAGCAGTAATCTGCTCTATGTACAAAAAGCAAAATACAGCAGATGCTGGAAATCTCAAATAAACCAGAAAATGTTGGAAATACTCGGTAAGTCAGACAGCATCTATGGAAAGAGAAACAGAACTAAATGTTTCAGGTGATGGCCTTTCATCAGTTCAACGAGGGGTCGAAGCAGGAGACAATAACGTTTTAAAAAGAGACTATTTGAAGCAAGGGAGGATATAGGGCAATGGGAGAGTGCAGCTACAGTAGGATTAGATTTTGGATTACACTTTCTGAAATCTGACACACACTTCATGAGTCAAATGCCCTGAAAATCACTACAGGGTCCAGTAGTGAATATGCAGTAAACAATAAATTCCTTCAAGAGAGAACTCAACCCGTTTCTGACTGAGGTGGCAATCACTACAGGGTCCAGTAGTAGATTGTTAATGTTACTAGACTGATAATCCAGAGACCTGGACTACTGATTCAGAGACATGAGTTCAAATTCCACCATGGCAGCTGGTGAATTTAAATTCTGCTAATTAAATAAATCTGCAAAAAAAAGCTAGTATCAATACAGGTGACAATGAAACTACCAGTTAGGTCACTAACATCCTTTAGGGAAGAAAACCTGCTGTCCTGACTCAGTCAGGGCTACATGTAGCCCCAGAATAGAGACAGGCAGGCAGTCAGACAGAACAAACCCCTCGACCGCCCACAGCCTGGATCTGACGTTGGCCATCTTGGCCAGGCCTAAAAGCAGTCCCATAAGGAGATTCTCCGATCTGCAACTCATATTTGCATAGATGTGAAACACAGACTGTTCCAGGACACAATTGCAGGTGGCCGGGGAGTCTGTAAGTCGACTTTATAATTGATGCAGGACTGCCAAGTGCAACATCCTCCACACCAAATCCCTGATGTTTGTTCATCAGGACTTCTGCATAGAGAGCCTCCCACTAGGGATCCCTGCCTCCTCCAGGATGGAATACCATGGCGTGTCCAGATGATTGATAGGGGCAAAGAAGTGAACAGTATGCACGAGCAGTCCCTAGAGGAAACCCCTCCAAGCAGAGTGGAATGGCATGGAGGGGATTGCCGAGACAGCTAAAGGTTGTGGGGCCTAAGCTCCCAAGAGAGGTTTCGGGGCTTGGCACTAATGAAAAGTTCTGTCCAAATAGGGATCAGCTTGGATGAGCGTGCTCCATATGCCTGAGCCACCTTGACACCTCAAATGCAGTCAGGGCTGAGCACCACTTTTTAAAAAGATTTTCAATGGCTTCAGTCATGAGTTGATGCCAACTAAGGAAGTGCATCAAGCCAGCTCTTACAGTGACATCCAACCTGGTCCTCTACCATGCAGTACATCCCCGACTCTAGTCACCTTAGCACTTCCTCCTTCAGCGGCATGAATCTGTACTGATGGAGGTATGGATTCCTGAGCAGCAGCTCCTGGATGATAGCTGCCACTCCTGATAGGAGAGAGCACCAGCTGGCGGCAACCATGTTCCAGATGCTGATTATTTCCTGGTAAAGGACAGGCAGCTCCCATAAGAAGGCACGAAAACATCCCAGGTTTATAAACTGGAGTCGCTTGTCGTAATTGAGGCCATGCAGCCGGAAGAAATATGTCACCAAGCTACACCATTTAGGAGGAGGACTGACATATTAGTTTTCTCGGCAGGGTCTGAAGGTGGAAAGTCACCACCTAGCATGAAGGCACACCAGCACCTGACCACTCTCCCTAAACAGGAGCTTCTGCTTTGCAGAGACCGGAGTATGTCCTTTTGTCCCAGAAGTAGTTAGGAGCTTCTTCAGTATCTTGGCAACAAACTCCAGAGGAGAGATCAAAGTGACCAACCAGTATCACAGCAGAACAGCCACCAGTTGGTTCATGACCAACACTTAACCACTGTAGGATTACACACAGAGTGGGCCTCTTTAGCACCCTAGGCAAATGGTGACCTTGGCTTCTTGCCCGTTTGCTGGCTAGGCTTCCTCAGCAGGGCTAAGGTGATCTTCCTGGTAGAGGAGGTGAATGGTGTGCCAGGGAAAAAAAACAAAGCTTCTCCAGCAAGAAGTCCAGCCATGCATGACCTACCAGGAGACCAGAACATTTCTCCCAACTGATCTTGGCAAGGAATGCCATGAAGTAGAGCTTCTGATATTCACACATCCTCTGCAGGTCTATGGAATCCATGACCATGAGAGCACGTCATTGGTACAAGCCAAGTGAACAACCTCCATACCTGGCCCGCGCAGAGCCTGTCAACCTCCTCCATAAGAGACACAGGAAAAACTCCACGTAAATGACATGTAACTTGCATGGCATGAGGGACCCCTGACACACTTCCTATTCAAAGCAAAGGGGCACCATCAAGGACCTGTTAACCTTAATGAGACACTCACAGTGACCTACAGAAGTCGATCTGGATGCTGAAACATGTCCCAAACCTGACTGTTCAGTCCAGGACCATGTAGGACTGGTCAGAGTGGACCATGTGGGCCAGCACAGTGCCAAGGCAAGCAGACATGGTCCTGGCAAAGATCTATTTATCTGTGCTGAGGAGGGAGACAGGACACTAGTTCTTAAGCAGGTGAAAATTGCCCCTCTTGGGCACTAGGACAATATCAGCCCTGCGCTCCGAGAGGGGCATGTCCCCAATCAACAGACTTTCCCCAGAAGTTGCGCATATTTGCCCCCAGGACATTCCAGAAAACCCTGTGGAACTCCACAGTCAGCCTTTCCAGCCCTAGGGACTTACCGCCCACCTCCACAGCCAATCGAGAGCACTGGTCAGTTCTGCTAGGTTGAGTAAAATATCGTGTTATTCAGCGCCCTCTGGGCCAACCTTCAGCAGGTCCTCCCACAAAACTCTAAATATCCTTGCTGGTCAGATCCAGAGAGAACAGAGCACTGTAATGTCCTGGGCACTGATGGCTTCCGGACCAGAAGCCAAGGATCCATCACTGGCCCGTAACCCCAAGAGCTGTTTACACACCCCATGCCATTCTTCCAGTGAGTAGAGGAAGGGGGAGCCACCATCCAGGTCTTAGAGGAACCAGATCTGTGACCTCACAAACGCATCTTGGGCTGGGTATTTGACAGCCTGAATGAGAGGGGACTCTAGCTCCAACCACTGGCCTTCAGCCACCTTGTCGATTCCCTCGCTTATTTCTGACAGATGATTCAGATATAAGCCATACCCACATCCCAACTTTGGCTCAAGAAAGGGATGCCTCCCAACTTCTTTCTCCAGTCAGCCTAGAACAAACAGAACGAGTCCCAAAACTGGTCATCGTGCTGCAGCAGGGTTTTAAAATACCAGTATGTGGACCCGGCTCGTGCATGGTGCTCCACCAGCTCTGCCCACATCAGGCAGTGGTCTGAGAACAACACCGGCTTCACCAAAACCGGCAGAATGCTGGAGGTGTACGCCTGAGAAATGGAAAGGCAGTCAATTCTAGACTCTCCTCCTCCAGACCTCACAAATAGTGAAAAAGCTGGACACGGGGTGGAAATTTCACCAGTCTACACCCTCACCTCCGGGGTGCAGTTGAAATCCTCCCACCCAACTGAGTACATGTAGGCACCAGCGTCAATACAGCCGAGGTGAGCTGACACTTCTTCAAAGAAATGTGCTTGCTGCATGCCAGCCTGGGAGCGCACACATTCACTAAGTGAGGCGGCATATCCCCCAGCTGGGCAGTGAGATGATACAAGCAGCCTGGCAAAAGCTCTTGACCCCCCCCCAAGATCTCCAGCTGAAAATGGGGGCCCAGCATGATAGCCAACCTGCCTGAATTGGAGGCAAAGTGGCTCATGCAGACCATTCCTTGCCACTCCAGGAGCCACAAAGCTTGGTGTCCCAGAATAATGTGGGCTTCCTGTGGGAAGCACCATATACACCCTTCCTTAAGGAGCAAGAAGTTGAGAAATCTATGGTGTGTCTCTATGTTGCCATTATGTTCAGGCTGGCTATGGTTGTCTTCATGACAAGAGTATGGTGCAACTACCACGGATGGATTACTTTGGGGAGGGAATGGAGTCACTCATGATCCTCCAGTTCGGTCAGAACCATCTTGAGCTGGCACAGCTCAAGTCAGCTCACGTCCTTGCTCATGCCTGCATTCTTGACATCAGAGCCAACAGACTGACAAACAGCGCCAGCTCCGACCATCAGTCAAGGGTCAGCTAGGCTATGTCACAGTGACCCAAGCAATCGGCGAGGAATTCTCAGAGTTCCACAAGGGAGACTTGGTAGGGGGCACAAGGGTTTCTACCTCCTCACCTCCTCAAAATCATCCCTGACATCCTACACCAAGCCACGTCCTGCTCCTGCTTGTCACCATCAGCAACTGACTCACCTACCAGTGACCCAGCATGTGGAGCCTTTCTATTTGAAACCTCCACAAGCTCAAACAGATCCTGGGTGATATCACCATGTGCTCATGCAGGCTCAGCCTCGTCACCTACCTCAGCCTCCCAAGTCGCAACACTTTTTTCATGGATGGACAATCCTTCTCAGGGCTCTCCCCTGCTTTTGAGGAGTAACGACTCTTCCTTTTCTTGGAGAGAAGTGGAGGGAAGATATCCATGTTTGTCAAGGCCTCAGGCTCCATACCCTTTCTCCTCGCTCCCTCAGCTAAGCCCAGCCTTAGAAAATATATGTTCCACCAAAGCGGGCATGGTTTCAAGCTCGGGTACAGCCGCGCAATTGCAAATGGATCGCTTGCAGGCACAGGGACGCACACAGGGTTACTAACTGCTGGCTCACACTATCCAGGAGGGTCGCTTCAAGGCGCTTCATTTCTCGAGGCACTTACCATGCCTTCCTTCCACCAAGGACATCCTCCTCCATCCACACTGACATTGGTCGCCGATGCTGACTGCACCCCCAAGGGTTCAGATGTGGAAATAGAGGAAGGGGCAGCAGCCCCAGCCTCATGTACCTGGGAGGTTTTGGTACTCTGGGAGGGGAGCAGTTTTCTCATATGTACCCCACCTCCTTACAGGTGAGGAATTATACACTGTCCAACGTCCAGAAGACAGCCCCCTGGTGCTGAACAGTGAACATGCTCTCCATGTCTTCCTCCCACACTAACTTCAGAAAAACTGCAAGGTTAATCTCCCAGAAGCCAAGCAGAAACAACACTATCCCCAACCTCCCCTCTCCCAGTTGACCAAGATGAGGGAGAAGGAACTCAGGGAGGGGGAATGTTTTTAAATTACTAATCACTGTGCGGTAGCCTCAAGAGGGTCCCACCCACAATAAACGCCCCCACCCCCCAAGGGGCAGGTTCACCGCATGCTCTATCTTCAAAAAAAGAACATGGCCTTCCTGTACATTTTCAAGTTGGCTACAATGGCCAAAGGGCTGACAACTGTAACCATGGCTTCAAGGCATGCCTTGACTGTCATATTGGGTTTCATGTAGCTCTTCACCTTGCATTTTTTGATGATTAAAGTGAATGGTGATGGGGCTGCAGGAGCAGTGGGTGCAGCAGAGGCAGCCACTCCTGCGTAGCTCCTTGCAGACCCCGCCATCAGCAAAGATGGAGTCACCACTGAAGCTTCTTGAGTTACATCCTTCCCAAGTCTCAGGCCTGATAACAATCTTCATGTGCACAGAAAAAGACAAACCACCCCTCCCTTAAATTGGGATGGCAGAATGGCTTCCTCCATCTGTGCAATTCAAAGAAACAACAATAATCAGAGAGACCAAAGGTCAAGTCAATTGCCTCTTAAGGAAAGAGACAAGAGAAGGAAAGGAGGAAGATTTTAGGATAGGATTGCCACTTAAAAGTCAGGCTCGGTGGATGTGTGCTACAGGCTGCATCTTCTGGGGATTATCAAAGTCTCTGCTAATGATCTTCCTGGTAGGGAGAGTGTTCACCCTGGATACTCCTCCACAGGCCTTATTGATGGCATGACAGAAAACTTCACCAGGCAGCTCCAGTTGTCCTGGGCTTGGCACTGAGAGAGAGAGGCTTATTTGTGTGCACAGCCTAGATAATTTTCAGGTGAACAGACCCACGTTCCTCACTATCTTCCAGCCACCATCTTCTTTCCTCCCTTCACCTAAAAATAACAGTCTTCAATTAAAAAATGCATCAAGCATCCACCTCTTCCTGAAAGAATTTGCCTCTCTTTCTTCCTCTCCCTCCACTGAAACAGATACTGATAATTCTGGCTGTTGTCTCTCTCCCTCTCAACATGGGGATTCAGCAGCAAAGCAACTTAATCTCTTTTTCAGGCTCCTTCACACACTCTTGCACTCTGTCTCCTCTCGGACCCAGGCAGCAGGATCAGCAGATATCTCTCCACATCTTTTTTTTAAATTCATTTACAGGATGTGGGCATCACTGGCTGAGCTAGCATTTATTGCCCATCCCTAATTGTCCTTGAGAAGGTGGTGGTGAGCTGCCTTCTTGAAATGCTGCAGTCCCTGTGGTGTAGGTACACCCACAATGCTGTTTAGGGATTTTGACTCAGTGACAGTGAAGGAACAGCGATATATTTCCAAGTCAGGATGGTGAGTGGTTTGGAGGGGAACTTTCAGGTGGTGGTAATCCCATGTATCTGCTGCCCTTGTCCTTCTAGATGGTAGCAGTCGTGTGTTTATAAGGATCTGCCTCAGGAGCCTTGCAGAGTTTCTGCAGTGCATCTTGTGGATGGTACACACTGCTGCCACTGTTCGTCGATGGTGGAGGGAGTGAATGTTTGTGGATGTGGTGCCAATCAAATGGGCTGCTTCGTCCTGGACGGCATCAAGCTGCTTGAGTGTTGTTGGAGCTGCACTCATCCAGGCAAGTGGGGATTATTCCATCACACTCTTGACTTGTGCCTTGTAGATGGTGGATAGGTTTTGGAGAGTCAGGAGGTAAGTTACTCGTCGCAGGATTCCTAGCCTCTGAACTGATGTTGTAGCCACAATATTTATATGGCTAGTCCAGTTCAGTTTCTGGTCAATGGTAACTCCAGGATGTTGATAGTGGGGGATTCAGCGATGGTAATTCCATTGAATGTAAGGGGTGATGGTTAGATTCTCTCTTGTTGGAGATGGTCATTGTCTGGCACTTGTGAGGCGCGAATTTTACTTGCTACTTGCCAGCCCAAGCTGGGTTGATCCCCTGGCTTGGGCGTAATGGTAGAGTTGGGATATGCCGGAGCTCGAGTGAGATTACAGGTTGTGTACATTCTGCTGCTGATGGCCCACAGCCTCATAGTTTCCCAGTCTTAAATTTCAAACAGATCTAGTAATACATTTCATTTAGCATGGTGGTAGTGTCACACAATACGATGACGGGACTTCATCTCCATAAGAAATGTGCAGTGGTCATTACCGATCTGGCACTGACTGTTCTCTTCCAGAAAGCCAGTTGGTACAGGATACAACTGGAGCCTTTACACACTGTTCTCCACATTCACACATTACAAGCATGCACCTCCAAACCCAACAACCATATTTTAAGTCAGTGTCTATTTAAGGGAAACAAGTGAATCCGTATTTTTGTTTTATTCTTTCATGGGGTGTGGGCGATTGCACACCTTAATTGCCCTTGAGAAGAGGTGGTGAACCGCACTCTTGAACCACTACAATCCATGTGGTGTAGGCACACCCACAGTGCTGTTAGGGAGAGAGGTCCAAAATTTTGACCAGCAAAAGCGAAGGAATGGGGATATAGTTTCAAGTCAGGATGGTGTGCGACTTGGAGGGGAACTTGAAGGTGGTAGTGTTCCCGTGCATCTGCTGTCCTTCTAGGTGGTAGAGGTCACAGGTTTGGAAGGTGCTGTCGAAGGAGCCTTGTTAAGTTGCTGCAATGCATCTTGTAGATGGTACACACTGCTACCACTATGCATCAGTGGTGGAGGAAGTGAATGTTAAAGGTGGTGGATAGGGTGCCAATCAAACAGATTGCTTTGTTCTGGATAGTGTCAAGCTTCAAGTGTTGTTGGAGCTGCATTCATCCAGGAAAATGAAGAGTATTCCATCACACTCCTGACTTGTGCCTTGTAGATGGTGGGCAAGGTTTGGGGAGTCAGGAGTTACTTACTGCAGAATTCCCAGCCTCTGACCTGCTCTTGTAGCCACTGTATTATTATGGCCGGTCCAGTTCAGGTTCCTATCAATGGTAACTCCCAGGCTGTTGATAGCGGGGGATTCAGCAATGGTAATGCCAGTGAACCATCTTCAAGGGAAGATGGTTAGATTCTATCTTGTTGGAGATGATCACTGCCTGGCACTTAAATGGCAAATAATATTCATGCCACACATCAGCCTAAGCCTGCATATTGTCCAGGTCTTGCTGCATATGGGCACAGACTGCTTCAGTATCTGAGGAGTCACAAATGGTGCTGAACATTGCACAATCATCAGCAAACATCCCCATTTCAAATCTTATGATGGAGGGAAGGTCATTGATGAAGCAGCTGAAGATGACTGAGCCTAGGACACTATCCTGAGGAACTCCTGCAGTGATGTCCTGGGACTGAGATGATTGACCTCAAAACCACAACCTTCTTCCTCTGTGCTAGGTATGACTCCAACCAGTAAAGAGTTTTCCCACTGATTCCCATTGACTCCAGTTTTGCGAGGACTCAATGGTGCTACGCTTGGCCAAATGCTGCCTTGATGTCAAGGGCAATCACTCTCATCTCATGAGTTCAGCTCTTTTGTCCATGTTTGGGTCAAGGCTATGAAATCAGGAGCTGAATGGCCTTGGCGGAACCCAGCATCAGTGAGCAAGTTACTGATGAGTAAATGCCGCTTGATTAACATTGTCGAAGACCCCTCTCATCACTATGCTGATGATCAAAAGCAGACTGATGGGTCAGTAATTGTCCGGTTTGTATTTGCCCTGTTTTTTGTGGGCTGGACATACCCGGGCAATTTTCCACATTGCCAGGTAGACTCCAGTGTTGTAACTAAACTGGAACAGCTTGGCTAGGGCACAGCTAGATCCGGAGCATAAGTCTTCAGTACTATTGCCGGAATGTTGTCAGGGCCTAAAGTCTTTGCAGTATCCAGCCCCTTCAGCCATTTCTTGATATCACATGCCATGAATTGAATTGGCTGAAGACTAGCATGTGATGCTGGAGACCTCAGCAAGAGACTGAGATGGATCACCCACTCAGCACTTCTGGCTGAAGATGGTTTGCAAATGCATCAGCCTTATCTTTTGCACTGATGTGCTGGGCTCCTCCATCATTGAGGATGGGGATATTTGTGGAGTCTCCTCCTCGAGTGAGTTGTTGAACTGTCCACCAGCCATGTTCACAATTGGATGTGGCAGGACAGAACTTAGGTCTGATCCATTGGTTGTGGGATCGCTTAGCTGTGTCTATCACATGCTCCTTCCGCTGTTTGGCATTCATGTAGTCCTGTGTTGTAGCTTCACCAGGTTGACAACTCATTTTTAGGTATGGCTCATGCTGCACTCTTCATTGAACCAGGGTTGATTCCCCAGCTTTATGGTAATGGTAGAGTGGGGGATATGCCAGGCCATGAGGTTACAGAACGTGGCGGTATACAATTATGCTGCTGCTGATGGCCCAGAGAGCCTCATGGATGCCCAGTTTTGAGTTGCTACATCTGTTTGAAATCTATCCCATTTAGCACGGTGGTAGTGCCACACAACACAATGGGGAATATCCTCAATGTGAAGACAGGACTTTGTCTCCACAAGGACTGTGGTGGTCACTCCTACCAAGGTTTATCCTCTTGTTGGCTCCCTTCCCCTGCCATAGACCCAGTCTTAATGCCCACAATCTGCCTACAATTAAGCACAATTAATATACAATTAACACCTGGCCTGACCATCTTCAGCTTTTTTTTTTATTCATTCATGGGATGTGGGCACTGTGGGCTAGGCCAGCATTTATTGCCCATCCCTAATTGCCCTCCATTAACGAGCTCCCTTCCACCTTAAGGTCAGAAGTGGGATGCTCACTGATGATTGCAGTGTTTAGCTCCACTTGCTATTCTTAAGATAATGAACTAGTCCATGCCCACATGCAGCATGACCTGGGCAATATTCAGGCATAATAAGTAGCAACTAACATTCATGCCACACAAATGCCAGGTAAATGACCACCTTTAATAAATGAGGATCGACCCACCTCCCCTTGGCTTTCAATGGAATTACCATAAATTAATCACCCACCATCAGTATCCTGGGGGTCACCACTGACCAGAAACTGAACTGGATGAGCCACTTAAATGCTTTGGCTATAACAGCAGGTCAGAGGCTGGTCATTCTGCAGTAACTAACTCATTTCCTGAATCCTCAAAGCCTTTCCACCATCAACAACACTTAAGTTCAATACCATCCAGGACATAGCACCGCACCTGATTAGCGCCTATCCACTGTCTCAAACACTCACACCTTCCTCCACCAGTGCACTGTGAATGTAGTGTGGACCATCTACAAGACACACTTACCATGCCTTCTTTAGCAGCACGTTCCAAACCATGAATTCTACCACCTAGGACAAGGGCAGCAGATACATGGGAAAACTACCATCTGCAAGTTCTCCGAGTCATACATCATCCTGAATTGGAAATGTATCATTATTGCTGGGTTAAAATCCTGAAACTCCATACAAAAGAGCACTGTGGATGTAGCCACACCACACAGATTGCAATACCTCACCTCCATCTTCTCAAACGCAATTGGAAAGGGCAAAGGATCCATTTTGTGTGCGTTCTGAGCTGTTGAAGCACAACTACCTGCAACTTGTACGATTTAGTTACATAATTAACTATTCAACTTCCTCTGTTGGTTGGTACTCTTCTATAATTGGGTGCTAAGTAGAGCGTACGAATATAGCAAGATCTCATTCAATTTCTCCGTATCATTCACGGTGTAAGTGTTTTCCCATTTTTTCTCTTTTGAGCCATTTATTCAAGTTCAGTTTTATCTCAGAGAGTTACAACCATTTAAATATTTTATCGAACTAGTTCTGAGTATCCCTGACCACCTCATCAACTAATTTCCACTGCGTCCCACTACTTACCTATTACATTAAATTAAAGTTTAATAATTCCGAGTGTAAATGCCCACAACATTCCTCAAACTAAGTGGGTGTCCACTGCTTCCCACCCTTCAGCTCACCGACAATCCTGCATCTTAACAAGTGTCAAAGTGATTAGCAATAAAGAACTGTACACCCCACTTCATCCGGATCTTCACAGGCTCCACTTAACTGAGATCACAAACAGGCCCCAAGTCCACTCCCCAACAACCTACAAACACCGTCTGCAACCAACTCTCCGGCGGTTAACACCGACCCATCGCCTGTTCGGCCGGAAATATTTTTCCAAACCCCAACGCCAATTTGCGACTCCCACCCACTCTGCTGTAAACCCAAAGACGGAGACCCGGAACGGAATCCGCCCGGACTATTGACTCCGAGACTGAGCTTCCGGGAACCCAAAAGGCGACGGACAGAAGAACAATCTCATTGGATGGATCATTTCCGGCGGGATTTTCAGAAAAAAGACTAATTAAAAACGGCGGCTAAAGTAATGTACAAGAATCACAGTGAGTGTCAACTGGTGTGGAAATGCACAGACTCTCTCTCTCTCCCTTATGGTGGATGTACAGCAGCAACTATAATTTTGCCAAAAATAGAATCCTGCGGTTGCTGGAAATCTGAAATGAAAACAGAAAATGTTGGAAATACTCAGCAGTTATGGCAGCAATTGTGTTAGAGAGAGAGAGAAACTGAGTTAACATTTCAGGTCTGTGACCTTTCATTAGAACTTGGAAGTTAGAGATATAATAGGTTTTGAGCAAGGATAGAAGGAAGGTCTGTGCTAGGGTAAAAGTCAGGGGAGATTTAATAATGTTAGTTTTCCAGACCCAAAGGGAATGGAGATGGGACAAGAAAAGGAATAAAAGATGTGCCTAGAGCAGGTGTGCTGTTAATAGAAAGAGAAAAATCAAAGAAAAGGAAATAAAATGGGCACCAAGATTTTGGCCTGAAATTGTTTAACTCAATGTTGAGTCCAGATGGCTGAAAAGTGCCTAATTCAAAGTCCTAATGCTTATGTTTTCACTGGAACAGTACAATAGGCTGAGGACAGAAATATCAGCATTGAAAGCAAGATAGAGAAGTAAAATGGCAAGACCCTGGAAGTTTGGGATCATGCTTGCAGACAGAATGGAGGTGTTCTGCAAAGCGGTCACCCAATCTACATTTGGTTTTCCTGATGTAGAGGAGACCAACTGTGAGCAGCGGATATAGTATTCCAAATTGAAGGAAGTACACGTAAATCACTTTCACCTGGAAAGAGCATTTGGGACCTTGGATGGTGAGGAAAGAGGATGTAAAAGGGCAGGTGTTACATTTCCTGCATTTGCATGGAAAGGTGCTGTGGGAAGGGGATGAGGTGTTGGGGGTGACTGAGGCGTGGATTACAGAGGGAATGGTCCCTTTGGAATGCTGAAAGGGGTAGGGAGGGGAAGATGTTTTTGGTGGTGGCATCATGCTGAAAGTGTGGAAGTGACAAAAAAATGACCTCCTGAATATGGAAGTGGGTGGGATGGAAGGTGAGGACAAGAGCCCTATTATGGCTCTGGGAGGAAGAGGAAGGGGTGAGAGAAGTGTGGGAAATATGGCAGACACGATTGAGGGCCCTATTTAGCTATGGTTGTGGGGGTTTGGGTGGTGGTGGCAGGGGGAGGAATCTTTGATTGAAGGAAAAAGAAGATATCTCAGAAGCACTGTTGTGGAAGGTTGCCTCATCAGAACAGATGCAATGGAGACAGAGGAACTGGGAAAATGAAATGGAGTCCTTACAGGATGTAGGGTGTGAGGAAGTGCAGTTGAGGTAGCTTTGGGAATCATTGAGCTAATAATGAATATTAATTGATTGCTTATTGCCAGAAATGGAGACAGAGAAGTCAGGCAAGGGAAAGGAAAGGAAGAGTCGGAGATGGACCATGTGAAACTGAGATAAGGGTGGAAATTGGAAGAACAGTTGATGACGTTTTCCAATTCATTTCAAAAGAAGGAAACAGCACTGATACAATCATCAATGTAATGGAAAAAGAATTGAGGGAGGGAGCCCTGAGTAGGATGAGAACAAGAATTGTTTGACGTAGCTTACTAAAATGCAGGTACCCATAGCAACATCTTTCATTTGGGGGAAGTGAGTGGAGTTGAAGGAGAAGTTGTTCAGAGTGAGAACCAGCTCAGTCAGACAGAGCAGAGTGGTGGTGGATGGGGACTAGTTTGGCCTCCATTCGAGGAAGGAGAGGGAACTGTCAGACAATCCTGGTGGAGGATGGAGGAATAGAGAGATTGGACGGCCATGGTAAAGAAGAGACGGTTAGGGCCAGGAAATTGAAAACTTTAAAAGTGATGGAGGGCATTAGAATAGTCATGGATGTAGGTAAGGAGAGACTTGACAAGGGGAGAAAAATAGAGTTAGGGTAGGACAAATCAGTTCAGTAGGGCAGGAACAGCAACAATAGATCTACCAGGGTAGTCCCGTTTATGGATCTTGGGCAGGAGTGAGAAGTGGTCTGTACAGGGTTGGGGAATGAAGAGGTGGGAAGCTGCGGAGGGAAGATCACTGCAGGAGATGAGGTCAGTGACTGTTCTGGAAAGGATGGCTTGATGTTTGGTGGTGGAGTCATGGTCCAGGGGGAGATAGGAGGAAATGCCAGAGAGTTGGCATTCAGTCTTTGCAAGGTAGAGATCAGTTCACCAGACAACAACAACACCCCTTTGTCAGCAGGTTTGATAACAATGTCAGGGTTAGACCTGGGAGAATGGAATGCAGAAATTCAGAAGGAGACAGGTTAGAGTGAGTGAGGGGAGCAGAGAAATTGAAATGGCTGATGTCAGGCTGGCAATTCTCAGTGAAAAGATCAAAAGCGGATTAAGAGGACAGAGGGAGAGATCATATTGGAGATGAGTGAAAGGGTTCATTGAGTGGGGTGGAGGAGTGGGATGGGCCCTGACCAAAGAAGTGAGGTGAAGGTGATGGAAGAAGAGCTCAATGTCATACCAAGCTTGAAATTTATTAAGGTGAGGGCATAATGGGATAAAGCTGAGTCCTTTGCTAAGGACAGATCATTCAGAGGAAGGTCAGAGGGTTTCGTGAATACACAGCAAGCAGCAAGATTAGATGAAGAAGTGGGCTCAAAGGGAAGAGAAGGGAGGAAGGATCCAGAATGGCATCGGCACCCATGAGTTGTTGGAGCTTGCGATCCTTAACACCTGAAGAAAGAGAGAAAAAACTATAATTTTACATTCAGGTTAAGCTAGTTAATTGTATCAGGAGTAGCTTAGTGTTTTGCTGTGATGCCTCCTTCATAAATTGTGAGTCTGGTAGTGAGTTCCACACTCCATGGTTTTGTCTGGGTGACCACCATAGTGGGGCATAGTTTTGTATGGTGGGGCATTTAATAGGGTCTGCTGTTGGTTAGACCAGTCCTTGCAAGTTTAGGATCTTAAATTTTTTTGTATGGCAAGTTACTGAACGTGTATGCGGATAACCCAGTGGAAAGTGAACCTGGATGTCTGGGATCTGAACTGGGCAAGCAGCTATATTTTTACTAATCCAGATTGAAAGATTGTGAAATTAACTTGGACTGAGAAGGAATTGTAAATTCAAATGGGTGAATTCAATGTTAAATAAAGTATCGAAAGAAAAATAAGGAGGGAAAGATCAGATTAAGAGATAAAGAAAAAAATGGAATAGGAAAGTTATTAAAAACAAGTAATCTTAAAATGTTACATATTTTAAAATTTCCAACAGTTGAAACCTGATGGAATGTGACTCCACACTTTCCATAGTTAATTTTCAGTGCCAGGGGTGTTGATTGGCTGTAATTAAAACTTGTCACATCGTTAGCAAGTTAAATTATGTCATTTTAAGTCTATGGTCAGTTTAATTCCTATTCACTGTGTAAATACAGGAAATTCAATGGTGAGGCAGGAAGCGAGATATAGTTTTCGTGAATCTAACAGCATGTTAATTCCAATAATTGTATTGTCATGACTCACTCGGGATAGTGCATTGTAATAACAAGCCTCACTGTTCACCGAGCCGCGACAAATATGAAAAGTTTGACCAAACCACCAGATTGCTCCAATTCTACCTAACTGTTTAATTTAGGTTAACAGAATACGAGCACCGGGTTTGTAAACTTAATGAGTAAATAACTGCTTATTGAACAAATTCTCCTTAACTAGTGGCAAAAGAAAGAAAGATGAACTGCTAACTTCTAACTCAATAACTTAAACTCTACCCCTACACAAACACACAGACACATATAAGACACACAAAACATGGATTTTAAGGGTGAGATAAAACAATAGCACCAATCTGGTGTACAGGATTAGTTGGGTTGATTGTGATTGATGTCTTCCAAATTCCTTGCAGTTTGTTGTTGATGAGACGAGGTGGTCTCCCAGCACTTTTCGTCCGTGGTTCACTGGGTGTAAAAACCTGCTTTTCAATGTCTCTACTGGTGATTTTTCCCCTTTTCCTCTTGACAGGGGTTTTCAGAGAAAGCAGGTTACAGAGATGTAAGGGTTAGCCAGCTAGCTATTATGGCAGAATTGCTAGAATCTTACAAACACAGGAGAGAGAGGTTTCAGTATGTTGAGGAAGAATGAGTCTGAAGCTAGCCTGTACCTTAAAACCAGTTTATTTCCAAGACAGCGAAACAAAGTCACAGACTCTCCCATACACCAAGAGTGAACTGGTTTATATACTCTTGCAGTGATTCCCTAATCCTTCTCCAGTTGCGGACAGCTGAGCTTAATTACCAATTTAAAGCATGTATTCTGTTGCAGCACAATTTCAACATTAACATGGCGAGAGGTGCATCTAGAACAACAGTTTTTGGATTTCTATATTTAATATTGCATCTGCCCTTGCCTGAAGTTGCTGTAACATTTACACATAACAGTGAGTGCCATTCACCTAACCATTATTTTGACAGAAAATTATGGGGCAATGATTCTTCAAGTGTCAACTTGGTTCAGTCAGAAGATTCCAAACCTCTGACAGACTTAAGCTCAAGTCTAGTAAGGTGCTTCTGTGCATTACTATTTGGAGCGTTGCATTATTTGAGATGGCGCCTTTCCAACAAGACATTCATCCAAGGTGCCATTCACCTATTAAGGTGCACATACAAGATCCCATAGCTCATTTCAAAGAACAGAGTGGTCCAGATTTTGCAGTCAGCGTTAAAGTGACAGAACTCACCACTGATCTCTGAGAAAGCTGCCTACAAAGCTCTAGCGGACTCTGTGGCATGGATTTTCCCTTTCCCGCGTTTGTTTGAATCTAGCACCAAATCAAGGGGATTTCTAGGTGTCAATCAAAAGTGATGTCATCAAGCAGAGTAAGCAGCCAGTTACATTGAAGTATCCTGACAGACAATAAAGCAGGAAGTAAATGCAATTATTATCCTTCATTTTTAATTAAGTTTTACAGAAAGCAAAATAAATGATTGGCATATACACATGGGATTAAATTAAAAGCTGAAATATCAGAATGTTTTTAAAAAAATGTAACGTGTATTTTTTTTTAATTATAATGGAGAAATTTGACAATCCACAAACACAAAATTATTTTTCCAGGGTCAGAGAGGTCATAAAGCAGTAATTATAAACCTTGTATGCCATTTAAAAACCCAGTTCCTCCTCAATCAACTAGGTGGAATTTTTTCAAGAGTTTTTTCAACAAGACTAACAAGAACAACAACTTGTATTAAGGAGGTATTGGGTCAGATGAACAAAAACTTGGTCAAAGAGGGAGGTTTAAAGAGGTTTTTTTTTAAGGAAGAAAGTGAGGTGGAGAGGTGTAGGGTCCTTAGCAACTGCAAGCTTGACCATCTCTGGTAGTGCAATTAAAATTGGGAACGGACAAAAGGCCAGAATTAGAGGAGCACAGATATCTTGTAGGAGATTTCAGAGATAGGGAGGGGCGAAGCCATGTGCAGATTTAAACACAAGGATGAGATTTTTAAAGTCAAGATGTTGCTTGACTGCGAACTAATATAGGTCAGTGAGTACAATGGATGATAAGGGAGCAGGGCTTGCTGTGAGTTAAAAAATCAGGCAGCAGAGTTTTGGATGACCTCAAGTTTACAGAGGGTGGAATGTGGGAGACCAATCAGATGTCTGTTAGAATAGTCAAGTCGAGAAGTAACAAAGGATTAGGGTTTCCGCAACAGATTAGTTGAGATGGGGGCAAAGCCAGGTGGTGATACAAGGGTGGAAATAGGCGATCTTAGTGATGGTGCAAACATGAGGTTGGAAGCACACCGTGCGATCAAATATGATACCAAGGTTGTGAACAGACTGGTTTAATCTCATTGTTATCAAGGAGAGGGATGAAGAAAGTAGCTAGGGAGCAGAGATAAAAACAAAAAACTACTGCGGAAGCTGGAAATCCAAAACAAAAACAGAATTGCCTGGAAAAACTCAGCAGGTCTGGCAGCATCGGTGGAGAAGAAAAGAGTCGACGTTTCAGGTCCACATGACCCTTCAACAGAACAGTTCAGTTGAAGGGTCATGTGGACCTGAAACGTCGACTCTTTTCTTCTCCACCGATGCTGCCAGACCTGCTGAGTTTTTCCAGGTAATTCTGTTTTTGCTAGGGAGCAGAGTTTGGTGTGGGGAGGAGAGTTTGGTGCGGGGACCAAAAACAATGGCTTCAGTCTTCCCAATATTTAATTTAACAGCATAAAAGGGCAAGTTCTTATCAGTTCAGTGATTTCTAAATTTATTGCAGCATGGGGAACTTCAACAGAACATCTTATGGAGAAGCGTAAAATCAGTGATAGCAACTTCTGAAATTCCAGGTTTAAGTGCGCTTGTGTAGATTCCAGAAGTTGCTGTGAGTTTAAAGTGAACGCTAATAGTCCCACTAAATCTGAGCCAGAGTTTCAAATAACCAAAAAAATGTTTAACTGGTCATTTATCTCATTGCTGTTTGTGGGACTTTGGAGTATGCAAATTGGCTGCTACATCTGCCTACAAGGCAACAGTAACTACACTTCTGAAATGCTTCGCAGATTGTGAAATGCTTTGCAGATTGTGAAATGCTTTGCAGATTGTGAAATGCTTTGAGATGTTCTATGTAAGGTACTTATAAGTGAAACCTTTGTTCCTTTATGTCACAGATGAATTGCCTATGGTTTATTTACAAAATAGTTTAATGTTTAGAGAAAGCAGTTTCATTTCAAATGGATAGCAGCTCCAGTAATCATTGTGGTTCCTTCTGCAGTTTCATTCAATGTTACAGGAAAATAGCATTGGTCATTTGAGGTTTGTAACTGTGAAATCCATGGCTAAGGCTTTGTAGCGTGAACAATTTTGTACTGAAGACAAATTCAAATAGGTATCAGTCTAACATCAGTTGACTCGCTATAAACATTGTTGTCCATTCCATATTTGAACATTTTGACTGAAGAATTTCACTATCGTGACTTAATCTAATACAAACACGTTATTAACTATATGTTCTTGTGTTGCTTTTTCCCCCTCCCCCAGGAAACCACATGAATGGGAAGAGATCCTTTGTTATTGCCTCAATATTATGTCTTCATGACACTTGTTTTCTATATCCAGCTTGTCACAAATGTGGATCGCGATTACTTTTAAATCTTGGCAGGTATGAAGTTAAAGTGACAAAATGTTTTCAGATGAAAATAATATTACAATACATCACACAATTTCATGTATTTTTTCCGTATTTCTCTGTCTTTCTTCTATTTAAAATCTGCGCATGTATTTTAAAATATAGCTTTCTTTTGCTCTTTAGATTCTTGTTACACCTAACAAGAAGCTATGAAGATTCATACAACTTGTTTTGTGGTCCTCTGTTATATCTGGCTTAGAGTGACATTTGAAAATATTGAAAGAATCGCCCTGGTGACTCTGGGGATGTTCTTCCCTGTGAGAAATTTCTCATCTTGACAATCAAAATTGGGAGTTTACTGTATGAGAAATCCTAGGATTAACCCCATGTTTATCATTTGTGACAAAGCAAATTGACATATCAACACATTACATAATTATTTCTTTCCATATTGTGTAACATCCTGGAGAATCCATAATGACCTGGAAATATAATTTGTATTTCATAAACTTACCCGATAAGTCACAAGAAACAGTGGAGATTATAAACCATATCTTATGAGTTCAAGCTCCCATCAATGATTAGCACACAATATAGGCCAACATTTCAGTGGTACTGAGGGAATACTGTTTGTTTTCATGGCATTTTTTAGGTGAGACATTATACGAACACAAATGCCTGTGAATGTAAAAAATCCAATGGCATTATTCAAAAAAGAACAATTTTATTTTTGTGTCTGAACCATCTATTCTCGATCAACACCGTTTAAAGGCAACAACTTCAATTTATATAGCACGCTTAATATAGTAAAACAACCTAACACGTGTCACAGAAGCGTTATCAGACAAAGAAAGAAAGGCTTGCATTTATATAGTGCCTTTCATGACCATCAGACACCCCAAAGTGCTTTATAGCCAATTAAGTTTTTTTTTGAAGTGTTGTCACGGTGTGGTGTAGAAAAATTGGACACCGAGCCACGTGGAGGAGATATTAGGACATGTGACCTTGGCCAAAAGGGGTAGAATTTAAGGAGTATCTTAAAGGAGGAGAGAGAGGTGGCAGCAGAGTGGCTTAGCAAGGGAATTCAGAACCTGAGGCCTGGACAGCTAAAGACATGGCCATCAATGAAGTGCAAAGGAAATCTGGAATTGGAAGAACGTAGAGTTTACAGAGGGTTATAGGACTGAGGACCTTACAGAGATAGGAATGGGCAAGGCCATTGGAGGGAATTGAACATTGGAATGAGAATTTTAAATTCAAGGTTTGGCTGGACCCTGAGTCAATGTACAGCAGCAATCACAGGGTGTGGTGGGTGAGCATGACTTGGTGTGAATTAAGATATGGACAACAAAGTTTTGGTTGACCCCAAGCTAACGGAAGGTGACGGAAGAAAAGCTGACTGAAAGACGTTGGGATAGTTGATTCTGAAGATAGCTAAAGCATGGATAGGGATTGCAGCTGCAGGTGGTCTAAGGGTGGCATAAAGATGAGCAGTATTATGGAGGTGATGGAGAAGATGTAGGATCGGAAATCCAGCTCAAGGTCAAATAGGAGTTTTGAAGTTTGTCTACTAGTTTAACAGGCTACTTAAAAAGTTTAGCTGGCTATTAATCTGATTCGCTGTTTGTGGGATCTTGCTGTGTTTATCCACATAATTACATCATATTAAAAAAGTGATATGCACTGTGTGATGTCCTGTGGATGTGATTAGATGATGTATAAATGCAAGTTCTATCATATCTCATCAATCTTTGTGATGTTTTGTTTTGAATTTAACGGTTAAACTTAACGATATATTGAGATTCATTGAAAAGTCTTTAAGATACTTTTCACTGACATGTTTTCAGGTTGTACTATTTACTATAACATTATTAATTATCACAATACCTTTACACCAAATGCATCAACATTTCATCTGTTTGATTTACCAGTTCATGCCCTGTGGCATTGTAAAATAAAAGTCAAAAGTAATTATTTTGTATATCTCCATGATATTTAAGCAAATGCAATATGCACCAGCCAAATACAACTTTTATCAGAAAGTATGAGTGGCAAAGTTGTCAAGTCAAATATTGTATCCAAGGGATCCTTGGTTATATATCACATAGTAAAGTTGCAAAAGTTGAGTGAGAAGCAAAGACTAGAGGATTATTTCTATACTAAGCAGTCACCCCATCATCTGTTTAAAACACTACTTTTTGTACAATATTTCTAACCCATATGTCTCAATTGATGGGGAGTACTATCCCTTATTCAGTTGCTCCACATCCACCTCCATGCTAACCTAAAGTACTGGTGTCCAATGAAGTCAATGGAGCTGCTCTAAAGTATGATTACACCAAAAACAATTGAAGAAAATACAAACAACATATTGTGCACACATGAGGATGTTTCACAATAGTAGAAAATATTGTGATAACATTCCTCATATAATTAAATAAATACCATGTACATAAAGTATTCTCCAAGGATGGTGTTATATTCTATTGTGCTTCCAGTGATTCATCTTTTTCTGTGTGTGTGACATTAGAATTTCTGCATCTGGAACATTTTATCCAAAACTAATTTTAAAAAAAAACATTTCCTGTAATTAGAATATGCTGTGATGTCTTTCAAATATGGATTTAATATTAGATATAATAAAAAGCAGGACAAATCCGACCAATTACCAGGGCCAACTACCGACCCATCAGTCTACTCTCAAACATCAGCAAAGTGATGGAAGGTGTTGTTGACAGTGCATTCAAGCAGCAGCAACCTACTCACCGATGCTCAGTATGGGTTCTGCTAGGGCCCCTCAGCTCCAGATCTCATTACAGGTTTGGTCCAAATCTGAACAAAAGAACTGAACTCCGGAGGTGAGTTGAGAGTGAATTGGGGACTCTATTGGTTGGAGTCATACCTAGTGAAAAGGAAGGTGGTTGTGATTGTTCCAGGCCAATCATCTCAGCCCTGGGACATCACTGCAGGAGTTCCTCAAATTAGTGTCCTAAGCCCAACCATCTTCAGCTGCTTCATTAATGACCTTCCTTCCAGCATATGGTCAGAATTGGAGATGTTCATTAATGATTGCACAATGTTCAGTACCATTCATAACTGCTCAGATACTGAATCAGTCCATGCTCTGTGCAACTGGACAACATTCAGGCTTGGGATGATAACTGGCAAGTGACATTCAAGCCATACAAGTGCCAGGCAGTAATCATCTCCAACAAGATAGAATATAACCATCTCCCCTTGACATTCTAAGACATTAACATCCCTGAATCCCCCACCATAAACATCCTAGAGGTTACCATTGACCGAAAAGTGAACTGGATCAGCCATATAAATATGTGCTGACAATAGTAGGTCAGGCTGGAAATTCAATGGCGATTAACTCACCTACTGACTCCCCATCTAAAAGGCACAAGTGAAGAGTGTGATTGAATACACACCGCTTGCCTGGATGAATGCTGCTCCAACAGCACTCAAGACACTGGACACTACCCAGGACAAAGCAGCCTGCTTGATTGGCACCCCATCCAGCAAATTAAACATTCACTCCCTTCACCACTGAAGCACGGTAGCAGCAATGTGTACCATCTATACGATACACAGAAGCAACTCACCAATGCTCTTTGGATAGCATTTTTCATACCCGCGACTTCTACCACCTAGAAGGACGAGGGCAGCAGAAGCATGGGAGCACCATCACCTTTAAGTTCTCCAAGCCACACACCATCCTGACCTGGACCTATATTGTCATTCCTTCACTATCACTGGATCAAATCCTAGAACATCCCCCCCCCCCTAACAGCACCATGAGTGTACATACGTCACATGGACTGCAGCAGTTCAAGAAGGTGTCTCACTGCCACCTTCTCGAGGGCAGTTAGAGATAGGCAATAAATGCTGGCTTTGCTAGCAATGCAACATCCCAAGAACAAATTTTTAAAACCTCAACATTAAGTAACCTTCTGTAGAATTTTCAATATTTTGTACAGTATTTCCCATGTCAAAGGCCTGAATGAATTGTTTGCATTTTACTTCTGTGCCTACGGAGCTTCCATATGGATTTTAAATAAGCATCTTGGCAATTGCTTCCTTTTGACAATTTGTAACATACTAGATTTAGTTTTTTGCTCATGAAAGTTGTTCTTATACTGTCTTTGACAATCGTGGGTGAATCGTGTACATGTGCATTCAATTCACTCAGTCTCATGATGTGCAGAACAGTTTTCTATTTACTACATGAAGCATAAGAAATGCATACGTCTTGTGAAAACTGAATTATAATGACCTTCTGTCCACCAATTTTTCTGTAGGTTCCATTGCCCAAAGCCTGCCTGTGTCTCCACAGCACAGAATACGAATTACAGGTACAGACTTTCTGTTAAAGTTGCCGGGAAAAATGACATATTTAATATTACTGTCTTCGGGAGTTGCCTCGAACCTTATTTTGGAACAACAGCAGGATGTCTACACAGGTAAAAATTTAATATCTTAAAATATCTTGGTAACATCATCTGCCCTGTTTATAAAACCATTATCATCAAAGAATAACCTATTATTGAAACATAATAATTAGGCCCCTTTAACAATTTAAGTAAAAAGAAAGCCTAAAGTATTTTGAATGCTGAAAGAAATGCGTCCTGTGTCTTCCATGCCTTTCCCTGGGATCAAATGGCGGAGAAATTACAAAATATTATCAGTTATATTTTTATTCAATCTGTAGAAACAAAAGCTTAAATAACAACACGAAAGTCTAGTTAACGTTTCGAGTCCGTATGCCTCTTCATCAGAAATGATGCTGTCAGCCTGCTGAGTTTTTCCAGCTATTTTTGTTTTTGTTTCAGATTTCCAGCATCCGTAGCATTTTGTTTTTAACACAAAAGTCTAAATTGACTATCCATAGTGGAAACTAGAGTGGCAAAAATCAGGTTGCAATTTTTTATTGAAAATTATGAATTTAGTTATTCAGAACACCTATTTGATCAGGTAGCTTATTAAATACAGTTTTTCTTTAAATAGCCCTTTGCCAGGGTCATGCAAGTGCTGTCTCATGTGATGAGCGACTTTGTTCTGCAATGAGGTTTAAAGGGATGCATGTCAGAAAAAGGATTATGTGAGATTAGTGCCCAAGTACAACACAACTTGTCTTAAATGAGAGCATGAACATGTAGCATTAAGGATCTTTTTGCTGGCATAGTAGTTAGTGCTTGTTATTTGTCACATTTAATGGAGGCCATGATCAGCACGCTATGACAACAGTGCACTAAACAAGTTACAAACATAAACATACCTATTCATTTAGAAAGTGGAACATTTGGTAAATTTCCTAAAGCAAAATATTGGGGATGCTGGAAATCTGAAATAAAAACAAAAAATGCTGGAAATACTCAGTCGGTCTGGCAGCATCTGTGGGGAGAGAAGCAGAGTTAACATATCAAGTTGTGACCTTTCATCAGTTCTGAATTCTATTGTGGAGACTTTTCCCTGATTCACATTGATTTCAGTTTTGCCAGGACTCCTTGATGCCACATTCACGCAATTGCTGCCTTGATGTCAAGGGCCATCATTCTCTCCTCACCTCTAGAATTCAGCCCTTTTGTCCATATTTGGGACCAAGGCTGTAATGAGGTCTAGAGCCAAATGGCCCAAGCAGAACTCAAACTGAGCATTGGTGAGCAGATTATTGGTCAGTAAGTACCACTTGGAAGGTGTTATCAACGTTGCTATCCATCACTTTTCTGATGATTGAAAGTAGGTTGATAGGGCAATAATTGGCAATAGTTTGTCCTGCTTTTTGTGGTCAGGGCATACCTGGGCAATTTCCACTTTGTCATGTGGATCCTGTGTTGTAGCTGTACAGGAACTGCTTGGCTAGGAGTAGGGCTTGTTCTGGAGCAAAATCTTCCATACCAAAGCCAAGATGTTGTCAGGGCTCATAGCCTTTGCTGTATCCAGTACGATCAGTCATTTCTTGATATTTTGTGGAATTAATCAAATTGGCTCAAGACTGGTTTCTGTGAGGATCTCGGGGAGAGGCTGAGATAGATCATTCACTTGGCACTTGTGGCTGAAGGTGAGTGCAAATGCTTCAGCCTTGTGTTTTGTACTTAAGTGCTGGACTCCCACGTCATTAAGGATGGAGTGTTTTTGGAGCCTCCTTCTCCTCCAATTACTTGTTCAATAATCTGCCACCATTCACAACTAGATGTGGCAGGACTGCAGAGTTTTGATCTATTTGTTGAGAGTTTGCTCAACTCTGTCTATAGCATGTTGCTTCCACTGTTGAGCATGCATGTAGTCCCATGTTAAATTGCTATACCTGTTCCAGCTGTTGACCACTTATCTTGACCTCTATTTTCTCCCCATTATTTCTTCTAATACTTATAACTTTGGTCTTTTTTACATTAATTTTCATTCTGTAAGCTTTCCCCACTATTCATTCTATCCATTAGTATCTATAGATCTTCGATTGAGCTAGCCACTAGGACCTGGCTGTCTGCAAATCTCGCCACCTTCACTAATTGACCTCTTACTTTGACACCTTTCTGTACTTCATTGTTACAAATTAGAGGTTTTATGGGATTTTGTTTAGGGGCTGTTTTTAATTTAGGATAAAATGGAGGAATGAAGGGATTATGTGACCTATTCTGAATTCTACTGATAACAAGCCTGCGTGGCTTGTGTGTTAAATATTAAAGGGGCACCCAGTTTGTTTTACTGGGAAGGAGGTGCAAGGTGTTCACACTTGTAAACAATGACCAAAGCATTTGTGCTGACAGTGGACAGACTGTTAGTCTCCAAAAGCCCCGGGAGTTGTTAGAAATGTCAGCTCTTATAAATGGCTATTCTTTAAATTGTCTATTTAGTTGTTTCAAGATAGAATGAAATTGGGAGTCTAGGGATGGCTAATTAGCATTTCTACCTGCATACAAAGCTTATGTGATTCGTGTTGTCATGAAGATGGGCTTTGAGAGGAGACGAGTCCATTGGAAGCCATGTAGGATCGGGTTGCAGGTATTTTCTTAAAATATCACTGACCCTCACATCAGGGTCAGTCTGACAGATTGGAGAGAGAGAGAGAGAGCTAAGAGATAAAGGCAGCAAGTCTCTTTGATTAACCATGCAAGAACGCAGGTAGGAGCTTGCATTTAAATTGAAAACACCAAATTTGTAATGATTTAAATGAGACTGGAAGATTTGCCTAGTTTTGACTAGAGGGAAAAATCTCCTGGATAACCTTCACCGTAAAAGCCAGTTCAGGGATTAGAAGTTACCCGGCTAGAAAAGGAAAAGAAGGGAAGCAAGCCCTCGGGAGCTAAGAAGTACTTTGGACTGGTTTCAGCAGAATAGTGTGTCTACTTACGGGACACAGTAAAACATAACAATGGGGGGAGTTTTCAGTCAAGTTAAAGTATTAACAAGGGAAGTTCCTTATAAAATAATGTTTAGTCAATGTTGCTTTTAGTTTGTTTGTTACAGTACAAGTCTTAAAACTTGAAACCTTGTGCAATTCCTTTAAGTTGGCCACGAGGAATTTGAATTTCTTTTTAAAAGTGATCAGTCTCTAAAGAGATTGTGACATCATTTAGTGCTTTTTTTAAATCATGGCTTCCACATAGATGTTAATAAGACATGGTGATAGTAGACAGCCTTGTCTCACACTGTGTCTGAATGCACCAGATTCAGTTTCACCAAATACTGTTCTGATTGTAAAGTCTGATCCATGTACAGAGCTATAATCGATCTTCTATTTCTCCTGTCAACTCTGATCACCTACAGTACTTTCAACAGTTTTTACATCCTATCAGAGGATGGTGTTATGAATACATATCTCGAAGAACTATGTTTTTTAACTGGAAGGACATTGAATTATTTGTACACTTTCTTGGGAACTGACCTGGGTTTTTTTTTAAAAGGTTATAAATTCACTTTGGACTGTGGGCAAACTGCCTTTCCCAAGAAGTCACATGACTTCAGTTAAATGAGCAGCAAGGCACCTGAGAAGATAATAACTATTTGTTTATTTAAACTTTAATTGTTGGAGAAAAAATCTACTGCTTTCAGAGGCTGTGAGGCCCGGGTGATTTTCTGGAAACCACCTGACTGAGATGAGTTACTGTTTTGAACTTTTTTTTTTAAACTCAGTTTGGGAATAAACTGAAAGGGAGAAGGTTGCCCAACTCGCGCTCTTCCTGTCTTGTCTGAAATTTAGTGTGGTTATCAGTATCCAGCTGGAAATCCTAATTTGAATATAACTTGTCTGTATTTGGAAACCTAAGAAGCTGAGATGAGAGAGAGGTCCCAAGGACATTGATCCCACTCTGTTCTCCTCCACACCACACCTTTGGAAAGAACTTCCAGACAACTACTGTGACCAGCAATCCATCTTCTCACACAGAAACACCAGATCGACAGCGTCAAAACCCTTTGAACTTTATCCTTTTTTCATAAGTTTTCCTATTGGCCAAAAGGTGTTTTTTTTCCCTTAAATGTCAACCTATTTTTTTTGTCCTTTATGTGTGTGTGTTGGCATTTAATGGGGTATATAGGTACACTTCTGGATTGTATGTTAACCAGTTTTTGCAACTAGCTGTTAAAAATAAGTTTAATTTCCAAATAAACCAATTATTCTGAGTTTTTTGAAAGAGAAACCTGGTTATAGTCTCTTTTATTTTGGTTCTAACAATAGCGAAAGTAAACAATTGGCCATTTTAGTGAGTGAATAAAACCTTTACACTTATGGTGCAACCTGTGGAGTAGTGGGGCTAAAGAAACTGTGCACTCCTCCCATCCCAGTTGTAACATAGATTGGAGGTTCTCCTGTGATTTGAAACATGGGCAACGGGTGATTGGGCGTGGAATAATAATAATTGGTAAAGGATAAATGGACAGATACCAGGTTTCTTATACATTAGTAAACCAAAATGGGTTTGGAAGTTGCTAAGACTTTTTTCTGAAGATGGAAGATTTACCACTGACTGGTTTACAAAAAGTAACTAAGGCTAAGCTAATGGAATTGGCGGATAAATTGCAGTTAGAATGAATCGTAGTGGCGAGGAAAGCAGACATAGATGAGGTAATAGCGCAGCATTTGAAATTGGAAGAGATACAAGAAAGACCACATTCTCCAGGGGATCAGTCAATTGAGTTAGCTAGGACTCGGTTGCAAATGAAGCAGCTTGAACAGGAAAAAGAAATGGAGAAGCTTAAACTTGAATAGGAAAGAGAATTGGAACTGAAAAAAAAGAGGAAAAAGAGCAGGAAAAAGAACTGAAAAGGAAAGCGAGAATATTTACGAAGCTAGAACTGGAATTTCAGCCAAGGGAGAAAGATAAAGAGAACCAAAGGAGAGAGAGAATGTACAAGAACGGGAATACTAGCTTAGAAGGCTGGAATTTAAAAATGAGGCCTAAGATGCTGAGGGAAGTTCTGATGATGAAAATCTACCCCCAAACCAAAGCCCAGTAGGGAGATGTTTAAATTTGTACAAGCCCTTCCAAAGTTTGAGAAAAGAGGTGTAGAGGTATTCCTCATTTCATTTGAAAAAGTAGCTAAGCAAATGAAGTGGCCAAAAGAAAACTGAACACTGCTTCTGCAAAGCAGGTTGACAGGCAAAGCTCATGAGGTTTTCGCATCACTTTCAGAAGAGGTTTCTATGCATTATGATGCAGTAACAAAGGCGATTCTTAGTCTGTATGAGTTGGTCCCTGAGTCATACAGGCAGAAGTTTGAAATCATAAGGAAACAGCCTGGGCCGACCTATATTGAATTTGAGAGGGTAAAGCAAGGTAATTTTGACCATTGGATAAGGGCATTAGGGCTAAATGTCACATATGAAGTTCTCAGGGAAATAATTCTCCTGGAAAAATTTAAAAATTCATTTCCTCCAGTAGTTAGAACCCAATATCGAAGACCAGAGGATTGAAACAGCTAGCCAGGCAGTGAAGATGGCTGATGATTGAGTTGGTCCATAATTCCAAACCCTTTTTCTGTCACCCACACAAACCCAAGAAAGTTAGAAGGTGGAAGGGTGAAAATAAGGCAAGTAGCCAGGGAAGAGAAGGGACAACTGGGAATGTCCCGGAAACTCCTCCTCAGACCAGAAAGGAAGGTGCTGAGGGTGGAAGTGATATTCAAAGGCCTAAGTGTTTCCATTGTAACAAGTGTTTCCATTGTAACCGTCATGCAGACTGCTGGAAGTTGCACGGGAAATCCATGGGACTTATTGGGGTATGTGAGGGCAATTCAGAAAAAGGAGCCCTGACTGAAAATACAACAGATCAAGTTGTAGCATTAACTACAGCTGTGAGATCAAGTGTGAACATTGCTGTGAGTTAAGGGGAGGTGAATAAGATACATTAGGGTTATAAAGAATTTTTGTCAAGAGGAAAAGTAACCCCTTATCACTCAAATGAGTCAGCTAAATCTATAATTTTATTAAGAAATATAGGAACCACTCAAACACTTTTGCTGGGGAAAGTCATAACTTTTCCATCAGAGAGTGCATTAAAAGCCAAAGTTTTAATAAATGGTATTGGCGGGGGTATATACCCGTACTATTGTACCAGTGCACTTGGAGTGTGACCTAATGTCTGGGATAGTGACGGTAGAGGTTGTCCAGAAGTTACCTGTAGATGGATAAAAACAAAAAACTGCGGATGCTGGAAATCCAAAACAAAAACAGAATTACCTGGAAAAACTCAGCAGGTCTGGCAGCATCGGCGGAGAAGAAGAGTTGACGTTTCGAGTCCTCAGTCCTGCTGAGTTTTTCCAGGTAATTCTGTTTTTGTTACCTGTAGATGGAGTTGACTTACTCCTGGGAAATGGTTCAGCACGAGCAAAGTAGCTTTTCCCATAATTGAGGAAACCCCAAGTGAGGTTAAAGAGATGGAGCAGTTTACAGGAAAAGGTTACAGGAATTTTTCCTTTGTGTGTGGTGCCCTGAGCAATGGCTCAGGAAAGTCCATCATCGGAGGTCAAAGTGACACCAAAGACAGATATTCAATCAACCAAAGCCTTCTTTAGAGACTTGGATAATCCGAAAGAAATGTTTAGTAAATCTTCTCTAATTGAGACTCAACAAGCTGATCCAGAGTTAAGTAAGGTAGCACAATCAGTCCAAACTGAAGCTAAAGCTGAGGGAGTTCCGGAATGTTGTTATGTTAAAAAGGAGATTCTGATGAGAAAGTGGGTACTTCCTCACAGACCTGAGACAAAGAGTGAATGGTTGTTCATCAGTGCTACCACCTAAATATGATAAAGCGATATTACGGATAGCACATGAAATTCCTATGGGAGGACACGTAGGGATAAAAACTTAAACACGGATAAACCGGCATTTTACTGGCCAGGTCTTCACAAGGATGTGGTGCAGTTTTGTAAAATGTGCCAGATGGTGGGAAAACCACAACCTACAGTCAAACCGGCACCCTTGATTCCCATACCATTTTTTGGCGAACCATTTAATAGGGTGTTAATGGACTGTGTGAGCCGCTATTGAAAACGAAAGCGGGACAGCAGTATATCCTTACTATTATGGAAATGGCAGCTCGATTTCCAGGGACCATCCCTTGAAAACAATTACAGCTAACGTAGCAGTAGAGAAGTTAATCCAATTTTTTTACTCGATATGGATTATCAATGGAGATCCAGTCAGATCGAGTTTCCAATTTTATGTCTAAAATTTTTCAAAATATAATGAGTAGTTTGGGTATAAAACAGTTAAAGTCCACAGTATACCATCCACAGACATAGGGAGCTTTAGAGAGGTACCATCAAACCCTTAAAACAATAATTAAATCATATTGTCATGAATCTCCCATGATTGGGACAAAGGACTGGACTTTCTTTTATTTGCTACCTGAGATTCCCCACATGAATCTACAGCTTTTAATCCTTTTGATTTAATTTATGGACATGAGGTAAGAGGCCGTCTGAATTAATCAAAGAAAAGCTTTTAGGATAGAGGGGTGAATCCTCCATGTTAAATTATGTGTCCGTGTTCCGGGAATGGCTCACAGGAGCTTGCAAAGTGGCTCAAAACACAAAGTTTCACAAAGCAGATAAGCAAGCTGAGACCCGAGCATTTCAACCAGGGGATGAAGTGTTAGTGTTATAGCCTTTACAGGGGAAACCTCTGAAAGCACAGTTCAGTGCTCTATACGAGGTAATTAACCTTTGTAAAATAAATAATTTGATAGACCCCCCCCCCGGCCCCCGCCAACCACCACCACCACCACCCAAGTCACAGGAAAAAGAATTGGCTGTGTCATATCGATATGTTAAAACAATACCATCATAGGGAGGAGGATAAGAAGGAGCAGGTATGTCAGGTAATAAGGGCAGTGGAGGGTGAAAGAGACATAGAGAGTGAGGCAGAAGAAGATTTTAGACAGTTCACAGATTGAACATCCTACTATCTGGTTAGCTAACACTGAAATATTAGGACAGTTAGACATCATATTTTCATACTTCAAGGTAGGACAACAAGAAGATCTAGTGGGGTTACTTAGAATTTTAAGGAATCTGTAGAGATAAACCAGGCTGTACAACTTTAGTCATTCATGATGTGGATGTAGGGAAATCTTCTATCATTCATGTCTGGAGAAGCTGGCTCAGGTGAAAGCAGAAATTCAATATATGTTGGAAAATCACCTAATTGAACCTAGTCAAAGCAGTTGGAGTTCTCCAGCAGTGTTAGTACCTAAACCTGATGGACAAACCAGTTTCTGCGTAGATTAGAGAAAGGTGAATGCATCAACAAAAACAAATTTCTACCCAGTCCCTCGTTTGGAAGATTGTATTGACAAAGTTGGCAGTGCCACATTCTTTACTAAGATTGATTTATTGACAGGATACTGGCAAATACCTTTAATGTCTCAAGCTAAGGAGATATCAGCTTTTTTCATGCCAAATGGGCTGTACCAATGCCTTGTAATACCATTCTGGCAAAAATGCTCCAGCACTTTCCAAAGACTAATGAATCAAGTTGTAACCAGTGCTCCTAACTGTGTGGTTTACTTGGATGATGTATTGATTTACAGCAACAATTGGAAACATCATTTAAAACAACTGGAAGCTCTATTTTAACAATTACAGTCAGCGGATCTAATAATAAACATTGCTTGAGTGAGTTTGCGAAAGTGCAGTAGCTTTCCTGGGCATATCGTAGGGCAAAGACAAGAGTTGCCAAGAACAGTGAAAGTGCAGGTTTTGGTGGAATTCCCTTCTAAAACAAAATGGGAAATCATGAGATTTTTGGGAATGTGTGGCTTCTATCACAAGTTTGTGCCAAACTTTAGCATAATAGCTACTCCACTAACAGATTTATTGCAGAAAAAGGTAAAGGTGATATGGTCAAGAGAGTGCCAGGCAGCTTTTGAGAAGCTGAATGCAATCCTAACTAATGAACCGGTGTTGACCACCCCTAACTTCACTAAACCCTTCAAGTTGGCAATTGTGCAAGTGACTTGGGGTTGGGTGCTGTCCTACTGCAACAAGTTGAATTGGGTGCAGAGAAGCCAGTGGGCTATTTTTCTAAAAAAAAATCAAATCGGCATCAAAAGAACTACTCTACAGTAGAAAAGGAAACCCTGGGATTGTTACTGGCTCTTAAACATTTTCAGGTATATGTCCGTCATGGCTATAGAGAAACACTAATATATACTGACCATAGCTCTTTGGCCTTTATGGAAAAACTTAAGACACCGAATGCCAGACCATTTTGATGGAGTTTGCTAATAAGCCTTATAACTTAAAGGTTGTTCATATTGCTGTGACGGATAATATAATTGCTGATGCATATCAAGAATGTAATTTTATTGAAATTATCTGGTATTCAAGAAGGTCAGAGAAAACTATAGGTTCAGTATAAGGAGTGAAAGAGAATGAGTGAGTGAACGTTTGAATGTTTTTTCTTATATATGTTTCCCTGTACACTTTGTAATGAAGCACATTTGGAAATGGCATATCATTCCTTAAGAGTGGCGGTGTTATGAGTACATATCTCCAAGAACTATATGTCCTTTAAAAATTGGAAGGACGTTGAATTGTTTAGACGCTTCCATGGGAATTGACCTGGGTTTTTTTTTAAAAAGGTGATAAGTTCACTTTGGACTGAGGGCAAACTGCTTTTCCAAGAAATCACATGACTTCAACTAAATTACTAGCAAAACACCTGAGAAGATAATAACTTTATTTATTTGAACTTTAATTGCTGGAAAAAAAAACTACTGCTTTCAGAGGCAGTGAGGCCCTGGTGACTTTCTGGAAATCACCTGATTGAGATGAGTTTCTGCTTTGAACTTGTTTTTTGGACTCACTTTGGGAATAAACCATTTGGAGAAGGTTGCCCAAATTGTGAAATTTAGTGTGGTTAGCAGTGTCCAGCTGGAAATCCTCATCTCAGTAGAATTCATCTGAATTTGGAAGCCTGAGAAGCTAAGACAAGAGAGAGATCCCAAGGACATATGTTCTGCTTCACACCGAAGTTCCTTTGGAAAGAACTTCCTTGCAAGTGACCAGCAGCCTGTCTTCGAACACAGGCACACCAGATCGACAGCATCAAAACCCTTCAAACTTTATCCTTTTTCTTAAAGCTTTCTTATTGGCCAGAAGGTGTTTTTATCTTAAATGCAATCCTCTGCAGCGACTCTATTTGTTTTGTCCTTTGTGTGTGTGCGTGTTGGGATTTAAAGGGGCATATAGTTACACTTCCGGATTACAAATTGTATGTTAACCAGCTTTTGCAACTTGCTTTTAAAAGTAAGTTTTGTTTCCAAATAAATTAATCATTCTGAATTTATTGAAAGAAGCCTGGTTAAAGTCTCTTTTATTCTGGTTCTAATAATAGCAGAAGTAAACAATTGGCCATTCCGGTGAGTGAGTAAAGCCTTTACACTTATGGTGCGACCTGTGCAGTAGTGGGGCTAGAGAAACTGCACACTGCTCCCATCCTGGTCCTAACAATGGTTACCGCTGTAAATACATCATTTAGAATATCAATGGCAAAGAATACATTCTCAAACAAAAAGCATTGCTTAGCATAAGAGTGAGTAGAATAAGAAAATAATTATCAAGACAATAATTTGGAGTGTCTTGTTGTACAGGGCTAAAGTATGGACCTTGAGAAAAATGAACATCCAAAGATTAGGAAGTTGTGAGATGTCATTCTGAAGAAGGATAGAGCAGTTTAGTTGGACAGAACACAAGCAATGAAGAAGTTCTCAGAATGGCGGAGGAGGAAAGGTGAGCTAGTGAATATTAAGAAAAGACAATATTTGATTGGCCATTTTCTAAGGCATGAGAACTTGCTGAAGGAGCTGATTGAAGGAAGATTAAAGAGATATAGACCAAGAGGGAGAAAGAGAATTATGATGCTAGACAACTTGAAATTGAAAATGGGAGGCTCCTACAAGCAACTGAAGAGAAAAGTGCAAGACCGCAAGGCATGGAGAAATGAACAGAGGAGCTTCCCTTAGGCAGATCACTATGGCTGCCACCACTAATCCACTGTTGTAGCTCAAGCTGGCAGCTCATTTATAGGTATGCCTGGTACCGCTCTTGGCATGGGCTCCCACACTCCTCACTGAACCTGAGTTGATCCCCTGACTTGATGGTAATGGTAGAGCTAGGAATATGCTGGACCAGAGGCTACAAATCTTTTGCTGTTGATAACTCACAGTGTCTCATGAATGCCCAGTTTTGAGCTGAAAAATCTGTTCTGAATCTATCCCTTTAGCACGCAACACAATGGAGGCTGTCCTCAGTATGAAACTTTGTCTTCACCTCCACAAGCACTGTGCAGTGGTCACTCCTATCAATACTTCAGAGGATAGGTGCATCTGTCACAGGTAGATTGGTGAGAACAGGGTCAAGTACCTTTTTCTCTTGTTTTGTTTCTCTCATCACCTGCTGCAAGCACAGTCTGGTAGCTATGTCTTTCTCCTCTGTTAGTAGTTGTGCTATCAAGCCACTGTTGATGATGGCCATTGAAGTTACCCTCCTACCTATCAATGCTTCTTGCAAGTATTGTTCACCATTCCTCCTCCTTCAGGTACCATGCCTAAGAGGATTGGCCTGTGATTATGTTTGGCAAAGTACTGCAGTGGTTTGCCATTGCCTTCTGCAGAATGGCTGACCGGGAAATTCTCCCTCTCTTACTGCCTGCCCGCCCATCAGGTGTATTGGAAAGATTTACAGGCTGATAATCGACCTGTTTAGCCACGTTATGAACCTTCCATGGCTGTCAAGTCCTGAAGTGGGACTTGAACTTGGGGCTTCTGGCCCAGACATTACCACTGCACCACAAGACCCCCACAGTGTTCACCATTAAGAAATAATAATCACCAGTTGAGGGAGGGCAGCAGGTGGTAATAAGAATTTTCCTTGCTCAAGTTTGACCAGATACCATGAGATTTGATGGGGTGTGGAGTTAAGATTGAGGACTCCTAGAGTCACCCCCTCCTGACTATATACCACTGTGCCTAACACCTCTGGTGGGTCTGTCCTGATGATAGGACAAGGCATTCCCAGGGATGGTGATGGAGGAGTCTGTGACATTGGAGGTAAGGTGTGATCCTGTGAGTATGGCTATATCAAGCTGTTGCTTAACTAGCCTGTGGATCGGCCCATCCAATTTTGTCATAAGTACCCAAATGTTAGCAAGGAGAACTGTGGAGTCAGCTGGATTGGATGTGCCTTTGTCATCTCTAGTGCCTAGGTCAATGCCAGGTAGTTTGTCCATTTTTTTTTAATTAGACTTTTTTGTAAAGGTTTGATATGACTGAGTGGGTTGCTAGGTCATGGGGAGGTAGTGGTATTGTCACTGGAATGGTATTCCAGAGACCTGGGTTTGAATCCCAACATGGCAGATGGTGAAATTTGAATTCAATAAAAATCTGGAATTGAAAGCCTAGTGATGACCACAAAACCATTGCTGACAAAACCCATCTGGTTCACTAATGCCCTTTAGGGAAGGAAATCTGCCATCCTTCCATGGCCTACATGTGATTCCAGACCCACAGCAATATGGTTGGCTCTTAGAATGCTCTTTATACAAGGGCAATTAGGGATGGGCAATAAATGCTGGTCTAGTCTGAGAAGCCCACATCCCATGAATGAATAAAAAAAATTTCAGTTGAGTCAGCCACATTCCTATGCATTAGGAGTCACTCATAGGCCAGACCAGAAAAGGATATTACTGAACCAGGTAGGTTTTTATGACAATCCAGAAGTTTCATTTTCACCATTACTGATACCAACTTTTTATTCCAGTTTTAATTAACAAAATTTAAATTGGTGGAATTTGAGCTCATGTTTCTGGATCAGTACTACAAAACCACAATACTATCAAATCTTGACATTCTTTCCTGCACTGCCTATATTTCCTAGGAATGAGGTAATAATTATATAGTTAATAATTCAATACTGTCATTTCAGCACATCGGCATCAGAGGGTACATATCATAGGTTATTGGTATTCACACTGAGCTGCTGTTGGTAGGAAGATGAACCGAATCTAACCCTACATAATATATAACAATTGCAGACTTTGTAATAATTTGGGGGATGTACAGTCTTGCCTCTCTTTACAATTGTAAATCTAATACTCATAGATTATAATGTCCTCTGAAGTTTGTAATTTGTAATCTCACTGATATATATTGTGTTTCCTGGAACATGTCTAACTTCATGTTGTGCGGATGTGCATATGTAATGGTAGTTGATAGTTGTGGCACTCTGGTAAAAGCCCTAATCCCTCAATGTGACTTTCTACGTGTAGCTCTGATGTCACTAACCCGGTTATATTCATCATCTACTCTCCTTCCTCCTAACCATGCAGCATCTTCAATTCCAAATAGATACTGTGAAGATTTGGAGAAATTGCAAGAGCCAGAGGGACATAAAGTTCAGGATTTGCTCGTCCAGGCTGTGGAACACTGCTTTATTGGAAGAAGCTTTATCTTCGGAGTGAAGGTAATTTCTGCAGTTTTTCCGACAGGAATGGGTTTCTTCTTTAGAAATCAAGGGGAGAATTTTTTGCCTGTCGGGGGGGTTGTGCGGGGGCCTGATCGGCGCCCCCTATCGGGTCTGCGCCGCCATTTTACATGGGCGGGCCAATTAAGGCCGCCCAGCATGACGTGCACCCGGAAGCGCTGTGCGCTCCTGTGCAGGCGAGGGGAGGGTTTCCTGAGTCGGGAGTGCGCTCTTTCACGCTTGAATGCGAAAGAGTGCAGAAATCTCCCTGAAGCACCTCTGTGCTCAGGGAGCTAAGTTTTAAGTTTGAAAAATTTTAATAAAGAAAAAATAATTTTAAGACATGTCCCCTCATGTGACGGCGTCACAGGAGCTAGGACATATCAATGAACTTTAATGAAAAACTTTATTTAATTTATAAACCCTTCACGAAACCTCAAACCGCCTGTGGATGAGATTCCATGAAAAATGCGAAGGCCGCCTGGGCTCTTCCCCTGCCCACCAACCTTAAGGTTGGACGGGCAGCTTTCTCAATAGGTTTAATTAGTTAATTAATGGCCTTAACAGACCTTTGACAGTTCTTCAAACGAAACTGAAAATCTAAATGACGTGTGGTGATGTCGGGACGCACGCCCGACATCACCCCGTGTCACTTTACGTCTCGGCGAGCCGGGGCCGAAAATTCTCCCCCAAGAGCCAAAACAATTTCCTACCTCTGATTAGAAAACAGATTATTTCAGCCAATAATTTAATAGTGATTAATAATAGTTGTGCTTAACCCAAGTAATGTCAGTTTTGCTCAATCTTTAATGCTTAGACCAACATTCATTGTTAAAATCTGTGAACCAGCTTTGCACTAATTGATCATTTTAGTAATTAAAGATGTATTATTCATACAGGCACGTAAAATGGTACAAACATCCCGGTAAACTGGACTGTGTCTCCTGTAGGATAATATGGAACTGGTTAAATTTGTGTGATGAACTAAGATCAAAAGTTGCATGTTCTCTTGCAATTGACTTTACCAAAAAAGAGGCTTTACAATATTGAAGAGCAGCTTTTACATTAGTGGTGTGCAGACTTACCTCTAATTGATTTAAAGTTAATTGTCCCTTGCACAGCTAATGATGAGAAACCCTAAATATTTTAAATGCAAAAAATACTTTGGAAGGAGTTTCTTATTAAATTATTTTGCCTGTATTTAAACAGATATATATAATTAGTTGTTTTTACTTCAGCAATTATCAGTCTCCTGGAGATCTGCACAGTTGGTCCATGTGCCAAACACATTTTCATTGGGAGTGCAGACCAGCATTTTTCCCAGTTCCAGATGACAATGACAGTGCTAAAGTTTCCAAACAATTTCAAAATTCGGCACCAGCCAGGACTTGGAGGTCCCACCTTCACTCCATTTTTGTTAGTCAAAAAAATCCCTGTAACGCCACAAAAATTCACATACAAACATACAGAAACATCAGATAGGAAAATTCACGAAGATCCGTTTAGCCTATCGCATAGAATTGCAATGTCTTAAGCATCACACCAAGAAACTCCTTACCCCTAGGTGCTATGTTGTCTCCTCAGAGAGGCAAAAAGAAAATCAAAAACCCAAGGCAATGGGTTTATGGGGAATTAATAGGGAAAGAAAATCTGGAAAAGTCCTCTTCAGTCCCTCCAGGTAATTGAATCTAGCCCAGGAGACCATTGACAATGACTTATATTACTCCCTCCTGTATGATGCGATTTCAGCTCCAGCCAGGAAACAGTCCAGCTCGCTTGTAGATATAGGCCAGGATTTTCCGTGCCTGCCGGCATCGGGCGTGTTCAATGGCGTGAGTGGACAATATGGTGCAATCGGTTTCATGCTGGCATGAAACCATCTCGTGACCATCAGCTCAGCCCGCTGTTAGCGGGCCGTGTTCTCCACCGTCGGACATTGGGAACCTCATTGTAATACATCAGCATATTATTATTAGGCCTGCCTGCTGGAATCGTGTCCCCACCCCACCTCACCCCTCCCCCTGCTGGATGGTCCGCCCACATCGGCAGGAAAGCACGCCAGTGTAGAACACATCTTGACAAGTGTGACGTTCAGAATTCGGGGCATACAGCCAGGGCTTTGCTCATGTTGTGGACATCCAAGGAGCAGAAGATGCTGGAGCCCAACACCAACGGCACACCAGAGGAACATCCAAGGATGCTGGGTTGATTCTCGTGGACATGGATCTGCTGTGAAGCAGCGCATGGAAGTCGGAAAGTCGCCATTGGTGCTCACAATGGGCAATGGTCGAGACAGTGAGAGAGGAAGGGCTAGGAAAATGCTGGGAGAGGAAGAGGTGTCAGGGTGGGGTGGTGAGATTGAGAGGGGGGATGAAGGTGTCAGGATGGGGGGAGTTTGGGAGGGGGAGGAATGAAGGTGTCAGGATGGGAAAAGATTGGGAGGGAGAGAATGAAGGTGTCAGGATGGGGGGAGTTTGGGTGGGGGGGGGAATGAAGGTGTCAGGATGGGGGGGAAGTTGGGTTGGGGGGGGAATGAAGGTGTCAGGATAGGGGGAGGTTGGGAGGGGGTTGGAATGAAGGTGTCAAGGTGGAGGAGGGAGAGAGAACGGGGTAGGAGGGGGAAAAGACTGCAATTGGGGAGGTAGGCGTAAGGGGCAAGGGAAGAAGTGTGGAGAGGGGAGGGTGTCCAGTGGGTTGGAAGGGATGCAGAGAGGGCAGAATGCCCGGGGGAGGAAGGGATGCAGCGAGGGTAGGGTGATTGGGGGGAGGAAGGGGTGCAGAAAGGGGAGTGGGTAAGGGTTGAGGAATAAGTAAGAGTGGAGGAAAGAGGCTGGTGGAAGAGGTAAGGATGGAGGAAGGAGTCGGGAGGGAGGTGGTACTGAGCGGGGTGGAGAGGAATCCTGGACGGGGGAGAACCTGGAGGGGTTGGGGGGAAAGAGGTTCCGGTGGGGTAGGGTGTGAAATGGGGGGAGAGAAGGGGTACAGAGTGGGGGGAATGTGCAGTGAACGTGTATGGGAGGGGTCTGATGGGTCCATGTCTGCCTCCTGGGGAGCAAACTGAAGGTGGGAGTGGTATGGAGGAAGGGTGAGAATGACCGAGGGCAGAGTGAGGCGGTAGGGTTGGAGGGTGAGAGTTCGACGGTGACAATAAAAGGGTGGTTGGTGGGAACCCGGAGGCAGACACAGACTCTTGGGGGTGGAAAGGTGGTGGTTGGTGAGGCGAATGTGGATGGGGGTGGGATTTTCGGGAAGAAAGGGAACGTGCACGTTCACCTTGACATTTTTTTTAAAATTCATTCACGGGATGTGGGCTTCGCTGGCTGGGCCAGCATTTATTACCCATCCCTAGTTCCCTTTAAGAAAGTGGTGGTGAGCTGCCTTCTTGAACCGCTGCTGTTAGGAAGGAAGTTTCAGGATTTTGACCCAGCGACAGTGAAGGAACGGCGATATATTTCCAAGTCAGAATGATGAGTGGCTTCGAGGGGAACTTCCAGGTGGTGGTGTTCCCATGTATCTGCTGCCCTTGTCCTTCTAGGTGGTAGTGGTCGTGGGTTTGGAAGGTGCTGTCAAAGGAGCCTTGGTGAATTCCTGCAGTGCATCTTGTAGATGGTACACACTGCTGCTACTATGCGTCGGCGGCGGAGGAGAGTGAATGTTTGTGGATATGGTGCCAATCAAGCGGGCTGATTTGTCCTGGACAGTGTCAAACTTCTTGGGCGTTGTGGGAGATGCACTCATCCAGGCAAGTGGGGAATGTTCCATCACACTTCTGACTTGTGCCTTGTAGATGGTGGATAGGCTTTTGGGAGTCAGGAGGTGAGTTACTCATCGCACGATTCCTAGCCTCTGACCTGCTCTTGTAGCCAAAGTATTTATATGGCTCATCCAGTTCAGTTTCTGGTCAATGGTAATCCCTAGGATATTGATAGTGTGGGATTCAGTGATGGTAATGCCAGTAAACATCCAGGGGCGATGGTTGGATTCTCTCTTGTTGGAGATGGTCATTGCCTGACACTTGTATGGTGCGAATGTTACTTGCCACTTGTCAGCCCAAGACTAGATATTGTCCAGGTCTTGCTGCATTTGGACATGGTCTGCTTCAGTATCTGAGGCGTTGCGAATGGTGCTGAACATTGTGCAATCATCAGCGAGCATCCCCGCTTCTGACCTTATGATGGAAGGAAGGTCATTGATGAAGCAGCTGAAGATGGTTATGCCGAGGACACTACCCTGAGGAACTCCTGCAGTGATGTCCTGGAGCTGAGATAACTGACCTCCAACAGCCACACCCATCTTCCTGTGTGCTAGATATGACTGTAACCAGCGAGAGATTTCCCCCTGATTCCCATTGACTTCAGTTTTGTTAGGGCTCCTTGATGCCACACACTGTCAAATGCTGCCTTGATGTCAAGGGCAGTCACTGTCACCTCACCTCGGGAGTTCAGCTCTTTTGTCCATATTTGAACCAAAGCTGTAATGAGGTCAGGAGCTGAGTGGCCCTGGCGGAACCCAAACTGGGCGTCAGCGAGCAGGTTATTGCTAAGCAAATGCTGCTTGATAGCACTGTTGATGACCCCCTTGCATTACTTTCCTGATGATCGAGAGTAGACTGATGGGGCGGTAATTGGCCGGGTTAGATTTGTCCTGCATTTTGTGTACAGGACATACCTGGGCAATTTTCCACATAGCTGGGCAGATGACAGTGTTGTAGCTGTACTGGGACAGCTTAGCTAGGGGTACGGTAAGTTCTGGAGCACAAGTCTTCAGTACTATTGCCAGAAATATTGTCAGTATCCAGTGCCTTCAGCTGTTTCTTGATATCACATGGAATGAAATGAATTGGCTGAAGACTGGCACCTGTGATGCTGGGGACCTGCAGAGGAGGCCGAGAGGAATCGTCCACTCGGCCTTCTGGCTGAAGATTGTAGCAAACGCTTCAGCCTTCTCTTTTGCACTGATGTGCTAGGCTCCTCCATCATTGAGGATGGGGATTTTTGTACAGCCTCCTCCTCCAGTGAGTTGTTTAATTGTCCACCACCATTCATGACTGGATGTAGCAGGACTGCAGAGCTTAGACCTGATCCATTGGTTGCGGGATCGCTTATCCCTGTCCATCACTTGCTGCTTATGCTATTTGGCATAAAAGTAGTCCTGTGTTATAGCTTCGCTAGGTTGAGACCTCATTTTTAGATATGCCTGGTGCTGAAGGAAGGAAAAGGGTTGTGGCTGATAGGTAACGGAGGGGAGATGGAAGATGATTGCGGTGGGGGGGCCAACTGTGATAGGGGAGAGGAAATGGGTAATTGAGGGAGGGTAAAGGATGGGGGAGCGAAAGTAAAACCGAATTAGCACCATGTTATCGAAAATGAAATGAGAGTCATGATGGGCGAGATCAGTTGCTTCATGGGAGTGTGATCATCAGGTGGATGGAGATGCAGGTCAGCTCAGATGGACAACTGAAAGTGAACCCCAGCAGGCAGCCTTCAAAATGCCCAGGACATTGAGATGAGTGTGAAACGTGAAGAATCCGCATGTATATGAGAGTGCTTGCACAAGGCTCCAAAAGGGCCCGCCATACACACACACACTTTTCCCTCCAAAATCACTTGTGGGCCAGCTGTTCCCTCTGCGGTGTTGGGTCTTCTGGGCTGCTTATTTCCACCTCTTCACTGGAGGAGGAGTCCTCTTGGCTGCATATTAGGATGTGGATGGAGCTGGGGGACTGGCTGGCTGAGGGTGTCAGTCCCTTGGCAGAGCTCCCTGTGAACCAAAGTAGAGATAAGTAGTGCATGACAGCAGGGTCAAAAGCGGGAGAGAGAGAGAGAGAGCGCTCACAGTTATGTTGAGGGAGGGATGATGTGGTGCAGGATCCTCAGGTGCATGTTCGCCGCTGACCTTATCGTCTCAGCAGGCAGGGTCCACATCCTCACCAGTCAGCACAATGGCATGTTCCTCAAAGTGAGTGAGGGGCCTAATGTGGGCCACTCCACCCCTGGTCTGGTCTGAGATCTCTCCCTGCTGATGTGAGCAGGCTTCTCCTGCGTGAAAACAGATGGAGAGAGCGTAAGCAGGACACATGGCACTGCATGGAATGTTTGTGTGATGAGCGGAGCCATTGACAGGATGAGGATGTGAGTTTGAGAGGATATGAGCCTGATGGAGATGTGAGGTGTGTGTGAGAGTTAGTGGTGTTGTCCCTTGAGGTGTGAGATCCCTGTGGATGTGTGATGGGTTTGTGAATGTGGGAGTTGAGAGTGATGAGAAGAGTGAGATACCCTAGCGGAACAGATGAGACCATTTATCCTGTAGTGGCACAGGATCGGTGCCCTCTTTTTTGCAGGGCATTGGCACTGACCACTGCCTCCCAAGCCTGGTTGGTAATGCCAGTGCCCATCCTGCAGCCAGAGCTGGGGTAGAGGACATCACAGTGGGCCTCCACGGCATCCAAAAGGCCTTCCAGTGACGCGTCATTAAATCTCAGGCCTGCATTCTTTTTGCTTTTCATGGACATCTTTCCTGCAGTACTCGTGGCCTGGAAGCACTGTGATGTGTGCACGCAGCTAGACTCTAAATATGGCGCCCGGCATGATGAAGCGGCGAGGTGATGGTGGGCAGGCGAACGAGAGCCCACCCATCATCGAAACGGCATGTTACCCAGGAACACTTAAATAATGTGGCATGATTGGGACGATACAGCTTGAAAACCCGCCATCGTGGCCAGCGGGTTTACCCGCCCGCTACCACACTTAGTGTAAATCTGGGATGATTCCGCCCATAGAGTGAATTTCAGCACTCAATTTACATAAATGCTGAACAATTGAGATAAACATACTGAACTGTTGGTTGAAATGAAGATAGCTTGCCCTGTTTTAGTGAGGTTAATCACCTATACATTAGATGAAATTTGCAGGTCCAATTTTTTTACAGCCAATCAATTTTACCTTGAGGGTTTTTGAAAGGAATATGAATATAAGTGGCTGTAATGGTAATTTACACAGGTTTTGTTGTTCTGGAATATATTTTTGTAGTCACCAAAGGTATTTGAAGTACTTCAAGGTTTAGGGAGGGAACTTGGTCAGTATAAATGTCAATTTTGCAGTGTTCTATAAATTTCAACTGCAATTTAATATCTTTATATTTATCTGATATTTAAGATTGCAGATTTATATAATCAGATGTTATATTTGTAGTCAAATCTTATACTTGCACCATTTGAGATTATGTTTTTATTCACAGGTATCTGAATTTCTACCTGACATGCTGTCATCTTCTCCGAGTCCCTTACAAACTACCATCAACAAGAGTAGACATAAAAAGCACCTGGTAGCCTGCCAGATTGCAGTGCCAAACACTGCTGTGTATGGATGTACTGTTATCAATTATTACAAGAAGCTGTTGGATTCAGGCAGTATCCAAGATATGTCCTCCATTTCACTGCTATCTGGTAGTCCTTTCATTGCTGTTGACCAATCCAGTACCATGATCAAGAGCTTGACAAACTTGTTGTCTGGTAACACTCAATCTTTCACACAGTTAAATTATGCTAACCGCTTGTCAAACCCTTGGCTACAGGATTTTGCGCTTGCTTTATCCTCTGTTGATTGTATTACTATTGAAGAGTTTTCAACAGCAGAAACTAGCAGGGTTGGTTCAAAATGGAGCATCAGCCCCCCTTACCATGTAGAGGAGGCAAACCAGAATAGGAACTGTGATAAAAGTACCTCGTCAGCTTTTCCTACTTCAGCTTCTCATAATGGCAGTGATATCAATAACTGTAGTACAAATGTAATGGTGAATCTCCCATCTAGTTTGGAAGTACTAAGGTTACCTAATAATGACTCTACACATCAATATTATAGAATCAGCTTTGATGAGTTACAGGAAAGTTGCCTTAAGTCAAGTTTCTATATGCAGAGCTGTTACGTGCATAAGCCTGGGGACTTATTGATTAATGGCAAAGGCAGTGATGAGTTCCAATCTGTTGATAAATCTTACAGCCTACTAGACAATAGCATGGATTACAATGACTCTAAATTATGGGATGACTTGCTGTTTTCAGAAAGCCTAGGTGAATTTATAGCAAAAGTGGAAGCAAATCAACAAAGATGTGATGAGAAAGTTGCATTGTTCACTTGTGTGGCTGCTGTTGATGGTTCCATACATTCCTGCAATTTGGAAAAGCTAGAAACTGATAACCTTCTGAATGGAACTCAAGAGCAGAATTCCAGAACCAGAGAAGTGTGTACAGATTCTACTAACTGCAATTTAACTGGGACCAAAGAAAATGATTGTGCTGCTTCTAACAATCCAAAGAGTCTTTTAAATAAGATAGTGGATGCTTTCAAAAGTGATAATGTAATAGGAAAGGAGGTACCTCTAGCAACAGCGTTACCATTGTCATCAGTTGATGGTTCTATTTCCAGTGATATGCACACTCCCAATCAGGAGGCAATTATACAGATTTGTGATACCTTTGTGAACCCTGTGAGTGCAGATAATTGCAGCAACAAACATGCTCAGACATGTGAACCAAAGCTGCACAACCTTGAGGAGGAGCAAATGGGTGAATATTCAAGTTATCTGTCTGAACATAAAGCTACTGAAGTTAACACACTCACAGATCCCTTGTACACTACAAATGAGACTTATTTACTGAATAATATTGATTTTCAAACTGCATTTCCTTCTGCGAAACAACTTGTAAAAATGAAGAAAAAAATTGACAATGAGTTTCAAGATCAAACATGCATTAACGGATGCAATGTCGATAAATGTGACATTAAACCTGCAAGTAGATCTCAATTGTCATCGGCTTTGAACCTCTACAAAAACATCTCATTCCAAAATATGTGTATCAGTCCCACTGAGCAAGAGTATGATGTTTCTGGAGATCTCTTCAATGATACAGGAGGTAATAAAGAGGAATCATCAATATGTCTCAAAACAAACCAGTGCATTTTATCTAAACCAAAGTCTACTTCTAAAGCATTCAATAAGACTAACTGTAAGCTCAGTGAGCAACAGTGCAATATTTCCCTGTGTTGTTTAAATGAAGCTGCTGATGCTGTGAAAAAACAAAACAATAATCATTCTCCAGAGAATGATTCACTGAGCTTGTCTGAGCATGACTTTTCAGACTCACAGGACTTTGTTCCATTTTCTCAGTCTACACCTGTTTCAAGATTTCAAAGTTTAAAAATTTTCAGGGGGAGAGAAACTAAAGCTCTTAAAATGTCACCCTATGTTAGGCCAAGTCCAAGACCAGCTGCTTTTAAACAAAGGCAAAATGGTCAAGTTAAGCAACAATTGCTTCAAATCCAAAATGTGTTACAACAGCAATCTGGGAGCAATCAAACCTCTGTTTCATTAAATTCCTCTTCGTTAAGCAACAGTCCAATTAGCAAATCTTATGAGAGTGACTCTGATGAATGGATTCCACCTTCAACAACCAAAACTCGAATAATGTCATCTCATTTATCTTGTGCCTTTAATATAAACAAATCACGAGGTGTTAAACTATTTACACATGTGTCATATGCCAATGCTGCTATGGAAACTGCTGATTCCAAGGCTACAACAGAGGGCAACAAAGAGAATGACAGTAGCAACCAATGCAGGGGCAACCTATACATGAAAAGGCCACCTGCAGGAAAGCATACCAAACCATCATTACAGCAAAAAGTATTCAACTCAACAAAGGTTCTTCTGAACAAAACAGAAAAACTCAGGCCCCTTGTTTCTAGTGAAATTCAGATTAGGAAAGGTTTAAAAGTGAATGACTGCACCCCAGCTGCTTTTCATTCATTTCATGTAAAGAGTGAGGCACCAAGTTGTTACTCACCAGAACTATTTTAAGCAAGAACAGAGATTTTTGAAGATGAGTGCCAATTGCTTGGGGAAAAAAAAGTTTCTGGCCAGTGCAAAACTAAAAGAAAACTATGATGTTTTTCTTTTCAGTAAGGGAGAAAATGAGTTATTGCTTAAGGCACTTTGTACTACTTGTAATTCCGAGGTAGGAGGTGAATTTCTCCCTATTGTCTGCAGCAGAAGAGCAGTGAAAACCCTGAAGAAACTTTTACAGCAACAAAGCGGGACTCTGTAGAAATTCACCCCATGGTGTCCCTTTTGATCAGCCTGTTAATTCCTTATATTAAATGAATATCTGAACTATCCAAGCATGCAGCAAGTACTGTCTTAAAGGAATTTTTGATGAACCCTTAGAAAAGATGCTTCGTTCTTCTTTCTGGTGTTTTCTTGATTTCCTTCCAAACTGTTTGAAGTTTATTGGTTGTTGGCAAAAACGTTTTTTTTAGATCTGGATAGCTGGGGATTGGGCCTGTGATTGGCAAATTACATTTAAAAACCAAATTGCATCTATATTGTGCCTTTAATTTTGTAATATATCCAAAACCACTCCACAGGAGCAGTATCAACAAGACAGTAAGGCAGATGACCAAAAGCTTTGTCAGAGGTGGGTTTTAAGGAGCGTCTTAAAGTAGGGAGGCTCAGGGGAGGAATGCCAGAGCTTAGAGACAAGGCAGCTATAGATTTGGCTGCTAATGGTGGCAAGTTTAAAATCAGGAATGCACAAAAAGTCAACTGGAGCAGCACAAATATTTTGGAGGGTTGATTGACTGGGGAGGTTACAGGGATAGGGAGGGGGGAGACCATGGAAGGATTTTGAAAACAAGGATGATTTAATGGAATCATTAAAATTTAATTTAGAAAAATGCAGTGTTATGTATGTGGGCCGCTTTAAAGCAAAACATCTAAACAAAGGAAAGATCCTTTTGTTTTAGTACAGCAATCTATTACAGTTCATGAAATTATAGCTAAAGCTAATAGGATGATGGTGTTTATTAACAGGACAAGTCACTATAAAGCAAAGCATACCCTTTTGCCCCTGCATACATAATACCCTGGTTTGGTCTTAGAATGTCTTTCTTTCAGTCTCCTGATGCTGTGAGTGATATTGAAAGGGTGCAGAGGAGGACCACGAGATTAATTCCCAATTTAGAACATCTCAGTTTGCCAGATAGGCTGAAAGAGCTGGATCTTTTTAAAGTGGCAAGTAACATTTATGTCACACAATGGACACCTCCAACAAGAGAGCCTAACCACCCCACCTTGAAATTCAACGACTATTAGTATCACTACTTCCCCTACTAATTAATTCCTGATCTTAAGCAGTGTCTCCCAAAACTGTAGTCTCCTCCACCACCTAGAAGAACAAGGGCAGCAGATGCTTAAGAAATCAACACCTCCAAGTTACACCTACCCACCCACCACCCCCTGCCCAAGTCATCTACCGTCATGACTTTGATATATATCGCTGTCCTTTTCTGGCCACTCACTCATAATCCAGAAATTCCCCACCTAACAGCACTGTCGAACTACATTCACCACACAGACTGAAGAGGTTCAGGAAGGAGCCACTATTCCCTTCTCAAGCAAATAAGAATGGGTAATAAATACCAGCCGTAACCAGTAATGTCCACACCCCAACAATTTTTTTAAGTTCGATTAAATGGCATGCAGAACTCAAATTTCTGTCATTAATTCTGAAAGTTACTGATGTTTATTCTAGGATGTAGGTGAATTAGTTTTTCCTTAAAATATGTTAAAGTATTTCCCACAAGGTGGCAGCAGAAACATGTGGAGTAACATTAATAAAAGAAGTATGGTAATTCACATGTAATATTATGTCAATAAAATGTCACTAATCGCTGTTTTTGTTGTACAGCATTATAACTGGATCAGCACAACTTAGACCTTTCTGTTTTACCACACTCAAAGGTTCAATAGTTAAAACACCTTCCTTGGAAATAGTGTTCCTGAGTTCAAATTGCAGCAGTGCTAGCAGCTAATGCTTGTCTTCGTGTTTTGGATAGAAGAGAAAAAATGTGCAGGACTATGGAGAAAGGGCTGAGTTTTTGCAGAGCTCTAGAATGGACACACTAGGCTGAATGGCCATCTTATGTTCTGTAGCCATTCTACGATAAGTAACAGCTACTACTATCTGATTACAAATAAAGATAAGTAATATTAGATTGTCCTGGCCAATTTACCTCTCAATGTGGAGTTTTTATGATTGGGCAATGCCCATTTGCAAAAGTATTACACCAATAGGTTCTCCCTCCCAGAAATTACTTTTTCACACTTAACTTCCCTGCTCGTTGGTGCTTATGATTTTAAAGTACAAATAAATACTGCATTTCAAAACCAGTGGATGCAACCTGGCAAAACAAGCTCTTACACACTGGCCAAATGATACCCTTCCAACTACCAACACACAATTTTCACCTCACCCAGCATGATATGCACCACTATCTCCAAATGAATCGTGCAGACCTACACAATGAAAACTCCATCTCGCAACACAAAAGACCACTTTCAAAGAAAGGAAAAGTATAAACTGCAGGAAGTTAACAGAAGAATGAATGTCACCATGTTAATCCCAAGAACTGCACTGCTAGCTTCACCCTCAAACAGGACACTGCCCCCAGAATGTAAACAACTACTGATGATCCCCATTACTGTCCCTGCCTTGGCTCATTTACTGAAACCCTCATCCATGCCATTGTTACTTCCGGGCATCACTATTCCAATGCTCTTTCAGTCAGCCTCCCAAATTGCACTCTCCATAAACTTGAACTCATCCAAAACTGCTCCCTAAGTTACATCAAGCCCTGTTACCCGTCACACCTGTGTTTGCTTATCTACAATGGCTCCTGGTTTGGCAAAGCCTCTATTTTAAAATTCTTATTCCTGTTTTCAAATCCATTCTAAGGCATCGCGCTTCCCTACCTTTATAACTTCCTCTAATCCTAACCCTTCCAAGATATCTGCATTCCTCCAATTTTGGCCTCTTGCACTTCCCTTAAGTTCATCACTCCATGATTGCTGGACCTACCTCCAGCTGCCTAGACTTTAAGCTCTGGAATTCCCTTCCTTAACCTATCCACTTTCTACCTCTCCTCCTTTAAGACCCTCCTAAAAACCTATCCCTTTAACCATATAACCGGTCCTATATCGCCTTATGTGGGATTTGTGTCAAACTTTGTTTGAATAAGCTCTTGAAGCATCCTAGTATGTTTTACCACATTAAAGGGGCTATATAAATGAAAGCTGTTGAATTTCACTGTTAAAATTATATCATCAGATTCAGATGAGGTTTATAATACAAACAACTTTTGTTTACACATTTTGATCTCACCTGAATCTCTCAGCTCTGTAATTATACGCAATCTTACAATGCCAGACATCAATTTATTTTTGCATATGGCGAGCAAGTATTTCCAATCAATAGGAATGTTCTTGCCAGGCTGAATTGGACATGTGGGAGTATGAGGGCATCTCTTCCCTTCAGCAGTCTAATCTGGTCTCCATCAGGAACTTGTCCTGTGTGAATTTCCAATTGGCCTTTAACGTCTGCGTATAATATTACTGAGGAAGTTTCTGTTCTCCGATTTTCTACCTCCTGGAGCACTGATTTGTGCTGGGATATAGTTCACCAACAACCTTCTACTCCCTTTCCGAGCATCCATTTTCATGGGGAGCCTTGGATAGCGAACATCAGCAGGTTATTCACCAGAAACAGAATTTTTTCTTTCTTCCACACTATAGCACCTCAACTCCTTATTGAGTGCCAATCAGTTAGTTAACTAACCATGGACCAATTATCAATTGAGAAAAGTTTATTTATTTACGGTATTTGTGCAGGGCATGGTCAGATACATTTGAAGCAATGTTCTGAACTTTTAACAGTAAAAACGTGTAGGTCATTGTTTTATAAGAAATCCTGTCATTGCTAGTTGTGCTTTGTACTTAAACTGAACATACAGCACGGAATAAAGATTATCAAAAACAAAATCAGGACATGGCAATTGAAAACAACACTTGCACTGATTTAGCACCTGCAGCATAATGAGTACTAGGGAGAAGAAACATGGAGCGACCAGAACAGTTAGGTGAGATGACCCAAAAATAGTCTAAAAGGTTTGAAAGAGGCCTTTATTGGTGAGGGAAGAAATAACAAGGTGGAGAGGTTTAGGGAGGCAGTTTCACAGATAAAAGGCTAGAATGAAGAAGGCTCTGCCACAGATAATTGCATTGATGAATACAAAGAAGGCAAAGCTGGAAGGAATAAGAACAGATATTGCTAGAAATACTCCATGTCAACACCATCTGTGGAGAGGGAAACAGTGTTAATGTTTCAGATCCATGACCTTACATCAGAACTAACCCGTTATTTGCTATTCTGTTTCTGTTCAAATGATGGACTACTGGTAGCCTGTTTTGAAATTTTGGCACAAATCCAAGAAACAAAACAATGGCTGTTAATATTAGTATTCTGCGAAGCTTATTTTGTCAAATAAAGCCTCTGCTCTTAGTTAATATTTCCCAGTTCCATTCTCTGAAATAATAATCCTAATTAATGTACTAATTTTCCTTTATCCATTTCATGTTTTCTCGATTTTGTGGCTTATTCCCACTTCTGATGAAAGGTCATTGTAACATTAACTCTGTTTCTCTTTTCACAGATGCCGACTGACCTGCTAAGTATTTCCCACATTTTATGTTTTTATTTCAGATTTCCAGCATCTGCAGTTTTTTGCTTCCACAAAGCTGGAAGAACACTGACTGAAGTGGGAACGGAAAATGCTACAGTGGCAGAGTAAGATGAGAAAACTGGATTTTAAATATCAATAATTTAATAAATAACGGACAAGCTTGATGTACAACATTATATATATTAAAATAAAAACAATAATTGGAATGATCTTATGACATGGGTCAGTAATTGGTTGTAAGGGACAGAGAGCAGGGGTAATGGGTTTATTCTATGATTGTCAGGATATGACAGGCCTATGGGATCTGAGATATGGAACAAAGGCAGGTAAATGGAGTTGAGATAAAGTCAAACATGTTCCAATTGAATGGCAGAGCAAGCTCAGGGTCTGAGAAAAATGTGCTGAAGAACCTCAGTATTACACCACTATATTGGGACATGCTTTGTAGCTCAATTTCTGCTATAAACAAGTAACCTATCACTGGGTCTTTGTCGGTCACTATGTGTAATTGGTGTTACTAGAGCAGGACGATATTGAGCAATTACAAAACTTGGAAAAAAAAGTTGAGTTACAACCAAATTTTTTAATGACTTGTAGATAAAATCAATTTTTTTCTTTCATTCTTTATAATCCAAAATAGGTGATTCAAATGCCACAGGAAATGGTCTATTCTGTTTCTATTCAAGTGATGGACTACTGGCAGTCTGTTTCCAATTTTGGCACAAATCCTAGAAACAAAACAAAGTGGTTGTTAATGTTGCTATTCTCTGAAGCCTATTTTGTTGAATAAACTTGAATAAAATGTTAGTTTCTACTTCTATTTAGTTTCATTCCTTGAAGTAATAATCCTACTTAATGTACTCATTCTCGTTTTTCCATTTCCATGTTCCCTGGATGCATTGTGGAGTTTAGTCCCATTTCTAAAAAACATCCTGAAAGTCTAATGAATTTTAGTCCTCCGAGGCCAGTTTATCGCAAATGTCAGGTAATGGAGTTTTGACAAGACACGCCCCCAAGGATGAACAGAAACTAAATTAATTTAAATAGTTGTTTGGTAGTACAGAACTTGAGTATTGCTGAGAAAATACATTTTGTCAAAGCTTTTCATCTTACACTCACCAGGACCATCACAAGAATACCAATGCCAGGGATAGCAATAACTTTATACTGTATGAGAAGAGAGTGCTGGTTGGTTGGCAAGTGGACACTGATTAGTAGAGACATTGCCATGGAGATTGCATCAGTTAATAGTGACTGACAGTTAACTGCCAAGCATTGTTTGAAATTTTAAACCAGGCAGCTTGACTCTGATTGGTCAAGGCATTGCCCTGAGGAATGAACCAGCAAATGGCTATCACTTATTTTGCTTAGCTGAAACAGGTGCAATGTGTGTACACGTTCTTTCTGTCTGCAAAGAACAGGGCCCTGTGTATTAATATATGTAGCTTCCAGTACACGCAAATGTGCCACACTCGAGCCCAACTGACAATCTTAATTGGTTGACAACGTAATTTTTAGCATACTGAGGATTACTTAGCAAACATTGCCCAATCGCGGAATCACATCTAATGTTGGACACTGTTATGAGTTTTGCAAGCATAGTGATACAAAGTTAGGTGGGAAAGTAAGCTATCAAGAGTATGCAAAGAAGCTGCAAAGAGACATAGATAGATTAAGTGAGTGGGCAAGAACATAGTGAATTGAATATAGTGTGGGGAAGTATGAAGTTATCCACTTTGGAAGGAAAAATAGGAAAGCAAAACAAGCTTTTAAAATGGTGGGAAACGTTGGTATTCAGAGGGACCTGGGTGTCCCTGTACACAAATCACAAAGTCAATGCAGGTACAGCAAGTAATTAAGAAACCAAATTGTATGTTAGCTGTTATTACAAAGGGATCGGAGTATGAGTAAATAAGTTTTATTGCAATTGTATAAGGTCATAGTGAGACCACACCTGGAGTGCTATGTATGGTTTTGGTCTTACCTAAGGAAGGATTTACTTATCTTAGAAGAGTGCAACAAAGATTCACTAGACTGGTTCCTGGGATGAACAGATTGTCCTATGAGAAGATATTGAGTACACTAGGCCTATATTCCCTTGAATTTAGAATGAGAGGTGATCTCATTGAAGCATATTTTTAAGGGCTTGACAGGGTAAATGCTGGCAGGTTGTTTCCTCTAGCTCAGGAATCCAAATTAGGGGTCACAGTTTCAGAATAAGGAATGAGGTGAAGAGAAATTTCTTCAAAGGATTATGAAACTTTGGAATTCTCTACCACAGCGAGCTGTAGATGCTTAGTCATTTAGTATATTAAAAATAGAGATCAATAGATTTTTGCAGATTAAAGGAATTAAAGGATTTGGGGATATTGCAGGAGTGTGGAGTTGAGGCAGAAGATCAGCCTAGATTTTATTGAATAACAGGTCTTGAAGGGCCAAATAGGCCTATTCCTGCACCGATTTATGTTCTCATATTGTAAAACCCGGGTGATACCAGAACTGAGAGGTTATACCAAGAAATCCTAATAGAAGTTTGACGTTAGCTTTGAAACAATGCTTACTCGGGTTAAATTTACTTTATCTCAGCAGAAAAATTAGTTTAGGAAAAATTCAGAGTAGTGCCCATTGCTCAGAAAGATGTTGATCAATGTGATAAATCTCCATAGGAAAAATAAATGCTAAGTGCAGACATGGAAATTTCTAACTTGAAAAAGTTGACAGAAAAAGAGGGGCAGTAGGAAGTCAACCATCGCTGGCAGCAAGTGCATGCAGGTGCAACATTGTTTTAAAGGCAGCTGCTGGCTATGCTGTGGATGCAAGAATAGAGCAAGTGACCTTCTATTATTCCACCTCCAGTCTTTGGAATTGGCTCCATCTAACCAACTACCAAAGATGTTTTATCAATACATTAAGAGTAAGAGGATAACTAAGGAAAGAGTAGGGCTCATATAAGACCAAAAAGGTAACAGTGGATCCTAGTCACTAGTTTAGTTGAACTTACGGACCCAGGTTGCATACTTGTTTCGGGATGGCTGAGTTGGAACCATAGACAGAGTAAATCAGCAGACAGTTCTTAGGTAGAACACATTCTATTTATTTACAAAGGAGCTCAGCAGCTACTCTTGTGTGCTTTCAACTCAAACCCTGTCTCTACACTACAGACTCTAACTATAAACTCCTGACTACTGAGATAGTCCGCGCTACTTTGCTATTGGATACTAAGATCATGTGATCTTCCATTATAGCATTCTTCTTAAAGGTATTTACAAATTCAGCCTTTCTGGAGGTTTACTTGTGTATGTAGAACGTCTCAGCTCTACAACTTCAGATGCTTTGTCAGGAACGTCCTTTTCTGAAGTTGGCTGGACATCAGGTTCTTCGGTGGGCACCTGTAAATCTGTTTTCTCAACTCTTGCAGGTACAACTGACCCTTCAAACATATCTGTACCCTGTTGAGTTTTTTCAACAGGAGACATTGACTCAGTTGTGGACGCTTGTGGTACCATTTCTTGGTACTTCATTTCTCTCCTCTTGATATGATCCACATGTCTCCATATAACTCAGTCTTCCATTTTCACGTGGGAAGAAAGAGGTCCAGTCACTGCAATTATTTCACCCGATAACCACTTGCATCCTTCTCCAAAATTTTTCACATATACCATCTCTCCTATGGTAAACTTCCTGACATGACTATGCAAGTCATGTCCAGTACATATATCATCTCTCCTTCGGTAAACTTCTTGACATGACTTCCCTGACACCTTTCCACCTGCCCCCCCTCCTACATTTGGCATTATTAAACTCAATCTCGTCCTGAAATGGTGTTTCATCAACAAGTCCGCATGTGTGACACCTGTTGTTAAGTTGGTGGTCCTTTAATGGTAAAGAAAATGTGCTAGCTTAGTCAATGTGGAATCTCCAGTTAATTTTTTCATGCCAGCCTTGAACGTTTGAACCGCCCTCTCGGCCAGTCCATTTGAGGAAGGGCAGTAAGGTGAAGTTTTTACGAGTGATACCGTTGAGGCTGATAAACCGTTGAAACTCAGCACTCATAAATGCTGTGCCGTTATCTAATACGACCACTTCCGGCAGTCCGTGAATGGCGAAGTTTTCATGCAGGTTGTCAATTGTAGCAAAAGATGTTGGTGACTTCACCTTATATATGTTCATCCATTTTGTGTGCATCAATGAGCAAAAACATTGTTTCCATAAAAGGTCCCTGTCATGAAGCTTTTAATGTATATAATATTATTGGAAAATATTTTTCTTTTAAAATAGAGATTTAGTGTGAGGGTGTGTCTTAATTGGATTAAAGCCAGCTAGTCTGAGTGATTTGATGTATACTAGTTTTGAGATGCAAGAGAGGTAGAGTGTATTTGCATTTTTCAAATAGCGTATTCAAGAAGTAGGGTGAAATCTTGCACCTAGCTATCAGAGACCAAGCAATATGTTTATATTACTAATAAAATTGGTGCTATGAAAGGGGTTTTATTGTTAGAAGAGGTGGAGCTCAAAGAGATGATATAATGAGAATTTACATTTAATGAGCTGTGCTAGGTATAACTTCAGCAGTTTTGTGTGTGTGGAGCAGAGTCAATGTAAGATCAAAGCAGCTGTAAACCTCCAACTGTCTCCACAGGAACCAAAGTGAAAAGAATCTCATTTTGAATTTGTAAGGTGAAAATGTTTTGCCTTGTGTCCGGTTAAATCTATGGGTTGCTGTTGCCTTAATGGAGATTAGTTTGGGAATTTGTTAAAAGTTATGATAGTAGTAATTTGTAGCCATGTATATATATTTAACTTGTGTAAATTAATAAAATGTTTCATTTAGTTTACTATAAAACCTCTCAAGAACTGGTGGTCTGATTGCTGAATTTAGAGTTGCATCTCAAATATACCACTTAAAAATACAGGTTATGACAGTTGTTTAAAGTTTCCCTCTGGGATTTTTAAATAACTCAGCTTTACCGAAAGGCTATCTCATAACGGTCCCACATAGTCAATGTGTAATTGCGCCCATGGCCTTCCTGGCTGCTCCCGGGTGTGTATTGGAGCTGTTGGAGGCAATTTTTGCACCTGCTGACACTGCCTACAACTTCTCACTAAGCTCTCTATTTCTCCATCCATCCCAGGCCACCATAGATAGCTGCGTGCTATGATCTTCATTCAGGAAATTCTTGGATGTGGACTATGTAGTTCAATTAACAAAGGCTTTTGTCCTTTTGGAGGAACAATCACTCACGCTCCCCACAATAAGATACCCTGCTGGTTGGTTGTTTCATATCTTCTGTGAAAATACAGTTTAATTTCATTGGATTCCTGCTCTTGTGACCAACCAGAGTACTTTGGATAAGACTGGGTCTCGACTTCTCCAATCTCTGATCTGTCTGGCACATACTGGTGATGAATCTAAGAAGTTCAATAATAAAATGAGTTCTTGAGGGATTGGAACATCCTGCATTTCTTTAGGTTCTTGGGTCTTAACACCTTTTCCAAAACTGGAATGTTTTCAGCTTCCTTTTGGAATCTCTGAGACAAATCAAGGTTGATTTCCCTCAGCCAGTTTCACCCTAGTAGGCTTATTTCACCATCAAGGATAATTTTACTGATTGGCTTCCATACTGTACAGTATCCTTGCTTATGACTTTGACTTTGATGTCTTCTCCCATGTAAGTTTTCATTTTGGCATCTGTTCCTTCCAAATTTAATTTACGTTCCCATAATTCAAATATCTGAAAGTATGTTCGCCAGTTACCATAGTGGAAGCTCCTGTGTTACCATTATTCCATGTTTTCACTGCTAAGTCATTTCTTTTATTTATGACCCCACCCGTCCCCACCTGACAAGGGTAAGATTCTGCCCACAGTCTTTGTGTTCCATCCAATTTTGGTACCGGCACAATCGTCGAACTCCAGTTATTGCAACTAAACTCAATGATATCATTTTGAAGCATGAAATCAATTTCTTTTTGAACTTGTGATAACTTTGCCGGATTTAATCTGTAAGGTTGTTGCCTTATTGAAGATGAAACCAGTACAGAGACATCATGTATAGCTAAATCTTTCTTTCCCAATTTATTCCCACGAATAGGTTTGTGTTAACAGAACATTGCAAGTTTGGTATATCTATAAATGATGTGCTTATAGATCATTTGGTGTGCAGTGTAAATGAAGATATGATTCAGAAGAGATTACTGTCCAAAACAAATTTGAATTTTAAGAGGCAGTAGAGATAGCACTGGCCATGGAAAGCGCAGTAAGGGATTCGGAAGCCATGAAGGGAGTGCAAAATGCTGCCATCTTCCACGTTGGGTGGGAAGCCCCAGCCAAAAAGGGCACAAAAATGCAAAGGAAACGGGAGGCAGCCACCACTAGCAGACAAATAAAAAGAAATGACTTAGTAGCAAAAACATGGTAAAAGAGGTGGAAGCAGACACCATTGTAATAAATGGATATTTAAAAACATCAAATGTTTTTATTGTCATCGAAACAGACACCTCGTGAGACATTCCAAGGATGGAATTGGGCAGACTTTCAAAAATAAGAAAATACCCCCTGAGATCCACAACAAAGAGCCTGAAGTAACAGATTCAGATATTTATTTGTTGTATAATTTGATGGTGGGGAGAGCAGAATCGATCTATGTAACAGTGACAGTGAACAATAGACCTATTAGAATGGAGGTAAACACAGGAGCTTGCACTATGGTAATTGGTGAACATACTTTCAAATATTTGAATTATGGGGACGTCAATTAAATTTGGAAGGAACAGATGCCAAATTGAAAACTTACACGGGAGAAGACATCAAAGTCAAAGGCATAAGCAAGGTTACTGTACAGTTTGGAAGCCAATCAGTAAAACTACCCTGATGGTGAAATAAGGCAGAGAACCAAGCCTACTAAGATGAAATTGGTTGAGGGAAATCAAACTTGATTTGTCTCAGAGATTCCAAAAGGAAGCTAAAAACATTCCAGTTTTGGAAAAGGTGCAAAGACCCAACAACCTAAAGAAATGCAGGATGTTCCAGCCCCTCAAGAACTTGTTTTATTGTTGAACTTCTTAGATTCATCACCAGTATGTGCTAGACAGATCAGAGGTTGGACAAGTCGAGACCCAGTCTTATCCAAAGTACGTGAACAAGTTCTTCATGGTTGGTCACAAGAGCAGGAATCCAATGAAATTAAACCGTATTTTCACAAAAGATATGAAATAACCAGCCAGCAGGGTATCTTATTGTGGGGAGCATGAGTGATTGTTCCTCCAAAAGGACAAAAGCCATTGTTAACTGAACTACATAGTGCATATCCAGGAGTTTCCTGAGTAAAGACCATAGCACGCAGCTATCTATGGTGGCCTGGGATGGATGGAGAAATAGAAAATTTTGTGAGAAGTTGTATGCAGTGTCAGCAAGTGCAAAAGCTATCTCCAAAATCTCCGCTACACCCCTGGGAGCAGCCTGGAAGGCCATGGGTGCAATTATAAATTAACTATGTGGGACTGTTATGAGACAGCCTTTCGGTAAAGCTGAGTTATTTAAAAATCCCAGAGGGAAATTTTAAACAACTATCATAACTTGTATTTTTAAGAGGTATGTTTGAGATGCAATTCTAAATTCAGCAATCAGGCCACCAGTTCTCAAGAGGTTTTATATTATAAATGAAACATTGTATTAATTTACACAAGTTAAATATATATATACAATATATGGCTACAAATTACTACTATCATAACTTTTAACAAATTCCCAAACTAATCTCCATTAAGGCAACAGTAACCCATGGATCTAACCAGACAGAAGGCAAAGCATTTTCACCTTAAAAGTTCAAAATGAGGTTCCTTTCACTTTGGTTCCTGTGGAGACAATTGGAGTTTTCCAGTTGCTTTGATCTTACATTGCCTCTGCGCCGCACACACAAAACTGCTGAAGTTATACCTAGCACAGCTCATTAAATGTAAATTCTCATTGTATCACCAGCCTCTTTGGACTCCACCTCTTCTAACAATAAAACCCCTTTCATAGTACCAATTTTGTTAGTAATATAAACATATTGCTTGGTGACTGCTCGCTAGTTGCCAGATTTCACCCCACTTCTTGAATGCTCTACTCAAAAAATGCAAATGCATTTCTTATATCTCAAAACTGGTACACATCAAAGCACCCAGACTAGCTGCCTTTAATCCAATTAAGACACACCCACAGACTAAACCTCTATTTTAAAAGAAAAATATTTTCCAATAATATTATATAAATTATAGCTTCATGACATTTCTCTCCCTATGAAAAAATGAACTGTTATAATTCTAAAAGACGGCTTCATTTTAATAATGAACTATCTCCTATACTTATTACACTAATACATCACCAGATGCATGCATTAACATTATATATATATATATATATATATATATATAGTCCTTGGTATCAACAGCAATCACTCCAGTTCAGTGTCTAGGTTTTTTTTTAAAATGTCCCATTTTCCTTTAAGCTTCAAGCTCTTGATAACGCATCTGCGAACAGATTTTCTCTCCAGCAGTATGTATAATATGTAGATTAAATGGTTGTAGTAATAGACTCCATCTGAAAAGCCTTGCCCTTTTGTCTCGAAATTTGTCCAAAAACTTCAAAGGATTATGGCCTGTATAAACAATTGTTTCTGATGAATTGTTTGAAACATAAATTTCAAAATGCTGCAATGCTAACACCAAACTCAAAGTCTCCTTTTTGATCATTGAATATCTTCTCTATTGTACATTCAGCTTCTGTTTTTCAATTCCAGTGTCATCCAATTGTAACAGTACAGCCCCAATGCGTATATCGCTTGCATCAATGGCCAACTTGAATTGCTTGGCCTAATTGGGTACTGCCAACACAGGTGTCGTAGTTAATACAGTTTTCAAACTATCAAATGACCTCCGACACTCCAGTGTCCATTGAAACTTCTTGTTCTTTTTTAATAGTTCAGCTAGTGGAACAACCACTTGGCTATAATTTGGTACAAATTTCTGGTAAAACCCATTCATGTCCAGAAATCTCAAAACTTATTTTTCTTGTGGCACTGAGAAATCCATGATAGTCTTGACTTTCGCATCTCTCGGAAGCACATTACCATGTCCAAAGGTATGGCCTAGATATGCAACTTGCGCTTTTGCAAATTCACTTTTAGCAAAGTTCGTCACCAAATTAGCTTCTTGTAGTCGAGTAAATAATTCTTCCAGATGCTGTAAATGTTCCTCCCATGTCTGACTGAAAATATTCGATCATCAATATAAATGGCACAATTGCTTAGACCTGCAATTACTTTGTTTGTCAGTCTTTGAAATGTCGCAGGTGCATTCTTCATGCCAAATGGCATGACTTTAAACTGATATAGTCCACTTGGCATTACAAAAGCTGATATCTCCTTTGCTCTCTCCAACAGCTGTACCTGCCAATGTCCTTTTAGCAAGTCAAACTTTGCGATAAATTTCGATTGTCCCACTTTCTCAATGTAATCTTCCAACCGTGGTATGGGATATGAATCTGCTTTTGGCACTGTACTCACCTTTTGATAGTCCACACACAGTCTTTGTGTTCCATCCGGTTTCAGTACCAGCACAATAGGCAAACTCCAGTTACTGCAACCTGACTCAATGATATCATTTTGAAGCATGAAATCAATTTCTTTTTGTACTTGTGATAACTTTGCTGGATTTAATCTATAATGTTGTTGTCTTATTGAAGATGATACATCTATAAATACATCATGTAAAGCTAAATGTGTCTTTCCCAACTTATTTCCACAAATAGGTGTGTGTGATATAGCTTTACCAAATCACTTTGACACTTGCCTGGAAGGTAACTCAATATGTTGTTTAAATTTTTAAGCACCCCCTCATTATCTAATTTGATTAGAGGAAAACCAATTTCAGAGTCCTGCACTTCTACCTCTTTCTCATTATCCACCATCACTAATACCTCTTTTTGTTCCTCTTCCCTGCCAAAGTACTTTTTAAGCATAATTACCTGACACGCCCTCTGCTTCTTTCTTCTATCTGGAGTATTTATTAAATAATTTACTTCACTCAATTTCTTTTCAATCCTGTGCGGCCAACTGCAAAACTTTCTCAAAGATAAAAACAAAAAGCTAAAAGCTACTGCGGATGCTGGAAATCCAAAACAAAATAAAAACAGAATTACCTGGAAAAACTCAGCAAGTCTGGCAGCATCGGTGGAGAAGAAATCAGTCAACGTTTCGAGCCCTCATGGCCCTTCAGCAGAACTGAAGCATAGTTTCAACAAGGGAGAAATATAAATTGGTTTAAGGTGGGTGGGGGGGAAGAGACACATTGAGGGTGTGGTGTGAGCAGATAATCAAAAGATGTCAGAGACAAAAGGGTCAAAGAGGTGTTGAAGGTGGTGGTCTTTGTCTGAGAAAAGTGCTAATTAAGAATGCAAGACAGGATATTCAAAGTACAGCTCTAGTGGGGGTGGGGTGGAAAGACTAAAGGTTTTAGTTTTAGATTTAAAAATAATGGAAATAGGTGGGGAAAGAAGAATCTATATAAATTATTGAAAAAAAAGGCGGGTGGGGGGGGGAAAAGAAACGGGGTGGGGATGGGGGGAGGGGGAGTTTAAGATCTAAAGTTGTTGAATTCAATATTCAGCCCAGAAGGCTGTAAAGTGCCTAGTCGGAAGATGAGGTGCTGTTCCTCCAGTTTGCGTTGGGCTTCACTGGAACAATGCAGCAAGCCAAGGACAGACATGTGGGCAAGAGAACAGGGTGGAGTGTTAAAATGGCAAGCGACAGGGAGGTTTGGGTCTTTCTTGCGGACAGACCGCAGGTGTTCCGCAAAACGGTCGCCCAGTTTGCGTTTGGTCTCTCCAATGTAGAGGAGACCGCATTGGGAGCAACGAATGCAGTAGACTAAGTTAGGGGAAATGCAAGTGAAATGCTGCTTCACTTGAAAGGAGTGTTTGGGCCCTTGGACGGTGAGGAGAGAGGAAGTGAAGGGGCAGGTGTTGCATCTTCTGCGCAGAAGATGCAACACCTGCCCCTTCACTTCCTCTCTCCTCACCGTCCAAGGGCCCAAACACTCCTTTCAAGTGAAGCAGCATTTCACTTGCATTTCCCCTAACTTAGTCTACTGCATTCGTTGCTCCCAATGCGGTCTCCTCTACATTGGAGAGACCAAACGCAAACTGGGCGACCGTTTTGCGGAACACCTGCGGTCTGTCCGCAAGAAAGACCCAAACCTCCCTGTCGCTTGCCATTTTAACACTCCACCCTGTTCTCTTGCCCACATGTCTGTCCTTGGCTTGCTGCATTGTTCCAGTGAAGCCCAACGCAAACTGGAGGAACAGCACCTCATCTTCCGACTAGGCACTTTACAGCCTTCTGGGCTGAATATTGAATTCAACAACTTTAGATCTTAAACTCCCCCTCCCCCCATCCCCACCCCGTTTCTTTTCCCCCCCCCACCCGCCTTTTTTTTCAATAATTTATATAGATTCTTCTTTCCCCACCTATTTCCATTATTTTTAAATCTAAAACTAAAACCTTTAGTCTTTCCACCCCACCCCCACTAGAGCTGTACTTTGAATATCCTGTCTTGCATTCTTAATTAGCACTTTTCTCAGACAAAGACCACCACCTTCAACACCTCTTTGACCCTTTTGTCTCTGACATCTTTTGATTATCTGCTCACACCACACCCTCAATGTGTCTCTTCCCCCCCACCCACCTTAAACCAATTTATATTTCTCCCTTGTTGAAACTATGCTTCAGTTCTGCTGAAGGGCCATGAGGGCTCGAAACGTTGACTGATTTCTTCTCCACCGATGCTGCCAGACTTGCTGAGTTTTTCCAGGTAATTCTGTTTTTATTTTGTTTTGCAAAACTTTCTCTCCAGAAACAAAACTGCGAGCTTTAGCTTTCTTATCTACCTTCACTTTCATCATTTCCTGTGATATCTTTAGATGTTCCTTAGCCAACTCTGTTGCTCTGTTCAATTATTCCCTGAATTTTGATACATAATCCAAGAGAATAGTTTCTGAATTTTGACCGACCAATTTCTCAGAATTAATTTCAACAGTCCTCTTACCTCATGACCATAAACTAGTTCAAAAGGGTTAAAATAGATAGTTGCATTAGGAGCATCTCTAATAGCATATAGGAAAGAAGTGTTACTTCTCCTCCGACTAGAGAAAGAATATACTGGCCACAAAAATATTAATGTTATGATAGCCAGGACTTTAACAACAAAAGCAAACAAGCAAATTTCAGATAAACGGCATACAATCAAATTGGCTAAACTTAGAAATAAAATTAGTGCTTTCGATGAGATAAATGTTAATAATAATTCTACTGACTCTGTCTTCTTGTGAAGATGAGAGTAATGTAATGCCCGATAGGGAACAAGTTATGAATTATAGGTAAATAGGGAATTAGTGATATTGGGTAATAGATATGACAATATTGATATCTTAACATTAATTAGTATGACCCTTAAGTTGTTAAATAGGGATAAAGCAGGTTCTAGTAATGACCATATTAGTTGCATAATAGACCAAATTTTTGAAAGAGTAATTAATATCGGACAAAAAGGTAGACAAGTTAATAGTAAACAATTGGATGTAACTGATTGCACCAAGTCAGTTAATAAAAATCTATTCTTTAAAAGTTCCAGGTCTCGAAAGAGATATGCTGAAAAGAAACAAAAATATAAAGAGATCCAGACACTTCATAAATTTAATAGATAAGGCTTGGCTAGGAAATTAATGGGCAGCCCAAGCCAAATATTATGTCCCTTGAGTTTGGGTGAATTGGAAGAATACTTTAAACAAAGATTGTCTAAAATTAATAGTAAAGCAGTTTTAGGCAAATATTTTAAGTGTCTTAATATGGCTGACAATTCTCAATTGTTTAATGCGATTAGTGAGAATGAGATTAAGACAATTATTGATCATTTTAAGAAAGATACCGCCCCAAGCCCTGATAGAATTACAGTTAAGGACCTAAAGTATTTATTTGCTAAAAATCCTATGTCACTATCAAAAATGTTTACAATATGGCTTAGATTGGGTATCGTCCCAGATAAAATTAAGGTCTGTAGAATGGTATTAATCAGGTGCCTTCAAGGCACTCGAAAATAAAAATAACTGAAGGCCTATTGTGGCAAACTGGATGTATAGTCACTCCCTCCTGTCAATCATTGGTCATATGATGCACTGTGGGGGCTCCGACCAGTGAGCTCTTAGTGCGGGCAATCCGCGGGGCTGGGCTTTTCCAATGAGAGATCTGGACGAGCGTGCTAGCTCTGAAAATGTCACTGTAATAAAGTTTAACTGTTTCCTGACAAAACTTGTCTGCTCCGTAGAGCCATTACATTTGGCAACGAGGTAAAAATCAACTTTGACTTTGCACATCATTCTGTTACTGTGAGTAAATCGAATTTTTAATAACTGCTCACCAGCCATGCCGCTGTTTGGAAGAATCAATCCGTATGATGCTGATATTGAAGATTGGAGCCAGTATGTTGAGTGCCTTGGATTTTACATTGTAGCAAATGAGCTAACCGCTGAAGAAAAGCGGAAGGCAATCTCCTAAGCGTAAGCGGCAGTAAAACATGTAACTTGATTCGTAACTTGACTGCCTCGAGTGTTCCCAATTACAAATCATATAGCAAATTAGTGGACCTAGTGAAAACACACTTCCAGCCAAAGCCATCTGTGATAATACAACGCTTTAAATTCAATTCAAGAGTTCAGGCCCCAGGAGAGTCTATCGCAACCCATGTAGCAAACCTCAAGCAGTTAACAGAATACTGCGACTTCGAAGACATTTTAAACAATATGCTGCAGGACCGATTGGTATGTGGAGTCAAGGATGACCCCATTCAGTGCCGAATGTTTGCCGAGGTCGAAATCGATATTAAATGCGCCCTAGAAATCCCCATTGCCATGGAAAGTGCTGCGAGAGACTCGCAGGCTTTGCAACACATGGATAATGGTGCCGTACTTCATGTGGGGCTGGAATCTACCACTGAGCATGGCGTGAATGCCAGAACTGCAGAATTAAAGCGTGATTCAATGGCCACTGTGAGAAACATTAAGAAGCCTAACAGAAATGCTTCATCATCGGTTTCAAGACAAAATTGCTATAGATGTGGAGGTGACCACGGAGCAGATACCAGTAAATTCAAAGAGGCAGAATGCCATTATTGTCAAAAGAAGGGTCACGTGGTTAGGCAATGCCTGACAAAGTTGAAGCAGTCTGCAAAACAGCAAACAAACATGAGGATGTTTACTCCTTATATAATATGACTGCTGTGAAGACTGAGCTTATTACGGTGAATGAGAAGCCACTGACAATGGAAGTGGATACTGGTGCCTCAAATACAGTGGTAGGAGAGCCCACTTTCAGGTACCTTAATGGAAGGAAGACAGCCAATAAACTTGAAATGAATAACTGGTAAATTAAGAACTTGCACTGGAGAATCTATTCAAGTAAAGGGCATCGCCATTGTCCCAGTCTCTTACAAGCAACAGACAGCACAACTGCCTGTAATAATAGTGAAAGGAGAGGGACCCAGTCTTTTAGGTTGGGATTGGCTACAGAAGATCAAACTCGACTGGTCTGAGATATTTCACCTAAAATCAGATGGAAAATCAGAGTTTCTAAGGAAATGCAACGTAGTTTTTCAGGATGAATTATGGAAGTTAAAAGGCATGCACGCCAAGATACATGTTGATCCTCAGGTGACACTATTTCTCTAAGGCCAGGCCTGTGCCTTATACATTGAGAAAAAAGGTGGATGCAGAGCTGTGCAGGTTAGAAAAGCTGGGCATCATCCAACCTGGCCAATTCTCATATTGGGCTGCACCCATAGTTCCGGTAGTTAAGTCTGACCACACCATACGCATCTGTGGAGACTATAAATTGACTGTAAGTAAGGCGGCAAAAGTAGATAAGTACACCATTCCAAGGATGGGCAACCTGTATGCCAAGCTGGATGGAGGCAAGTCCTATACGAAATTGGATATTAGCCACGCCTACCAACAATTAGAATTGGTTAGCATGTCGAGAGAATATGTGACTGTGAACACACATAAGGGTCTCTGTCAGTACATTGGTCTACCCTTTGGAGTCTCGTCAGCATGCGCTAGTTTCCAGAGAACAATGGAGATTCTTTTGCAAGAACTCCCATGAGTGGTAGTATATTTGGATGATGATCTCCTCAATGGGCCAACCAAGATTTAGCACTTGGCCAACCTGTAGGAGGTGCTAAGAAGGTTCATGGAAGCTGGCGTATGGTTAAAGAAGGAAAAATGCACATTTCAAGCACCAGAAGTTTACAGAATGGATGACTTGGCTTTACATCTGGTAAAAGATAAAGTTCAGGCGATAAAAGATGTACCATCATCATCCAATGTAACAAAACTCAAGCCCTTCCTGGTTATAATCAACTACTATAGCCTGCTTCTTACCCTACCTATCAACTGTTTTAGCACCATTACACTCACCGCTAAGGCAAATTGGCAAGGCATTAACAATGATCCCGGAAGATCTAGCAGTTATAACAATGAGATGCACCTTAATTGGCACAAATACGAATTTAAGAAGTGGACTGCGTTAAATTACCAGGGCATTGATGTTTCATTTTTATAATATTATTTCAAACCACTGGTTGCGTTTTAATCAGTTTAAACAATCTATTTTTAATCAAAGCTCTCTTACTTAGATCCAATGCTTGCCCAACGAGATTTTTTTTATTCTTCAGTGGGACCGAATATATCAGATACAATACAGTCAATGAGGCTATCTGACACATTTCAGGCTGCAGTCCATACATCAAAAATGCAAGAATTCAACAACACAACAAAATTCTCCATCTCTTTAAGGGGTTGGTGATTAAACATGGATGTACAGTTTTTCTAGAATCCTACATTCGAATAGCTGAGGGATCACTTTTCAGATCAGATTTAGTTGTTTGTAGGGGTGACATAGTGACCATCATAGATGTTACAGTAAGATTTGAGGGCAACAACAATTTGTTAGAGAAGGTATGGGACGAGAAGGTTAAAACATATCATTTGACCTATAAAATCATTTCTTTGACGGGAGGCCAAAAAGTAAAGTATTTTGGTTTTGTCCTTGGATCGCGGGGTAAGTGGTTTGAAGAAAATAACTCTTTAATGAGCTACTTACAGATAGTTCGTTTTCAAAACTTCACATGCCAAGCATCCAGACTCGCCATATATATGTACGAATTTCACAGATTTTCATGAATGATTGACTACCATCTGCCCAATTTTTCTAAATCAATTTTTAATGTTTGTTTTATTTGTATTCTTAATGTTAATTTTTATATTTTTTAGATTTCTGTTTCAGTAATAAAGGTTAATTTAGTTTTGATTGATAAATTAAGCTGACACAGTTAAGTGATGAGAAATACGGTCCTGCTTGAACAGATTCTTATTCAGCTTTTTCATGGACGAGCCACATAAAGACTCGAAATATACATTCGATAATTTTATCAATGTTCTAGTTAGCAGGTCAATAAGATGGTGAAGACGACATATGGAATCCTTTGATAAAAGCAAAGAACTGCGGATGCTGGAAATCCAAAACAAAAACAAAAATACCTGGAAAAACTCAGCAGGTCTGGCAGCATCGGCGGAGAAGAGCACAGTTGACGTTTCGAGTCCTCATGACCCTTCAACAGAACTAAGTAAAAATAGGAAAGGGGTGAAATATAAGCTGGTTTAAGGGGGGATCCTTTCATTTATTAACCGAGGCAAAGAATATAAGAGCAGGGAGGTTTGGCTGAAATTATTTAAAACATTAGTTAGGCCACAGCTTGAGCAATGTGTGCCGTTCTGGCCACCTCATTACAGAAAGGACATAATTGCATTAGAGAGGGTACAGAGGAGATTTACGAAGATGTTGCCAGGACTGGAAAATTGCAGCTATGAGGAAAGATTGGACAGGCTGGGGTTGTTCTCCTTGGAACAGAGGAGGCTGAGGGAAGATTTGATTGAGATGTACAAAATTGTGAGGGGTCTGGATGGCAGAGAGGTCAGTGACTAGGCGGCATAGATCTAAAGTGATTGGTAGAAAGATTAGAGGGGAAATGAGGAAATTCTTTTTCATCCAGAGGATTATGCGTGTCTGGAATTCACTGCATGAAAGGGTGGTGGAGGCAGAAACCTCAATTTATTTGAAAAGTGTCTGGATATGCACCTCAAGTGCCGTAACCTGCAGGGCTGTGGAACAAATGCTGGAAAGGAGGATTAAGCTGGGTGGCTGATTTATTGGCCGGTGCAGACACCATGGGCCAAGTGGCCTCATTCTGTGCCGTAAACTTGCTATGATTCGATAATGCAATTGAAATGTGATCCGAGAGATTTTCTATGTGATTGACCCAATCACGCTGTGAGGTTGGTGTCATGTTTTGTTATTCTTAAAAATAAACTTAGTATCATCTTTGATAGTAAATAGACTCCAATATGCTAAAAAGATAAGATATTCTCCTTGATGGTTTACCAGACCAGGAAGATCTCAAATCAGTTCTGCAGTGTATGTTAGATTTATTGATGTCAGCCAGGTTACAGATGCTAAAATCAACTAACACCCTTGAAGTAGGGAAGAAAAATTGACAAAGGTTCTTGCTCCTGATCCTTGTCCAGTGTCACTGAAAGCAAGGATGAGAACTTTAAAGTCAAGATGTTGCATGACTGGGTGATAGGGGAATGGGACTTGTTGTAAGTTGAGACACAAGGTCATCAAAAACTCTATTGTTCAAATTTATGAAGGGCATAAAGTAGGAAACTAACCAGGAGAGAGTTGGAAGTTTTTTTTATTCTTTCACAAAATGTGGGCATCACTGGTTAAGCCAGCATTTGTTACCCATCCCTAATTACATTTGAGAAGGTGGTGGTTCTTGAACCATGCATTCCATGGGGTGTAGGGATAGCATAATACACTGGTATAGTTTGGCTCGGGGTGCAGCTAGTTCTGGAGCACAAATCTTCAAGACTATTGCCAGAGCCCATTATTGCAGAATATTGCAGTGTCCAGTGCTTTCAGCCATTTCTTGATATAACATGGACTGGATCAAATTGGCTAAAGATTGGCATCTGTGATGTTGGGGACCTCAGGAGGAAGCCAAGATGGATCATCCACTTGGCAATTCTGGCTGAAGATGGTTGCAAATGCTTCAGCCTTACCTTTGGCACTGGTGTGCTGAGCTCCCCCGTCATTGAGGAAGGGGATATTTATGGAACCTACTCCTCTGGTTAGTTTTTTTAATTGTCCATCACCACTCATGACTAGATATGGCAGGACTGCAAAGCTTAGCTCAGATACTATCACGGACAGATGCATCTGCGACAGGTAGATTGGTGGGGACTAGATAAAGTAGATATTTCCCACTTGTTTGTTCCCTCACTGTCTGCTGCAGACCCAGTCTAGCAGCTATGTCCTTCAGGACTCAGCCAGATGGGTCAGTGGTGTTACTATGCACTCTTGGTGATTGATATTGAAGTCCCCTGCCCAGAGTACAGTCTGTGCTCTTTTCAGCCTCAGTGCTTGTTCCATTTGGTGTTCAACATGGACGAATACTGATATATCAGCTGGGGGGGGGGGGGGGGGGGGTGGATGCTGCAGGTGGTGGTAATTAGCAAGAGCTTTCCTTGTCCATGTTTGACCTGATGTCATCCCACTTCCTAGGGTCTGGAGTCAATGTTGAGGACTCCCAGGGCACCTCCCTCCTGACTCATCCAGCCCAACCCCAGCTCCATGTTTGAGTTCGATGACAGCACTACACTTCAGCAGCTGAACATCAACCTGGGGGAAATTGCCAGATCAGAGGTCCAAAGAGCCTGAAGGAGAACAAGGCAACTGGGATTGATGAGGTACCAGCAGAGCTATTGAAACATGGCAAGAACACCATCACAACAAAGCTCATGGACCTGTTCAACAGGATCTGGACTGCGGAGGATGTCCCAGATGACATGGAGCAAGGGGCAACTGTTAAGCTGCCAAAGGTGAACTGCAACAACTGTAGGGGCATAACATTATCATCAGTACCTGGCAAGGTCTTCAGCAGATTGAAAGTGGAAGTAAATGGTACCTTCATGAAAAATAGGAATATTTCTGGGGGCAGATCATACAGCGAGTAGATCTTTACACTCAGGAACATCATAGATGTTATGATGCAGATGATGTGTATCAGGCAGATCAAATCCACGAGGGGAACTCGATCATGCGGTCACAATGGTTTTGCAATTTATATTTTATTTTGAGATGCATGCCCTGAATTCAATAGTAATAAGGCCACCAAGACTTGAGAGTTTAAAAAAAAACCAAATTAAACCTTTATTAAATAAAAGATTTCAAGCATGTACATAGGTCTACAAATTACTATTATAACTCCTAAAACCCCTAATTAATCTGGCTTCCAGTTACAACCCCATTAAGGCAACGGCAAAAACAAAGATTTAAACAGATCCAGGCAAGTCAACACAATACCCTGGACAGTAGAATTCAAAGTGGCTTTTCCAAGCTTCGGTTTCTGTATACAGCAAGCTTGATGTACAAATACTGGAGGCTTTTCACACTCCTGGTAGATGTTACAATGCCTTCCCTGACACACAGCATCAATCTCCTTTATACATGTTTCTCCCTTTTAATGTAAATTCCATTGTTCCCATATGTCTTTGGAACTTTACCCTTCTCATAATATTAATCTTTTCATGGTGCTAATATTATCAGTAACCTTTGAGAAAAATAAACACACTGCTTGGCCTAGCTTCTCTGGCTAGGTGTAACATCCCACCATCTCTGAAATTCAAACGTCCCTGATTTAACTAAAAATGTAAATTCTCTTCACCTCACCTTTTAAGACTTCAGTCATGTTTATGTATTTAGCATTTCAGACCTAGCTTTTGATGAGTCAAAGCCTCCAGACCAGTTGTCTCCAATTAAATTAGATCCCCCACACACACAAACTATCCAAACTCCACTATTAACCTACTTTTACAATAAGTCACAATAATATTATGAGAATTATTATACTTTAGTGACAGAGCAGAACCTAGAGTATCCAAAGCCGCTTTTCACGCAAGTTGGACGTCTTTCACCAGTGCTGCCGACACAAGATCTTGGGCATCACATGGAGAGCCAGTATCACCGAGGAAGTGCTACTGAATTCTGGTCAGAGGTACCTTGATGGAGAGATGACGGATGCTGGCAGGACACATCCTTTGCCTTCCAGACATATGCCCCGCGGAGTGACAGTAGTTTATCAACTTCATTGATTTCAAGGCGGCTTTTGACAGCAACCATCAGCAGTCACTCTGTTATATCGCAAGACAGTACAGCATCCCAGAGCGGTACATTAACATCTTCAAAGCCATATGTACGACTCCAGCTGCTGCGTCAAGACCAGTACAAGCACCATGGACTCCTTCAACATCATTACAGGAGTACGGCAAGGCTGCATACTCTCCCCATTCCTTTGGTTATTGATTTCATCATGTAGGCAATGGTGGAAGTATCCTGTGGCACCACCGGTTCACGGACCTGGATTTCACAGATGACATCACCCTGCTGGCTGAAGAATCACGCAAGACAATCAGACAAGAGTAGCAGAGTCACAGTTGGTCTACACATCAGCTGCAAGACGACCAAGACAATGATGACTGGATGGCAACAAGGAGTCAGCCCCCCCCATCACTGTCAGGCAACAGAACTTTGAGGATGCAACATTCCGGGGGGGTGATGTAGAGGTCGACATCGACACAAGAATTGGCAAAGCAACATCAATCTTCCAGAGGGTCCACATGCCTGGGAATCTAACACCATCATCATGGCCATGAAGCTGCGACTCTACATGTCCATTGTAGTACCAGCCACAATCTATGCCAACAAGACATGGAAGAGAACAGCAAAGTTTTCACACAAGTTGGACGTCTTTCACCAGTTCTGCCGACACAAGATCTTGGGCATCACATGGAGAGTCAGTATCACCGAGGAAGTGCTACTGAATTCTGGTCAGAGGTACCTGCGGGACATCTTGATGGAGAGATGACGGATGCCGGCAGGACACATCCTTCGCCTCCCAGACATATGCCCCGCAGAGTAGCAGTAGAATGGACACCACCAGGCGGAAGATGATGGGGCCAGCCGAAGGAGATCTGGTGAAGTATGTTTAAGGAGGAGCAAAAGAGATTGTGATGAACCAGAGCTAGTGGCAGAGTCTTGCTGCCCATTGTCCATCACAGGACTGGAGGAACTAATTCTTAGTCTAAGTGATGGCAAGGGGATAATGCTTCAAGCAGGGGGAGAATAATAGTAAGAGTTGGAAAGAGTCATATCAACATTGGAAATTAAAAGCAATCACGATCTTGGTTCATTTCAGTATATTTGTTATTTTCCCCTGTGATTTTCTATAAGCAGAGCATCAATGATATCACTGGTAGAGTGTACTCACTGAACCATAAAGACAGAGGAAGTTTAACCAACCATCTGTGAATATAGTCAGCAACACAGTAGAACATTTATTGTTCCAAAGTATTTAGCCAGGCATAACAACTCTTCCAAGCAATTCTTCCAGCTAGGTCAGAGAACAGCAAAAGAGGAAAGAAAGATCAGAAAAAGTGTATAAAAGATTTAAATACTAAGTTATGCCTAAATGCAAAATAGATTGTCTAAAGTGTATAATTTTGATATTTGTATAATTTGGAAAATTGTCTTTGATTTTTTTCATCAAACTGTTGATACACACAATTACAACTGGTTAAAAAAAAGACAACACCAAGTGTGGCAAAAACATTCATTTTGTTCAGTTTTGTTTAACAAGGTAAACATTCTGTTCAAATTAATTATAACAAACTATTTTTTAATCACGGACAGACCGACAGTTCTTTTATTCCAAATAACAGCACCATTAAGAACACAAGTGAAAAACATTTATGTATTTCTTAGATTACAGCTATTCACAGTCTAGATATTATTACAATACAATTTGTGCAATGATCAATGTAGTGATCTACAAATCTGTGCACACACCACTGTCAGCACTGCATTTAGAGTTGTGCCATTGTTGCTCTGCACTTTCAGCTTCAGTGCCATATCAAGGATGTCGTTATGTTGATGCCAAAAGTAGAAACCAGCTAGTGTTGTATAACTCGGCTCACAAAAAGTTCCTTCTATAAAAAAAACTCAGTGGCAGCTTGCACCAAAATTTTATGAATATCCCACCATGAGTTCTTAACCTTAGCGAAAAAATCATCAGCAATACATCTCACCAGTAAATTACAGCTCTGTGTTTGACCATGTATGTTTGGAGCTTTGCCATCTCTCCACCACAAGTAAAGTGTGACTGGATGCTCCCCATTTGGTATGCACATGTTGTCAGCACTGTACTGGTAAGTGCAATACAACAGCAGCATTAGACTGATATATAATCTGTACTATTGTTGATTTAGTGTGTTAGATCTAATTAAATGATAATTTTCTGTACACAGGCAGCATCCTAAAACACTATGCATCCTATCTTAAAGTTAGAAGTCAGCAGCATCACATTCATTCACTGATATCTGTGAAATATCACAAAGAGTAAATGTATTTTTAAAAATTCCATCATTTGCTGAAAGCTGAATAAGGTGGTTAGAGTTTGTACAGATCGTTACTGGTTTTAAAAACACAGTCTGACAGAAAGGAATGCCATTCTTCTACAGTATGGTACGCGTGCTCTGCCCAAGGGCAGGCCCTAGGCTCATTGTCTGCTGGTGCTTCATCCTGAGCTGTTTTCTTGGCAGTTTTTTTTTGTCAGTAGTGGTTTGACATTGCCTTCCACTCACCGGTGTAGGGCAAGGAGGGGCAGGTCCCAAGTCACCCTCAGCCAGAAGGGAATCAAATCCGCACTGTCGATGTTATTCAGAACCACATGCTAGCTATCTTGCCAACTCAGCTAACCAGCCCCGCCATTCTTCTAAACAATCTAAATTATTGTGGACAGCAGCATTTCAAACTTAGTCTCAGCATTTATTTCATGTTTGGCTGGTGGGAGGCAGGGGGCATAGGTGAGAAGAAAAACAAATGTATGATAATTAACTAATTTTTTTTGAACTAATATAAACATATAAAATTTAAAATGAGGGAAAAGTATATATTTCCTTAAATTAAGCAGTCTGGGAAAATAAAATCACAAGAGTTCTAATACAAAACAATTTCTCCCGAATATATTAACGCAACATTCAGGCACAGTTTTTACATTCTAGCTAGCTCAGCTTTCATTTGTCCAGTAAGGGACAAGTTTTTAAAAAGTTATGTACACCTTTGCCCTATTTTAATTGATACCATATCTAACATAAGCAATAACACTGCCATATTTTTCAATAAATGTTCCTACTTCTTAAAAAGAAAGCTTTTTGCTGAAGGTGATGAACAAAACATTGGATGTTACCAAGGCCGAATAGTCAATGGTGAAATGGTTTAAAAAGAGGGGGAAAAAAAACTTTTATTTTCCCCACAATGGAGCTGGATAAGGAATTTGACCATCCATTTTACACAACACTTAATCAACATTGAACATTCAAAGTCAGGAGAGATGGAGGAAAAGGAAGGAAAGCAGGAAAGAATTTTTTTTCCCTCCTCCCACACCAATACACTTTTTAAAACAGTCCCATAAGGCAGCTTGACAGGAAGTGGAGGATCGGGAATGGGAAAATTTAGGGTTTGACTGGGGAAGGTGGGAGACAAAATTCTGACCTCAAAATATTGTAATTCTGGTCTACGGAATAAATGCATATCCTTTTCCAGAAGTGGGCAATAGTTTTTAAAATTATCCTACTGGTTCCTTACAAGCTGCCATTTATAATGTGTGTATGAGAAAGTGCCAGAAGAGTGTAAAAAAAATTAGAACAGAACTGGTTCCTACATCCCAGCATCCCAAGGAACCACAATTTTAATATCACAACTGCAATGTTACCTGCAACTCTGTAATGCACAAAATCCAGAGCATTAGAGAAGAATAAAAGCAAAAAACTGCAGATGCTGGAAATCCAAAACAAAAACAAAAATACCCGGAAAAACTCAGCAAGTCTGGCATTAGAGAAGAAGTCAGACTAGGAAATCAAACTAAAAAAAAAATGGAGACTAATAAAGGGAATGTTTTGTGATAGCTTCTGTACTTTGACATTACGGACGTTAAAAAGGGTCTTAAAATGTCATTGTTAAAATAACCATCCCACTCTCTCTTTTGTGTGAAAATTTTCAATCACTCCTTGCAGGAGTTGAGGGCATAAGAACAAACAAGCAACACATTTGTATGCTTACAGTTAAATACTAGTTTTTCCTACATTACCCATAGGCATACTAATTCTAAACACTCGTTTTTGGGAGGAAGATGAAAATCGCGAAAAAATGAAAAGTTCTCTCTCAAGTAGAGTACACGACAGATTTAATATCAACTATATTCTTTTGGATCTTAAACAAAAATCAATGTGAATAAGGATCTTAGAACTCATTACCCTCAAAAGAAATTTTAGGTTAAATGTACAGAAAGATTAACTAATTCACTGTGCTATATAGTGTGTGTTTAGTGCTCAGGGAATAGGGGAGGTTTCCTATGAGGAACAAAATTGCTAACCTAACTATAAAGAGTTTGTATTTTACACATTGTGTGCAAAGGAAGTTTTGCTTCCTGGTTTGCCACAAAATGAGATCCACACTTCAGCTACATTGTTTGGAGATGGGAGCGTGCAGATTTCCAGCAGCAAGAGAAATTTGGAGGAAGTCAGTCCTAAGTATTCTCGCATACCTCTTTGTGACCTACTAGCAATGGAAAATGTTGCCCAACCCAACCCTTTTATGTTGAGCAAAGGGTGTGCCAGAGGAGACCCAAAATAAGAGAAAAAGAAATAATGCACTGCTGATTTTAGGATATTAGGCTTTACAATCACACATGTCCAGATATTCTAGAATGGCCATTGACATCCAATAGCACATTGGCTCTATCACCCAGAAGAACATTTTCATCATGTAAAGGGTCAAAGCTCAATGCTTTCATAACTCTCAATCCTTTGTAATGTTAATATGGGAATACAGAACAACCCTCAAGTCTTGAATGATAATTAACATTCTTAAAAGTGCATTTTAAAAACAATGTTGCTTTTGAGGGAATTCATTTCTTAATTGGGTCATTTTCTATCAAACTATCAGTATATAGAAATACATAGTAGTTACAATACAAAGACAGGGCAATCGGCCCAACCTGTTTGTATCACCATTTCTCCTCTAGTGAGCAATAGTTCTAATCATATTTATCCATCCTGTTCCCATATTACCCTTTCCATCATCCATCCACTCAATGTAATCTTGAGTGCTGACATAGTTTCTGCCTCAACCACTAATCCTGAACGCGAATTCCATAGCCTCTCAATTCTCCGAGAAGTTTCTCCAGCCCCCAATTCTAAATTTCTTAGATTAAATCTTGTTTTTATGTCCTCTCGTTCTTGACCCTCAAGTTACTAGAAACAGTCTGCTTCTATCTATCCTGTCCCATCCTTTCATAATTTTAAATGCCCCCATAATTTGGGATTTTGCCATAGAATTTCCCACAATATTTGCTCTTTGAGAACTATGATAGCACCTCTGCACCATTAATAGTACTAAAAGCAATAATATAAAAACAAGATTACAATATAAAAAAAAATACTGAAAGTTATGTTCTGAATCATCATTCAGGCCATGTTACTTACAGAAACTCTTTGTTGTTTATGGTTCTTAATAGCAGAAATGGTTAAAAAGGGGTTATTTTACTCTTCGGTAGGCAAATATCTTCCATATTGAAATGAATTTAAATTGTGTTCCAAGAAGAGATCTACTTCAAGGATAAATGTTTGCATTGTTTTTTAAAATATATATATATATACACATTTTATACATATAGTAGAATAATGGCCTGGTGTTTTTTTGTGCTAATTTCAGCTCGGTCAGAAGCAAATAAATTGCGGTCAGAAATCAGTCAGAGATTCACGTACTTGGTCTGCGCATTGCTCAATTATCACAGCAGTGAAATAGCCTCAGACACAAAACAAGATATACAACAATAATCTTGATAAGGTGAAAACCACAGTGGCTTGCAAGGTTCAGTTTCAGCAAATTACTAAGGTCGTCAATTCAAATAAAGAGATGTTAGGTTAATTAATACTTTTAGCTGCCAATATTTTTGGAAGAAATCAGTGAGTCTTGATTCAACGGTTCTCATATTACTGTCTTCTGTCAAGCTACCACTGCAGCTGTGCTGCAAGAGTGTTGTTTACTTAAAAAACCCTTTACTATCATGCAACCCATTACTGGTGTAAAATGTAGCAAAAGGCTTTATTTTTGAACAATATATTGTGTGATGGCTGGTTATGATCAAGTTAACGAGATTTTAAAAGGTTATTTTAAAGGCCAGCAGTTCTGTGGAAAATCACGAATGACATCATCCTATTCAACTTATACTGTTGAAGAGGAAAAATAAAAAAGGAAAGCTTCTGCCAGCATCACAACTGAAAACACTTCAGAATTTTCCACAATGCCGCAGCAAGTGATTTAGAACACAAAGGTCAGTGTTTGTGAATAAACTATTAATAACCACATGAGGCTGTTATGCTTGATGTAAAGTGCAAAGAAATCCAAAACAATAGCTCGGGGTACAAAATGTTGCTGCCGATATTATAACATTGGCAGAAATTGATGCAGTGATTACAAGAGCTGCACTTTATTTTGCAATGTCCTAATTCCAATTCAATCTATTAGATAAAAGCAAAATGATCAAGAGCCTATCATTAAATGAAAAAGTACCTTAATTAAAAGAGCAAGGTGAGTTTGGTACAACCATGCTATATGTTCATGGGATAACATCTAAAACTGTTTTATAATTAATAATCAATTTGCTTAAACAGCTCTAATTAATATAGTCATTTTCCATAACTGCCTTATGAATGTATTCAAGTATTATGAATATGTAAGCAAACAGAAACAAAATATTTAAAGCTGTTCTCCAAGGCTACTCTGTATCACAAAGCAGCAAAGCTTAATAAAACGGGAATTCAGGAATATGGCAAAAACCTGATTGATTGTGAGATGTAAATAAATCAAGAAGCAAAACATGTGCAATAACTAATATGATCGTTCATTTATGGGCTACACAAAGGAAATTGCAGTACTTGAATTGGTCCATTGTCATCTTTAAATGGAGTGTTGTAAATTGGTAATACCATAGGAAAAAACAATCATAGAAATGCCTCATAAATAGTTCAATCATTTAGAATCCTACCTTGGCTAGGATATAAAGGCTAAGTATAATAGATGGGTTTCCAAGGTCACATTTTCACTATGGCTCAACATATACCAGTAAGGTTACTATAATTCATAAACCCATTAGTACTCTTGCTTGAATTAGTGTTCATTGAATAAAAGGATGTGGTTCATTTCCGATGCTTTTCTTGCCTTTTACAACGATTGACAGTTAATACATTGGCCTGAAGTCAACAGCATTTGAAAATGCTAGAGCTAATTAACATGACGAAAGAATTTCCCTCAGGAAAAATATGGTAATCCAGTGCTTTCCACTAACCAAATTTCCACATAATATTACATTCCATACATTACAATGGGTCAGTATTTAAACATCAGCCCCATGACCAACACTAGTATATAAATGCAACCCTGATGGCTTATCCAATTTATATAAACTAGGAAGGTTGCAGGTTTAATGCTTAGTCTGTACTGAATTAGTCAGCCTCAGTAAGGACAGCGGAATAGGGGACACTATTGACCTTAGTGTTCTCCAGCATGGGGATGGGAATACAAAGAATGTTTGTTGCTTCTTTAAATCACACTCTGGAATTGCTCCTGACAGTGTTCATGTGATTCATGGAAGCCAGAGAACAGCACTGGGCTCAGTTGTGATGACACCAGACATGCAAGAATACGGTGTTGATGCTTACAATCATGCATGATTAATGGCCCCTTTGGGCAGGAGAACATTGGGCCTGTGAGAATGTTTCTCAGGATGAATCCACACCTTCAGAAAGGGATGTGAAACAGTTGGAAAAGAAAAATAATTAAATATAAGGAAGATTTTATCTGACTGCTATGTATAGCAAAGTCATAAATGTTTTATAAAATAAAATGCTTTATTAATTTAGGACTTTGTTGCATAACAGAGACAAAATCTTCCCTGATCGTCTCGAAGCAGGACTTAAAATTTACAGAGGCAGACCTAAAGCTTAAGTTAAAACCAGAACAAAACAGCTACTGTACAACAAAATACAGTATGTGGTTCAATCAGTAACATACGCAAGATGAATAAAGACAAATAAAGGAATGAGCTGGTTGCATAAATTCTACACAAGTGATGAAAAGCATCCTGTGAGAGTGGGAACTGGGGTTGGCAAAATATCCAACATTGGGCTATTTTAAAAGGGCTTAATGATCACATGCAGTGCTTATAAGAAAATGCACAATTTCCATATATACTAACTACCTCAATTCTCAAATGTAAAATGACTCAATAAAAACCCATTTAGCACCAAAATATTATTTGAAGCATGGGACCATAAAGACCTTAGTGGTTAAAAGCAAATCAAATAGTGTATCATCTACATTTTAAGTTACCTTTTCTATTAAACTATTAATACCAGCCTTCATTGTAAGAAGCAACAAAATGGCAAATTCCGTGCATCAAATAAGCATTTGGCAGAGCTATTTCAAAGCACAGCAAAGTTAAAGTTGAGAATTTTTTTCAATAATTCTAAATATTGTAGTGTTACTTCACTTGGGTATCTGAAGCGTAAAAGCTTTCTACATTTGTATGTGTCTTTTTTTTTGAAATATCAGCCTTCCATTCTGAAGTCCAGAAATTACCTTAAGCTTTGGTCAATAAGGTAAGAATTGCAGGAACTTTCTTCTTCATCAGATTGCCCCTGTAAACCGTCAGCTCTATTTCACGGATAATGTTCACATCATATCTAATTAAAGTTGCAACAGTTCAAGTAGCTGATGCTTCTGCCTTCACCAGGCAAAGGAGATGCTACATTATTGACCAGTGTGTGCTGCTTTGCCTCTCCAATCAACTGACATGCAAGGTCAAGGAACAGTTTTTCAACATTGTCTGACTCTTTTGCTGACGTTTCCAGGTAATGCATATTCTGAGATTCTGAGAATTCATCAGCCCTTTCTCTGGATACTTCTCGTTTCTCTGCTAAATCAATCTTGTTGCCTGTGAAATGGAGGAAAGAGGTATAAGTTAGAACATAGCTGAATGACCAGGTATCATTGCTAGAGTGTCAGAATTGGCATAGTGGTAGTATTTCTGCCTCTCAGTCAGAAGGTTGCACTGTACTTGAACAGACAGGTCTGAATGTGATCAGCAGTGATACGTCAGCGCTTGCCACTGACCTTGAAGAAAGCTACCCACAAAGGTTGTGATCTCCATGTCATGGATTCCATCTTTCCCAACATTAATATGAATCTGGCACTAAGTCAAGGGGATCTCCAGAAATTCAGCAATGGTGATGTCAACAAGCAGCCAATTGCACTGAAGAATTCTCAGAGCCATAAGTCAGGAAGAAAAACACACATTATATTACTTCAATAAAATTTTCCAGAGGACAAAAAATTGGGACATAAGCATTAGAAGCTGAAATATCAAACAAACTTCAAAAAGATAATTGTAAAGAAAATTATGAAATTGTTGGAATCATTTCTCTCGAGGCTGAACTTTTCTTTTACAAAATGGAAGGACTTGGCATTAATTATACATTCAGATGCCAACCTGGGATTTTTTTTTTAAAAAAGGTCTTAAGTTCACCTTGGAACTGTCAACAAGCAGGCCACTTCCAAGAAATCACCTGACCTATATGGCACTTAAGAAGGAGTTGTTTGTTTTGAATTGCAAAGCACTTTAATTAATCAAAAGCTGGAAGGTAAAAAGGCAATCGCATAGCAGAGACAAACCTTAAGTTTGAACCTGTGGTTTTGCTTGCAGTCTTGTTGGGGAACAAGCTGGGGAAGGAAGGCTACCCTAATTGACTCCCCCTCTCTACCTTGTCTGCAATTGTGTGTGGCTATCAACCTGTAGCCAGAGAACCCTCTTCTGAATGCAACTGGTCTGCATTTGGACCTGCAAGGCTGAGACCAGTTGGTGAGAACTTCCAGACATCCACCAGGACCAGCGGTCCATCTTCACACGAGGGAACTCCAGGTCGACGGCAATGAGACCCTGCGGACTTAATCCTTTATTTTATAACACCCATCCTCCAAAGCCCATCCCTGCAGAGACTCTATCTGTTTGTCCATTGTTTGTCTGTGTGCATGCTGGGGGAATTCTTTAGGAAGATATAGTTATAAATCGCAATTACAATTGTGTGTTAACTAGTACTTGCAACTTGTAAAAAGAAGTTTTGTTTTAAAATAAGTTAATCATCGAGTATTTTGAAAGAAGCCTGGTCAGCGTCCCTTTTCTTCTAGGTACTAGAGGTATAGGTACACAATTGGCTACAATTAAACATTTAATTAACGGTATGGCCTGCAGAGTAGTAGGGCTTGATAATTTCTGCACTCCTCCCATCCCAGTCATAACATTATAATGGAAAAAAATTGACATTCCAGAAATATAAAATGTGTTTTCCAGGGCCTAAGAGGCTCTTGGCTAGTAGTTATGACTTCATATGCCACTGAAAACCCAGTTACACCCCATTAACAAGGCATAACTTTCTTCAGGAGTTTTAACAGTGATATAATCGTTTATATTTAATGTATAAAACCCGAAGTTTACATCAGTTCAGTGATTTCAGAAGATTGTTGTCTGTGGGGACATCAACAACACACCTTGTGGAGGAGCAACTAGATTTCTGTTTAACTGTGCATGTATGGATGTCAGAAGTTGCTGTCAGTTTTAAAGGGTAATGTCAGCAGACACAGTTTCACCATCATTTCAATGCCAAAATCTGGGCTATTAACAAGCATGACAAATCAGAAGAAACATTAAAATAAACACATCTGCCCTCTCAGATGGATGTAAGAAAACTAGTGGCGCTATTTGAAGAAGAGCAGGGCATTTCTCCTCATGCCTTGGCCAACATCTAGATATCCCATCCAAACAGAATTTGATTATTTATATAATTATTGTTTGTACTACCGTACTGTGCACAATGTACCACAAACAACATTGTCTGCCATGTTTTACAACACAACAGTGATTATACTCCAAAAATTCATAGAAAAATAGAATATAGGAGTAGGCCATTCAGCCCTTCTAGCCTGCTCCACCATTCATTATGATCATGGCTGATCATCCAACTCAATAGCCTGCTCCTGCTTTCTCCCCATATCCTTTGATCCCTTTCACCCCAAGAGCCATATCTAACTCCTTCTTGAAAACATATAATGTTTTGGCCTCAACTGCTTTCTGTGGTAGCAAATTCCACAGGCTCACCACTCTCTGGGTGAAGAAATCTCTCCTCATCTCAGTCCTAAATGGCCTACCCCGTATCCTCAGACTGTGACCCCTGGTTCTAGACTCCCCCACCATCGGGAACATCCTTCCTGCATTTACCCTGTCTAGTCCTGTTAGAATTTTATAGGTTTCTATGAGATCCCCCTTCATTCTTCTGAACTGCAGCGAATATAATCCTAACCGACTCAATCTCTCCTCATGTCAGTCCCGCCATCCCAGGAATCAGTCTGGTAAACCTTTGCTGCACTCCCTCTATAGCAAGAACATACTTCCTCAGATAAGGAGACCAAAACTGCACACAATATTCCAGGTGTGGTCTCACCAAGGCCCTGTACAATTGCAGCAAGACATCCCCGTTCCTGTACTCGAATCCTCTGGCTATGAAGGCCAACGTACCATTTCTTCCTTCTTTACCACCTGCTGCACCTGCATGCTTACCTTCAGCGACTGGTGTAAGAGGACACCCAGGTCTCGTTGCACGTTCCCCTCTCAATTTATAGCCATTCAGATAATAATCTGCCTTCCTGTTTTTGCTACCAAAGTGGATAACCTCACATTTATCCACATTATACTGCATTTACCATGCATTTGCCCACTCACTCAGCTTGTCTAAATCACACTGAAGCATCCCTGCATCCTCCTCACAGCTCACCCTCCCGCACAGTTTTGTGTCATCTGCAAATTTGGAGATATTACATTTGTTTGGAGATATTACATTTGCATTCTTCTTCGGCTGTGAAGTACTTTGAACCACAATGGAAGGTGCTATAGGAGTCCAAATTATTTGTTTTCTTCAGATAAAGTGGATTAAAAAAAATCCATCAGGAAGACAGTCCAGAAGAACATTTTTAACCCAGGCAGGGGTCCTTATGTCCTTCAAAGACCTTCCACGATGATTTCGATTGGACATTATTCTTGGTATGATTCTATGGAGTCAATTCCCATTCCCCCACCCATGCCTGAGTGCAAGTTAGCAGATCTGAACTGCACTCCGCCTGAAAGGACCGAATCCTCCTTATATTTGTGGATTGAGTGTACATAACAATCCTAATATTCCCTACTGTGGTTATGCTCTTTAAAGGGGTTTATACTCAAAAGTAAGAGATGCGACTATTATAGCTGCCAAAATCAGTCATGACAGATGGCATCAAGGCCTTCTGGTTGCTAACCAAATACACATTTCATGCTCTGATAATAATAATCCTGCTATCTCTCTCTGTAGCCACAATGGGTTTGCTTTGAGCTCCTTCTCAGGAACTTTGATCTGAGGAGATGGGGCACTAAGGCCACTTACTGTGGATGCCATTGCATCTGGTTCAGGATCCAGGAACATGAACTGGGACACATGATGATATCAATCATAACTCATTACCAAAGCCTTCTGCCTACCTTGGGTAAACCCTCAAAAATTTGCATGAATCCAGTGTTACAGAAGTTACTTGTGGGAGAAGCTTGAAGGCCTAACAGTAACTGCACTGTTGGACAGGGTATACAGGAAGAAATAAGGGGGCTTCAAAGGAAGGTACGGCAATAATTATGGGTGATTTTAATCTACACATAGATTGGACCAATCAGATTGGCAAAGGTAGCCTGGAAGATGAGTGCAGAGAGTGCTTTTGGGACAATTTCTTAGAGCAGTATATTCTAGAGCCAAGTAGACAACAAGCCTGGTGGTGTGCAATGAGTCAGGTTTAATTAATGACCTCATAGTAAAGGAGCCTCTAGGGAGCAGTGATCAAAACATGATTGAATTTTGCATTCAGTTTGAAAGAGAGAGGGTGAGAAATGTGGGTTTAAGACTAATGTCTTAACTTAAATAAGACAATTACAAGGTTATGAGGACCAGGTTGGCTAAAGTGAACTGAGAAAATAGATGAAAAGGTATGTCTGTAGAAATGTAGTGGCAGATGTTTAAGGAGATTTTCCATAACTCTCAGCAGATATATTCCAGTGAGAAAGAAGGAGACAAGGAGGAGAAGGATGCACCATCCGTGGCTAATTAAAGAAATTAAAGGTAGCATCAAATTGAAAGAAAATGTAAACAATACTGTGTAGGTTAGTGGTAAGTCAAAAGACTGGGCAAATTTTAGAAATAAGCAAAGAATATGACAAAAAAAATTAATAAGGAGGGAGACATTAAGAGTATGAGAGAAAGCTAGCTAGAAATATAAGAACAGATGGAAAGAGTTTCCACAAGTGTTTAAAAAAGGAAAAGAGTAGCTAATTGAGCCTTGATCCCTTAGAGTGCGAGACTGGAGAATAAATGATGAGAAACAGAGAAACAGTGGAAGCGTTGAAAAAGGTATTTTGCGTCTGTCTTCACTGTAGAAGACACAAAAAACAAGCCAAGAACACTTGAAAAATCAAGCGGTAAAAGAGAGGAACTTAAAACAATCACAACCACTAGGGAAAAAGTATTGGGGAAACTATTAGAGCTAACGGTTCACAAGTTTCCTGGACCTGATGGCTGTCATCTTAGGGTCTTCAAGTAAGTGGCTGCAGAATAGTAGATGCATTGGTTGTGATCTTCCAAAATTCTCTAGATTCTGAAAAGATCCGACTGGATTGGAAAATCGCGAATAGAGTCATAGAGGTCTACAGCACAAGAAAAAGGCCCTTCGGCCCATCGGCCTGCCCCAGTCAAACAAGTACCTAACTATTCTAATCCTATTTTCCAGCACTAGGCCCATAGCCTTATGTGCCATGGCATCGGAAGTGCTCATCCAAATACTTCTTAAATGTTATGAGGGTTTCTGCCTCTACCACCCTTTCAGGCAGTGAGTTCCAGATTCCCTCCACCCTGTGGGTGAAAAAATTCCTCCTCACATCCCCTCTAAACCTCCTGCCCCTTACCTTAAATCTATGCCACCTGGTTATTGATCGCTCCACCAAGGAGAAAAGTTCCTTCCTGTCTACCCTATCTATGCCCCTCAATTTTATACACCTCAATGTAACAACTCTATTCAAGAAAGGAAGGAGACAGAAAGCAGGAAACTATAAGCTGGTTAGCTTAATGTCCATCATAGGGAAAATGCTAGAAACAATTATTAAGGACGTAATGGCATGACATTTAGAAATTCATAATATAAACAGGCAGAGTCAACATGATTTTGTGAAAGGGAAATACCAAGCAACAGGGATAAAAAGGGGATTTGCAGATGTGGTGTTCTTGGATATGCAGAAGGTATTTGACAGGTGCCACAAAGGTTACTTCACAAAATCAAAGCTCATGGTGTAGGGGGTAACATATTAGCATGGGTAGAGGCACTCATGCTAGCTGTATAGGCCTCGAGTAAGCAATATTGTACAACCTTTCCTATGACACTTCCAGCTTCAATAAGGGATGCTGGAAATATTGCTGCAGTAGCCCGATACAGCTAGGACAGCCTTTAACAGCCAGGAATTTTCAGATAACAGTAATAAAATACTAGGAACATGGAAGTCCATTGGACAAAATTTCAAGTGAGAAACAATTTTTTCAACGGGATTTTTCTCCCACCTTCCCAGCAGAAGGAGAAGGTAACAAATGCAAATGTAGTTACACATGTTGACCAATTTTCTCTCAGCCACAGATTGACCAAATTTGCATCAAAACAGGAAACTGGAAAGCCCTGGAGGATCAGAGGTAAAGAAAATTCAATGAAGTCATGGAATGTGAACTGCAGTCCCTTCAGGGCACTTTAACATTATAAGATCATAAGAAATAGGAGCAGGAGCGGGCCATTCAGCCCTTCAATAAAATTATGGCTGATTGGAAAGTGGACTTAAGTCCACCTTCCTGTCTGTCCCCCATAACCCTCAACTCCCGTGTCGATCAAAAATCCAACTCCACCTTGAATACATTCAGCCTCCACTGCTCTTTGGGGAAAGAATTCCAAAGGTTAACAACCCTCAAGAGAAGAAATTCCTCTTCATCTGTGTCTTAAATGGGATACTCTATTTTTAAACTGTGCCCCCTTAAACAACATTACTATACTTTCACACTGCAATCTATTCAAACTTGCTATTAAATAATGGAGGAAGGCTTGTTATTTCCAGTTAGTCTAAAATGTCTGTCAAAATATAATGTTTAATCAAACCTCAAATATATAGGATTCCCAACCGCCCCGAAATGACCAGGCATTTCCCAGAAAATACCAGGTGGTTTTAGGATTACCACTAGTTACGGGTAGAATATTAGGGTGTTACATAATTTACTCCTAGTTACATATAAACTATCAGTAAGTACTTTTGGTTATGTTAGGAATCTGAATTTTACTAGCATTACTTAGTTATAAGTGCAATTTCATTGAGTTATCATTAGTTACTGGTCCAATCAAAGTTCTTCCTATCTCTGGTTTCCTCTCTATACATTGCTCCCCCAACTTCAGTTTCCTCACCTGTGCTCTTCCCCATTTCCCACTCCTCTGTACCTCTTCACAGGTGACCTCCTGGTTCTTGAAACTTGTCACACAACAGCCACGGGTGCAAAATCAACCATTAAAGGTAAATGCAATAACATCTGTAGAGGTTTATGTGATGAGATGTCATGAGGTCTTTAATGGAACCATCTATACTCTAGACATCACCACTGGCCAGAAGCTGAACTGGACCAACCATAGCATCTCGGCCACAAGAGCAGAACAGAAACTGGATATTCTGATGTGGCTCACCTGCTGACCCTCTCTACCATCTACAAGGCTCAAGTCAGGGTACTTAATTTCTACCCCTGCATCTCAATTAATATTCACCTTCTCCAACACCGGCAAATTGTTGCTCCAGTATGTACAATGTACAAAATTCACTGCAACAATGCGCTAATGTTACTTCAACAATAACTTCCCTTTGATCTCAACAACATAAGTAGCATTGTTGTAGTAATACCACTGCTTCCAAGACACACACAACCCTGTCTTGGATGTACATTGCCATTTCTTCAGTGTCACTGGGTCAGAATCATGGAATTCCCCAACATTGTGGGTTCAAAAGGAATGCGGCAATTCATGGAGAACATGCATAAATACCTTCTCAAGGCAACAAATGCAGCTTTGCTTACATCAAAAGGACAAATTAACAAAACTAAGGTGCACAATTATTGCATTAACCATGATAAACTGTAGGCACTGCTCTTTTGACTTACCAACTAAAACAGTGGTAACTTTATTGCTTGCATACTGCTCAATCTCCCTCAGCCATTCAGGAAGACAGCGGAAAGATTCTTCACATGTGATATCATAGGTCAATATTAAGGCATTTGCACTGCGGTAGTAGCTCTGTGTGATGGATCGAAACCGTTCTTGTCCAGCAGTATCCCAAATCTGGAGCTATGGGACATTAGACAAAAAATAATTAAAAATCAATATGATTCATTGCAAAAGAATGTGAAACCTTTGGGCATCATTTTCACCTAACCCATCCAGCTTGAAGCTGACGGGATTGGGTTTACTGGCTGTTTTATATTCCATCAGGTTTTGCTTTCCACTGATTTTGGTGTGGCACGTTAAACAGGAACCCAACCTGTTCCAGTCAGTTTCCCACAGAATGGGAAGGGTTAAAATAAGCATTTACAAATTAAAATTAAAATTAATTAAATTAAAATTAAAATTTTCCTTTGTAGATTCAAACTCCCCAGCCAATTCTCTCCACTATTGGGAGTTATTGGACCTATGATCAGCACCTTCCCACAAAACTGGGCTTCAGAATGCCTTCCTAGCAGAGTGAAGTATAGAATCTGTATCCTACCACTCCACAACACCACATGGTCCTGCTCAAATATACCTGCATCAGGATTTTTTTTTTTGGAAAAGCATACCTACACACTTACTCATTTGGGCAGACATCCTGTTAATCTGCTTTTAGTAGTCAAGTATAGGAAATTCCATGATCTGTCTGAACCAATGCTAAAAGATTTTAAACCAAACTTTGTAAGTCACAAAAACTTGCATTTATATAGTGTCTTTAGCATGGAGAAATGTCCCAAGGTGCTTCATAGAGACATAGCAGACAAAACTGGACAGTGAGATAAAGGAGAGAGATATTAGGGTGGTCAAATAGATGGGTATTTAGAGAGGGAGGTGGAGAGGTTTAAGGAAGGAATCATGTATAACAAACCAATTAGAGTTTTTTGAGCATGTAACTAGTGAGGTAGATAAAGACAAACCTGAGAATATAGTGTATATGGATTTTCAAAAAGTATTCGATCTGCTGCCACATAAATTATGACAGTTTTAGGGCTCATGGGATTGAGGGTTGATTGACAGACAGAAAACAGAGTAAAAATAAATGGGTCAGTATGCAAGTCTCCTCTGAGTCAGAAGATTGTGCATTCAAACCCAAGCATGGAATCAGATGATTTAATCCAGGCTGGCACTTGAGAGCAGTGCTAAGAGAATACTGCATTGTCAGGGAGCGCTACCAGATCACTTGTTCAAATTTCTCCAATCGGGTTTTCCGTCTTTGCCACGATTCTGAAACAGGCTTAACATCACAAATGATATCCAATGCGATGCATTATCCCTCCTTGCAGTGTTTGACACAGTTGAGCACACCACCCATCCTCCATTACTTTCCCCCATTGTCTAGTTCAGAGGCATTTCCTGCTTGGCTCCACTCCTACATATGATTGTAGCAAGAGCATCTTCAGCAATGAATTTTCATTCTGTCCCACACAGTCACCTCTGGAACCTTGTAGATCTATCATTGACCCTCCTCCTCACCTATATGTTGCCCCTTGATATCACCCACAACTTTGGATCAGCTTTCACATGTGTACCCAACTTCTTCACCAACCATCTGCTGCATCAGTGTTGTCAGACTGCTTGTTTGGTATCCAAAGTTCAATAAGCTACAATTACTCAGAGTTAAATGCTGGGTAAGCCAAAGCAATCGACTTTGATATAAAAGCAAAAAGTGCTGTAAATACTCAGGAGGTCTGGCAGCATCTGTGAAAATAGAAACAAAGTTCACATTTTGAGTCAAGTATGACTGAAGAGTACATAATGAGGCTTGACTGAACCAGAAATCCATTAGCCTTTGAAACACTTGAGCCCCTGGGGGAAACACTGCTTGATTGATAGCTCTAGCTCTCTGATCTATTCTGTCAATTGCACAATGTTTATTTACACAAGATGAAGATATTTCAAGTACCTGCAGTTTCAGCTATTGATATACTAAAGGGTCTGGATGATTGACACTTTTATTGAGCTGGAGTAAAAAGGAGTATTTTTTTTAAAAAAGAGAGTTATCAATAAATGACTTTTTAAAAATGATTTTTCAAAGGCTTTTTTTAAAAAAGAGATCCTATTGCCATTTTCAGTTTGATTGGTTCTGTGCCATGTATAGTGGGTGAATGGACATGAAAGTGCCATAGCTTTGCATGGGGGCATAAGAGGGGCATAAGTTAGCATGAGGGATGGGTTGCATGCCATAGGTTTGCATGGAGGGCATGAGGGGCCATGGGATGGGTGGAGGGGCAGAGTTTGGCATGGGGGCATTAGGGGTGGATGTGAGAAATAGCTTGGCATGAGAAGAACCTTTCAAAACGTTCCCTCATGCAGACTATGGTTGACGACAACCCTGAGGTGGACAAATCCAACCCAGCCAATTAGCATCCACGTCAGTCTACTCTTGCTCATCGTCAAAGTGATGGGAAGGATTGTCAACAGTGCTATCAAACGGCACTTACTCAGCAATAACCTCCTCACCAAAGCTCAGTTTGGATTCTGCCAGGCCACTCACCTCATGACCTCATTGCAGCCTTGGTCCAAGCAAGGACAAATGAGCTGAATCCAAGGAAGGAGGAGAGACCACCTGCCCTTGACATCAAGGCAGCATTTGAATGAGTGTGGCATCAAGGAGCCCTAGCAAAACTGGAGTCAATGAGAATCAGGGGGAAAACTCTCCAATGGTTGGGGTCACAGAATCACAGAGTTTCAATGGCACAGGAGGCGGCCATTTGGTCCATCATGTCTGCACCTGCTCTCCAAATGAGCATTATGACCTAGTGCCATTGTCCTGCTTTATCCTCATACCCTTGCACATTGTTTCTATTCAAATAACCATCTAATGACCTCTTGAATGCCTTGACTGAACCTGCCTCCATCACATTTCCAGGCAGTGCATTCCAGACCCGGACCACTCGTTGTATAAAAAGATTTTTTTCTCACGTCACATTTACTTCTTTTGCAAATCACTTTAAATCTGTGCGCTCTCGTTCTTGATCCTTTTACGAATGGGAACAGCTTCTTCCTATCTACTCTGTTCAGACGCCTCATGATTTTGATCATCTCTATCAAATCTCCTCTTAGCCTTCTTCTCTCCAAGGAGAACAGTCCCAACCTCTCCAATCTATCCTCATGGCTGAAGTTTTGCATCCCTGGAACCATTCTTGTAAACCTCTTCTGCACTCTCTCCAATGTGTTCACATCCTTCCTATGTGGTGTCCAGAACTGTACTCAATATTCCAGCTGAGGTCTAACGAGTGTCTTATATAAATTCAGCATAATCTCCTTGCTCTTGTACTCTATGCACCTACTAATAAAGTCCAGGATACTATATGCTTTATAAATTGCTCTCTCCACCTGTCCTGCCACCTTCAACGATCAATGCGCATATACACCCAGGTCTTTCTGTTCCTGCACCTCCTTCAAAATTTCACCCCTTATTTTGTATTGTCTGTTCATGTTCTTCCTACCAAAATGAATCACCTCACACATATTGAGCTTCATCTGTCACCTATCTGCCCACTCCACCAACTTGTTTACATCCTTTTGAAGTTCTATGTTGCCCTCCTCACAGTTTAGAACACTCCTAAGCTTCGCATTATCCGCAAACTTTGAAATTGTCCCCTGCATACCAAGATCTAGGTCATTAATATATATCAGGTAAAGCAAGGGTCTCAATACTGACCCCTGGGGAAATCCGCAACAAACCTTCCTCCAGCCAAAAAAATATCCATTGACCATTACTCTGCTTACTTTTTTTCAGCCAATTTTGTATCTACATTGCTGCTGTCTCTTTTATTCCATGAGCAATAACATTTTTCACCTGTCTGTTGTGTGGCGCTGTATCAAATGCCCTTTGAAAATCCATGTACACCACATTAACTGCATTACCCTCATCGAACTTTACTGTTACCTCTTCAAAAAACTCCAGCAAGTTAGTTAAACACAATTTCCCCTTTAGAAATCCATGCTGGCTCTTCCTTATTAACCCATATTTTTCCATGTGACTATTAAATCTATCCCGAATAATTGTTTCTAGAATAAAAATATCTGGAAAAACTCTGCAGGTCTGACAGCATCTGCGGAGAGGAACACAGTTAACGTTTCGAGTCCGTATGACTCTTCAACAGAACTAAGGAAAAATAGAAGAGAGATGAAATATAAGCTGGTTTAAGGGGGGGTGAGACAAGTAGAGCTGGATAGAGGGCCAGTGATAGGCGGAGATTGCCAAAAGATGTCATAGACAAAAGGACAAAGAGGTGTTGACGGTGGTGATATTAGCTAAGATATGTGCTAATAGGTGACATTAAGGGTAGAAAGCAGGACAAGCAAGGTACAGATAGCCCAAGTGAGGGTGGGGTGGGGGGAAGGGATCAAAATAGGCTAAAAGGTAGAGATAAAACAATGTTTCTCTCAGGTCCAACCCTGACATTGTCATCAAACCTGCTGACAAGGGTGGTGCTGTTGTTGTCTGGCGCACTGACCTCTACCTTGCAGAGGCTGAGCGTCAACTCGCAGACACTTCCTCCTACCTCCCCCTGGACCATGACCCCACCACTGAACATCAAGCCATTGTTTCCAGGACCGTTACTGACCTCATCTCCTCTGGAGATCGTCCTTCCACAGCTTCCAACCTCAGTCTCCCAACCTCAGATGGCCCGCTTCTATCTCCTACCCAAAATCCACAAACAGGACTGTCCCGGCAGACCGATCGTGTCAGCCTGTTCCTGCCCCACGGAACTCATTTCTTCCTATCTGGACTCCATTCTCTCTCCCCTTGTCCAGTCCCTTCCCACCTACATCCGCGATTCCTCTGACACCCTACATCATATCAACAATTTCCAGTTCCCTGGCCCCAACCACCTCCTCTTCACCATGGACGTCCAATCCCTCTACACCTTCATCCCCCACCGGAATGGTCTGAGGGCTCTCCGCTTCTTCCTCGAACAGAGGCCCGAACAATCCCCATCCACCACTACTCTCCTCCGTCTGGATGAACTTGTTCTCTCAGTGAACAATTTCTCCTTAAACTCCTCTTACTTCCTCCAAATAAAAGGTGTGGCTATGGGTACCCGCATGGGCCCCAGTTATGCCTGTCTCTTTATGGGTTATGTGGAACATTCCTTGTTCCAGTCCTACTCCGGCCCCCTCCCACTACTCTTTCTCCGGTAATCGATGATTGCTTCAGTGCTGCTTCATGCTCTCGTCTGGATCTGGAAAAATTTATTAATTTTTCCATCATTCTCACATGGTCCATTTCTGACACTTCCCTTTCTTTCCTGACCTCTCTGTCTCAATTTCTGGTGATAGACTGTCCACCAATATTCATTACAAGCCTACCGACTCCCACAGCTACCTTGACTACAGCTCCTCACGCCCCGCTTCCTGCAAGGACTCCATCCCATTCTCTCAGTTCCTTCGCCTCCATCGCATCTGTTCTGATGATGCCACTTTCAAAAACAGTTCCTCTGACATGTCTTCCTTCTTCCTTAACAGAGGTTTTCCACCCACGGTGGTTGACAGGGCCCTCAACCGTGTCCGGCCCATCTCCCGCACATCCGCCTTCACACCTTCCTCTCCCTCCCAGAACCGTGATAGGGTCCCCCTTGTCCTCACTTATCACCCCACCAGCCTCCGCATTCAAAGGATCATCCTCCGCCATTTCCGCCAACTCCAGCATGATGCCACCACCAAACACATCTTCCTTGCACCCCCCCCCAGCGGCATTCCGCAGGGATCGTTCCCTCCGGGACACCCTGGTCCACTCCTCCATCACCCCCTACACCTCAACCCCCTCCCACGGCACCTTCCCATGCAACCGCAGAAGGTGTAACACCTGCCCCTTTACTTCCCCTCTCCTCACCGTCCAAGGGCCCAAACGCTCCTTTCAAGTGAAGCAGCATTTCACTTGCACTTCCCTCAATTTAGTCTACTGCATTCGCTGCTCCCAATGTGGTTTCCTCTACATTGGAGAGACCAAACGCAGACTGGGTGACCGCTTTGCGGAACACCTTCGGTCTGTCCGCAAGCATGACCCAGACCTCCCTGTCGCTTGCCATTTCAACACTCCACCCTGCTCTCATACCCACATGTCCGTCCTTGGCCTACTGCAATGTTCCAGTGAAGCTCAACGCAAAATGGAGGAACAGCACCTCATCTTCCAACTAGGCACTTTACAGCCTTCCGGATTGAATATTGAGTTCAACAACTTTAGATCATGAACTCTCTCCTCCATCCCCACCCACTTTCCGATCCCCCTTTTTTCCAATAATTTATATAGATTTTTCTTTTCCCACCTTTTTCCATTATTTTTAAATGTATTTCCATCCATTGTTTTATCTCTACCTTTTAGCCTATTTTGATCCCTTCCCCCCACCCCACCCTCACTTGGGCTATCTGTACCTTGCTCGTCCTTTCTACCCTTAATGTCACCTATTAGCACATATCTTAGCTAATATCACCACCGTCAACACCTCTTTGTCCTTTTGTCCATGACATCTTTTGGCAATCTCCGCCTATCACTGGCCCTCTATCCAGCTCTACTTGTCCCACCACACCCCCCCCTTAAACCAGCTTATATTTCACCTCTCTTTTATTTTTCCTTAGTTCTGTTGAAGAGTCATACGGACTCGAAACATTAACTGTATTCCTCTCCGCAGATGCTGTCAGACCTGCTGAGTTTTTCCAGGTATTTTTATTTTTGTTTTGGATTTCCAGCATCCGCAGTTTTTTGCTTTTATCTTAATTGTTTCTAGAATCTTGCCCACCACTGAAGTTAAACTGCAGACTGTAATTGCTGGGCTTATCCTTCCTTATAACCTTTTTTTGAACAAGGGCATAATGTTTGAAATTATCCGGTCCTCTGGCATCTCCCGAGCCTAAAGAAGACTGAAAAATTATGGCCAGCAGCCCTGCAATTTCTACTCTCACTTCCTTCAATATCTTTGGATGCATCTCGTTCAGTCCTGGTGCCTTCTCAACTTTAAGCATCGAAGGTCTATTCAACACTTCCTCACCAATTTTGAATCCTTCTAGTGACAGAGTTTCCTCCTCTGTGACCATGGCCTGTATAGCATCTGCCTCCTTGGTAGGGACGGGTGCAAAGTATTCATTTAATACCGCAGCCATGGCCCCTTCTCTATGTGTAAATTCCATTTGAAGACCCTAATCGGCCCTACTCACCCTTTTACCACCTTTTTTCTATTTATATGCCTACAGAAGACTTTGGGATTCCCCTTTATGTTGGCTGCCAGTCTTTTCTCACAATCCCTCTTCACTTCTCCGATATGCTTTTTCACCTCCTGTCTCAACCTTCTGTATTCCTCTTGGTTCTCAATTGTATTTTCTACCCGACACCTGTCATAAGCACACTTTTGCTTCTTTTTAAAAAATTTTCTATCTCCTTTTTTTCATCCAAGGAGCTCTGGATTTGTTTGCCCTACCTTTCTCTTTCGATGGACTATGCCTTGGCTGTGCCTGAACCAATTATTTTTTGAAGGTAGCCCATCGTACAGCTAGTTTTTCCCGCCAATCTTTTGTTCCAGTCTATGTGGCCCAGCTCAGTTCTTGCCCCATTGCAGTCGGCTCTCATCCAGTTAATTATTCTTACTTTGGATTGTCTATCAGCCTTTTCTATCATCTTCCTAAAACGTACAGTACAATGATCACTGTCTCCTAAATGTTCCCTCACTGACACTTGATCTACCTGGCCCACTTCATTTCCAAGAACCAGGTTCAAAAGTGCGTCTTTTCTTCTTGGATTGGACACGTACTGCTGTAGAAAATTTTCCTGAACGCAATCTAGGAACTTTTGCCCCTCTCCGCCCTTTACATTACCACTGTCCCAGTCTACACTCGGGTAATTAAAGGACCCCATTATAACCACTCTATAATGCTTGCATCTCTCTGCAATTTCCCTACAGATTTGTTCTTCTATGTCCTTCTCACTAGTTGATGATCTATAAACTACGCCAAGCAATGTAATTGCCCCCTTTTTGTTCCTTAGCTCTAGCCAAACTGATTGTCCTTGAACCCTCTGGGACATGCTCTTTCTCCAGCACTGCAATGCTCTCCTTAACCAATACCGCCATCCCTTCTCCTTTCCTATCTTTTCTGAACACCTTGTACCCAGGAATATTTAACACCCAGTTCTGCCCTTCCTTGAGCCAGGTCTCTGTTATCATCACATCATCATATTTCCACATGGCAATCTGCACCTGTAACTGCCCTTACCCTAGCATAAAGAAAAAAGATTGTGGTTGTTGGCAGTCAATCATCGCAATTCCGGGACACTGCTGCAGGAGTTCCTCAGGGTAGTGTCCTAGGCCCATCCAACTTCAGCTGCTTCATCAATGACCTTCCCTCCATCATAAGGTCAGAAGTGGGGATATTAGCTGATGATTACACAATGCTCAGTACCATGCACGACTCCTCAGATACTGAAGCCATCTGTGTCCATATGCATCAAGACCTGGGCAATATTCAGGCTTGGACTGATAAGTGGCAAAGTGACATTCGTGCCACACAAGTGCCAGATATTGACCATCTCCAACAAGAGAGAATCCAACTATCTCCCCTAGATATTTAATGGAATTACCATCACTGAATTCCCCACTATCAACATCCTGGGGTTACCATTGACCAGAAACTGAACTAGACTAGCCATATACATATTGTGGTTATAAAAGTAAGTCAGAGGCTGGGAATTCTGCAGTGAGTAATTCACTTCCTGACTGCCCAAAGCTGTCCACCATCTACAAGGCACAAGTCATGAGTGTGATAGAATATTCTCCATTTGCCTGCATGAATGCAGCTCCAATAAAACTCAAAAAGAGACATGCCAAGGCTTTTCACCTTGCACTCATTAGGGCACTTTGGAAGAATACCAATATAAGGGGAAAACAACAATTTATACTATATGAGAAGTGCGTGCTGATTGGTTGGCAAGTGGACTTGGAGTGGTGCCATGGAGAATGCACCAATTGATGGTGACTGACAGTTAACTGTCAACCATTGTTTGCAATTTAAACCAGGCAGCTCAAGCCCGAATGACTCATTCCTCAGGGCAATCACTCAATACTCAAAAAGCTTGATGCCATCCAGGACAAGGCAGCCCCCGCATGATTGGCATCCCATCCACTACCTTCAAGATCCACTCCCTCCACCAGTGACAGCAGTGTGCACCATCTAAAAATATGTACTGCAGCAACTCACCAAGGCTCCTTCGACACCATCTTCCAAACCTATGACCTCTACCACCTCGAAAGACAAGAGCAGCGGATGCATGGTAACATCACCAGCTGCAAGCTCCCCTTCAAGCCACACACCAGCCTGACCTATATCACCATTCCTTCACCGTTGCTGGGTAAAAATCCTGGAGCTTCCTTTCTAACAGCACTTTGGGTGTACCTACACCACAAGGCCTACAGCGGTTCATGAAGCCAGCTCACCAGCACCTTCTCAAGGGCAATTAGGGATGGGCAATAAAGGCTGGCCTAGCTAGCAACGCCCACATTCCATAATAGAATATAAATATAATGATTCTTTGAAAAGCTGGCCGACTCCCATGAAAATTGCAGAGGACTATGTCATGCCTATCCCTGCAATGAAGCCGGCCAGTTTGGGACCGAAGGGTGCAGGCCTGTGATCTGAACCTGCCTGTGATCTGAACCTGCCTGCAGTCTTAAAAGGCACTCCCAAAAATTGGAAGCCCTGGAAACGGGGTCAGGAATCCTGGAATCAAGGCCCGCCCACCATTTTTAAAGTGCTCGCAAGTCATCCCGACTCAGCGGAATTTTAGCCCAAAGTTTTCCTCTTACAATTGCATAACACTGTAAAAGCTGCACTTGCTTTTCTTTCTTTCCTGGCGTTGTCTGTTACTATCGAAGTAGGTTTCTTACCAACAAGAATGCCAGATAATTGTCTCTTTGTAGCAAAACGCACTGTTTAATTCAAAGCAGAATAAATGAATAACAAATTTAATCTTTCTTGTAGCAATCTGGTAGTTTAAAATTCCCTGCACATATCGCTTATAATTTGTGTCACTCTGTTCTTGTGCAGTTTTGTAGATGCCAAATAGCCTCCTTCTGCACTGTAACTATTCTATGATTCATTTTTCTATGACTCTATGTTTTTCCTTACAGTTTGAAATACACATGAGGAGAGGGAGAGGGACGAGAGAACAAAAAGGAGATAAAAAGAAAATGAGGAAAAATGCCAAGATGTCAAAAGATAAAACGCTACTATACTGAAACACAAGACACGCTGAAGCAAAATGCTTAATTCCCCAGCATGGCCCCAACACCCATGATGTACATTAAAAACTTGAATGGGAAAGAAAAAATAGCCTTAAGCAGTCATCTATTTATGAAGCTCCAAAGTCTATACTTAGTAAAACAAAATCCTATATGGATGCTTAGTTTGTCAGCGAAATATTTCACTTTGACAGATTTAAGTTTTTCAGGCACACTATATCACTATATCTGTATTTCTTAAAAGACTGAAGTGGTTACACCAGTCATGAAAACGATCAGCATTTGGCATCGATCAGGCAGTTTGATGTCAAATATGCAACCACAGGAATTATAATACATTTTTATTAGCTTATACACACAGCTTATATACACTAAAAACATTTTACTCAGAAGTCTATAGACAGTTTTCACCATCTGTACCTAAAACTTGAAATTTGATGAGAACAGCCACATTGAAATGTACCACAGCCGGTCAGTCTAATTGCTAAGGTAGTGAAGCGTTTCACTTCTGGCCAGAAAGTTGTATATTCAAGCCCCTGAGGTGCACTTATTTTGAATTCACATTACAGAGGTTTCCCTAGTTCTCATCTTCAACCTTCCTTTTTCTCTCCAAAGTCCTTGGAGATGCTGTTGCCTCCCAAACTGTGCAAATCTTTTCTGGGGCTCCATGTTTGAATCCCTCTAATCAGGTTTGCACCCCTGCCACAATACTGAAATGGCTCTTATCAAAGTCACAAATGACATCCTATATGACTGTGACAAAAATAAACCATCCCTCCTCATCCTTCTCAAATTGTTGGCATCCTTTGACGAGTTTGACAACACCATCCCGCTCCAACACCTCTCAGTCTTCCAGGTGGGTGGGACTGCTCTCACCTGGTTCCATTATTATCGACAATATCCAGTCATAGCCACAGAAACACCGGCAATGGCTTCTCTTCCTACTCTTGTGCCATAAATTCTAGTGTCCCTAAAGATCTTTCCTTGGCCCCCTCCTAATTCTCATCGGCATGCTGCCCCACATATCATCCAAAAACAGTGCTAGTTTCCACATGTACGCTGATGACACCCAGCTCTATGTCACCACAACATCTCTCGACTCCTTGACTATCTCTAGATGATCAGACTGCTTCTCTGACATCCAGTACTGAATGGAGAAAATTTCCTCCAATTAAACATTAAGATGACCGAAGCCATTGTCTTTGGTCCCTACTACAACTCCATTCCTCTCCCTGGCTGCTGTCTCAACCCACTGCTCGCAACCTTGGTGTCATATTTGACCCTGAGATGAGCTTCTGACCATATATCCCCACCATCACCAAGACTGCCTATTTTCACCTCCTTAACATTGTCAGGCTTCACTCCTGCCTCAGCTCATCTGCTACTGAAACTCGCATCCATGCCTTTGTTACATCTTGACTTGATTATTCTAATGCACTCCTGGCTATTCAACACTCCAAAAGTTTGAGGTTATCCAAAACTCTGCTGCCCATGCCCTAAAACGCACTGCCCTGTTTGTCCTTCACCCTATGCTTGCTGACATATATTGGCTACTGGTTAAACACGTCAATTTTTAAATTTTTATTCTTTTCAACTTCCTCCATGGCCTTGCACCTCCCTATCCTTGTAATTTCCTCCAGTCCTATATCCCTCAGAGATATCTGCAAATACTAAGAGCAGCACAGTAACTCCAAACTTTTGCATCAGATGTTGGGATAGTTTATCAGTTGCATTGTCCAATGTTATATTGCTTTATTATAAAGCAGAAGTACTTGAACTATTTCAGCACCACCTCAAGTTTAATCCTAGTTTATTATCCAGTTTTCCAATAGAAAATCTGAATTCAATGGTGGAATTGGCAATTCCCTGGCACAAACAGTGGGTTCATTCCAAAAATCTTGGTAAACAAGCAATCACTCCTACCAGTCAAGTATAGAAAGTACGATCAGAGAGAGAGAGAGAGAGAGAGAATGAGAATAATCACAATGACCATTTTAATGTACCTTACGTACTTCCTAGCAACTGGTCTCAGAGCTACACTGGCGGAGACCTGGAGCAGGCCATGCATCCTTTCAGCATTGGCATGTGGCATGAAAAGACCCAGCCAAGGGTGCCTCAGGATATCCACTAGATTTTTTTTTAAAGTAATGTGCTTTAAAACTCATTGTTAAGGGAGAAGGGGCTCTTATTGTATTGGCTTCAATTTTAAAATCTTCGCCCAGATCTTTTGATCCCAACATTGTCTCAACAATCGTTGCCATTGTGACCCTCAATAGCACTGGAGGTTCTGCAGAACTGATTTACACCGGAACCAGGACCTTTCAATACCTCAGAAATAGCTTCATGGGAGCCTCCTCGGATGGTCTCCTGTCACCAGATAAACTTGGGGAGTTTGCCCTATACTTACTTACCCTGGTTTTTACACTGATTTACTTAGAACTATTCCTGGCAGGTATAAAGCCTGTTCAGGAGTGCAGCTCTAAGTAACTCAGGTAGAGTGTCAAAAGCACTCCAGCCAGCACAACAGCAACTCCAAGACTACTCAATACTCCAGCCCTGAGTCCACTTACCACCACCCCCTAGAAACCACACAGCCCCCACCCATCAATGCTCACAACCACCACAACAACCCCATAGCCCACTACCATCCCCCTCCTGACAGCCCCAACATCACTCACCCCCACACACCCAGCACAGCTCAAGCACCTCCTGACAATATTCACCACCCAGACCCCAGACACTGCTCACAACCACTCCTAGCACCACTCAACCCCCATGCCCCACTCACCCCCTCCACCCCCACCCCTACCCCCCTGCTGCTCACCCACCCACACTCCCCTCTCAGCTCACTGTCTGGAATCCCTGGTTACTTAGTTGGACCAATGTCGGAACAGAGTCAGTAGTATCAGGGCATGCAGTGGGTGAAGATGGTAAGTATTGCCGGGTGGGGGGGGTGAAGCAGATTGCACATTGTCGCAGTAAGGGTAAGCAGTGTCGCAGCGTGGGGTGGGGTGGGGCAGGGGAAGAAAACTAAACAGGACAGGGACATATAAAAAAACTTTGCATCAGTGAACCTTAAGCAGCATGTCTTCACTTCATGACAAAAGGGGACCGTGGCTTTGCAAGAATTACACTTCACTACAAGCCCTCCCCACTCCGCTCGTTGCTGGATCCAAGCCAGAGCCGGGACAGGAAGGTCTTAAGACTTCTGAAGGCGGTCCCGCTACACCACTGAACAGTAGACCTAGGCCTTTGTGTTTGTTGCAAAGTGTTGGAAAACAGTTCGATAATCTCATGGGACTATCCTCCAAATCAAAGCAAGATTTCATTCCAATAACTTAAGCTCATTACTTCTTAAAAACAAAAAAAATATATTCCTCATGCTCTTATTTTCTTGCCCAGTTCACTCTCTAGGCTGAACTTCAGCAGCTTCAAATTTCCACCACCTTTTTCAGAGATGTCAGTCATGTTAACCCCGAGGTGCATGATGAGCTTTGTACACAGGGCATCAACCCTGTGCCAAAAACAATTCAAATTGGCAAGCTGCATCCATCACAGCAGAGTATTAAACAACTATTTCATGAATTCACTATGTCTTTAGAATGAGAAGTACATTGCAGGGAGAGATACATAATAAAAATCCACTCAAAGATAATGATGTCTTTAATCCTTTGTATAATGCAACACTTGCCATCAACTTCAGGAAAATTACATACAAATGCATTTGTATACATGAAAGAAAAGATGCTTTGCATTGCACAAAGCTTCAAGACTCAAGACAAGTGAGGCAAAATGCCAGCATAGGGAGTCCAATGATTGAGAGGCAAGATGGATTCATGGTCCAAAGAAAAGTACTCAAGGTGAAAGTGTTAAACTTGCAATATATCTTTTGCCATTTAGATACCAAGTCAGTTATAACACACAGAAAAATGCTCTGTAAAAATACGTCAGCTCTGCCCTAGCAACACGCACCTACTGGACAATGGTATGGTTGAATATGTTTGTGCCTGTGAGGAGATGTCCGATGCCTTTGCAGTAACCAGCAGCATAAAGTAAGGGTGTGTCATGACTCCGCAACTCTTCAACCTCTTCTTTGCTGCAATGCTTAATGAAGCTACCAGAGACATGGCGGGCATCAATATTAGATTCCGTTCAGTGAAGCTCTTCAATCTCTCCAGACCGCATGCCTCCAAAGTCACAGAGGCAGTAATCAGACATCTTCTGTATGCAGATGACTGTGACCTAGCTGCCCACAACAAGGAAGACATCTAAACAATGGCATGCCAAAAATTCTGGTCTCCAAATCAGTGTCGCCAAGACTAAGGTTATGTTTCAGCCAGTACCAGGTATACGCTGTGAAGCACCTGATATAACCGTTGATGGCACCTGTCTCAAGGCTGTGAAAAATTCTCTACACCAAACTAGCAATATCCGACATGTTCAGAGTAAGGACAGAGGTGGCACAGTTAGATGTTCCCACAAGCACCAATAATGACAACATAAACTGCTAGTTCTCTGAATGCCCATGCTAATCCTGCTTTGGACTCTTCAGCCATGAGAGGACCCACAGAAGATGATAAAATTACTTACAGCTGGAACACACTCATAATGAGGAGTCTACGATGAAAAACATGTTTCATTCACAACTTCAGAGGAACATCAGTGTGCCAGTTAGACATTCTTTCATTTCCTACCAAACATCGTGTGGTCTTCTCAGATTGAGATTACCATTTTAATGCCAAATTCAGAATAATTTTGTGCTGAAGGCCCATGCTCATTAGGAACTGGATAAGACTGCACAAATACATTTCACTCAATGCCATATCTTGGAGACACAGAAGTATGAAGCATAGCTGCTTCAACCTAACACACTTTGTGCTGGTTATTTACAATTTGCCAGGTGGGAAGTAATAATTTAGAACAGAGAAAAAGATCAAACTGGAACAGACTTCCCTTTTAAAAAAAAAACATACAGAAGTAACAAGGGCTTTTTGGAAATGAGTTTATTTGGTTTAGCTTTCAGATTACCAAAGGAATGTGATCTGTGAAACAGAGCACACTGTTCTCTAAGAAGTAGTGTACAATAGTCTCATGTTCAGCATGTGGTTATACAGCACGTGACACTTGCACAAGTTTCCCAAAAACACTCCTATTTACAAAAACTGCCCTGAGGGCGTTGGTGGAGCAGGGGGTGGGGAACAGGATGTGAATCAGACAGGAGGGAAACCCAAACTCAGCACTAATTTCAAATGGCCCTGCTGAGTTCAAACATGCTCCATTTTGGCTGTTGCAAGAGCCTTAAACCACAGTTGGGAGTCACAAATTGATAGAATAGACATAACCGTTCTTAAAAGGGTGGATAAGGTCTGCTTAAGTGTCATGATCTGAAGTTTTTTTTAAACTCCCCTGCTCTTTAAACATAAAACAAAACAGGCCAAAGCTGTCAGAGAGATTAAAAAAAAACCTTCTACTGTACTGATTAACCAGCCATTTGGTGTGGGTTAGAAAAAATAATTACCATCCGGTCGTGCAGTTTCAATAGGCTTCTTTGTTGATATTTCTCCAAGGCCCATTATTATGTCATTATGCTTGGATAAATTTCAAAAGCTACAATTATCCCAGCAGGGTTCACAGTTGACAGTTTAAAGCGGCCACTAAAAGGCTAGCTGTCTTTGATGTGGGGTCTGAATAGAAGTGTGTTTGTTTTTATTAGAGATTAACCATTTGCCGAGATTTAAAAGCTTTGAATGGGTTTCTTGAATGGGAGTTCTTTTTTCCACTATCAAGTGTATAAGAGGGAGAGCTCTTTTAGATTGTTAGAAGCTTTTTTTTTGACCTCCTCATGGCTCCTGAGGTCTACCCACGGTGGATACTGAGTGGCTATGGAGATGGCATGGCGATATGGGCAGCATGAGCTGGATTGGAGGTGGTGGCATGGGGGTGAGGGGGTGGAGGAGGTGAAGGGGTGAGGGATAAAGGGCCAAACAGCTCCTAAAACAACTAGGATAAAGTCCCAGAGAACTGAGGGAGGTCTTCTAACCAATCCACCTTGGTACTTGCCTCTCCCCATGGCTGCGGAGGATCTACTTCTGGGGTCAACGGGTCTGACTCGATCCTGCCCCTGCCCCCACCTCCCTGGAGCAAAAATTGGATCTAATGGGTCCTTTAAATCAAAGCGGGCCTGCCAATTTACTGTATTTGCTGCTCACAATGCAGTCTGCTCTACACTGGAGAGACCAGACACAGACTGGGTGACCACTTTACATTCAGTCTGCAATTATGACCTTGAACTTCCATTGCCTGCTATTTTAATTCTGCATATTGCTCTCATGATGACCTCTCTGTCCTCTGCCTTCTGCAGTGTTTCAACGAAGCTCAACATAAGCTCGAGGAATAGTTTCTCATCTTTCATTGTCACATTTTATAACCGTCCGGGCTCGACAATGAGTTTATCAATTTCAGACTTGATCCTCTGCCCTCATTTTCTCCCCCTTTTTATTTGCAGGTTTTGATTTTCTCTAATTTTTTTGCATTGAAATGGCAGCTGTTCATCATTCTGTCACACACAACGGCTCTAGACTGCTCTAGATCTGTTTCTTTACTTGTTGCATTACCACTCCCCTTCGCCTTGCACCATGAAAGCTTTTGTTATTCAATCACTGGTCTTCTGCACTATCATAGACCTTGCCTTTTGTTCTTTTTCCCTACCTATTCTCCTTTCAACCTATTACATTTCTAACTTTTCCCAGTTCTGATGAAAGGTCATTGACCTAAAATGTTAACTCTGTTTCTCCCTCCACAGGTACTGCCTGACCAGCTATTTCTGGCATTTTCTGTTTTCAACAGAAAATTAGTTCAAATCCCTTTCTTTGCTCAAAATATGAACTATCCAGCTTCATAAATTAAGCAATTTTAAAAAGCAGAATTTTTTTTGCAAAATTTCAATTTGAATTAACAGATAATGAAATTAAGAAACTTTTATCTAACAGGAGTAGGTTATATGTGCAATAGAGTTGATTTGGAAACAATTTTAAAAAGCTATATTTTTGCTATTCAATATGGAGCTTTAGTCAAACATTTAAAAAAAAGTCTATGCACAATGTATTCATTACAACATAATCAGGCACTGTTGCCACAAGGAACCATGGAAGTAAAAATAGCTGAAGCAAATACTTCTGTGTGCATGGCATGGTCAGCAGGTTATTGTCTAAAGATACTGCACAGCATTTACAGGAACACTCACTGCACCACTTTAAATGCAAACACTGTGGCTGCATTTTCATTGTGTAGCAAGTCAGCAATTTAAGCAGTTTGGGGTGGAGAAAAATAGCCATTTCTTCATGTAGAAGCTACAGCACATGATCTAGTGAAAAGAATCAAAATTTCTATATTTTCTCTTCATAACTAAAGCCCCTGATTCTGTGTGTTTATATCACTGAACATATTGCCTGTTTGTTCCACTTGATTTCTTGTTGCCATGTTTTTGTCATTCTATCAATTTCCCCAGACACCATAATTTCTATGTCCATAATTTTAATGGGATTGCACAATTTGACCACTGTGTGCCCAACTCCGATTTCTGAACCATTTCTACCAGCTCAAATGCCATGTTGGTTCTTCAGAAATAATCTCTCCTTTCAGTTTTCGTTTAAAATTTAACATTTTCTGCTTTTAAGTTTATTATAAATGTTTTATTTCTTGCCTAGACAGAAGAACTTAAAATCCCTTGCAATCACAGCAGCACATTACTCCAGTCTGCTTGCTCCTGCTGCTTCCACCGGTGCAGTCAGCCAGAGAAACTTCATCTGACTTGGATAGACATTCTTCCCACCCACTTCCCCAGCACTCGCTCATTGGTTTTTTTGTAATTCATTCGTGGGATGTGGGCTTCACTGGCTGGGCCTGCATTTATTGCCCATCCCTAGTTGCCCATGAGAAGGTGGTGAGCTGCCTTCTTGAGCTGCTGCAGTGGTTGCTCATCCACATTTGAAAACCACAGGGCCTACTGTGCCAATTGACTTCTTCATATTGTGTCCTGGTGCCTGCTTCCACATTTTTGACTTGTTGACCACTTGGATGTTCTTTCCACCCCACTATTCCCTCAATTCTTGACCATTTCTCCAAACCATGCTCTGTGGTCCACTTGCAGAAAGTGGCAATTAATGCGCTGAGAAGGCTTATTGGAGACCTGTAACAAAGTGAGGCCACTCATTCTCTGGTCCCTTTTTCTCCCAATGAGACACTGACTTTCTTCAAGAGAATTTGCCACCTCAGCAATACCGTTGTCCCTGCATCTAAAATAGTTTTCCACCCAACCCATCTCTACTGAGTTTTCCAGTGCTGAAATTTAGTTTCTTGTCTTTGCTCCCCAATACTGACCGTCTACAATCCTATACCCAATTGTCTTTCCCACTCTGCTGAATCTTTCCTCATTATGCAATGCTGGCAGTCAAAATTAATCAATGGATTTATAAACAAGTATCAATTTTATTACATTTTGTTTCATTCATTCAGAGGGTGTGGGCTTCGCTGGCTGGGCCAGCATTTATTGCCCATCCCTTGTTGCCCTTGAGAAGGTGGTGGTGAGCTGTCTTCTTGAACCGCTGCAGTCTATGTAGTGTAGGTACACCCACAGTACTGTTGGGAAGGGAGTTACAGGATTTTGACCCAGCGACAGTGAAGGAATGGCGATATATTTCCAACTCAGGATAGTGAGTGACTTGGAGAGGAACTTGCAGGTGGTGGTGTTCCCATCTGTCTGCTGCCCTTGTCCTTCTAGATGGTAGTGGTCATGGGTTTGGAAGGTGCTGTTGAAGGAGTCTTGCTGAATTCCTGCAGTGTATCTTGTAGATGGTACACACTGCTGCTACAATGCGTCAGAGGTGGAGGGAGTGAATATTTGTGGATGTAGTGCCAATTAAGTGGGCTGCTTTGTCCTGGACGGTGTCAAGCTTCGAGTGTTGTGGGAGCTGCACTCATCCAGGCAAGTGGGGAGTATCCATTACACTCCTGACTTGTGCCTTGTAGATGGTGGACAGGCTTTGGGGAGTCAGGTGGTGAGATACTCATCATAGGATTCCTAGCCTCTGACCTGCTCTTGTAGCCACAGTATTTATATAGTTAGTCCTGTTCAGTTTCTGATCAATGGTAACCCCCCCCAGAATGTTGATAGTGGGAGATTCAGTGATGGTGATGCCATTGAACATCAAGGGGTGATGGTTGGATTCTCTCATTGGAGATGGTCATTGTCTGCCACTTGTGTGGCGTGAATGTTACTTGACACATGTCAGCCCAAGCCTGGATATTGTCCAGTTCTTGCTGCATTTGGACATGGACTGCTTCAGTATCTGAGGAGTTGCAAATGGTGAACATGTTCGCTGATGATTGTGCAATCCCCACTTCTGACCTTATGATGGAAGGAAGGTCATTGAAGCAGTTGAAGATGGTTGGGCCCAGGATGCTACCCTGAAGAACTCCTGCAGTGATGTCCTGGAGCTGAGATTACTGACCTCCAACAACCACAACCATCTTCCTTTATGCTAGGTATGACTCCAATCAACAGAGAGTTTTCCCCCTGATTGCCATTGTCTCCAGTTTTGTTGGGGCTCCTTGATGACACACTCAGTCAAATGTGGTTTTGATGTCAAGGGCAGTCACTCTCACCTCACCTTGGGAGTTCAGCTCTTTTGTCCATGTTTGAACCAAGGCTGTATGGAGGTCAGGAGCTGAGTGGCCCTGGCAGAAACCAAACTGGGTGTCAGTGAGCAGGTTATTGCTCAGCAAGTGCTGCTTGATAGCACTGTTGATGACCCCTTCCATTACTTTACTGATGATTGAGAGTGGACTGATGGGGCGGTAATTGCCCGGGTTGGATTTGTCCTGCTTTTTGTGTATAGGACATACCTGGGCAACTTTCCATATAGCCGGGTAGATGCCAGTGTTGTAGCTGTACTGGAACAGCTTGGCCAGGGGTGCGGCAAGTTCTGGAGCACAAGTCTGCAGTACTATTGCTGGAATGTTGTCATGGCCCATAGCCTTTGCAGTGTCCAGTGCCTTCAGCCGTTTCTTGATATCATGTGGAATCGAGTTGGCTGAAGACTGGCATCTGTGACGCAGGGGACCTCCAGAGGAGGCCAAGATGGATCATCCACTCGGCACTTCTGGCTGAAGCAAATGCTTCAGCCTTATCTTTTGCACTGCTCTGCTGGGCTCCTCCAATGGAGGATGGGGATATTTGTGGAGCCTACTGTTCCACTGAGTTTTTAAATTATCCACCACCATTCACAACTGGATATGGCAGGACTGCAGAGCTTAGATCTGATCTATTGGCTGTAGGATCACTTAGCTCTGTCTATCACTTGCTGCTTATGCTGTTTCGCATGCAAATAGTCCTGTGTTATAGCTTCACCAGGTTGGCACCTCATTTTAGGTATGCCTGGTGCTGCTCCTGGCATGCCCTCCTGCACTGCCAGGATTGATCCTTGTCTTGGTGGTAATGGTAGAGTGGGGGATATGCCAGGCCATGAGGTTACAGATTGTGGTTGACTACAATTCTGCTGCTGCTGATGGCACACAGAGCTAATGATTGTCCAGTCTTGAGTTGCTAGATCTGTTTGAAATCTATCTCATTTAGCACAGTGGTAGTGCCACACAACACAATGGAGGGTATCCTCAATGTGAAGGCGGGACTTTGTCTCCACAACGACCGTGCTGTGGTCACTCCTACCGATACTGTCATGGACAGATACATCTACAGCAGGCTGTTTAGTGAGGATGAGGTCAAGTATGTTTCTCCCTCTTGTTGGTTATAATGCCCTCTTGGATCTTACCTACTATTGATCTAGTTATGCCTTTCATTGATGTACTATTTTTGAAAGTTTCTGGGCCTTTGGCACTATTTTTGCATCCAAGAATGTGGTCATGACATCTGCTATTTTTTCCCTGACTTCTCTCAGTATCTTAGGAAGCATGCCATCAGAGTCTTCCAATAATTTTTGTACTGGGTGAGTTCCAACCTTTTCGGTGTTATTTTCAATAATTATCCTATCTTAATTCTCACTCTCGTGTATCCTTTTTTCCCTCTATCACGACTTCTGTCCAAAAAAGCAAAGTGCCCATTTTCTACTTCTATGAGAAGATTTCTTATATCATAGATTTCTTATATTTCTTATATCTTTATCTTATATCAGCTTATTCTTTATTTTTTTTAAATGCATTTCACCCTCACCTCGGTGAATTTGAATAATCTAACCTGTAAGAAAATTAAAATAATAAATCTGAGCCTACTAAGCATTGAAATCCCAGTGGTGAACATTACTTTCCAACTAGACCTGGTAAAGAACTGTATGCAATTACATTTTGTGCTCGTGTTAAGTTACAGACTTCACAAATAATATGGATATGAATATTTAGCAATACAGTACCTTCACTTTTTCTCCATTTATGTCAATGGTTTTAATCATGAAATCAACTCCAATAGTGGCTCCTTGACCTGGTGGAAACAAACCCTGTAACAGTAGAAGGACATCTCAGTTTATATGAATTAATTCATTTTGTACACACCTTGATAAGTACAATCCTAGAACAAACATTAGTTAGTAGATATGCAGGGAATAAACCTGCATCCAGATATTAACTTTGCATCCCGCATCAAATCAAGTTACCTTTCTTATAAAAAGGGGAAAAATATAAATGTCAGAATAATACCAACATTGGAAAAATTAATTTGCAATAATGCAACAGGTGGGCTATCAATTCCAGAGTTATAAATACTGTATTACTAAAATAAAACAGCTGAAACAACATAAAATTAACATTCTTAAGGAATACACAAAACTAGAATTTTTTGTTGGTGATGCAATGTAATAAATGTCTAACACATTCTTACTAAATTTATCTCTCTAACCTTACTAGTGACCTTACTAGAGGCATTAATCTGCTTATTTAAAATAGCTCAACAACAGCATTAAAATACTGGAGAAAGGAATTTGACACAAGCATGTTATGATATTATTGGATAATATCACTGGTAATTTCTACTATATGCACCTATTAAAGGCTAATTTAATTAGCATTTTAATTTGACAGGCAGTCAGCTGAGCTGCAGTGCCACTCATGCCAAGATTCCACATATAGGTAAAAGCTACATGGAAAGCATGGGATTCACCTTGCAACCCATTTTATAGGTGGAAACTTCTTATAAAGATATTGATATCAGTAGCACAATAACTCTTTGCATCCAGCATTAGCATTTGAACTTCCAAGTCAGTGTCACAAAAAAATTGGAATCCCACAGATGGCCAAATTGGTAAACACACAAGAGTGTGGGTTCAACCCAAGATCCAGCCATAGTTTGTCTGCTGAGTGGAGATAAATGTTGGAGCGCTTCAACTGGCCTTCATGTCTCATGGTTTGTTAGTTGCTTAAAGATCTCCTTAATATTTAATAATGAGAGAAAATTCAAAAGAAAAAATGGGAGGAAACACAATACCCACAGTTTGTCTTTAAACAGTCCAATCCAACTGAAAAAAAAGCAGTAAGAAGCAGATACAATATAAATTTACCCCCTGATATCAGACTCTCTGAAAGGGATGGTTACAGGAGTATAAAAATGAATGCTGTCATGGGGCTGATATTCCTAGTTGTTGTCAGTTGTTAAGATTTCCTCCTTTCCTCACCTTTTTTGTTGTTTCATTTGCTAAAAACAATGGCCTGTAGCTTCTGGTGGACTGGCAACTGAGTCGGATTGCCACTCCGCTTGTAGTTACTTACCTTGAAATCTGGCCGCTCCTATCTCACCTGACCTTCTGACTCAGGGCTGGGTGAGACCTATGTAGCGCAGCAGGTTTCCACGGTCTTCTGTCCAGGGCTGTAGCATCGGCAGTAAGGAGGACACACACCCTTTTTTCCTAACAGCACTTGATTTTCTTAACCAAGTAAGTTTAAAAAGGTCCAGCCACGTTGACAAGCCAGGGAAAAAGTGTGTAAAGTAGGTAGGATTTGGCAGAGCATGGCGGGGAGGGGTGAGGGGGTAAAAAGAGTACAGGGGCGGTGTTTGGGTCGGATCAGGGGAAGTGTAGTCAGGGGGTGTTGGGGAAGGGGGTTGGCTGTGGGGGAAAGGGGTCCCAAGGTGGGGTAGTAGGAGTCCCATGGGGGCGGTCAGTACAATAGTTATCCAGAAGTGATTTTAATTTGAACTTTTTCTGGGTAACTATTGCTGTGAGACAGTCGGAACCATCCAAAGTTTGTAATTTATATCGGAGTTTCAGATGGTTCCCAGTGTGGGGCAATTGCCCAAAAGGAGGTTTGAACTTCCTGGACAACTACCATGCAATCCTTATCTAGGAACTTCCCGGGGGTGGGGGCTGCCCCATTGCATCTTTGGGGTACCCCCCTGGATACACTGCCCTGGAGCTCAGAAGTTACAGCACAATATGTATCTACTCATTTAACATGCTCTACATAAGTTGCTAAAGACAGGAAGATAAATGTAGTATATCTGCATAATTACTCTGCCTTTATACAGCTAACTGCATCTCTATGGGATACTGGAGATACATCGATTTTAAAATGAAATAAATGTATCCCTCCAATTTGCCAGTATTTGGGGCAGGAAAGTTATGTTGTGAAAAAGTAAATCCTATTAATTTGATTAAGAAATCAGAGATTACAGTTCCAAAAAACAATGACACTCAGACTGAATAGATGTTGATACGATCAATTCTCCTTAAGTTGCAGTACCATTATGCACAAGTATTCTATTTAATACTAGTCCTTTTCTCTGCTCTCCTGATAACAGTAGTTATACAGAGCGCACTGGGGGGGGAGGTGTGACAGAGCATGCCGTGGGATGGGCTGGGGGTGAAAGAGCTCCCGACGGTGGAGGGGGGGGGGGGGGGGGGGGCGGAAAGAGAGGCACACTCAACTCGGCTGTTGGCCGGGGGGGGGAGGTAAGCACGCGAGGGAGGGGAAGAGCATGCGCCGGGGTGAGGTGGTGAAGAGCGAGGGGAGGGGAAGAGTTCAGTGTGGGAGTGGGCAGATAATGAAAATGTTCGGCAACCAGAAACTCACGGTCATGCTTCCAGTCTGACTTTTGAGTGGTAGTTATTCTCGTTCACACTTCTCAACCCACCTATTGTTTCCTTACTTCCACCATCACCATCTCCATTTGCCTTGTACAATCATCCCTTTTGCTATTTAATCTCTCCTATCATTCACCCGACAACAGAACTTCCTTCATGTTCTTTCCCCCCTCCCTCTGTACTTGCTTAAACCCTGTTGCATCTCTAATTTTTCCCCAGTTCTGACACAAGGTCATCAACTTGAAACATTGGGCTGAATTTTCAATTCCATGAGGAGGCAAGCAGAGGTGCAGGCATTTTGAAAATTGCATTTCCAGAGGGTGTTATTGTATCCCAACGCCTCTGGAATGTGGCGATATTTTCATAGGAAGGTGGGGGAACTGGGAACGTGTTCACCTCCAATGCATAGCCCATTAAGCCCCTTGAGCCTGGGAAAGCTGGGGGCAATTTTCAAATTGGAAATTAACAAATCTAAACAGTCTGGAGCATGTCAGTGCATGGCTGTCAGGTTCAATACAGGAACTACAAAGTTTTTTTATAAAAAAGTGGAAAAGTTTCTGCCACCAGGGGTTTTCATATGAAAAACGTACATACGAACAAGGAGCAGGAGTAGGCCATTCGGCCCCTTGAGCCTGCTCCGTCATTTAATAAGATCATAGCTGATCTGATAGTAACCTCAAATCTGCATCCTGCCCACCTCCGATAACCTGTCATCCCCTTGCTTACCAAGAATCTATCGCTGCGAGATTGGGCACAGTATCTCAGAGATCAGGCATCGAGGTGGCCTCTGACCCAATTAGAGCATTAACATTTAAAGACTGTGCAGCATAAGTGATGCACCAGCAGCATAGAAGGGCAGTGTTATGACCTGGAAATTGACTGGGCATCCATTTCCTGACCCCAATTTGAAAATCAAGCCTTTTGACCCCATTTTTCTTCCTACACTGATGCTAACTGACCTGCTGAGTATTTCTGGCATTTTCTGTTTTTGTTTCAGATTTCCAGCATCTGCAGTATTTTCCTTTGGAATTTGGAAAATCAATTCTGCAGAAAGTCTGTTATAAGCAGTTTACAATGTCATGGCATTTTGCAGGTTAAGTTGGGAGGGGAAAAACTTACTTATGCCAAAAATGCTCCACTCTAAATTATTTCATAAAATGCAGTGAAACAAATTTATATTTTTTTATTTGTTCATGGAATGTGGAGGTCATAAACAAGACCAGCATTTATTGGCCATCCCTAATTGCCCTTTAGAAGGCGGTGTGAGCCACCTTCTTGAACCGCTGCCATCAATGTGATGTAGATACGCCCACAGTGCTGTTAGGGAAGGATGCTACCGCATCTGGTGGCTCTCGGTCCTGCTGGTGGGACAGGGCATACCCGGAGAGAATGAGATAAGACTATAAGGAATGATTGCGTGGGTATGACTTCGCCAGGCTCTTGCTTGACGAGTCTGTTGGATAACTCTCCCACTTTTGGCAAAGTCCTCAGAAGTTAGTGAGGAGGTATTTGCAGGGTTGACTAGGTAGGGTGTACCTTTGTCGTTTCTGGTGCCTAGATCAATACCAGGTGATCCATCTGGTTCTATTCTTATTCAACTTTTTCCATAACAGTTTGATACAACTGAGTGGCAGGCTAGACCATTTCAGGGAGCAGTTAAATGTCAACCACATTGCTGTGGGTCTGGGTAAAGATGGAAGATTATGGGACTAGCTTTTTATTTCAAAATGATTTAATTAATTGAATCTAAATTCCCCCAAGCTGTCATGGCGGGATTTGAAATTATGTCTTTGGAACGTTAGTCCAATAAAATTACCATTATGACTGAGGTACAACCAAAAAATGAATATAAAATGGAAGCCAAGAGGGGAAAGAACAAAGACAGTAGCTGAAAATAGAACTAAATATCAGCTTCTCGGGCAGAGTAGGAGTTCTCCAATTCACTGTGGGATAGCTTCACCTGTTCAATTCCCTTCAGAATAAATTTCCAAGCTTATTAATACTATTAACATCAGGTAGCTGGTGAGGCTGACACCCACCTGGGGAAAAGAGAAAATAAAAACAAAAATCTGGAAGACAAGTTACTCCTCTGTCTACTCTCATACATGTTAATAATATTTGGAGAGGCCTTGGGAAGGTTACCCACTCTACAGGTAGTAAGGGAAAGGATCTGGAACACAGAAAAACTCATTTAAAAGCAGCATTAAAACAAAAGTGCTATTCCAAAAATGAAGAGAAGGAAAATCAGTGCAGTGGGACACCATTACAAGCTAGCCAAATCTCAAAACTATGCATCAGCTCAAGTTTACTCAGGAGGAATAGAATGGTCTCCTGACAGCAAATAAAGAATGGCTGGGCTGATGCATAATTAAAAAATAAACTAATAACTTTAATGTCTCTCATAAGACTGAGAACACAACAGTGGAAGGAGTGTGTGGAAGAGGGAAAGAAATACAAAGCAAGCCACCATATAGAACATGTTTTTCTCTTAATTCATTCATGGGATGTGGGCGTCGCTGGCTAAGCCAACATTTATTGCTCATCCCTAATTGCCCTTGGTTGCTGTGGGTCTGGAGTCACATGTAGGCCAGGCCAGGAGAAGGCAGCAGATTTCCTTCCCCAAAGGACATTAGTGAACCAGATGGGTTCTTTCAACAATTGACAATGGTTTCATGGTCATGAGACTTTTAATTCCATTTTTAAAAATTCAATTCAAATTCCACCATCTGCCATGGCGGGATTCAAACCCGGGTCCCCAGAGCAACCCTTGGTCTCTGGATTACTATTCCAATGACAATACCATTATGGCATTGCCTCCCCCAGCAGCTCAAACCAAATCCCTGCATGAGCAAGTTATCAAACTGACTTCATTAAGTCTATTGACTTTGATGTCAGCCCACAATTTACCATGAAAACTCCAACTGGTATGGGCTCCCCATATTCAAACATCATTTGGACACAATCCCATTTCATTGTCCAGGTTATCAAACCTCTGTGGCAGTCATCCAAACCTTTCAGAAACAACACTTCTATCAATGTCTTGCAACCCCACTTATTTTAACACTTCCTAGTAATTCTAACAACAATGAAAGAATTGTGAAATAGCTAGGTAAATCTGTCAGACTGGCTAAATTGAACAGATAAGCCAAAAATCAATGCCTCCAGGTCCTCCTTTAAAATACCCAATGTCACCCTATCCCCAAGTAAATTCTTAGGATCCCCTGTACTAGTGCTAACATATACATGGTTTAATTTCTCAAAGACAACATGAAAAATACACATACCATACAGAGGCACTAGCAAAAGATTTAGAAGGATGATACCAGAACCTAGAGGTTGTAACTATCAGACATTACAAATATTACATCTGTAAGACTGTTATGTTTTGGGACCGTGTCCTTAATTTAGGGTAATAGGAGCACAGAGCAAGTAAGAAAGCACAGAGCCGAGAGACAGAAAAAGATGGAGAGAGTGCGCGAGGGCGAGGGCGAGCCAGGGCGAGCGAGCCAGGGCGAGGGCGAGCCAGGGCGAGTGAGCCAGGGCGAGCGAGCCAGGGCGAGAGGGCGAGCGAGCCAGGGCGAGAGATTAAGTTGCCGACTGATACAGTGTCTAGTCAATGTTACTGTTAGTTTGTTTGTTATAGTCAAAAGTCATAAAGCTTAAATCTAGTCTCAGTAATTTACTGGAAGCTTGTTTTCTTTTAAAAGTTATGTCTCTACAGGGATTGTAACACAGGAGACACTCAGCAGGATAGATTCTTTTCCCGAGTAAAGAGAAGGTTGGGCAATGATCTAATAGAGGTCTTTATAATATTGAAGGGGTTGACAGGGCAGGTGTAGAGAAGTTTTTTTTTTTAATTCTTTCAAGGGATGTGTGTTGCTGTCAAAGCCAGTTGCTCATCCCCAACTGCCTTTGGGAAGGTGGTGGTAAGTCACCTTCTTGAACCATTCCAGTCCATCTGGTACACCCACAGTGCTGTTAGGAAGGAAGTTGCAGGATTTTGACCCAGCGACAGTGAAGGAACGGCAATAAAAGTTCCAAGTCAGAATTGCGCGCAACTTGGAGGGGGTGAGGTTGAGTGTTTGGAAGGTGCTGTTGAAGGAGTCTTGGTGAGTTGCTGCAGTGCATCTTATAGATGGTACACACTGCTTCCCACTGTGTGCCGGTGGTAAAGGGAGTAACTGTTTAAGATGGTAAATGAGGTAACACTCAAGTGGGCTGCTTTGTCCTGGATTGTATCTAGATTCTAAAAAGTGTTGTTGGAACCACACTCATCCAGTATTCCATCACAATCCCGATTTGTGCCTTGTAGATGGTGGTGGACAGGCTTTGGGGAGTCAGGAGGCAAGTTATTGGCCATAAAATTCCTAGCTTCTGACCTGGTTGGTCCAGTTGGATTTCTGGTTAATAGTAACCACCAGGATATTGATGGTGGGGGATTCAGTGTTTGAAATGGTATTGAATGTCAAGGGCAGATGGTTCGATCCGCTCTTATTGGAGACAGTCATTACCTCGCACATGTGGCACGAGTGTTATTTGCCACTTATCAGCCCAAACCTGAATGTTGATCAGGTCTTGCTGCACGTGACATAGACTGCTTCAGTATCTGAAGAGTTGTGAATGGTACTGAACATTGTTCACTGATGATTGCACAACCACCACTTCTGACCTTCTGATGGAAGGAAGGTCATTGATGAAGCAGCTGAAGATGGTTGGGCCTTGGACACCACCATGAGGTACTCCTGCAACAATATCCTTGGACAGGGATGATTGACCACCAACAAACACAACCCATCTTCTTCTACATTAAAGTCTGACTCCAACCAGTGGGGAGCTTCCTCCCCCCACCACCGCCCCCGCCCCCACCTTTGGTTGTGAGATCACTTAACTTTGTCTCTTCTGTGCTGCTTCCGCTGGTTGGCATACATATAGTCCTGCACTGTAGTTTCACAGGTTGGCACTTTAAGGTATGCCTGGTGCTGCTCCTGGCATGCTCTCCTGCACCCCTTTTCTGCTGCTGATGGCCTGCAGTGCCTCGTGGATTCCCAGTCTTGAGCTGCTAGATCTGAATCTATCCCATTTAGTAAGGTGGTAGTGCCACACAACACGATGGATGATATCCTCAGTGTGAGGACAGGGCTTTGTGAGGACTGTGCAGTGGTAACTCCTACCAATACTGTCATAGACATATACATCTGCAACAGGTAGACAAGTAAAGGCGAGTTCAAGTAGCTTTTTCCCTCTTGTTAGTTCTGTCACTACCTGCCACTGGCCCAGTCTAGCATACATGTCCTTCAGGACTCAAATAGCTTGGTCAATGGTGGTCCTACCAAGCCAGTCTTGGTGATGGACATTCAGAGTATATCTGGTGCCCTTGTGACCCTCTTGTTCAACAATTAGGAGTGCTGAAGGAGTTTCCTTATCCATATTTGACCTTTTGCCATGGGACTTCGCCCTCCCAACTGTATACCACAGTGCCACACCACCTGTGTTGGATCTGTCATGCCAGTGGGACAGGGCAACCCAGGAATGGTGATGGAGATGTCTGGGACATTGGCTGTAAAGTACTATTTGGTGAGTACGACTATGCCAGGCTGAAGCTGTGGAACAGCTCTTCCAATTTTGGCACAAGTGTCCAGATCTTAGTAAGATGATGTGCCATTCTCATTTCCAATGCCTAGGTTGATGCCAGGTGGTCCGTCCAGTTTTATTTCTTTGACTTTTTGTATCAGTTTGCAATAATGAAGTAGCTTACTGGGCAATTTCGAGGGCAGTTAAGAATCAACCATATTGTGGGATCTGGAGGCTAGACCAGGTAAGGATGGCAGAATTTTGTTTATTACGGAGAGAACTTATGTTTTCTTACTGCCAGTGATCAATGTGTTTGTATGTAAAAGCTACATACCCCCAGAGTGATTGTCCCAATTCTTTTGAGAGTTTTAAAATAAAGGTTATTTATCATCACACACTTGCCCTAGATGTTTAAAACACGACATCTCACTTCCCCAGCTCTCTCACACTGGGCAGAGTTTTACGTCCCATGGGTGAGCGCGCACCCAACCCAATCAGGAGTAAAATAGTGCGCATGACGTCAGGAGAGCGTACCAGCGTCATCACGCACTTGCGCGAAATTTCACTCAGCAGGCGCGCGTGGGTGCCGGAGAAGCGCCCGTCATTAATTAAGCGGCCATTTAAGACTCTTAAGAATTCAACTAAATGCAATTTTTCCTTACCAATGCGAATTCCAGCTCATCGCACAGGCAGCCAGCCGACACTTTCACAAACCTCATCCAAGAGCGGGATAAAAAGGGTCAGCAGCATTGCCAGTGTGAGTGGAGAGAAGTTTTGGAAATAGCTTGCTGCTGGTTGCTTATTGGTACTTGGCAGCTTCATCTCTGTTCGGGGCTTCATTCTTCGAATTTTCAGGCTTCATTTTAGGACTCATTGCTGCCTGCAAGGCCCCCGGAGGATTCAGAACGTGTGGACCCTTCCAGGTATCAGACAATCTTCCCTTACCCTGGTAATGGGGATTGTGGTCTCTGCTGGAGGCACCTCCTCTGAGGAGAAAGAGAGGGGCAGAAGGGAGAGGAGGCCATGTGTCCCTATGTAGCTTCCAAGGGAAGGACCTGTGGGAGGAGAGGGTGCAGGCACAAGGGGTGCAGGACCAACAGGTAGCCCAAGGTGTAAGGGGCCGCAGAAGACGACACTATCTTGCTGCCAGGGTTTATAGGCGGCAATGCAGCTACCTAAATATGTCCGAGGTGCAATGCCGATGAAGGCGCCGCCTCTCAAGGGAGAGCGTGACCTCCATTTGGCAGACGATTGGGCCTGAGATCAGCTCTGACTGTGCGGGTGGACGCCCCATATCAGCAGCCACTTCTATGCCTCCGGCTCTTTCCAGGGCTCAGTGGGGTATCTGTGTGGAGTGTCCCAATCAGCTGTCCACAATTGCGTCAAGCTGGTGACAGAAGCTCTGTTCAGGCAGGTAAAGACTTTTATTCTTTACTATAAAGGATGAGGCCAGCCAGTCTGAGTGAGCCAGAGGCTTTGCAGCGATTGCTGGATTCCCCGCATCCAGGGTACAATCGACTGCACACGTAGCCATCAAGGCGCCAGTGGGTCATGCAGGTGCCTTTGCCAAGAGGGAGGGATTCCACTCCATGAATATGCGGATAGTGTGTGACCACAGGATGCAGATTCTGCAAATCTGTGCAAGATACCCTGGCAGCTCCCATGATGCTCCCATCCTGACACTCCCAGGTGCCGAGACTCTTCAATGCTCCAGCCCGACTGGATGGATGGCTGCTAGGTGACAAAGGCTATCCATTCAAGAGGTGGCTCATGATGCATTTCCACCACCCAAGAACAGAGGCAGAGAAGCAATACGAGTCATACCTCCACAAGAGCAGTGGTAGAGAGGACCATAGGTCTTCTCAAGATGCACTTCCAATGCCTGGGCCATTCAGGGGGTGCATTACAATATACCCCAGGGCGGGTGCCATTGATAGTGGTCGCCTGCTGCACTCTCCACAATCTGGCACTGGCAAGGGGGGACCCACTGGAGGAAGAGGATCTTGACGCAGCTGCACAGGCCACAGATGATGAGTCCAGTAGAGAGTCCAAAGAGGAGCACGGTGAGGAGAATGCTGAGGGCATGGAGACAGACCTCGGTAACCTCCAGGGAGGGAGGGACGCCTTGATCCAATGCTCCTTGAGCTAGGCGACCAAAGATCAGCTTCAACCTCATGCCAGGGCTGCCGCCTCCATCCTGGATGTCTGAAAGGACCCTTTCATTTGAACAAAGAACACCCAGTGCCTGTGCAATAAAGTTCAGAGCCACTTACGGCCAGCATTACACTGGCGTACCATGCACCAATATAATAAGAAGGTGAAGCATACTCAGGCCATGATGACAAAAGCAAAATTTATTTCATTTTGACAATTCCAAACTATTTGCATAAACTTCTCTGGTCTTCATTCCGAGACCAGCATAGATAAAGTAAACATTAATTAACATAAAATCAACCGTGACCTAGCCCTCTTGCACTCATGATGCCTTCAACTTACGCTTGCGAGTGCTATGTATAGGTGCTCACCTCTTGGCAGCACCTGCATTGGAGACAGCCTGCTGACCCTGCTGTCTTGTTGGCCTTGATGACCTTGGCAGTTGTCCTCTAGCCATTGGAGCCTGCGCTGGTCCCACCTGGGAGGAAGCGGCCAGTGCCACAGCTGGCATCTCCCCAGTCTCATCAGGTGCCACAGTCACTGGCAGAGGGGCTGCTGCCATCATCCAGAGCGCCCCAAGGAGTCCACAGAGACAACAGGCAGCTGTGAGGTTGCTGTGGACCTCTCTGCACACCATTGATGGATGGGCACCTAGATGGGATACTGGGTGCCTTATCCATCTCCCATGCGGACACTGACCACCTGAGGTCAGTGTGTGTCAGTGCTTGCAGGTCCAAATGCAACCCCAGGAATCCCTGATTTTGTCCCTGGAGCTGCCTCTCCATTAGAGTCACCATTCTCTCAATGGAGGAGGCAGTGCGCTCGGCCATGAGGGGCACTGCAGTGCTCATGCTCCGCATGGACTCCTCCATCATGGAGACCATGGCACACATGCCCTCATGGATCTCCTCCAGATCCTCCTGCACATTTGCTAGACATCCAGCATCTGCTGCCTAATGGATGACTCCAGAGGCTCATCATCAGCCTTTGACTAAGCATTGTCCTGGTCTCCAGCAGTCCGCTGAGTACCAGCGCCCTAGGCACTCTCTGCCTTCGCCTGCACTTCAAGCGATTGTGAAGTGCCCTCACCAATGTGCACTGAGATACCAGCCACCACTCTAATGCTTATTGAGGTACTGGTATCTGCGCTAGTGCCTCCTTCAGAGAGCTGTGATACAGGTGCAAATGACACCAGGTGGTCCTCCAGTGTCAGGGGTGGCCCCTCGGGATCCAGAGAGTGTACGCCTGCTGGCGAACCTAAAAGGAGAACAAAGACATGTCATTAGTTAAAGACATCACACTGTCACTGTGCATGCCATGCTGGTGAGACAATAGAGATCTGCATCACAGCGCCATCGTCTTCCAATGATCAGTGGGGACTCCAGGTTCGAGGCTCACATCAATGAAGAGACTACACTAAAATGGTTGCACAAGCTAGAAGTCTCACCTCTGTGCATTGTGCTCTTAACCCCGTCTGGCACCCCCACCTCTCCACGCCTGGTTGCACATGGGGCGTACTGGCTCTCGACCTCCAGGGGGTCTTGCTCATATCCTGAAAGCATTAGGAGGCTAGCGGGGCCCCTGCCGGTCTGCGACCTTTCTATTTTGTTGTGCGCCGTCTTCTCCTGAAACAACAGAGGAGCATTAATTAGTCCACTCTCTACCTGCAGCGCCACTGCAGCCTGGCCAACTCCAGCTGAGGAGTGCCTGGCAGGGCATTTCTGAGTCATGGCCCTTGAGCCACAAGGCACTCAGTCCAAGCAGCCAGGGTTCATCCCCTTGGCCAACTGCGGTGTGATTGACAGTTGGCACTCAGACTCTAGCACCTGAGGTCCATGGTGGGACAGCCAGACTTCACATATCTGCACACTGACCCATGCCAACATATTACTCACCCTTCCCTGTGCTCAGCTGCTCATTAAAGCGTTTCCAGCACTGCACCCAAAAGTGCCGCACCACGTCACCGCTGCTGACCGTTGCTGCCACCTCCTCCCATGCCCTCTTGGTGAGGTGCAGTGGCCTCCTCCTCCTCCTCCTCCCATCCCTGGGGCAAGGGCATCCCTCCTGGCAGCCAACTCCTCCAGGAGGACAGCGAGGCACTTATCCGAAAAGTGGAGGGTCTAGAGCCCACCCAACCTGCCCTCCCGTCATGTCCAGCCGCACTTGGGTCCATCCCAAAGGTTCAGGGGATGTCCTCCATGGCAGCCTGGGCCGCTTTTAAACTGGCCGGCGGGTCATCATTGGGCCTGGCAGCCGACAAGCCCCCACTTGGCCCTTCCTGGCCAGTGCGAAGCCACGTTTCACATTAGGTGGGCCTTAATTGGCCCGCCAGTGTGAAATCACAGTCAGGGCCCAATCGCAGGTGGCGTTCCGTTTTGAGGCTGTTACCGGGCCCGCCCGCCATGACTGCCCGATGAGGGGAAAGTCCCGCCCACTGTTACACACACAAAGATTAAATACAGGTGACAGTAAAAGAATAAAATTACAATTTGTTGACATATCAGTCTCTTTTTTGGCAGGCCTTTAGTTTCTTAGATTATTTGATGCTTTAGTTGAAGTAACGGTCTTGTAAAGCAGAGAGTGAGAGGGCTGTGGAGGGAGCCGGGAGGGACTTTCACTTTCGATGTATTGTTATTACCTTGGCTGTTTGGATAGATGACCCGATTTTCAAAAATCAAAACAGGGACACATTGAAAAGCCTGGGAAGGAAGGGCCCCATAATGTTTTAATGTTGGACAATCAATGGCAGGGGCCTGGGGGAGGGACAATTGAAGGTAGGGTGTCATGTGATGAAATTTCCCAGAATAGGTCCAGCTGGAGTATGCAACCCTACAGACACCAGTTACAAACCACAGACTTTTGTTTCAATTACATTTGTCCATTTTCTTTAAAAAAAACTGAACCAAGGCTTTATCTGTCACAAGATCCCAGAGTCCTTTATTCCACTCTAACTTTACTGTGCAGTGCGCAATGGCAAGGCCAGTCCCCATTTAAAAGCCTCATTTATTTTCATTTGCAAACTGGGTTCTAACAGTAGATGTTTTAAGCCAGAATTGGATTTTAAACTAGCAAATGTGGGAGCTTTTGTTTGCACCCAGAGCTGCAAGTAGAAAAGCATGCAATCGAGCATTGAGAAGTTTTGTGCCATAGCTCAACTGAACCTGCCTGCCATCTTCCTCGGTGCTAATTCTTGGTTTACTGATCTGTGCCATCTGACTACCTCTTCAAGTAAGTATGGCTTGCAATTGGCAGACACCACTATCAATCTTGTCTTCACCCAGAAGCTCCTGGCTCCCAGGTGGTACATGGCTAATTTATAGGAGGTCATGGAGGTTATTTACCCCCATGACCTCAGATAAATCACTCCCCTGCAGTGGCTCCTATAAGTCAGTGCCTCCCCAGCTTGCCTCTGGCTCTTCCAATCACAGCTTTGTAACGGAATGGCCAAATCAGGGCACAGAAAGATGAACCAACCAGCGCACCAAAAAGCTGTTCAATAAGAAACAGTCCATTTTGGGGGGAAAAATTCACCCTGGTGCCAACTCTGGATGCTGGGTTTTTACACATGTGGGAGCAACCCAGCACAGCTGCTTAATGGTCGCCAAGGAGGCAGCAGTCTGATTCCCAGGATGCAGCCAAGAGGGTTTTTTTTTTTGAGTTCGCCAACAGTAAGTGGAGCATGAGGTAAAGGGGAGGGGAGAAGAAGTGAAGAGAAGAGATGCTGATGTGTGCAAAAAGGTGAAGTGCTGACGGAAATCTCTGATATAGTTCATGTAGAGGGAAAACTGGGGCATTTGAGCTATTTTGAGCAAATTGTCAGGACACCAGGGTGATGGCAGTCCCTTGGGCAACAAAGCCTGCTGGACCCCTTTTGAAGGAAGAGGGAAAAGCACTGAGCCAATCCCCCTCTCCTTAGACCCATATACTTACTCAGTCCAGTTCAAAGCCAAATTGAAAAATTTAAGTGTTATTTGAGAACTCAACAGCAAAACCAGGATGCCTAGTCACCATATGCTTGGATGACTTGCAGCTGGTTCAATGGCTTTCTGATGGAACTGTGCAGAACAGCTTCTTGCTGTTATTTTAAAGCAGCTAACAAAATGGCTTCCGCACCATGTGACTTGTACAAGTTCAAAGACTTTTTTTCAAAAAGCAGTTGTGTGTTGATTACACATCCTGTGTTGTCATTTGACATCTTGAAATTCAACCAGTCTAGTTTAGATAAGGTCCATCATAATACAATGGAAGGTTGATAGAATCCATTCACATCTGTCTAACACAGCATTTCAATGTTTCTTTCGTCCATGGTGAAACAAAGATAAGCTGGCTGAAATGGCATAGCTTTTTTGCTTTTTCCCTGGATGGCTGTGAATAACCATATTTAGTTAGGTATATGCTTGAGACTCAGGACTACCTGGAGCTCAAAATGCGAAAGGTCACCTGATTTGCAGCAGCCATTTTAATAGTCTATGTTCAAAATTTTAAAGTATTGACTGAAAGCTCATAACATACTGCAGCATGACGCTTCCTTAAAGAGCATTAGTGAACCAGGTGAAAAGGTGGGTTTTTATTACAATCTGATAGTAAATGGTGACCATGAAACTGAGACTAGCTTTTAATTCCAGATTAATTAATTAATTGAACTTAAATTCCATGAGCTATTAGGATTTGACCTCTTGTCCACAGGCCATTAGCCTGGGCCTCTAGATTGCTAGGCCAGCAACATTGGGGACTATGGCATAGTGGTAGAGTGTTTCCACTTCTGGGCAGTCTAAAACTAGGGCCCATAAATAACAGATATCCGCCCCCACGCCCGACTGAATGCAGTAAAAAAAAAATCAGAACTAATATTTTAGCCAGGGAATGTATACAACACATGGAGTAGTTGAAGCAAATAATACAGCTAGATAAGTACATGAAGGAGTAAAGAATAGAAGGATATACAAATAGGATTAGATGAAGCAGCATGGGAGAAGGCACAGGAGCATGAACAACAGTATAAACTAGTTGAATGGCATATTTTAGTACTGTAAGTTTTATGCCATTCTATGTAATAAGAACTGCATTGATGATAATTATGCTCCGGAACAAACAATTCAATGCATATTGCATTGAAATACAAACTGATATTAAAAACAATATTGATCAGCATAGGAAAATATAGCACAGGAGAATATGTAGATGTACCGCAACAATTTGTTAGATGTGACTGTAAAATATAGAAAAAGCTGACAAGTAAATAACTTGGCAAAAAAATGAATTTGTAGAATCCTAAGATCATACTTTGGGGTCCTAGATTTTCCTTCACCATCTTGCCGAAATCAGGTCGGGTAGAAACAGCTACTGTGGGAAAATCTGGTTTGGTTTGGAGGCCAACCACTGTAGCCCCATCATGTCCTATATTTTAGTCTCCTTGCCCCTTCATTGTCCTACCAGATAAAAGGCAGCAGGGAGACAGGAGCTTGGCAAAACAGTTAAATTTTCCCTGCCTTCTGGTGCTGATTTCATCAACTAAAGGGTGTTGGGCCCCTTGGGCAACAACTAAAGCCTGTTGGACCCCTTTTGAAGGAAGAGGGAAAAGCACTGAGCCACTCACCCTCTCCTTAGACCCAAATACTCACTCAGTCCAGTTCAAAGCCAAAATGGAAAATTGAACAGTTATTTGAAAACTCTTCAATGGCCCCTTCTTGTTCAGATACTACAGTAGCAATGCTACACATTCAGGTTTGTGATCATAAGTAAGAAATACTTTTTCCAGCACAGCTAAAATCAATGTTGTAATTTTTTTTTTTAAAAAAGAGTTTCTCAATCATTCTCACCAATATGCAGCATCAAAAGGATATTGGTAAAATATGCAGAAGATGTCAGCTGTCCCTCGATTCAGAGAATGACGTCTACTCAGGATCACAAATTTCTGCCACAGGTCTCCATGTGAGTGAACAGGCCGGTTCTTGACCCGCCGATCTTTGGGCACACGGGGCAGGACACCCCATAAGGTAGAACAAGATCTGGAGCACAGGATTTGCTACCTTTTCTTTCCTTCTCTGCATCCGTTCTGTCTCATCATTAAGACATTGTGTCTCACAAAGCGTGATGCAGCTTGATGGACAGGCTGTCGCCATTTTGAACGACTGGTAGCAAGGTCCTCCTAGTCAGTGTCAATTTTGCTGTGCTTCAAAGAATAGGTCAGAGTGTATTTGACACATTTTCTTTGTCCGTCACTGGAACGTTGGCCATTCGAGAGTTGAGAAAACAGGACCTGGCTGGGGAAATGCTTTTCAGCCATCTGGACACAGTGTCCAGTCCATCATAGTCGATTTTGTAAGAGTTTTGCCCGAATATTGTGGAGCTGGCTTCAAGAAGCAACATATACACCATTTACCATAATAACCCCAATTTGGATCTTTTAACAATTCAGCATCCCCACTTTCTTACCTGAGTAAATCTTCGTACTAAGCAGGTCTTTCCTACTCCAGCATTTCCAATCAAGACAATTTTAAATAGGTAGTCATAATCTTCCATACTCATTTACACACCTAGAGGAGGACAAGAAGCTTTCATTACAAGTTAACCAATGTCTTAAATGCTCTTAAGCTGCCTAACTTGGAGAAAGAAAAAACATCACAGCAGTAATTCTAAAAAACATTCCCAGCTGTTGACAGCCATGTTGCTGGAATAAAATAAGAAATTCTAATAACCACAAAAAAAAAAAATGAGAATTGTTGCTAAAATTACATTATAATGGTTCTTACCAATTTTCAGTGTCACTTATGCACCTCATTAGTCTATGGTTTTATATTGACTATTATCAGAAAAAATTCTCAAGAGGTCCAATTAAAATTTTGATCTATTCATTACAGCTATTTCTAACCTTGATCAGAGAGTGTATTAAGAGCCTAAACATTTCTACCCACTTGTATCTGTAGTTCGTGCCCATATCCCATGACAGCTGAGCAATGATGGCAGAGAAATTTTAAACAAAACAGGGATGTGTAAACTTCAGGTATCCAAAAGGTTCACCCTTGCTTAATTTTAAATTTTAGAGTAAATAAATTAGAGAGTAAATAAAAGAAAATACAAAAGGAGGCTAACTCTAAATGTTTCTTAACATAATATTTGAAAATGTCATCAATTTACACCGTCAAACGTTTCATACTGTATTTTAACATATCTCTTGCTATTTTTCTTTACCAATGACTATAGTCTAAATTTAACAAAAACAGATTATGCATCAACATTCCAGTGTTAAACTCATGCAGAAAAAGAAAACCATTTCATAATTTTGATCCAAGATCTGTAGGTGTTACAGCAACATATAAAATAGAGTTTGAGCAGAACAAACTAACATCGTGTGATTTCGAATAACCTATGATTGTTTCCATGCTATTTTCCCAAGTGACAATTTTTACACAAAAACCCTGTGCATTAAGAAAACTGAGCTGAATAGGATGACTGACTTGACATAAGTGTGAGAAACTGGGATTGGATTTGTTAAACTGAAACAAAATGTAAAATTGTTTAAGCACTTATTAAAAAGTACTTAGTCGTGAAATACTAGTTGGATCTCTCAAAAATTAAAGAGTTTGTCTGTTTGACATAAAACCTTGTAATATTAGGTGGAATTCAAATCTATGAGCTCCCTGCATACACAAAAGGTTCGAATGTCAGGCAGCAAGATTCTTCTCATATTTCGTCCCCCACTCCCTCTTAATTTCTGTTCTTTTCCCCCTCCCCACCAGATCTCCTGTGTCAAATTTCCATCCCCAACTGTGCCAGGAATGTTGAAATTTCTTCTAAGAGAGTTTATTTTTCTAACTTGGCAAACCGAGTGGCACTGAAAGCCCCTAGGACATTCTGGCCGAGCACAATGATGTTGATACCAGAGATTGCACCTTCCCTATCAACATGGTTCAGCACCTTACCATCCACAACATTTATCCACTTAAACATTAGAAGCATCAGTTCTTTTTTGCAATATGAATGTGAGCTTTTTTCCAACCCTCCCATCACCATGCCAATTTTCTCCCAAAGTTTTGCCTGCTTACCCTTATCCCCCATTCCTGAAGACACTAACTCCTTCCTGAGATATGGTGTCAAGAATATGAATTGCCCTATGGTACACGATCCAAGTGGTCATGTTTAAAGCTTGGTAGTGAGTGTTCACTGTTTATCTGACTGCAGAGACCATCTCAAAAATGAGCCCTTTTCTGTCTTCATCCAGTACCAACACAAATCCACTTCCAGATGGATAATGATCAGTAGAATTCTTCGATTTACTACCCCTAAACCCAGAGACACTGGCCTAGATTTTTCACAGAGTAATGGAGACTCTACGGTGTATCTAAAATGGTACTGGGAACCTGGATCTATAAGTCCCGCTCCCATTTGTGCCAGTAGGGGGATAGGGGCAGGATGTGAATCACACATTGGGGTAAACAAATTCAGCAAAGCCATTTGAACTCAATGCAGAGTTTAAACAGATCCCATTTTCTCTGGAGCAAAGGCCTTGTCTCGCAGTGTGAGAGCTCCATTTTTTTTTTTAAAAAGAGTAAACATAAATGCTAGTAAAGGGCAGAAAAGGTCTCTTGAACTGTCAAGCTGTCAATTTATTTAAAGCCCCTACCCTTTAAAAATTGAAAATCACCAGCCTGTGTCTGAGAGTTGAAACAAATCTGTGTTTTTAGTTTCAATAGCTGTTTGTTGACATAACCCTAAATGCTATTGTTAAGCATTATTACTGCTTGACTGTTTCCACAACCTTTCATTATCACAGTGGGAGGCTGCATGTTCATGTTTTGATTGACAGTTCCAAGAGATCACTAAAGGATTAGCTGTTTTTATGTGGGGTTATGAAAACGAATGTTTATTTTTTTTAATGAGGGATTAAGTACTTGAGAGGATTTAAATCTATTGAAAGAGCTTTCATGATGAGTGTTTTATTTAATATTTTGAAGTCTGTAATAGATATTTAGGACTTTATTTTATTTCATCTCAGCATGGCTCCTGAGGTTTGCCATGATGTACTGCGTGAATTGGCATTGGAGGTTATAGGGCAAAAGGGTGGTGGGTGGGGGCACTAAATTGGCATAGAGACTATAAGGGGCCATGGGAGTAGGTGTCATGGGTTGGCATGAATGGACATATATGGGCCTGAGGAGTGGATGGGTTTTTTTTGGGGGGAGGGGGGGGAAGAGATGTCCAGAGAGCCTAATATTTAACCATACAACTAGGGTGAAATTCCAGTGAAACAAGAAAGGCTTTTTAAACCAGCCCACCTCAGTACTTTGCAACCCCTGTGGCCACTCCGATTCGCGTCCAGGGACAGATAACCCGACTCTATCCTGCACCTGAAATGAAGTTCCCGCAATTCAGGGCACTTTTTTCCCTGATGCAGGGGCGGGAGCCAGAATATTTCCAGACTCTGCACACCTGCAACAAGAAAGAAAATCCAGGCCACTAAATCCAACTCCAGCATCCTTCCCACCAGTCCAGCTGAGAACGCCAGAATTTGGAGGAGTAGGCCATTCAGCCCCTTGAGCCTGCTCCATCATTCAATAAGATCATGGCTGATCTGATTGTGGCCTCAACTCCATCCTCCTTGACTGACCCCATAACCCTTGACTTCCTTGTCAATCAAAAATCTATCTAATTCAGCCTTGAATATATTCAATGGAGAAGAGAATTCCACAGTCTAACAACCTTCTGAGAAAATATTTTTCCTCATTTGGATCTTAAATTTAAACTATATCTCTAGTTCCAGACTTCCCCGCAAGGGGAAACATCCTCTCAGCATCCACCCTGTCAAGTCTCCTAGGATCTTATGTGTTTCAGTCACATAACCTCACATTCTTCTAAACTCCAATGGGTATAGGCCCAACCAGCTCAGCCTTTCCTCATAAACTAATCCCTTCATCCTAGGAATTAGTAGGGTGAACCTTCTCTGAATTGCTTCTAACACAATTATATCCTTTCTTAAGTAAGGAGACAAAAACTGCACACAGTACTCCAGATGCGGCCTCAACAAGGCCCTGTACAGCTGCAGTAAAGCTTCCCTACTTTTATATTCCATTCCCCTTGCAATAAGTGCTAACATTCCATTAACCTTCTTAATCACTTGCTGTACCTGCATACTAACATTTTGTGACTCATGTACCAGGACACCCAGATCCCTCTGCACCATAGACTCAGTAGTCTCTCTCCATTTAAATAATATGCTGCTTTTCTATTCTTACTGCTCAAGTGGATGAGTTCACTTTTACCCACATTATACACCATCTGCCAAGTTTTTTGCCCACTCACTTAACCTTTCTAAATCCCTTTGTAGACTTTGTGTCCTCTTGACAACTTACTTTCCTACATATCTTTGTGAGGTCAACAAATTTGGTTGCCATACCTTCAGTTCCTTCATCCAAGTCATTAAAATAGATTGTAAGTAGTGGAGGCCTCAGCACTCATCCCTGTGGCACTCCAATAGTTACAGCTTGCCATGTTAGCTAACCAATCCTTTATCTTGTTAATATGTTACCCACTACACCATACATCTTAAATTGTGTAGTAACCTCAATGTGGCACCTTATCAAATGCCTTTTGAGATCTGCTAACTTAGTACAGAATGGGAATTAAACCCAGGGCCTTCCTGGTCTGTGCAGCTCAGTTCATTATTGGATAAATTAAGTGAACTCAGAAAACTTTTTCCAATTTTCCTTTCCACAGGTAACTTACCTCTAACTGATGCCTTCAGCTGACAGCAGGAATAAATTCAAAGAGTAATTCCAGTTCACAAGGTGGTTCAGTAGCAATAAAAATGGTGGGGGATCCAGAAGCAGTTTGAAGCAGAACATCAATCACCACATTAGGAAAGACAATAGCAGTGGAAACACGCAGAGTGGACAGATTATGTCTCCAGTCAACATCTAACCCTGACTTGGCACCCCATCTGCCACTTTGGATTCTGCAGGTCCTGTTAATAGACCCTCTTAAACCCACACAGCTGAACATGGGTTCAGCTGCACGAAGGACCTCACTAATGCAATTTAAAAGGCATTACCATGGAACTTCCAGGTGAGGCGCCTATGATTTTCTTTTTCTGCTGCATAGTCAGTGGATGCAGTGTGTACTGTGTTGTTGGAGGAGCTCACACATATGGCTGGAGTCAGAAGGGAGTGGTGCTGGACCTTTGCAAGGAGTTGGGAAGAGTTTGAAGGCCACTGAGCAGAAAACTTGTTCTCTTAGTCATGGGGCTATAGTTCCATGCCTTCTTGGGCTGCAGCATGATAGGGAAAAGGAGGAGAGGCAACAAGGAGAAGTTGTGCACAGAGGGAGAAAGAAAAGGGCTCTCAACAGAAGGTCACACCCAACTGGGGTCTTCAGAGAGCACTTCTATGACCTCCACCTCAGCCAGGAGCAGTGTCTGAGGTGGTTATGATTTGCCAAGGAGGTGGTTACTGAACTGGGCTACATCTCAGGAAGCTTCCAGGCTAGATCCAGCGACACTGCCAAAATCTCCAATTCACCATCCATTGCTGCAACAGGGAAATCACGGAGGCTGTGTATACAAGGAACTTCACCTTGGGAGAGAGAAGCAAGAGCATGTGGTTTTGCCAGGGTAGCAGGATTACCAATGGCACAGGGAGCCATTGACTGCATGCACATGGCTCTGTGGATGTCACATCTCAATGGGAGACGTACTAGAACCACGAGAGTTCCACTCCATCAATGTGCAGCTGATATGTGATCTTGTGTAGACCATCATGGTGGCAAATGCTCACTATCCTGACAGCAGTCATGTTGCTTTTATGCTGTGCCAGTCAGCCATTTCTGCCATATTCAAGCTATCAAATCAAGCCTGAGAGCAGCTGATTGGTGAAGTGAATACGCCACCTGACCCCCACATGCACACCACTCCTATAACAAAAGTCATACTGTGACCAGGAAAAACGCCTGGCATTCTCAAACAATGGGTCCACTGCCTAGATCACTCGGGATAGGAGGAGCCCTCCAGGACTCGCCAGTACATGTTTCTAGATTAGTGCTGTTCTGCTGCATCCTGCACAACCTGGTAATCATGAGAGCACAACCCTTGCCACCAGGCCTTCAGCGAGGACTTCAGGAAGAGGCGGAGGAGGAGGAGGAGGCAGCATCTAGACCAATAAGCAGCTCATCAGATTTGAGTCTCCCTGAAAAAAATCCCTGACTGCCATCATTGCACACTTTCCCCACCTGTCCATTTGTACTAACTGTATAGCAACTAAGTATTTAATTTTGTTCAGATGGTAACTGGGCATTAACATGCTCCTCTCCATAGGAACAGACTGAAAACATGGTGGTTGGGTGAGGGCCTGCATGTTTGTGATGTGTATCTCTACATACTTCACAAGTTTTTATTTCTAAAGATTAGACTCCAGTTCTATCCTTCACTGCCTGGCTTTCTGAAATAAAACTACAGACCATCACAGCATTCTCTTAGCTGAGATAAAAGACACCACAGAAGAACCACTTCATAACATCTTTATCCAACGCTTCCAACGATACATACAAATCTGAACTGATCATCCTTGTCCATTGCCTTATTGCTTGTGCCTGCCTAGTGTTCCTCTGCAGTGCCACCCCAATGGCTGTAGCATAATTGGTGGAAGGCCACTGACCTTCAGTAGGGGGAAGATTGCAGATGGCCTTACAGGATGCCCTGGAGCAGCTCTCAATCCTAAGGGCCTGCTTTCAGACTGCACCACCTCAGCATGGATAGCAGCAGTGTGGGCTAGCTTGTTAACAGACAACAGCAGGGTACTGGCAGGTGGGTGAATGCTGTCATCCCAAAAGAAAACAGCAGGACCATGCACCATGGAGTCATTGTCATTACCCCAGGATGGCACCTCAGCAATCCTTGTGACTTACTGGAGCACAGATTGCTGAACTGCTAAGAGAGTGTCTGCAAGTCTCTAAGTACTAGTATCTGCAGCCACGATGGGTTGGCAGCAGTCTGAGCCTGTATGGCATGAAGCTGACCTTACAAGCATAAACCTCATGACTGCAGTTTGAGCTTCCACTGCAGCAGCCAAACATTGCATAGCTTCTGCCTGTGCTTAATGAAAGCTGAGACATATGTCATCCATCAGACACTGCAACATGGCTGGGTCCTCAAGTCATGGAGATGGCTAGCATGTTGGAGTTGGACTCCTCCATGTTCCTTCTCCGTGACAGCAGGCTTTCTCGCAGGCCCAGCAACGTACCAAGTATTTCAGTATCCATGCCGATCAGCCTTTTCCTGAAAGCTGCCCCCCAGAAATTCTGAATCCTCTGCAGCAGAACTCGTGTGCGACCTTGCCCTCCAGGGGGTTGTCACATGCGCTATTCTTTTCCCCTGGCCTTGCTACAGTTCACCCATGCCCAGTCACTTGCCATGTACTGATGGCACCTCTACAGTGCCCTGTAAAATACACACACTTCCAGTATCTAAGCTTGTGGCGGTAAGTGTCAGATCAAGTGGCGGTGCTTCTTTCTCAAACACGTGCTTTTCTACTTGCCCTTCATCGTCAGGCTGCACTTGGATATCTGGAAGTGTCAATGCAAAAGGAGCAGGTTGTGGTGATGGAAGGGGGAGGGAGTGGGTGGAAAGCATGGTCATACCATCGGCGGTTTGTACTTCACACCAAATTGTGCGGTGAGGGTTGATGAGGGAATTTGAGAAAGTAGGAACATACAGTATCCTGCACTGGTTGCAAAGGCCTCAGTCATTGCCACGACAATAACTCAAAGCACCATCTCCTCCAAGGAGCTCAGGAGAAGCAGCTGTGTCTCCCTCTCTCTGGTTCTCTGCTGCTCTATCCCATTGTGTGCCACATTGTCAGTGAACGTGTTGCAATGCATTTGGCTGAAGTGACTGTCAAAAGTGAAAGAATGTGGAAGTTGCAAGATGAGGGTGTGAGGGCTACAGCACTGATAAATGTATGAGGGAGTGATGGAACATATGAATGTTAGGTATGAGTTCTTAATGCTAAAGAACGCTGATAGATGACTAATGAGGTGTGGTGCAATGAACACTAAGCTGGCAGTGCAGTGGCTATGAGATGGCTTTTAAAAATGTATTCTCTGACCTTAACCACTTGTGTGAGGTTAGTAAACTTTTTCCACCACTACAATCACGTTCTCAGGGCCAGACTCCTTGCATTGACCTCTGTGGGTATCTGCTCCCATTCCCTTGGATGTGATAATAAAATCAAACTACTGTGGCTGTTGCAAATCTGAAATAAAAACAAAATGCTGGAAAAACTCAGCAGGTCTGACAGCATATGTGGAGAGAGAAACAGAGTTAATGTTTCGAGACCGTATGACTCTTCTTCAAAAAGTCTTAAGAGTCATATGAACTCGAAACGTCAACTCTGTTTCTCACCCTTTGATGCATAGCGTCTGGATGGCCTCCTGCGGAAACATGTCATCTCTCCTCTTTTCTACCTCTTGCATCAAGGACTCCAATGTTGCACTGGAAAACCCTGGAGCCTCTCTCTCGCCTGCTGCTACATTGCTCCTCTTTCCTTTCACAAATAGTTACAACCCCTGGTGCAGCCAGATTGTACCTCCCCTTTAAGAAGTGCAGGCGAGTTTAATTGGTTCCAACCTCACACAAACCTCAGCCCTCTGCTGAAGTATGCAGCTAGTCTGCAGCAAGTTTAGGATTGGCTGAACAACGCAACCATCGAAATGGACAGGCAGCATAAAGCTGTCTGCCTGCATCACTTCCACCTGATGTGGGGTATCCCACATCATGATCCTCATGCCTGCAAACTGGCCTTATCAAATTCTTAGCACAAACATTTTTGATTTTCTAAATTTAGTTTGGCAAAAGTGAAAATTTTTCCCCAAAATAAGAACTGCTTTACTAAATCATAGGACATAGGAGTCAAAATCAAGAGCAATGTGTAACAGACTGACAATTCACTGTCACCCAAATTGCTCATGGCAAATTTCATCCTCAGTCCCTCCATCCATCTGCAAGTATTTGGTTTAAACTTTCTTGTTGGTCACAGAGAATCCTTATCTATTTGACACAAATAGTAAAAATTTTCAAGGCCCCAAAGGAGGCCAGGAAAAATGTGAGTACAAGCTAAATTTGAAGTCAGTCCCTGTAAGTAAACACTTTTCCTAAAAATGATTGCAGGGTAGCGATTATCAAACCATGCTAATGTATACAAAATTGTCAGATGTATCAATAGATAATATGGTCTCAAGAGTTAATAATAAAAATTAATTGTCATCTCAGCAAATTATCCTCTTACTTATAATTTCAAAATGTTTTAAAACTTGAATGTAAATGAGCAAGCAGCAAAAGAAAGTAGAAATAAAATTGAAAACAATTTCTTGCAAACACTGCACACTAAAAAAAAACATGGGTTTAGTCTAGAGATGAAAATCATTTGACACAGATTTGTCTAAAACCACAACCTGAAGTTAGCGAGCATCCTTCAATAGGCAGCTTTGGTTCAAAGGCAGCAAACACTGCTAAACCGTTACTTGCAACAGAGGATTCTGCTGTATTCAATCTAAGTGTTCTTTACATACATGTTTAGACCAGACAATATACAGTCAAGCTGTAGTCACAACAATCAAGCAATTAGTTTGCTTTCTAATTAGAATGGACTATTTATTGTAGATCATAGTGCACAAATTAGATTTATAGTAATGTTCATCCACTGCTGCACATCACTAATGGAATAAGTTTAATCAGTGCTGGGAATTCCCAGTCCCTCACCCTGTTTAAAACATATATTTGACCTTTGTTTCAGTTTTCCTTCTTTGTCAGTTTATGCCCACATTGACTTTGGAACGATGGCAATCTGTCTCGCAGGAACCAATTGCCATCCTTTTCCAAAACCTGCACATCTTCATTCCATGCTTGACTGGTGACCTTTCGGGTTCCTTCAATTCTCACTCATGTCATTTAGATTTTAACTCATCACTACATCAGGATCTGTCTCTTCTTTTAATATAGTTCATCAATATAAAATTTACCAAAAACACAAACAAGCTCCAGTCATTCACATGAACTTAAAGACTGCATTTTTAACTAGTAATCCATGTCAAGAGGGAGACATTTCAATACACAGCAGTTTGAAACAATAGTTCAGTTGATAGTCATGTGGCTTCACATGGAGCGTGATATGAAATAAACTATATATCCCACTATATGTCTTTCTGTATGTAATATAAAGCTCCTGTGTTTCAGCAGTTTATTCAGTAGCTGAGCCATACAGATCATACATTAGTATGTAAAAAACTTAGAAAATCCTACATTAAAACGATAGTTATCAATCCTGCCTACTAATTTATATGGTCAAATAATGCTAATTACATTTCTGCATAATATCAAGTTTAATATCAGCACCTTGATGAAGTCGTAGGTCAACTTATTTCACGATTATGTTTGACATGTAGAAAAGACTAATCTTCGTCAAGGAAATGCCGTTTAACGGTCTGCTTTATTTTCATTGACTTACCTATCACTTTGACACCAAGAGACGTCACCATATTTATTCCCTCCTCTCAAAAAGGCATTCATTCTTACCAGATTTGAGCCTAGACTTTTAAGCTGTTTGATTTCTCTAATCATCACAGCCAAACCCAATACTATCCCCACACAAGTCTACTTATCTGCACTTCCAGCAGTGATCACCAGGTAGAGATATGGAGTATGATCCCTGGCTCATAATTTCTTACCTAGAGCACTGAGGCAAATTTTAGCACCCCAAGCAAGATAGGTGAAGTCACCCTAGAGCAAGTCTTGCATCAGAAATCTTAGTGATCTGTATGGCTCAGCTACTGAATAAACTGCCGAAACACAGGAGCTTTATATTACATACAGAAATACATATAGTGGGATATATAGTTTATTTCATATCACGCTCCATACAAAGCCACATGACTGTCAACTGAACTATTGTTACAAACTATGTTTCAGAAATGCAAGCTACTTTTCCCCATCTACAGACAGGGTGTCTGGTCCATACAACACAATTGATGTTGCTGAGCAACAAGCATTTATGTAGAGATTTAGCACTATGTTTCTCACTGAAAGCTTAGCAAGTGGTGGAAATTGAATGTTGCACTTCCACTAATAATCAATGTCAAATGCATACAAAAATTCTTAAAATTGTAAAAAAAACTGCTATGTTTGAGCTTGTGACTACTTTTTAGCCTGAATATGGTTTAGATGCAGACAACCTTTGTGTAGGAAAGAAACCTTCATTTGTAAATTCTTTAAATTTACTGCTCACTTGATACAGCAATATCTCTCTAATAGGAGCTCAATAGATTAAAGTTCTGCTAGTGGTTAGACCACACCTGCAATGTAAAGATATGCTGAGAGAGATTAGAAATAAATGAGATATGAGTACAGTATCAGGCAAGTCAAAAACAAAAACAGAATTACCTTGAAAAACTCAGCAGGTCTGGCAGCATCAGCAGAGAAGAAAAAAGTTGACGTTCTGAGTCCTCATGACCCTTCAAAAAACTGAGTAATATTAGGAGAGGGGTGAAATATAAGCTGGTTTAAGGTGGTGGGGCGGGTGGAGGGGGGGGTTGTAGGGACAAGCAAGCAGTGATAGGAGCAGATAATCAAAAGATGTCACAGACAAAAGAACAAAGAGGTGTTGAAGGTGGTGATATTATCTAAACGAATGTGCTAATTAAGCGATGCTGCCAGACCTGCTGAGTTTTTCCAGGTAATTCTGTTTTTGTTTTGGATTTCCAGCATCCGCAGTTTTTTGTTTTTATCTCAGGCAAGTCATGTAAAGCCCAAATGCATTACTATCATCAACCTAGCTCTATTTTACATATCTGTTAAGACATTTCGATGTGAAGACGACAGCTTGTCTTAGGAGTATGCTTGTAACAGATGAAATGTAACAAGGTAGATTAGAACACAAAAGTGATTTTAACATTTGCTAACTCTGGATTAAACAATCATGTCCCAAGGGAAATTGTGTTGCCCAAAAAGTGTGGTTAGAATGCACTGAAAATATGACTCTGGATGCAGTTCTCCTCTTGCTGGCAAACTTGCTCTAGTCACTCATTCTCCTCTCTCCATCTCCTTCCCAAGAATGTCAGTAATATCTGTTGAAAGCAGAAGTTGCTAGCAACTATAAATAGATTCTATTTTGATCATCATTGTAATAATAAAAGCAAAATACTACAGATGCTGGAAATCTGAAAAAAAAAAACAGAAAATGCTAGAAAAACTCAGCAGGGCTGACAGCACCTATGGAGAGAAAAGCAGAGTTAACGTTTCGAGTCCATATCATTTGGACTCAAAATGTCAACTGTTTTACTCTCCACAGATGCTGTCAAGACCTGCCGAGTTTTTCCAGCATTTCCTATTTTTCTTAATGATGGCCGAGTTTGGTGATATCACAACTGCAGAAGCACACTCCCCACACATGCAGTTACAATGCCTGGTGATGTCCCAGGTTAGCTACCTGCATCAAAGATGGCACAGAGCAAACTTAACCAGAAAAAATTACACCTTGAACTGGAAACTGCAAACACTGCCCTATCCTTTTCTACAAAAAAGCATTTGCCGATTTCTTTTTTCAAATAAAAATGGTAATATCCAAGAAGATTGCACATCAGATGATTATTGCATGAGATTGTAGGGTAGACAACTGTTGAGTTCAATTTATTCCTGGAGGTTTCATCAAATGACTCGGCCCACATTCCAGCCATTAGTTGGCCAACACATCCATCCTCACAATGCACTGTCTTCCTGTGCCAGTTGGAAAGCAAAAAGGCTCATTACTCAATTGGATGATGCTGGACTGTTATGCACACAGTCTGTTTCTTCCCCCCCATTTTCAATATTTTTATGTCTAGTAAAGAGAAATATTCAAAGAAAATGACAAAAATAAAACAATCCTTTTTAATGTTCCTGTGATATTTCTCCAGTTACCAGAGCTATATCCTGGAGATTGATGTTCAATTCCTGGAGACTACAAGCCAATCCTGAAGGGTTGGCAACCCTATGAGATTATGACAGTTCCTGTGATAACCATTTCAAGTTGTGACTAATGGTCCAGAAAGCAGCACTTTTCTTATCTGATGGGAGACTGGCCGGTTATTTTGACAATTTAAATGGACAGCATGCTGCTTCATTCTGTACCTAATCCATGTTTTATCTTTCCTGGGGAGTACACGATGGGAAAGTGAACAGGATAGTTTCTTCTGTATCTAACCAGTGCTGTAAGCCCAGGATAAGGTGACAAGCGATGACTCAGACAAGGGGCAGCAATGGCTCAGGAGAGAGGCAGCAAAGGTTCAGGCCGGCGATAAACAGAACGGCGCAGGTGCAAAGCAGTAGTGTCACCAGCTGGTGGGCGCACATCAACCATGGGAGAAACCAAACAAGCTCAGCGGGTGCCGAGTGCACATGCTCAACTGTTCTTGTTCAGTGGTAGGAGTTTTTGTTTAATAATTAGTGTGGACAATCTTGTACAGAACATTTGGAATCACCGAATATATGTTGAAAAATTGTTAAATCCATCACTTCGCCAATCTTAACTATGGATTCCAAATCAGAGTAAGTTGCAGCCTCAAGTTTCTCCTACATTGATACAGAACATCCCCCCCAAAAATTTGGGATATTTTTAGAACGCTCACTAGTTCAGAGGCCTTATCTTGAACTCATCAATTTCAACCTTTTGATTAAAATTAACGTCATAGTAAACCTGACCTTCTGTGCATATTTAAAGGCTGCAAGTGCAAACATTACCAATGTGCTCTGGTCAGTAGAATAAAGAGAGGGCAAGTTCGCAAAACAGCTGGATACACAACCAAAGCTGAGGTTTGTCTTAAACAATCTTCAATGGGGATTCCACATTTAGCAGATAACATCCAAAACAAACAGGGTTCTTGGATTTCTGAGCAGGAATCTTTGTTATTGCAACAAAAATATCTGCTATAGTTTACCAAACATCTGTCCATCTAATCTTGGATCGGGATAAATAAGAATGAAGTGCTTGAAAGACACACTGCACGATTCTGCACAAATCAGTATGGGAAATACATCCTTGTTAAAAGATTTGGAATGGGAATCACTACTGTAAAGGGGGTAGAAAAATAGACTGAACATGTTCCATAAAAAATGCAATGGACTGATGCAAATTAACAGAAACAGGTACCTGGTGCCCTGCGGCAATGACAAGACATGAGGTAGCCATCCACACAAGCTACAAAGACCATTTGTTTCCAAGACAGTACATCAACAATCTTTCTTCCCAAGGACAATCCCACAATGGAACAAGCTGCCAAAGGAAAATTCACAGCTCCATCACCTGAAATCTTCAAGACCCATCTTTAGATTATTTCCATTGAAAAGCTTTCATTATCAGGACTATGCCATTTTTGCAGGTCATGCCTGGTTTAGCTAGCACTACCTATATAAAAAAGTGTTGCCAGAATATGGATATTTGTCTGTGATGGCAACACAACTAAGCAGCAACACAGAAATTATTCTTATTAAAATGCATCCCATTGAATATGCATTGAATTATGCAAGGAAGATCTAATAATGTTATTGGAATTTATTGTAAAATAGTGGTATCCGTGTCTGTATGTGTGTGAGTGAGAGACTTAATTAGATTAAAGGCAACTGGTCTGAAGGCTTTGGTGTTTTGGGAGATGAGCTAGGTTTGAAATGTTAAGTAGGTAAACATAGATGTAAAAGAATATTTGCATTTTTAAATAAATCAGACTAGATTGTTTTCAAACCAGGTAGTGAAATGTGTAGCCAGGTGAAGTTCAGAAACAGCGTGTTTATTTTTTCACGAAGATTACTGGTAAAATGGGCACTATACCTTTCTGATCATAAAAATTTAGCTAAGTCCAAAGACATAGTGAAACAATGGGTATTTGCATTCAAAGGGGAAAATATTTATAAAGGAGTGAAGGCTGTATGCAAGGCTAGGCATTTTAAGATCTAACAAGTGTGAAAAGCCATCAGCATCTACGCCTCAAGATGCTGTTAACAAAGAACTGAAGCTAAGGAAACTCACTTTGAATTGGATTGTCAGGGTATCATGTTTCTTTGCCTGGGTCTTTGAAAATCTATGCGTCTTACTGTTGCCTTAACAGAGGTGTAACTGGGAGTCAGATTAAGTAGGGGATTTAGAAGTTATTATAGTAGTAATTTGTAGACATATTTATGTGCTTAAAATAATTTCTCATTAATAAATGTTCAATCTAGTTTTGTAAAAACCTACAAGACTTGGTGGTCTTATTACTAATAAGTTCAAGGCACGCACCTCAAAATTTATACAAATTACAAAACAAGTTGTGGCAGTTGTTTCAACTTTCCCTTTGGGATTTGAACAACTCAGCATTTACCCTCAGTTATGTCATAACAATTCACTGAAGGATTTCTTGACATGGAAAATGTAAGGCAAATATAAGGTCATCCATCTTGGACCTTTATAAATGGTGAAAAGGTTATAAACAATGGCAGCCCTAGCAGACTTTAGGGGTACAGGTACAAAGATCATTAAAATGTAATAAGCAAGTATAGAAAACAATCAAAAGACTAATGGAACATTGATCTTTAGATCTAGAGGACTGGGATACAAGAGGCAGCAGTAATGCTGTAGCTATACAAAGACCAGGTCATACCACACCTAAAGTATTTTGTGCAGTTCTCAGCACCACATCTTGGGAAGAATATACTGGCCTTGGAGCGAGTGCAGTTTAGATGTACTAGAATGACACCTGGATTCCAAGGGTTAAGCTACGTGGACAGGTTCAACAAACTAGGGTAGTATTTCCTGGAATTTAGATGATTTAAGCAGTGATTTGATTGAAGCTTTTAAGATATTAAGGAGAACAGATAGATCAGATAAAAACTATTTCTAATAGCTGGGGAGTTTAGGAGTAGGAGCCGTGGCCTAAAAACTATATCCAAACTTCCCGGTGTAGCATTAGGAAAGACTTCCACACTCAGTAGAAGTTCAGAACCTTCTGCAAATGGCAATTAATACAAGATCAATTGTTACTTTTAAATTTGAGATTGATGGATTTTTGTTGAGGGGGCAAAGGCCAGTATATGGAGTTAGGTCGCAAATCAGATATGATCTCATTGAACGGCGGACAAGGTTCGAAGGGCTAAATGGCCTACTCCACTTTCTATGGATCTTACAGTGACTTTAAAGATCACAAAGTGCAAAGAAGATGACGCAAAAGGGAAATATGAGAAAAAACTTACAACATATATCAAGCTAATGGAAAATATTTATATATTAAGAGAAAGGAAATGGTAAAGGACAATGTCAGCCCATCATAGATGGATCATGGTGAGATTATAGTGGATTCAGAGAAATGGAAAACTTGTTAAATTAGTACTTTTTATCCCAGGGCAAAGTATCAGCTGTATAAGGGAACCTAAAATTAAGTCAAATTAAGTCAGGTATGTAGTTTTTTAAAAATGGTAATCAAGAAAACAATAGCACTTGAGCTAAACTGATCATCCGGATCTAATGGTTTCCATCCCAATGTATTATAAAGAAGTGAAGAACTTGCACAAGCATTAGTCATAATTTTCTAAAGTCGTCTAGATTTAGGAATAGTGCTTCTATTGGAAATTTGCATATGTCAGTCCATTATTTAGGAAGTGAGACACAAACCAGGTAACTACAGGCTTGTCAGTTTAACATCAATTGTGGGGCAATTACTGGAATCTATAATCACAGACTGAGTGACTAAGCATTATCAGCTGATCAAAGAAAATCAGCACTGAGTTTTGAAGGACCCACAGCTACACTTTTGTTTGAGATGACTAGCATGGTGGATAGGACAGTGTCTTCATGAGATTTCAAAAGCCATTTAAAAGGTTCCATACAAAAAAAATGAGCAAAATAAGTACATGGAATTGGAGTTAAACTTCTGATATGGGTCAGTAGTTGGTTCGGAGGTAGGAGGCCCATTAGTGATGAAAGGTTCGCTCTCTGATAGGTGAGATGTAGCAAATGGTGCTCCACAGGTATCTGTATTGGGGCTTCAGCATTTCATTGTATACATTATTGATTTGGATGAAGGAATAGAGAGTTAGTTATATATCTAAGTTTGCAGTTGACACTAAATTAGGAGACACTGTAGGATGTAATCAGGAAGCCGGAAAGGAACATAAACGGACTAAGAGTGGGAAAAACTGTCGGATGGAGTTCAATTCGAATGTGAGGTCTTCCACTTTGGATCTCAAAGATAAATCAGAATGTTTTCTTTATGGTGAGAGAACAGGAACTATGGAGGAGCAAAGAAGATTTAAGTGTCCATGTGCATAAATCACAAAGCTAGTGCATAGGTTGAAAAAAATACAAAGACAACCTTTATTTAATCATTTACTCAAAGAAGTTAGAATTCAAATGCAACTAGGAAACACTTCAGTTGCATAGAGGTTTGGTCAAATCCCATCGGGAGTACAACATTCAGTTTGGGGTGCCAAAATTCAAGACAGACAGACAGACAGACATTCTGGGTTTTGAAGGGGTACCGTGCATATTACCCAGAATGATACTGGAGCTTAAAAAGTATGAAAACACAGGTTGCATAAACTAGGGTGTTTAGAAGGTTCAGGAGTGATCTAATCAAAGTTGTTCAGAATGATAAAAGGGAATTGATAAGGTAGTCATAAAAAAAAACTTATTTCCATTAGTGGAGGCAATTGCAAATGAGGGGGACATAATTTTAAAAATAGACCTAGGCCATTTAGGACAGAGGAATGAAAGTATGTAGCTTGCTCCTGCTAAAGGCCGAGGGAGTTAGATCACATGAAATTTTCAAGATTGAGACCAGTAGATTTTTTATTAAGTAAGGGTATCCAAAAATACAGAACTGCAGTAAATGGAGTTGGGGTACAAATATAACAACGTCAAAGCAGATTTGAGGGGCTGAACAATCCTACTCGTATTCCTAAAATCAGAGCTACCAGTTTGCACCAATGATCCAAATTGTTCTAAAAATGTAAAGTGCAACACATTGGATAAATATTATGCAACAGGATAAAATAAATGGAACAGAATTAGCACAGCAAAGCTCAACAGAGAAGCTAGTAACAACTTAGCAATATGATGAGATGTCCCAGAGTTAAGACCTCACAAGAGATGCTAACAATCCTGTGAGCAGCAGAAACCAAGTTCAAAGGGAATTATACAAAGGCCATCTATATTTCAAAAGTCAGGCCTGGCTAATGGAAACTACTGGTCTGCGAGGACAAAGGTCCCAGCACCTTTCCTTTCCTAATGATTGAACATTAATAATCTCAAGAATCCAGACAAAGGAATATACATCCTTTGTCAAAGCCAATGTGAATAGATGGGAGTCATGTGACATGACCCCTTAACAGGAGGAACCTGTTACACACTCTTGCTGTACTGCCAATCAGTCTGCCATTTTCCATCTAGCAAGCAGCAGCTCAGAACAAGGACTCAGTCCAGGTGAATGCCTAGCCATTCTACACTGTTTCTACTGGAATGTCTGTGCCAGCGCCAACAAGACTAATTCATCTCTGCATGCCTATCTCACCATGGAAGTCAACTCTACTGGAAAAATGAATTATCCAGCATCAGTCATCAACCTTCCAAACTCCATGAAAGAATACACTATTGGACTTTGACTCTGGGCTCTGGATTCACATGAAATAATAATTCTTTATTCTGTGGTCTTTGCCCTGTGAATCTCTCTTTCTCTATCCCTCTTTTATTGTAGGAATGCACCAGAGACAATGTAGCGACATCCTGCCCCACCCCCCTCCCCCACGTTTTGAGCGTGTGCTAATAAACTAATCTTCTGAGTTTATCCTATCTCGAGTTTGCATTGCGCTTATTAATAGAAATTGGATCACACCAAAACTGAGGGGTTGGGAAATATGCCACTGCTTGTATGAGGGGGAAATAAAAATCACAACATATTTCTATTTATGGGCAGGTGGAGAGAGGGAAAATCAAGGCTGTTTAAATTAAACCCCCTCCTGTCCATAACAAAGGTAACAAACAAGAAAATGCTGGGATATACAGACAGGACAGTGAACTACTAGAAAAGTTTGCAAAGTTCACGCTCAGATTGTACAGTCAATCAGACCACATTTGGGAGTACTGTACTCTGTATAGTTCTCTTCATAAAAATAGGCAAGCACGGAAGAAGAATAATGAAGGATGCTAAATATGTAGGCGATGAGCTAAGACGACAGATTTCAAAAGCTCAATCTGTATTGTTGAGAGAGAAGAAAGTTAAGAGGGGTGTGTGCTCACTGAACCAAGTTAAACTAAACTGTTTAACATTTTACAAACTTCAGGTTACAATTTTAAAGTGAAGCAGTAGTCTTTAAAGCCTGACAGTGCCAAGTACAAGCTACTGAAAGATTAAATTTAAAGTGGAATTAAAAAGCTCTGCAGTAAAAAGGTTAATAAATGTCTGAAATAATTTGCCAGCAAGGATAAAAAAAATGCAAAAAAATTTGGGACAAAATTTTAACCCCCCCCCCCCCCCCCCCCCCCCCGGTGGTGCTCAGAGGTGTTTGAGTCTGAGTGCCAATTGTCTGTCATAGGGCTGAGCCCTGGCTGCTTTGACTGAGTGCATTGCAGCTCAAGGGCCACAACTCAGATCTGCCCTGCAAGGTGCTCTTCAGCTGGGGTTGTCCAGGCTGCAAAGGCAGAGAGTGGATTAATCAATGCTCCTCTGTCCATTCAGGAGATGACACCCTATAACATTATTGAGAGGTCAGGTACTGGCGGAGGACCCCCACACCTCCTCATCCTTTCTCGGTACAAGCAGGAGGCCTTGGAGCTCAAGAGGCGCCATGCATCTCGATCAACTGACTGCAGGGAGGCTGGGGTGTCAGACAAAGGTAAGAGGGCAGTGCACTGAGGCGAGCGTTTTGGATGGTTCAAACAATCTTGTGCGGTCTCACCATTGATGGAAGCCCCCAGGCTGGATTCCCACTGATCACTGAAAAATAACGGCATCCATGAGGCACATCTCCATTGTCTCACCAGGATGCCTGGCATGCACAGTGACAGTGTCATGACTTAAACTAATGACATGTCCTTGTTCTACCTTAGATCTGCCACCAAGCAAAGAAGCACACGACCTCCAAGAGCTACCCCTGACCCCGGAGGACCACCATGCTCCCCAAGCACCTGCGTCACACCCACTCTCTGAACCAGGCACCAGCACAGATACCAGCACCTCAGTAGGCATTAGTTTGGCGGCCCATATCTCGGTGCACATTGGTGAGGGAACTTCACACTCACCCGAGGTGCAGGCGGAGGCAGAGAGTGCCCAGGGTGCCGGCAGTTGGAGGACTGCTAGAGACCAGGATGATGCTCGGTCGAAGACTGATGATGGGCTTCTGGAGTCGTCCATTAGGCAACAGATGCTGGATGTCCAATGGGGTGTGAAGGAGGTTATGGTGGAGATCCAAGAGGGTATGCTTGCCATGGTTTCTGTTGTGGAGGGGTCCCTGCGGAGCATGAACACTGTGTTGACCCTCATGGCTGAGTGCAATGTCTCCTCCATGGAGAGAGTGGCGACTCCAGGAACAGAATCAGGGGTTCCTGGGGTTGCACTCAGACCTGCAAGCCATCACACAGGCAATGACCTCAGCTGGTCAGTGTCCATGTGAGACACGGATGGGGCACCCTGTATCCCAGCTCTGCCTGTCCATCAATGGTGAGGAGGGAGGTCAACAGTGACCTCACATTGGCGCACAAGCTGCTTGTTGTTTCTGCAGGCTCCTCTCAGGGCGCTCTGGATGACAGCAGCAGCTCCTTCACCCCTCTGCCAGTGACCATCACATCTGATGAAGCTGTGGCGACTGGGGAGATGCCAGCCGTGACACTGGCTGCTCCCTCCCAGGTGGGGCAAGCACAGGCTCCACTGGCCAGAGAACGACCGCCAAGGTCATCAAGGCCAAAAGGACAGTAGAGTCAGCAGGCTGTCCCCAATGTCAATGCCAGCGTGGGGGGAGCATCTAGAAGTAGCACCAGTAAAGCACAAGTTTAAAGTGCCTTAAGCACAAAAAGGACAGGTCACAGGTGATCTTTTGTTCCTCCATTTTGTTTTTCTTCTTTTAGTGGTGTGACTACCAACACCAGATATTGTTCCGTTCAACACTATGAGAGTTCTAACATCAAATTACACTTGGTTTTGTGTTATTGGCCTGAGTACACTTCATTTGTTTTCTATGTGCAGGGTAAGCCAAATCTAATGTTAGACGTGGGTGGCTCGAAACAGGTACTGAGCGTATCTTGGGGGCCAAGGAAAGGGTCATTTCTGCGATCCAGGATGGAGACAGTGGCCCTGGCATGTGGCGGTGCCCCTTATTTGGCAGCCTAGCTGAAGGAGCATTGGATCAAGATGTCCCTGGTGGTTACAGAGGTCTGACTCCACATCCTCAGCATTCTTCTCACCGTGCTCCTCTTCTGACTGACTATTGGACTCATCATCTTAGGCCTGTGCAGCTGCGTCAACATCCTCTTCCTCCAGTGGGTCCCCCCTTGCCAGTGCCAGATTGTGGAGAGTGCAGCAAGTAACCACTATCAGTTACACCCACTCTGGGGGGTATTGCAGTGCCCCCCCTGAATGGTCCAGCCATCGGAAGCGCATCTTGAGAAGACCTATGGTTCTCTCTACCACTGCCCATGACTCCTGTTGCACCGCTGCTCTGCCTGTTCTTGGGTGGCGGAGAGGCGTCATGAGCCATCTTATCAAAAGATAGCCCTGGTCACCCAGCAGCCATCCATCCAGTTGGACTGGAACACTGAAGAGCCTCAGCACCTGGGAATGCCTCAGGATATACGCGTCATGGGAGCTGCCAGGGTACCTTGCACAGACTTGCAGAATCTGCATCCTGTTGTCACACCCTATCTGCACGTTCATGGAGTGGAATCTCTCTGTTAATGAAGGCACCCAGCTGACCCACTGGCACCTTGATGGCCACATGTATGCAGTTGAAGGCACCCTGAACATGGGGGAACCCAGAAATCGCTGCAAAGCCTCTGGCTCACTCAGCCTGGCTGGCCTCGTCCACACAGAAATGAAAGAAAGTCAATGCCCACCTGAACAGAGCTTCTGTCACTAGTTTGACGCAACTCTGGACAGCCGATTGGGAGACTCAACACACAACCCCCACTAACCCCTGGAAAGAGCTGGAGGCATAGAAGTTGAGGGCCACTGTGACCTTCAGAGCCACTGGCACGGGGTGTCCACTCTCACAGTCGGAGCTAATCTCAGGCCCGATCGTCTGAGTGGAGGTCATAGTCTTCCCGGAGAGGTGGAGCCCCCTTTGGCATTGCACGTCGGACATAATGAGGTAGCTGCATCCCTGTCTGTAAATCCTGGCAGCAGAATAGTGGCTTCTTGTGCGGCCCCTTACGCCTTGGGCTACCTGCTGGCCCTGCGCCTCTCCTCCCACGGATCCCTCCCCTGGAAGCTGCATAGGGACACCTGGCCTCCTCTCCCTTCTGCCCCTCTTTTCCTCCTCAGAGGAAGTGCCTCCAGTGGAGACCACAATCCCCATTACCTGGGTAAGGGAGGGCTGTCTGATACCTGGAAGTATCCACATGGTCCGCATCCTAAGGGGGCCTAGAAGACATCAATGAGTCCAGAAATGGAACTGCTAAGAATGAAGCCCTGCTCAAAGATTAAGTTGACAAGTACCAATAAGCCACCCGCAGCAAATTATCTCCAAAACTCCTCACTACTCACATTGACAGTGCTGCGGACCCTTCTTATCCCGCCCATGGATGAGGTTTTGCAAATTGTGAGCTGCCCGCCTGCCCGTGCAACAAGTGAAAAAAAAATACTTTGCACAGGCAACATTAAATTGCCATCAATTGGGTTGTCAAGGGACTTAACTGGCATCTTAATTAATAGTGGGTATGACTCCAACTCCCACGTGCACCCGTCAAGCGAAATATCGCGTGTCATTTTACGCTCATTTGGGTCAGGCGCGCGCTCGCCCAACGAGTGAAAAATTCTGCCCTTGATGTTTTAGCTTGGGAGAGTTAGGACACTACAGGCATGACTTTACTTGGCTATATGATTCTCTCTCCCCTTTGACTTGATGTCCTTACAATCACTAAACTACATGTCATATAAGTTGAATTAGGAAAAACATGAAATGTTGAACCCACCAGCAGATTGAAAATACAACTTATATTTCACTATTTATGCTGCTACCAGGTCAACGGTGATTGCTTTGTGTTTCTCTATCCTTTGCATTGAGAGCGCAACAGGGAGGATAAAAGAATGACAGCAGCAGCAAGAGGAAGAGCGAGACTGGCAGGGAGGATAAAAGAGCGGCTGTAGCAATGAGAGCAAGACCAGGGGGAGCAGGTGCAGTGCTTCAGAGCTCACAGGCTGTGTTCAGAAGAAAAATCTTAATGTGACAGAGAAAAGTGGCTGTGGAGTAGGAAGAACACAGATCTGGCTGGACACACCAGCAGCATCAAAGGATAAAAGAGAGAGAGGGAGGGGAAGCAGAGGAAAAACGTGGACCCTGCTGGGGACATCAACAGCAGTGCATGGCCATAATCAGCCAATACAACACATACGAAATTTAAGGGAGACAGTGGCCTAGTGGTATTGTCACTGGACTATTATTCCAGAGACCCAGGGTAATACTCTAGGGGCTGGGATTCAAATCCCACCATAGCAGATGGTGATATTTGAATTCAATAGAAATCTGGAATTAGAAGTTTGATGAGCATGAAACCATTGCCGATTGTTGTAAAAACACATCTGGTTCACTAATGTCCTTTAGGGAAGGAAATCTGCTGTCCTCACCTAGTCTGACCTACATGTGACTCCAGTGATGTGGTTGACTCTTAAATGCCCTCTGAGCAAGGGCAATTAGGGATGGGCAATAAATGCTGGCCAAGGTAGTGACGCCCATGTCTCATAAATAAAAAAAACACACCCATGTAGCTCATTTAGTCATTGCCTTGACCAGATGCACCACTGGGAGAAGACAGGTACTCAAAATTACTGTGGCAATAAATATTTTCAGAAGTTAACAAATTCAGGATCATGTCATTGAAAAAAAGGGCCCAATTACAGTAGAGAATTTGATATATTTAATTAATTGATTGGCATTAATTGATTGCTAAATCACCAGCACCAAGGACCAAGCTGAGAGTGGTAGTTAAAATCATAATTGGGCTGTTACTATAAATTCCAAGCTAATGAACTCAGGCCCATCAAATTTGCAGGTAGTGTGAATTATGTTATTGTTAACAAAGCTGATCATATCCAAAACTAGAATGAACACATGGTGGATTTTCTGCCAATTTTGCTTTATTAAAAAAAATTCCATGTGGCAAATTCTTCCTCTCAAATGCAGTGCTGAGCAGAAGAGAATTTTAAAAAAAGACCATCATGACTACCAGACACCCCAAAGCACTTTGAAACCAATAAATTACTTTTAAAGTGTAATCGTTTTTGTAATGCAAGGGCAGTCAACTAACAAGGGGAAGATGAAATACTGGTGGGGGTCGTCTATAGGCCTATACAGTAGCTATACTGTAGGACAGAGAATAAATCAGGGGATAATTAGGGCATGTAAAAAAGGCATGCCCTCATTATCCCCTGACTTTAATCTTCATGTAGATTGGGAAAATCAAATTGGCAGAGGAAGCCACAAGCAAGAATTCAGAGTGTATTTGGAACAGTTTCCTAGAACAATATGTTGTGGATTCAACCAGGGGTCAAGCTATTTTGGATTTGGTAATATCTAATGAGGCAGGTTTAATAATCTCAGAGTAAAAGATCCCCTGAGAAACAGTGACCATAACATGGCAGAATTTAGTATTCAGTTTAAGAGTGAGGAACTTGGGTTGGTAACAACGGTGCTAAACTTAAATAAATAAAGGCAATTACAATGGAATGAGGGCAGAGTTGGCTGGAGTGGACTGGGATAGGATTTTAGCAGAAAAGACGGTTGATGAACAATGGCAGACGTTTAAGAAAATAGTTCATGACTCACAACAAAGATACATCCCAGTGAGAAAGAAGGATTCTAGGAAGGGGATAAACCAACTATGGTTAACCAAGGAAGTTAAGGATAGTGTCAAATTGAAAGAAAAAGCATACAATGTGGCAAAGAGTAGTGGTAAACCAAAGGATTGAGAAAGATGACCAAAGAAATAATAAAGAGGGAAGAAATAAACAGGGTAAACTAGCAAGTAATATAAAAACAGACAGTAAAAGCTTCTTTAAATATATAAAAAGGAAGAGAGAGGCCAATGTGAACATAGGCCCCTTACAGAATGAGGCTGAGGAAATAATTATGTGGAACCAGGAAATGGCAGAGGAGTTGAATAAATACTTGGCATCAGTCTTCACAATAGAAGACACTAATAGCATTCCAAAAATACTAAATAATCAAGGGGCAAAAAGGGGGAGGAAATAAATACAATAACTATTGCTAGAGAAAAAGTACTAGTGAAACTAGTGGGGCTAAAGGTTGCTAAGTCCCCTGCACCTGATGGGTTGCATCCTAGGATATTGAAGGAAGTAGCTACACAAATAGTGGATACACTGGTAGTAATCTTCCAAGAATCCTTAGATTCTGGAAAAGTCCCAGAAGGTTGGAAACCTGCCAACATAACACCCTTATTCAAAAAGGGAGGGAGACAAAAAACAGGCAACTATAGGTCCGTTAGCTTAACATCCATCATTCAGAAAATGTTAGAGTCTATTATAAATGATGTAATAGAGCATAACATAATCAAGCAGAGTCAGCATGGCTTCACGAAGGGGAAATCATGCCTGACAAATTCATTAGGCTTCTTTGAGGAAGTAACAAGCAGGATAGATAAAGGGGAACCACTGGATGTAACATATTTGAATTTCCAGAAGGAGTTTGATAAGGTACCACACATAAGGCTACTTAATAAGGTAAGAGCCCATGGTGTTGGGGGTAGTATATTAGCATGGATAGAGGATTGGCAAACTAATAGATGACAGAGTTGGGAAAAGAGGGGCATTTTCAGGATGGCAACCTGTAACTAGTCGAGTGCCACAGGGATTAGTGCTGGGGCCACAATTATTTACAATATATATTAACTACTTAAATGAGGGAAATGAATGTACTATCGCCAAGTTTGCGGATGACACAAAAATAGGTGGGAAGACAAGTGGGGAAGATGACACAGTGTCTACAGAGGGATATAGATAGGTTAAATGAGTGGGCAAAAACTTGGCAGATGGAAAATAATGTAGGAAAATGTGAGCTTATGCACTTTGGCTGGAAGAATAGAGGAGTTGAATATTATTTACATGAAGACTGCAGAAAGCTACAGCACAGAGGGATTTGGGGGTCCTCGTGCATGCATCCCAAAAAGCTAACATACAAGTTCAGCAGGTAAAAGGGAAGGCAAATAGAATGTTGTCCTTTATTTCAAAGGGAATGGAGTATAAAAATAGGGAAGTCTTACTAAAACTATACAAGGCACTAGGTATACCACACCTAGAATACTCTGAACAATTTTGGTCCCCTTACGTAAGGAAAGATATACTGGCATTGGAGGCAGTCCAGTGAAGATTCACTAGGTTGATCGCAGGTATGGAGGGATTTTCTTATGAGGTGAGGTTGAACCTGTACTTATTTGTAGTTTAGATGAGAGGAGACCTTATTGAAACATAAGATTCTTAGGGAGCTTGACAGGGTAGATGCTGAGAGGTTGTTTCCCCTTGTGGGAGAGTCTAGGACCAGAGGGCATAATCTCAGAGTAAGGGGTCACCCAGTTAAATCAGAGATGAGGAGGAATTTCTTTTTGCAGAGGGTAGTGAATCTGCGGAATTCTTTACTGCAGAGGGATGTAGAGGCTGGGCCGTTAAGTATATTCAAGGCCAAGATAGAGAGATTTTTAATCAGTAAGGGAATGAAGGGTCATGGGGGAAAGGCAGGAAAGTGGGGTTGAGGATTATCAGATCAGCCATGGTCTCATTGAATGGCGGAGCAGACTTGATGGGCCGAATGGCCTACTTCTGCTCCTATATCTTTTGGTCTAACTTACACACAGCAAACTCGCACAAACAGCAATGTGATAATGCCCAAATACTTTTTTTAATATATGGTGACAAATGATTTAATACTGGCCAGGATACCGGAATAACTCCTCTCCTCTCCTCTATGTGTGTCGTGGGATTTTTTTTTTTTCTTTACATCCACCTGAGGGGACCTTGGTTTAACATATCACCTGACAGTGTAGCATTCCCTCAGTACTGAGTGTCGGTCTTGATTTTTATGCTCAAGTCCTACCTTCTGACTTAGAGTCAAGAGAACTACCAACCAAGCCACAGCTGACACAAGATTATTTCTTATTGCTTACAACCAGCACTGAACAGCAAGAACAGGTTTAGTAAAGGAAAAGTTGCAAGTCACTGGCTTGCCCTCACAGGATCGGAAACAATAGAGAAGATGATGATAAAATTGGGAGGTATGGCAAATAGAAGCAAAGTTTCTCAGGCTCTTAAAATTGAATCCCTGTAAAAATTGGTACAAAAAGAAAATCAGAAAGCAATCCAATAGATTTCTTTCCCTTTATCCCAATTTCCTTCTTTCCTCTCTTTTTGAGACTTTACTTCATGTTCATTTAATATTTCCTATTCTGTTTTTGACTTTAGAACAAGCAACACTAAATGCTCACCCTTACCATATTCCTGAACTCAAGTCTTTAATTTTTCTCCTATCTCATGCTCACCCCAAGCTCATCTTGTCTACAAGACCCACCTTTTGTTCTCTTGGCTCTAATCCCACTAAACTGCTGTCACCCAACTTCCCTTCCCGGTCTCCATGCTAGCTGAAATTGTAAATAGTTCCATCTTCTCCAAGCACTATTCAATTATCTTTTAAATCTGCCATCATCATCATCTCAAGAAAACTGCCCTTGACCTCCTCTGTCCTTACAAACTATCACCCCACATCTCTAACCTCCAAAGAATTAAAATAGGTTGATTTCTAAAACCATGCTCATATTCCTGCACCTCCATATCGGAAGCTCTCCAGTTAGATTTTTTTCCTCTGCTACAACACAACGCCCCCAATTAAAATCACCATATGGCAATAGTACACTTGCTCCTCATCCTTCTCAGCCTGTCCACAGTGTTTGATAAGGTTGACAACACCATCCTCCTCCAATGTTTCTCTGGATGTTTCGAGTCATACGGACTCGAAATGTTAACTGTGTTCCTCTCCGCAGATGCTGCCAGACCTGCTGAGTTTTTCCAGGTATTTTTATTTTTGTTTTCTCTGGCTGAGTTGGGCCGCCCTCAACTGATTCCACTCTTATCGATCCAATCATTGGAAAATTTTCCTACAATGGCTTCTTCCTACACCATTATCTCTGGAAAAACCCAAGAACCTACTCTTGCCCCTTTCCTATTTCTCATCTACAGCTTGCCCTTCAGTAAAATCCTCCCAATCAGGTTGTCACTGTCACGTCATATGCCCGTAAAAAGTAGGAAGACGGGCACTGCTTCTAAAAGACGGCCTGAAATATGCAATTACCTCCACAAAATGGACTCCAAAGGGTCAGGTGAATTATTTTGGGGTTTTTGCAGACAGGGACTAATTTCATGCCTGGACATGCCTCTGGAAAGGCTTTAAAATGTAAATGAACTTGGAGGACCTTCCATTGAAGAGACTTAACAATGACTGTTCTACTTGCTGGCCCCATGAAGATGGAGTTACAAATAAAGACATTTGGAAGCATTTCAATCAATCCACTGATTTCCATTGTCCACATATCAATACTGCTATCACATAAAAGAAATTGGCCTGTAATAAGAAATACCTGGAAGTAACTTATCAATCCACAAGGCAGGTCTGTCGGGGATAAGACAACCAGAGGGAAGCCATCTTTCACCCAGCGAAAGGGAGGACCGTGCCTCAAAAGTCACCTTAGGCAGAGAATTGGGGCTTATTCATTTTACCTGCTAAAATATAGTTCTTCACTACACAGGCTCGACCAACTTTGACTGAAAAGACAGAAGCTTGCTGTTGTTTGGGGTGAACCAGTTCATACTCATCACCAGAAACCTCTGACCTTCATTTTTCTTCAACGCAAAAAGAGAGAATCCCTCAGGCCTGCAATGTTTCAACTACCATTTTGAGGGATGATGGGAAGCAACCTTTGTTTTACTAAGTACATGTAACATCTTTAGAAATAATCTTTTCTTGTGTGCGCATGTACCTGATGTGAATGAGGAATGGGTGTTTGTTGTGTCTACATTTTGAATGTTGTGAAAGATCAATGTTTATCCTTTCTTTTAATTTAAATTTACAAGAAAGCCAGTTTTGGTGCCTGTTCTTAAAAGTCACAGCACTCCAGGGGTTAAAACACTTTCTCTAAAATACATTTTGTTGCAGTCAGCTGAGAGTTGAGAAAAGGAGAAATTATCCCACATCCTTTCCCTGTCCATAACAAGGTTCCACATGTAAAGAAGGAAACAAAGACGTGTGTTTATATAATACCTTTCAAGACCTCAAGATATCCCAAAGCACTTTGCCAGCAATTAAATACATTTTACAAAAGGGACAGAGGGAAACCAGGGAATTATAGATCAGTAAGCTGAACATCCATTATCAGGAAATTGCTAGAGTCTACAATTGAGGATGGCGTGATGGAACACCTTGAAATTTTTCAGCTGACAGAGCCAGTATGGTTTTGTAAAGGGTAGGTCATGCCTGACAAATCTGATTGAATTTTTTTTGAAGAGGCGTCTGAAGTAATGGGCAGGGGAATGTCTATGAAGGTTATTTACTTTGTCTTCCAGAAGGCATTTGATAAAGTTCCTCATAAGAGATTATTAGCTAAAGTTGAAGCTCATGGAATTGAAGGCAAATTATTTTCCCGATCAGGAAATTAACTGAGCGGAAGGATTCAGAGAGCAAGGACAATGTGCAAATAATCCAATTGACAGGATGTGACTGGTGGTGTCCTGCAAGGATCTGTTAGGGTCTCAACCATTCACTGTATTTATTAGTGACTTAGACAATAGAATAAAAAGCACATATCTAGATCTGCTGATGACACAATGATGCAGTATTATAAGCAGTGTAGATAGAAGCGTAACATTACAAAGTGATATTGACAGGTTAAATAAATGGCCAAAGCTGTGGCAAATGGATTTCAATGTTTGTAAATGAGAGTCATCCAATTTGGACTTAAAAGGATAAAACAGGGTACTTCCTAAATGGTGAAAAGCCAGAAACAGTGGCAGTCCTAAGAGACTTGAGGATCCAAACACACCAATCATTAAAATGTATGAACAGATACAAAATATGATAAACAAGGATATATGAATGCTGGCATTTATAGCTACAAGAATATAATACCATAGGGGGAGAAGTTATGCTTCAGCGAAACAAATCCCTGGTTAGACCACACCTGGAGTACAGTGAACAGTTTTGGGCACCATACCTTAGGAAGGATATACTGGCCTTGAAGGAGTGCAGCCTTGCTTTACTAGAATGATATCTGGACTCCAAGAAGAAATTTAACAAACCAGGATTGTATTCCCTTGAATTTAGGGCCAGAATTTTACATTCGGCGTGTGAGCTCGGCAGGAGCGGGCCCGCGACTAGCTCCGCACCGAGATTTCACATGAATTGAGAGCGGTAGCACTGAACGTTGTCTGTGTGGGCTGGGGGAAGAAGGGAGAGTCGGGTCTAGCGCGCGAAAGAGCACTTCAATCTCCAGGGCACGGAGCTGCCTCAGAGAGATTGAAGTGCTTTTTAAAATAATTAATAATGACATTAAAAATTTAATGAAACATGTTCCCTCATGTGACTGTGTCACATGAAATGGAACATGTTTTTAATGGCAAAAGAAAGTTTTTATTTAATTAGTATTAACTTTAGAAAATCTCATCCCGCTTTTGGATGAGGTTTCCTAAAAAAATGTAAAGGCTGTTTGGCCTTTTCGCCTGCCCGCCAACCGTAAGGTTGGACAGGAGCGTAAAATTCAACTTAATTACCTTGTTAATGGCTTTAATAGACCTTTCAATTATCGGTGGGCGCACAGCTGACTCCAGTGTGCACCCGCCGAACGAAATATCGCGCGAGTTTGCAATGACGTTGGGACGCACACCCAACGTCATCACGTGTCATTTTATGTTCCGACATGTCGGGTGTGCGCCCGCACACCGAATGTAAAATTCTGGCCTAGTAGATTAAGGGGTGATTTGTTTTAACTTTTCAAAATATTAAAAGGGAACAGATTGGGAGAAACAATTTACCTATTTCCATTAGTTGGGGAGTCTACTATTATGGGGTATAGTCAAAACACTTGAGCCAGACTTTCAGGAATGAAAGTAGTCAACACTTCTACACACAATGCACCCCAAGAGTGGTAGGAGTTTTGAACTGTCTTTGGCAAATGGCAGTTAAAGCTCGATCAATTGTTAGTTTTAAACCTGAGACTGATAGATCTTTGTTAGCCAATGTTATTAAGGGATATGGGGCAAATGCAGACATATGGAGTTAGGTTGCAGATCAGCAATGAATGGGCAGAACAGGCTCAAGGAGCTGAATGGCCTACTCTTATTCCTATGTCTAGATGAAGTCTGGTGGTTGTTGCAATGTAGGACACAATACAACAGATTTGCACATAGCAAGGTGCACAAACGGCAACATGACAATAACCACATAATTTGGTGATGTTGGCTAAGGAATAAAAACATTAACCAGGACACCAGAGAGAGTACTCCACTGCTATACTTCAAATAATGCCATAAGATCTTTTACCTCCACATGAAAGGGCAGATGGGGCCTCAGTTTAATGTCTCATCTGAAAGATGACATCTCTGACAGTGTGGTACTTCCTCAATGATGCACTGAAGTGTCAAACTGAATGTGTTCAAGTCTCTGGAGTGGGGTTTCAATCCACAGCCTTCTGACTTAGAGGCAAAAGTGTTACTGCATAGCGTGGCATACGCCTGAAGAAATGAATGCTGATGACATTCAACTCTACTTCCCCACTATCTCTCCTTCCTCCATTGCCTGCATTGTTAGACTGCTTGTCAGACATCTAATCCTACCTGATCCAGTATTTCCTCTTATTAAACATCGAGAAGATTGAAGCTATTGTCTTCAGTCTTTGCTACAAACATTCCATAGCCCTCCCTAGCCAGTAATAGGCTGGACCCAACTGTACCCAACCTTGGCATTCTATTTGACCTGATTCAAATGTCCCATCCCACATCCCTTCCATCACAAGACTCCCAATTTCCACCTATGGAATATCACTTGTCTCTGCCCCTGCCTCATCAGGCTACATCATCCAAACAGATGCGATGGAGACGGAGAAACCGGAAGAATGGGATAATGTCCTTCCAGGAAGCAGGGTGTGAGGAAGTATAATCAAGGTAGCTGTGGGAGTCAGTGGTGTATAATGAATATTTACTGATAGCCTATCCCCAGAAATGGAGACAGAAGTTAAAGAAGGGAAGAAGGGAAGAACCGAAGATAGAAATGAAGGCAAGGAAAGGGGTGGAAATTGGAAGCAGTGAGCAGGGAATGACACCTATACAAGTAAGGCAAGCCAATGTGACAGCCCCCCAACCCACAGTCCCCTGCCCTGAGTAGGACTGGAACAAAGGATGTTCCATGTATCCCACAAAAAGGCAAGTAATAGCTAGGACCCATGTGGATACCCATAGCATATTATTCTGTTATCCAGTTGGGTCCACAAAATGCTGTTTTGTAATCATTAAATAAAATTTATTGCTGTGCTTACATTGATTTAGATTGTCATGTGTCAAGTAGCAGGAACCCTGTTGGACCCAGTATCATTATAATCAATGATATTAAATATAGTTTGACAGAAGTAGCTGAATAATAATGATTAGTAATAACATATCCCTGTCAATTAATTCCTTGATACCTCTGGTCAGTTAAAAGTTAATTTATTCTTCAACCAATACTGTATGCAGTCCTGCCGACGCCAGAAATGACAATCAACATTAAGAAACTTAGTAGTAAGACGACACAAGAATAGCTGAATAAATTTCCATCCACTTTTCCTACAACCCTTAGTGGAGGTGGGGAATGAAGAGGGCAGGTATCACATTGCATATAAATAAGTATTTGTGTAAGAAAGGAGTCACTGGACATTAATGATCTTCTACCCAGCTTCAGTGACTCATGTTGGATTATAGAGCATGATTAAATTTATGATCACTTCACCTGCATTACGATGCATCTAACACACTCAAAAATGGTATGAAGGGTGAAACTAAAATTTGATAAACATCAAATACGCACTTTGTATTAGAAAAAAAAACCAAACTGCTGAAAGGGAATTTATGAGAATTATTCAACTTTGGGAACTCCCTTTTTTTGAAGCAATTAGAATCACTCCATTGCTTTTTAATGCATTGCCAATCATTACCCTATAATGGCATAAACTGATTCTCTGGAGGTGGTGAGTAACATGAACAAAGCACCTCAACGGTAATCCATTTGTCAAAATACTATGACACATTCATGATTGATGCTCAGTGCATGTGATAATTGTAATATTAGGACCCTGCTGTTGGAGTTTTTTTTATTGGTTCATGGGGTGTGGGCACCGCAAGACCAGAATTTATTACCAAATTCTAAATGTCTTTGAGAAGGCGTTGGTGAGCTGCTCTTGAATCACTGCAGTCTGTGAGATGTAGGTGCACCTATAGTGCTGTTAGGTATGGAGTTCCAGGATTTTGATTCAGCAACAAGTAAGGAACAGTGAAAGATGTTCAAGTCAGGATGCTGCATGAATTTCAGGTGGTGATGTTCCCATGTGCCTGTTGCTCTTCAAGATAGCGGAGATTGTGGGTTTGGAGGGTGCTGTTGAAGAAGCCTTGACAAGTTGCTGCAGTGCATCTTGCAGATGGTACACATGACAGGCATGGTGCACTGGTAATGGAGGCAAAGAACATTTAAGGTGGCGGATGGGGTGCTGATGAAGCAATTTGCTTTGTCTTGGATGATGTTGAGCTTCTAGAGTTGTTGGAGCTGCACTCATCCTGGAAAGTAGGAGTATTTCATCACACTCCTGATCTATTGTCTTTAGAAGGTGGAATGGCTTTGGGAAGTCAGGAGGTGAGCTACAAGCCACAGAATTCCCAGACTCTGACCTGCTCTTGTAGCCACTGCATTTATATTGCTGGTCCAGTTTAAGTTTCTGATCAATGGCAGGCCCCAGGTTTTTGATGGTGGAGGAATTAGTGATAGCAATGGCAAGGGCAGATGTCTCTTAATGGCACTTGTGTACTCTCAATTCAACTTGCCATTATCAGCCCAAGCCCAAATATTATCCAGGTCTTGTTGCAGGCAGCCACGGACTATTATTTTTCTGAAGAGTTGTGAACGGAACATAGTAATCAAAGATTATTCCCACTTCTGAGTTTATGTTGGAAGCAAGTTCATTGATGAAGCAGCTGAAGATGGTTGGGCCCTGAGGAACTGCTGCAGCGATGTCCTGGGGCTGTGCTAGTTGGCCTCCAACTACCATAGTGCAGGGTATGACTCCAGTCAAGAGAGTTTCCACCCCATCACCACACCCAGCATAAGTTTCTATTGACTTCAATTTTACTAGGGCTCCTCAGTCAAATGGTGCCTTAATGACAATGATAGTCACGCCCACCTCACCTCTGGAATTCAACTCTTTTGTCAATGTTTAAACCAAGGCTAGAATGAGATCTGGAACTGAGTGATCCTAATGGAACCCAAACAGAGTACTGTTGAACAGCTTATTTTAAGCAAGCGCTGCCTGATGGAAGGTGTCATCAACACTCTCATTTTTGATGATCAATGGGGCAGTAAGTAGCAAATTCAGTTTGTCCTTTTTGTGAGCATGACATATCTGGGCAATTTTCCACTTTGTCGAATAGATGCCAGTATATTAGCTGCACTTGAATAATTCGGCTATGGGTGCAGTTAGTTCTGGAGAACAAGTCTTCAGCACTACAGCAGGGACGTCACCAGGGCCCATAGCCTTTGCTGTATCCATGCACTCAGCCCTTTTCTTGATATCACATGGAGTGAATTGAATTGGCTGAAAAATGCTACTTGTGATGGTGGAGATGAATTTTCCTTGCAAGCTACACAATGGTAGAACAATCAGGAATCTGCCATACAGGGAACAAAAAGGTCATGCACAAACCACGGTCCCTTTAAAATGTGTGCATGTGCAGCTATGCAGTAACCTTAAAGGGATCACGCATGCATCAAACATTCTGTGCTCAGTAATGGGGAATTAGAGGACAATTGGTGGCAACCTCAGGAGGAAGGCGGCTGAGATGGATTATCCACTCAGCACATTTGGCTGAATACAGTTGCAAAAGACAAGGCTGAAGCATTTGTAATCAGGCTGAATCATTTGTAATTTGTAAAACAGGACTACTTGCGTGCCATACAGCATAAGCAGCAAGTGATAGACAGAGCTAAGCGATCCCACAACCAACGGATCAGATCTCTCTGTCCTGCCACATCCAGTCGTGAATGGTGGACAACAATTAAACAACTTACTGGAGGTGGTGGCTTCACAAATATCCCTATCCTCAATGATGGAGGAGCCCAGCACATCAATGCAAAAGATGAGGCTGAAGCATTCGCAACAATCTTCAGCCAGAAGTGCCGAGTGGATGACCCATCTCGGCCTCCTCCGGAGGTCCCCAGCATCATAGATGCCAGCCTTCAGCCAATTCGATACACTCCACGTGATATCAAGGAATGGCTGAAGGCACTGGATACTGCAAAGACTATGGGTCCTGACAATATTCCGACAACTGTACTGAAGACTTGTGCTCCAGAATTTGCCGTGCCTCTAACCAAGCTGTACCAGTACAGCTACAATTCTGGCATCTATCCGGCTATGTGGAAAATTGCCACGGTATGTTCTGTACACAAAAAACAGGACAAATCCAACCCAGCCAATTCCCGCCATCAGTCTACCATCAATCATCAGTAAAGTAATGGAAGAGGTCATCAACAGTGCTATCAAGCAGCACTTGCTGGGCAATAACCTGCTCACTGATGCCCAGTTTGGGTTCTGCCAGGGCCACTCAGCTCCTGACCTCATTACATCCTTGGTTCAAACATGGACAAAAGAGCTGATCTCCCGAGGTGAGGTGAGAGTGGCTGCCCTTGACATCAAGGTAGCATTTGACCGAGTGTAGCATCAAGGAGCCCTAACAAAACTGGAGTCAATGGGAATCAGGGGGCAAACTGTCCACTGGTTGGAGTCATACCTAGCAGTGGGGTGGTTGTGGTTGTTGGAGGTCAATCATCTCAGCTCCAGGGCATCACTGCAAGAGTTTCTCAGGGTAGTGTCCTAGGCCCAATAATCTTCAGCTGCTTTATCAATGACCTTCCTTCCATCATCAGGTCAGAAGTGGGGATGTTTGCATGATGTTCAGCACCATGCGTGACGCCTCCGATACTGAAGCAGTCCATGTCCAAATGCAGCAAGACCTGGACAACATCCAGGTTTGGGCTGACAAGTGGCAAGTAACATTCACGCCACACAAGTATCAGGCAAATGACCATCTCCAACAAGAGAGAATCCACCCATCGCCCCTTGGTGTTCAATGGCATTACCATCACTGAATCCCCCACTACCAACACTCTGGGGGTTACCATTGACCAGAAACTGAACTGGACTAGCCATATAAATACTGTGGCTACAAGAGCATGTCAGAGGCTAGGAATTGTGCAACGAGTAACTCACCTCCTGATTCCCCAAAGCCCGTCCACCATCTACAAGGCACAAGTCAGGAATGTGATGGAATACTCCCCATTTGCCTGGGTGAGTTCAGCTCCTACAACACTGAAGAAGCTGGACAATGTCCAGGACAAAGCAGTCTGCTTGATTGGCACTGCATCCACAAACATTCACCCCCTCCACCACCACAGTAGCAGCAGTGCACCATCTACAAGATGCACTGCAGGAATTCACCAAGGCTCCTTAGACAGCACCTTCCAAACCCATAACCACTACCATCTAGAAGGACAAGGGCAGCAGATAGATGGGAACACCACCACCTGAAAGTTCCCCTCCAAGCCACTCACTATCCTGAGTTGGAAATATAACGCCATTCCTTCACTGTCGCTGGGTCAAAATCCTGAACTCCCTTCCTAACAGCACTGTGGGTGTACCTACACCACATGGACTGCAGCGGTTCAAGAAGGCAGCTCACCACCACCTTCTCAAGGGCAACTAGGAATGGGCAATAAATGCTGGCCCAGCCAGTGAAGCCCACATCCCGTGAATGAATTTTAAAAAAAAATCACATGCAGGAATTTGCCATCATTAAGGATGAGGATATTTGTGGAACTTACCGTCACCGGTAATTGTTTCATTGCCCCCCACCATTTATGACAGTATGCGACAGTACTGCAGAGCTTTGATCTGATCTGTTGGTTGTGGCACCATTTAGCTCTGTCTATTGCATGCTGCTTGCTGGTCAGCATTCATATAGTCCTGTGCTGTCACTTCACCTGGTTGACACCTCATTTTTAGGTATGCTTGGTGCTGCTCCTGGCATGTTCGTCTACATTCCTCATTGAACCGAGCTGGTTTCCTGGTTTGATGGTAATGGTAGAGCTGGGATATGCTGCGCATGAGGTTACAGGTTGTGATGGAATACAATTCTGCTGCTGTTGATCCACAGTATCTCTTGGTTGCCTAGTTTTAAGCTGTTAGATCTGTTCTGAATCTATCCCGTTTAGCATGATTGTAGTAGCAGACAACTTGATGAAGGATGTCCTCAAGTGTGAAGGCGGGACTTTATCTCCACAAGGATTGTACAGTGCTCATTCCTAACAATACTGCCATAGATAAATGCACCTGCAACAGGTAGATTGGTGAAGAGGAGGTCAAGTAGGCTACTCCCTCATGTTGGCTCTCACCACTTGACACAGGCCAAGTCTGGAAGAAAGATCCTTCGGGACTCACTCAACTTGGTCAGTAGTGGTGCTACTGAGCCACTTTTGGTGATGGACATTGAAATGCCCCACCCAGAGTACATTTTGTGCCCTTGCTTCCTTGACTGTGTGCCATGAGACTTAATGGGGTCTGGAGTCAATCTTGAGGACTCCCAGGATAACTCCTTCCCGATTGTTTACCTTAGTGCTGCAAACTCTGGTGATTCTGTCTTGCTATGGGATAGGACATAGGCAGGAATGGTGGAGGAGGCTGGGCCTCTGGCTCAAAGATATGACTATTAAACTGTTGCCTGACTAGGGCGTGGACAACTCTCCCAATATTGGCACAAGTCTCCAGTGTTAATGAAGAGCCAACTAGGCATAGTGCCCCATTGTGTGCAATATCTAGGATCGATGCCAGGTGTTGTCCGGTTTTGGAACATGAGCAATGGAGTTTGGATGACTTCAAATTTATGGAGTGTAGAATGTGGAGGGTGGCCAGGAGTGCTTTGGAATAGTTAAATCTAGAGGTAACAATGGGATGGATGACAGTTCAGCAGTAGATGGGGCAGAGCTGGGTGATGTTATGGAGGTAGAAATAGGCAGTCTTAGTGATGGCATGGATGTGTGGTCGGAAGCTTATTTCAGGGTCAAACATGACACCAAGGTTCAAACAGATTCAGCCTCAGATAGCTGTGAGGAAGAGGGGTGGAGTTGGTGGTTGGGGAATGCAGATTGTGGCAGGGACCAATGACAATGGCCTCAGGCTTCCCAATATTTTATTGAAAGAAATTCTGCTCACCCAATATTGGAAGTCAAACAAGTAGCGTAACAATTGAGAAAATGGAGCAGTTGAGAGCCGCGCTGGTGAAGTAGAGTTGGTGTCTTCGGAACACATGTGAAAACTGACACTAATTTCAGATTTGGAGGGGCAGAGTGTAGTTGAGAAATAGAAGGGGCCAAGGATAGATCCTTGGAGAACACTAGAAGTATTGGTGTGTAAATAGCAAGAGGAGTAGGTGATTCTCTGACTATGATTCAATAGATAAGAATTGAACCAGGCAAATCCAGTCCCACCCAACAGGATGATGGTGTAATCAATCATGTCAAAGGCAGGAGTCAGGTCGTGAAGAACGAGGGGGAATAGTTTACTTCTGTCACAGTCACAAAGTATCTTTGTGACTTCGGTACTGATGATTGCACAGTATTCAGCTTATTCGCAGCCCCTCAGAATATGAAGCAGATCATGCATGCACGCAGCAAAGCCTAGACAACATTCAGCTTGGGCTGATAGGTGGCAAGTAACATTTGTACCATACAAATGTCAGGCAATGAGCATCTCCAATCTAACCACCTGCCCTTGGCATTCAATCACATTATCAAATGCCCCATTACCAACATTTCAATACTGTGCCAAAGGCAGAAAGCTGATTGTATTTACATTGGTTAGTTTCGGATAGTAATTGTGACAAGGGAAATGGCATGGTGTTTGACTGGAAGATTTGTTTTTAAAAGGGTCAGTGTCTTGTCAGGTGTCTTATGTAAATGTGAAGTTAGATTTGAGACAGGCCAAGTGCCAAAGAGACAGAACATTTGGGGACGAAGGAAGAGAAAGAAATACAGGTACAGAAAGCTTGTGGCATTAAAGTGAGATTTGGGTTGTATGATGGGATCTGTGAAAGATAAGGGGAGGAAGGAGGAGGAAAGTTAGGGATTGCAGAGAGTTTGGTGATGGGTGCATAATTCATGAAATGAGGTACAACCTAGCATAGGAGCTGGTTCTGGAGTCTGGGATTACTGTGCCAGGATACAGATGCAATATGGTTTGGAGGGTTCTGGCAATATTGAGAAGGCGTTGCTGTGGGAGTAACTGAGAGTGTGACTTGGGGTGTGGCAGACTTGAGGAGGTTAATTTCTGAGACATCGGTTATAGCGTGTGGGAGCTTCGAGTATGGGAATATTGGATATAGTGGTATATGTGCAAACAAGTTCAGGGATCTTGTGGCGCAGTGAGTACAGCCCTACCTCTGAAGCAAAAACTCCAGGTTCAAGTCCCAACCCAGGACTTGATGGTCAAGGAAGGTGCGTTCGTAACACAGCCAAACCGGCTGAGCATCAACCTGCAAATCTTTCCAACATAAGCCAATAGCAAGCAGCAAGAGTGGGAGAGATCCCTGGTCAGCCATATGATAGAAAGGAAGTTGGAGCCTCAACCATCACTATCCATAACTCCAGACTATTAACTGCATGTAAAAGTGCATGTTGCCAAAGCAACTCGGAGTCCCCGAGTGAACTGTAACACACCACCACATCATATTGGGTTGTAGGATGGTCCACTTGACATTTGGAAGCAGTGCAAAGGGATAATTGGCACATAGTAGAAATAGCCCTAGGGAAGGCAATCTGACACACTGGACGAAGAGTTCCAAGGCATGGAAGCAGTAGTAGAGAGTCTGAGGGGCATCAGAATGTGTCAGTATTGGGTAAAGAGATGAAGAAAATACAATAAAGAGAAAATGACGAACAATGAAGCTTTTCAGATTTATTCATAACAGCATCCTTAGTTGGCCATTAGAGATTCTTGACACATTTTAGGTGGGAAATGATCCAATATACTAAATATGTTTTTCAAAAACACGAAGGCTCCAGGACCTGGATTTCTGTCTGTGAGTCAGGTGCATAGCCGCAAACCTGACTTCTATAAGTGGCCACCGGGATGTCAGATTTTCAGACTGGGGGGGGGGGGGGGGGGTGCGCGGTGTGGGAGAACGATGAAGGGGGCAACTAAATCAGAAGTTTGGGCGGGCGGGCCTGGAAGAACTGAGAAGGCTGCCAGGTGCAGAAGTGGCTGTGCAGAAGGCATGAGGCATGAGACAATGTCTATTTTTTTTAAAAAACAGCATGAAATATCCCTCAAAACCTCACCCTGCCCCCTCCCCCCCAATCACTCTCCATGCCATTTCATGCCCTCTGCCCACCCATGGCTGCTCATAGCCTTTATGTCAACCTATGCCCTGTTACCCACCTGTGGCCCTTTATAGCCAGTGTCAACTTAATGCCAAGTCAGGCCAATCCATGCCCCCACCCACCATCCTTTGTCCTTACACCTACCATGCCATCCTGGCCTTTATTGCAAGAGGATTGGAGAACAAGAGTAAAAATGTCTTGCTTCAATTATACAGAACCTTGGGTAGACCACACCTGGAGTATTGTGTACAGTTTTGGACCCCTCACCTAAGGAAGGATATACCTCTCATAGAGGGAGTGCAGCAGAGGTTCCCCAAACTGATTCCTGGGACTGTCCTTTCAGGAGAGATTGCAGAGACTGGGCCTGTATTCTCTAGAGTTAAGAAAAATGAGAGGTGATTTCATTGAAACCTACAAAATATTTTAAGGGGTAGTGAATCTTTGGAATTCTCTGCCCCATAGGGCTGTGGAAGCTCAATCGTTGATCAAGAGCATCATGTCCAAGATAGAGACCGATAGATTTCTAAATATTAAATGACATCAAGGGTTATGAGGAAAGCGTGGGAAAATGGCATTGAGGTGGACAATCAGTAGTCATGATCTAGTTGTATGGCATTGCAGGCCCGAGGGGCTGAATGGCCTAATCCTGCTCCTATATTCCCATGCTCCTATGCCAACTCACCGAGTATCCACCATCAGCAGACTTCAGGACGCATGCAGAGAGGCGATAAAATAAAGTTCTAAGTGTCTATTGCAAACTTCACTATATTGAAAAAGCTCTGATTCATAAAAACCCATTTATTATATTTACATTCCTTCAACTAAGTAAAGCCTCATAACAACAGGCATTTCATTCAAATGCACAGTCACTTATAACAACAAGCACTGGAATCCATTGTCCTATTTCAAACGAACAATTTATAACCACTTGTAGCTGTCAGTCAAACCTACTGTGTTAATGCATGTAAAAACAGAAATTGCTGGAAAAACCCAGAAGATCTAGCAGCATCTGTGAAGAGAGAAATAGAGTTAACGTTTCAAGTCCATATGACTCTTCTTCAGAGCTAAAGAGAAGTAGAAGTATGATGGATTTTATACTGTTTAAGAGGCGACGGAGCAAAATAGAAGGTCATGGATAGGTGGGAGCTCAGGAGGAGAGATTGGCAAAGGTGTCATGGACACAAGACAAAGAGTGTTAATGGTAGCGGCAAAGACTAAAGAAGGTGCTGATAGTGGCATAAAGGTAAAAAAGCAGAATGTGTTAATAGCAGATCAAGGGCCAGCGTTCTGTTAAAGCACAACATAGAAACAAGTGACAGATGGCCCTATAAAGTGGGAAAGGGGGGAGGGGGTGTTGGGGAAAAGGGATAAAAAAAATGAATAGGTGAATAAAAATAAATAAAAAATACAAATTTTTAAAAATTTTAAAAGGGATAAAGATGGAGAAGAGAGTTCATGGTCTGTAGTTGTTGAACTCAATGTTAAGGCCGGAAGGCTGTAAAGTGCCTAATCAGAAGATGAGGTGCTGTTCCACCCGTTTGCGTTGGGCTTCAATGGAACATTGCAGCAGGCCAAGGACAGACATGTGAGCATGAGAGCCAGATCATGTGTTGAAATGACAAGCGACAGGAAGGCCTGGGTCATGCTTGCAGACTTAGCAAAGGTGTTCCGCAAAGCGGCCATCCAGTCTACGTTTAGTCTCCCCAGCGTAGGGACCATCACATTGGGAGCAGATAATGCACCTCCTTCAATTTGGTTTACTGTAAGTGAAGTACTGCTTCACCTGAAAGGAGTATTTGGGGCCTTGGACAGCGAGGAGGAAGGAGGTAAAGGGGCAGGTGTTGCACCTTCTGTGTTTGCACAGGAAGGTGCCATGGAAAGCAGATGAGGAGTTGGGGGTAATGGAGAAGTGGACAAGGGTGTCCTGGGGGGAATGGTCCCTACGGAATGCTGACAGGGGGCATGAGGGGGAGATGTGTTTGGTGATGGCATCATGCTGGAGTTGGCGGAAATGGCGCAAGATCATCCTTTGAATGCAGAGGCTATTGGGGTAAAAAGAGAGGACAAGCGGGACCCTATCATGGTTCTGGGAGGGAGAGGAGAGAGAGAGGGCAGAAGCACGGGAGGTGGGTTGGACATGATTAAGGGCCCTGTCAACCACAGTTGGGGGGGGGGGGGGGGGGGGGGGCGCCTCGGTTAAGAAAAAAGGAAGACATGTCAGAAGCACCATTTTTGAAGCAGCATCATCTGAACAGATGCGACGGAGACGGAGGAACTGGGAGAATGGGATGGAGTCTTTACAGGAAGCAGGGTGTGAGGAGCTGTGGGACTCAGCGGGGCTTGTAATGAATATTGGTATACAGTCTATCACCAGAAATGGAGACAAAGAGGTCAAGGAAGGGGAGGGAAGTGTCAGAGATGGACCATATGAAGGGGAGAGAGAGGGGTGGAAATTGGAAGTTTCCAGGTATAGAAGAGAGCATGAAGTGGCACTGGTACAATAATCAATGTACTGAAAAAAGTTGTGGGAGGGGGCCTGAATAGGACTGGAACAAGGAATGATCCACATACCCCACAAAAGACAGGCATAACTGGGGCCTATGCAGGTACCCATAGCCACACCTTTAACTTGTCTCACTTCTTCCAAATAAAAGAAGAAAATTGTTCAGTGAGAGAACAAGTTCAGCCAGGCAGAGGAAAGTGTTGGTGGATGGGGATTGTTTGGGCCTCTGTTCAAGGAAGAAGCAGAGGGCCCTCAGATGTCCTGGTGGGGGATGGAGGTGTAGAGGGATTGGATAGTGAAGAGGCGGCGGTTAGGACCAGGAAACTGGAAACTGTCGATATGACGTAGGGCATCAGAGGAATCGCAAATATAGATGGGAAGAGACTGGACAAGAGAAGAGAGAACAGAGTCAAGATAGGAATAAATGAGTTCCGTGGGGCAGGAACAGGCTAACATGATGGGTCTATCAGGACAGTCCTGTTGGTGGATTGGTGGGAAGAAGGTAGAAGCGGGCTATGTGGAGTTGGGAGACTGAGGTTGGTAGCTGTGGAGAGATGATCTCCAGAGGACATGAGGTCAGTCACAGTCCTGGAAGCAATGGCTTGATGTTCGGTGGTGGGATCATGGTCCACCGGAGGTAGGAAGAAGTGTCTGAGAGTTGGCGCTCAGCCTCTGCAAGGTAGAGATCAGTACGCCAGGCAACAACAGTGCCACCCTTGTCAGTAGATTTGATAAAGTCAGGGTTGGACCTGAGAGAACAGAGTGCAGCAATTTCAGATGGAGACAGGTTGGAGTGGGTGAAAGGAGCAGAGAAATTGAGACGGCTGATGCAATGCCAACAGACCTCAATGAAAAGACCAAGAGCAGGTAAGAGGCCAGAGGGTGGGGTCCAGGTAGAAGGAGAACACTAGAGGCAATTGAAAGGATCCACTGAATGGGGGGAGGACTCTTGCCCAAAAAGATGAGCATGGAGACAAAGGCGATGGAAAAAGAGTTCAGCATCATGCCGAGCCCAAAATTCATCAAGGCAAGGGTGTAAGGGGATGAAACTGAGTCCTTTTCTGAGTACAGAATGTTCAGCAACAACAAGCGGAAAGTCAGAGGGTATAGTGAATTCACAGCAAGAGTTGGGATTAGAAGAAGGGATAGGAAGGGGTGGAGGGTCCCAGATGGGCCTTGGTATCAATAAGTTGCCTTTAGCACTGAAGAAGTCATACGGACTCGAAACGTTAACTCTGTTTCTCTCTCCACAGATGCTGCCAGGCCTACTGAGTTTTTCCAGAATTTTCTGTTTTTATTTCAGATTTCTAGCATCTGCAGTATTTTGCTTTCATCTTTGTATTAACAGTTGGTTGTGAAATCAGTCATGCAGCACTAATCCAGTAATGGAAACTCTCAGGCTTATGTCCATAGACAGAGTGAAATAGCAAGCAAGATTTTTTTTCCAAACACTCCAGGCATCTTTGTCAAAGATTTAAAGGGCAAGACTTTTAAATGCCTCGACAGTTTGACAACTTCCTTTCCACAACTCCTTTGATAGGGTCCTCTTGACAGTTGATTTTGAGAGGTCTGTTGACAGTTCCAATCAGCTTGACAGTTAATGAGCTTTTTACACACATTCATGCTTAATTTTAACAATTCCAATGGGCACCTTACCTCCCTCAATGGGCACCTGACCTATCCCAAAGGGCACCTTGCCTCCACCAAAGGTGTCCTCGGACCACATCCAAAGGGATACCTTACCACTCCAAAGAGGTACCCTGGCTATCCAAATAAATCTACAAAGTTCAGACCTGTCCTTATCAGGTCTAATCTGCACACTCCAGGTTTCACATGCCTAGGCTACCAAAATCCAACTTGAGCAGAGGCTGCTGATGATTTAAATGGCCAGCCGCTCCTGTAAAGTGCACATGCGTGAACCCTGCTCGAATCCCAGCCCTGTGAAAATGGGAACTGCCCTGTTCGGGGACTTATGATTTTCGGCCACTTTCGCCATTTTCTCCATGATGGAAAGGCTTTCTGTTCTGGCAAAAATTTGGACCCAGGTCTTCAAACTTTGTTGCTCAAATATTTGCTTCCTGCATGCTGTGATATGTCACAAAAAGCTGGTGTCACACTGAGACTGGTAAGCTGTATTTCACTGAACCTTCAGAAAACGTGAAACATTACTGTTGTAATCTCATGCTACCATGAAGATATTTGCCTTATTTATACATCCAAAGATAGACAGTGACACAATATTAACCAACTGCACCAAAGGGAAATTGGCAACCAAATTGTTTTGAATCAGGCAATGCAACAGATTCTCATTTTCCATGAGAAGACAAACAAATTCTGGGAATTTGAAACAAGAAGAAAATGCTAGAAAGATGCAACTGCTCTATCAGCATCTGAAATATTTTAATAGTATAATTTTGATCTACATCCCAAAATGTTGGCCTATTCTTTCCCTTTCCACATGTAACCACACCAGCTGAATTTTTCTATTTCATTATTTTCATAAACCTTGACATCATGTTTAGCGCAGACACTGATTTGTATTTATCAGCATTTGACTTTGATCCATTTCTATTTAGACTAAGGAATTTAGGTAAAGGTTCAGCATCGATTGTTTTTTTTTGATTGCCACAATATTTGTTTGCACTCTGTCAGATGACCCTTTAAAGGCATTATCCGAAAGTTGAGCCAAAACTCAATAATTCCTTACTTAGACATTTAAAAACCCAAGCAGCCACACTCAAGAATCAGAAACATAGGTCCCATTATATCAAATATTCACAATACAATGTGGATTAGTAGTCATGTCACAGCCTAACAGGATAAAAGTTCACACCGGCACTACCTCTACCACAAAACATGCCATGAATGGAAGACATAGAGCAGAAGCTACTCCTCTGACAATAAGAGGCGAGGAGGTTAAAAAAAAATCTAAACTATTATTTGATTTCTTCGATTCATTGGATAGAATGGCATTAGCAAAGGCCCAGGAACAAGCTACTCTCAGCTAAGAGCTTAATCTGTGACTTTAGGTTATCTAAATGCTTGATAAAATAAGAAACAAATGTTCATTGTCTCATCATTTTGTTTTCGATTACTAATAATGGTTGATTACTTTTAACCTTTTCTCAGTGATTCATTATACCAGTGTACCTCTGGAAGAAACGGTAACTATTTATATATACACACTATATTATTTATAATGTAGCGAGATTATAGTGCACAAAATTTATGTCTTATAGTCCCAGGATGCATACAACTCCAAAGTAACTGAAATGTTATTGCCAATTATTAGCATTTCACAAACAGGAACAACAGCTCCTCCAAGACTCAAGTTTATCCAGACAGTGGTTGAGATTACAGATCAGAAAAGGTCACAAGTTCAATCACAATCAAGTTTCATGATAAGGCTAATAAGAATGTCAAAATTATTCTCAGCCTCACAACAGTTGGAGGAGGGAAAAAAAAAACTTCAAGGTCCATATTTCTGATTGCCAACCAGCAACCTATGGAACCATAAAAAAACATTTACAGCACAAGAGGCCAGTCCTTTGTAGAATAATCCTTTGTAGAATCCCAAGGCCCCATTTTCTCCCCATAGCCCTGTATTTTCCTCTACTTCAAAATATTTACCCACTTCTTCTTCAAAGGACGCAATGACCTCTGCCTCAACCACTCCTCTTGACAACCCTTGCTGAAAGTCCCTGTGGATAACAAACAAGAAGAATGTAACTTTACCCCAACAAGGAGTTGATGCCTTCATAAAACAAAATATATACACACGTTAAAAATTACATTTTTTTTAAACTGTTTCAGCCAGTACAGCTTATACCTGTAATGTCACATTGCTAACAGATTACAATATAAACCATCCAATATTTTCCATAACATATCTTCAAACTTTTGGAATAGATTACTGCCTAGCAATTCACAGAAGTATTTAGCTTCCTCTTTATATCTGTGCTATATCAACTAGCCTTATTGAAAAGATAACATATATAGTAAACATTAGCAGTGATTATAAGTGTTGCATTTACCTTCCTTCTAAAATCATGTCATTTCGGATTTTTTTTTAAACCAGTCCATACCCTTCAACTTTCCCATCCACTCATAAGTCTGCCATTTATGACTTCCAAAGCTGTAAATTTTATTGAACACTTCATCCAGTGGCAGTTGGTCTAACAATATACACAGAAATGCACATACACATAACTTTGTTACTGTCAGTGGAGAAGCAAAAGTTGTCTTGGAATAAAGGGCAATGTGATCTTATGAATGAGTGGAGATAGAAATTTTCACTCATTAACAAAGGTACATTTTCAACAGGGCTACTACAGTTCATGCAGCATTACTCTCTTAATTATTTAATTGACGTAATAATGATGATCAACTCCCCTCCAGATTCTATTTTCATATTTAACTACACAGTCACCTATATTAGGATAACATTTCTCAAGAATCCATCAAAACATTTCAATCCAATATTTATTTCTGTTGAAGATTTTAGGTGAATTTTATGTCAATCAAAGTGATGAATGTCAATGCTAGGTAATAACATTCGTCCATTGTAAGGGAAACACCCAAGTCAAGTACAGAAGTGATTCACTGCAAGGTAATACCCCTGTACAAGACAGTGTAGTTGCACTCCACATTTAAGGAAGAGGGAGATTATCAGCAGTTGAAGTTGGTGTCGAAGAGGTATCTTTCAGGAAGATTTGAAGCAAAGGAGAGATGCAATAAGACAAAAATGTTTGTTAGGGAGGCTTCAGGTGTGTGGCCCCACATAATTGCAGATAACCACTAATGGTAGAGGTAAGAGACACCTTTTAGTGGATTAGTGTTGGAAGAACTGAAGACACAGGTTCTCATCTTGAGGAAATAGTTGCCCGACTACAGAAAGTGTATTCATACTACATCAGAAAACTACTATATCAGGTATCTTGTATGCTGTGAATATAATCACTGCAGAATATAACTTCTCGATCAGAGCATCTGTGTTAACTGCACTATGTCAATTTCATGCTCAAATTCTGCATTGATCACTTCATGCAGGCTTACATACTACAATAAAGATCTTCAACACAGTTTGTAGGTACATAACATAACTTATTTGCTATGTGGAATTAAATTTGATACTATATTAGGCTGCTTCAAAACAGAGTGTACTATCTTCATGTACATCATCCTAATTCTGTAAGGACACATCTATACTTCAGACTCAAATTATCAAAAGCTGTTGAATAACCCCTAATTCTACTTTTGAGCCAAGTTGATACTGTCTGCAGCTAGAGTGAATAAAGATTTTAATGTATTGTACCAATCGCAGCATCTTGGAATCTGAGCCACTGAAAATAAGGCTCTTAAACACCAAGAGGAACATATTTCATAGTCAATTAAAGTTAAACTTGGATAACACACACAGTACCTACAGATAAAAACAAAGTGCTGGAAATGCTCAGTGGGTCAGCAGCACCTGTGGAGAGAGAAACTGAGTTAACATTTCAAGTTGAATATGACTTCTTCAGAACTGTCATATTCAGCTTGACACATTACCTCAGTTTCTCTCTCCCCAGACGCTACCATACCTCCTGAATATTTTCAGCACTTTGTTTTTATTTCGGAGTTCCAGCATCCACAGTGTTTTGCTTTTATTTTAGTGCCTAGAGATTATTCTCTTGTGTCTCATATTCTTATACAACATGGAATGCAAGTGTTGGCCCATATTCAAAAGGAAGCATTCCAAAACACATGCACGTTGGTAATGCCCACAGGTAATACAGTATTAAAAATAAAGCAGTAATAAACTGATTAAATTCAGTTGTCACATTTTGGTTAAATCTTACACTAAAACCTAGCAGTTTTGCACAGTTGCACACCACAACCAAAGAAAGAGTGAAGTATGCTGGGGAACACAGGCAAGACAAGGTTAGCTCTACCTCAAACCCCAACCATTGGAAGCAGTCATGTTAAATTAAAGAAGTGCCAAAAACACCTAAACTTTGTTAAATCATAACTTTAAAATACATAACAAACATAAAACTTACAAATTATAGTGTAATCTTAAAACAATGAAGATTTTCTGTCAAGTCATTATATATGATCAATAAAAACACAACTCCACAAGATTTGACAAGGTATTAAGTATTGTGTTTAAATGGGCCAACAGAATTGTTTTTGTACAGTACTTGGAAATTGGAACTGAAGTATAAACAACCTCTAGTTTCACAGAAGCACAATTTGAAATCTTGTGAAATGGTTTTACAGGATATACTAAAGGCACTTTTCATTTTATGAGGTACAAATGTACTACCTTTACCAACATTATCTATGAAAAAGAAACACATTTTATTGACCTACAGTGCCTTGTCTCCTCAAGGTACCAATAGTAATTTGGGCAAAATAGAGCAGCCTTTTCCAATGTACAAATGAAATGGACTCAAGTCAAAGCCAATGACTTGTCTCCTCCTCCCTCCACCACCACACACCACCAAATTGAGCACAATATTTAATTTGGAAAAAGTTGCAATTTTAAAATCAGAGATTTTACAAATAAACTATTTTATAGTGTGAGCTGGCTCAGCATAAATCATAACTTTGTGAAATGAAACTTCGCGGTAAAATAAAAATAATGCATTCAAAAATATTTAATTAACAAATCAAATTTCCACTTTCGGAAGCTAAAAATAGCTTTTAGTCCTCTGTACAATAAGCTGCACCGCTGTAACTACTTAGAAATCATGCAACACAACAACAATATGCCAATATTAAACAGACGAATGACCAATCAGTCCGGAAACCAGGACCACTTCAGTCTGACTTCCATGAATTGTGCTGGAAGTGGAAGAAAACACAAGCTCAGCAATGAAGGAAATAAGAAGTCATTCACACACAAAAAACAAATTGAAATAAAAACTTACTTGTTTCGGTTTTTTTTTCTTTGTCACTGCTATGTAAGAAATGCGGAGTTACAGTATATCTCAGAGTGCAGCAGTCATACCTTGCTTGTGACTGCGTCCAGCGCTGCACCACAGACACTACATTGCACAATGCACCCACTTTCTGGGAGCTTTAACAATGACGTAATTTCTTTCCGAGCGGAAGCGCGAACATTGGGGCTCGGTGCTCGCCGGGAGTTGTAGTCCTGCCCCCGGCCGCGCCTGCGCACCATCATCCTGAGGTACTGTGTTTTCACTGGGTCTTTGTCTTCCAAGAGTACTGAAGGCAGTGGAAGAGGAATTAAATATTACTATGAATTACTGGTTCTGAATATCAAATATGATGTAGCCAATCACTGTAATTGTTTGTGCTTTTCTCCCCTTTTTTTTTCTCCCTTTGCTTTCCCTCTACTTCCGATGGTATTTTGTTGAGGTGCAGGTCTAATGTTTGAAGCCGAGACATTGAGTCTTGGTTGGCTATTCAGCTGCAGAGAAATTCAAAACCAGCACAATGCCAAACATCTACTCTTACAGTACGGTTTGCTAATGTTTTGTGTCCCAGACCAAAAAATTACAGTATCATTGACATATCTCACGTTAAGAGAAACATTTCATGAATAGGCATATAGATAGACATTTTTTAAATTCATTCATGGGATGGCATCACTGGCTAGGCATCACTGGCTAGGCCAGCATTTCTTGCCCTGTACAGAGGGCATTTAAGAGTCAACCGTTTTGCATGGGTCTGGAGTCACACATAGGCCAGACTAGGTAAGGATGACAGATTTCCCTAAAGGACATCAGTGAACCAGATGGATTTTTGCAACAATTAAAGATAGTTTCACAGCCACTAACACTGAGACTAGCTTTATATTCCAGATTATTAACTGAATTCAAACTCCACCAGCTGGAGTGGTGGGATTTGAACCCATATCCCCAGAGGATTCACCTGGATCTTTGTATTATTAGTCCAGCAACATTACCACTACACCACCATCTCCAGATTACAGTAGATGTTACAGATCAGCTATATACTTCCAGGAATTTCTGTTTTTAATTCAGATTTCAAGCATGCAATTTTTCTTTTTTTATTCCCTAGAATGGAAAATGTTTGGAATCTCTAATGATCTTTTTGTAATCAATATATCTCTTAAAAGTCAGTCCCAAGAAACATCTTAACTTTGTTTCCTAAATTTTCCAGTCCTACAAATACAGAACTTTAAAAATTCTGCTTATTAGGCTCTTTGAAGAATCCTGAAAAAAATCTGCATTTCCTGACTGAAAATTTTAAAATAATTTCCATAGGACACCTGAATGAATAGTTCATAGATTTCTCTTTGTTGAATCTTTTAATATCACTACAAAAGTAGAAATAATTCAGTGGGAAAAATGTTATAACAGCATTTTGTATCAGAAGGTGTCCACACACTGCTGTACTCAGAAAAGCAAATACGTTAATACATGAAGAAAATGAAAAAATTGTTGAATACCTGAAACAGAAATAGAAAATAGTAGAAAGTCAATTAGAATTTGCAGAAAGACAGGTTAATACTTTGGACAATGTCCTTCTTTAGAACTGCCAAAATATAATAAGGGTTTTGGAACTTTTTCATTATATTTTGTTAGAATCACCATAGAAGATTGAATGATGTTTAGCATATCTTCCAAAACTGCGACAAGGGCGATTTTTATTTTAATGGAACCCATTCATGAAGAAATTTGCTTCTTCGTCACAGATCCTGAGTTAACGTTAAGCTATTCTTTGATTTATCCTTATTATAGTTTCACATAAAACACTGAACAAACAAATAATAACCTTTTTATATATTTATGTCAAAATCTACACCGAAAGAATACATCACTGAGCTTCTCAGCACATAATTTTGCTTAAATTTTAATTATGGTTCTCTGAGTTCCCCCTTCATTCTATTTGTTTTCAAGGGAAATGGATATCTGTAATTAATGTGACTTTCAGCCACCTCTTTTACTTATTTTAAGTTGTAAAACTGCTGCTTAGAGGCAATCTGATTAGAGAAAGCAGATATTTTGCATAAAGGTTCCCTATGCAACATCATGAATGAGGAGTACTTCCCATGATCAGCGATACCAGTCATGGTATGATGGAAGCATAACTTCACAATATAATGTGCATCACTGTGGCAGCCACAAGCTTCAATGCAATTTCAAATTGCGCACACAATAATAAATAAGGAGACTCCCTACGGGGAATACAACCTATTTCTTTCTTGGAGCTTTCATGACTGAGTTAGATATTTGTTAGGTAAGGTTATCAAGGGATATGAAGTAAAGCCGGGTAAATAAAATTTAGCTGCAGATCAGTTGCGATCTAATTGAATAGCAGAGCAGGGTTGAGGGGCTAAATGACCTATTCCTGCTCTAACGTTCCTATGCTCCTAATATTTGTGAGATGAATATACAGAAGCTGACAAGTTAACAAAAACAATTGTAACCTTAGTGTTTGAGTAGATAGTGAAATACATTCCAAAGCCAACTTATCTCTGGAGATGGCCTCCATATATTACCACATATATTTTTTTTACCTTTTAACCTAAGTACCAACCGCTCTAAAATAGATTTCTTCACCATTTTCTTCTAGTGCTAAAAGGTCTTACTTGTTAAGGCCAGTGGAATGGCATATACTTCAGTTTCCCTTCAGGTAACATCAGATCTAAATGTTTTGATTTCCTTAGGTATAATGATCTCCAATCACTTATAATAATCCTCTGAACTTGCTGCTGTCTTTTCCCAGTGCTTTAATTAAAAAAATATCTTTCATGTTAGTCTTTCCTAAATTAAATATTGAAAATAGCAACGAGTAGTTATGGTCTGCAACACACTGTTGAGAATGCGGTGGAGGAAGATACAAGCGGGGCTTTCAAAAAGGAATTGGGTAAGCAAGCACCTGAAGAGAAAATATTTGCAGGGCTATGGGAAGAAGGAGGGTGAGTGGGACTAGCTGAGTCGCTCTTGCAGAGAGATGGCATGGATATGACAGGCCAAATGACCTCCTTCAGTGCTGCAACCATTCTAAGGTTCTATGAAACTCTATTATATGTAGAATTTGGATCTTTTCCAGCTTCTGCCTCACCATATGAAAGACTCCTATTTAAGTTTAAAGCAGGAGGTGTTTATGGCAAAATCTGGGAATGAATAACAAACTAGTTGAAAAGTAAGAATCAATGGGAACTTGTTAGGCAATGATGTAGAAGTGGAGAGGTAGTGCTGAGTGACATGAACCTTTGTAACATCTAATTTACATTAAAGTGTTGGATTCAGAAGGTCGTTGATGGTCAAGAGAGTCAAGGGCTATGGGGGGCAGACGGCAAAGTGGAATTGAGGCCATAACCAAATCAGCCATGATCTTATTGAATGGTGGAGGCTCAAGTAGCTGAATGGCCTACTCCGGCTCCTAAGTCCTATGTTCCTATATGCCTAATCCATATTGGTCAAATTTACAGATAATGCCAAACAAGGGAATGGGTCATTTGAAACTAATGAGGCAGACAATGTTACAAAATTAGATAAAATGTGCAGACAGAACAGTGACAAAAACCTCCAGTTCTGTGCTGGGGACATGCTGAATTGGCAGAAGTGCTGTGTCTTTCCAATGAGATAGTAAACTCAGGCCTAGCTACCCATTTAGGTAGATGTGAAAGATTCCACAGCACAACTGGAAGAACAGGGAGCTCTTCTGATGTCCGAGCCAATATTATTTCTTTGACCAACGTTACCAAAAACAGATCAATCATTTAGTTTGCTACAACAGTGATTAGAGTTCAAAGTACTTAATTGGCTGAGGAGAATTCCGGGACGTCCTAATGTCATGAAAGACACTATGTAAATGCAAGTCTTTGTTTTATTCTTATTTGTGGGACTTTGCTGCTTGTAAATTTTCTGTTATAGGGTACCTTCATTATAACAATTACTGCATGTCAAAAGCATTGGTTGTGAACAGCTTTATAATATTCTTGGGACATGTTAAGGTTCTGTACAAATACCATATAAATTCTTTCTTTCTCCTTCAATAGTCTTACATCAATTGAAATAATGGTAAAAAAATTAAGTTAATATTTGTTTAAAGTATTTTTTTGAATTGTTCATGTCTGTTACATTTCTAAAGCCTCTGCGTGACTGGAGTTCAAACAATAGCAGATAATTACATTTCCTTTATTCTAAAATCAAAAAAATAAATAACTAAACAATTATAAATTGTTAAAATAATTAAACAATGAATCAACATACAATCAACACACGATGAATTGAAGTGGCGGGTGTAAGTATACGTATAGATAAATGGTTTAGTATAGTGTTCCAGAAAGTGGAAGGTGTTTTGATGTAACATAAATATGTCCTGTAAACCTGAGAATAACTGTAACTGAAAATAGTTTAGTTTTCATGTGAAAATGTGTCACAGTAACAAAGTAAAAGTATGCGCATGTGGAAGGGAACTCCCCGCCATTCTTGATTGAGATATTTGGAGTAACTGTCCCCAAAGCTCATTGTTGAATTTTATGCTTCTGATACAGTAGAAATGATGATGAAATAATGAATGTTAGAATGCATGTAATCAAACTCCGACTAATAAATCTCTGGTTCCATTTCTTTCTACCAATTTCAAGTGACTTTTCACTGGCATACATACATAACAATTTTTCCTTAACTGTGTATGCAATTAACTAACTACAATAAACGAGTATCCATATGGCATCCCAAATCTCTTCACAGAGCAATAATATATTTCTAAAAAATCAAAATATCAAAGCTGAGCCAAAAAAGGAGATATTGAGTGGTGTGACCAAAAGTTGATCAAAGATGTAGGTTTCAAGGAAAGTCTTAAAGGAGGAGAAGAGGTGGAGAGATGGAGAGGTTTAGGAATGGAATTGCAGAGCTTGTAGTCCAGGCAGCTGAAGGCACAGCTGCCAGTGAGTGGGGGGAATTCACAAGAGGCCAAAGTTAGAGGATCTGACTTCAGGAATGGGTGGTAGGGCAGGAGGAGGTTAGAGACAAAAGGTGAGGCAAGGATATAAAGGGATTTAAACCAGTGGTTCTCAAATGTTCTTCGTTGAAGGACCCCTTTTAAAATAGATGAGTAATCATGGACCCCTCCCACCTAAGTTATACTATATAATACTTACAATAAAATGTGTTGGATGTAATAAATGTTTTAATAATGTTTTTACAAAAGATGTTTACTTACAAATATCAATGAGATGGGTATTATTAATCACTGCAGAACTTGTCCATCCTTGGCAGGAGCATGGAGAGAGCAGGAGCCTGGAAAAAGCACTAGGGGAAGAGGGGGACAGAAGGACCACTGGGAAAGTATACCACAGAGAGAGGATTCGTATTGGGAGAACAGAGCTGGAGAAAATCAAAAAGCAGTGTACTGCGGATGCTGGAAATTTTAAATAAAAATAGAAAATGCTGGAAATGCTCAGCAGCTTATGGCAGCATCTGTGGAGAGAAACAAAGTTAACATTTCAGGTCTGTGACTTTTCATCAGAACTGAGGAAATGATGATGAAAATTCTGATGAAAGGTCATAGACTTTAAAGGTTAACTCTGTTTCTCTCTCCACCGTAACCTGTTGAGCATTTCCAGCATTTTCTGTTTTCATTGTTGTCTGGCGAAAGCAGGATTCTGGAGAGAGCAGGAACATGGGGGAAGTGGAGCATGGAGAAAGCAGAAGCACAGAGAAAGCATGAGGGGAGCAGAGGGAGAGGAGAGGCACTGTGGGAGCAGCATGTTGTGGGGTGTTGGTTACATCCCAGTAGGTTTGATGAAGTTTTCACAGTCTTTAGCAAGCTAACTGTTAAGTCTTTATTAACTACCAGAACTATTTACAAATATACAGTAAAGGGTACAAGCTAGGAGTTGCCTCCATGCTTAGGTCTGCACGCGGCGCTGTCCAATACCACACTGACTCCTAGGTGTGGGTCATGTGCTCTCTTATATCACTGTGTGGGAGGTACTGTGCTCAGTCCCACATTAACCCTATATGTGCTAGACCCTTATACTACACAGAGCATGGAGAAAACTGGAACCCAGGGAGAGCAGTAGGACAGAGTTTGCAGGAGCCAGAGAGAGCAGGAGCATGGGGAAGTAGAATACGAGAAAGCAGGAACCCAGAGAGAGGCACACAGCGATAGCAGGAGCATAGAAAAAGCAGGAGTGTGGGGGAGCAGTACTCGAAGAAGCACCAGAGGAACAGGTGGCGAGCAGGAACCTGAAAAGAGCAGAATACACCTTCAACCCAGAAGGGAAAAACAGTACTCTTATTTCCCAGTTTTTACTGTCTTTTCCGTCTGGGAACGCAGCTTATTTGCTTTCACTTGACCATGGTGCCCTTGGCAGTTGCCCACCTGTCAGGTTGGCCCTGTGTCTCAGACCCTTGGAAGAACACCTGGGACCCCAATTTGAGAATCACAGATTTAAACATAAGATTAAGAAGTTTAAAGTGGAGGCTTAGAGAATGTAGCTAATGTAGGTCAGTGAAAACGAGGTGAGCATGATTTGTTGCAGAATAGACATGATGAGCATAGTTTCAGACATGCTGAAGTTTATAAAGGATGGAGGACAGGAGGCAGGCCAGAAGAGCATCGAAATAGTTGAGTATGGAAATGACAAAGACATGATGAAGATTTCAGCAGCAGATGGTTGAAGATAGGGGAGGAGGTGGGTGATTTTACAGAGGTATCTTGAACATCACAATTATCCAAAACTACAAAGAGAAATGCTGAATGAGAGTATCACTTCAGCTGCAGTAATACCAATGGTAGAATTTTCAATTGAGTGCTCAAGGCTCTTTTTCTTATATTTGTGAGTTTGGGAAATGCTGGTTAATAAGAAGGAATAGTAGCGATACAGTGGTTTTTGGAACATTTTTTCCAGTTGACCTGCTTTAAAGATTGAGAACTAATTGCTGGCAAAAATATTCTGCACCAAAATGTTCCATTCCTAGCATAATTATTTTCATTCATTCTTGAGATATGACTTGATAAGCATTCTCCTTGAAATGCTAAAATCCATGTGGTGAAGGTGCTCCTACAATACTATTAGGTGAAAGCAAAAAACTGCGGATGCTGGAAATCCAAAACAAAATCAAAAATAAAAATACCTGGAAAAACTCAGCAGGTCTGATAGCATCTGCGGAGAGGAATACAGTTAACGTTTCGAGTCCGTATGACTCTTCAAATAGGACTATTAGGTGAGGAGTTTGATCCAGTGGCAATGAAGGAATGGCAATATATGTAAAAGTTAGGATGGTATATGACTTGCGGGGAACTTGAAAGTGATGGTATGCCCTACTGTCCTTTCATGCTAGGTGGTAGAGAGTGTGGGTTTGGTAGGTAATGCTGAAGAAGCCATAGCGAGTTGTTGCAGTGCATCCTATGGATAGTGGGAGTAGATGTTTATGCTAGTGAATTAAGTGCCAATAAAATGAAGTGCTTTGCAGATACACCCATCCAGACAAGCAGAGAGCATTCCATCATACTCTTGCCTTGTGCTTCATAGGTTGTAGAAAGACTTTGCAGAGCAAGGAGATGAGCCACAGCTGCAAGAGCCTTTGGCCTGCTTTAGTGCACAGCAATTATGTGACTGGTCTGGTTGAGTACCTAGTCAATGGCAATGCCTAACATGTAGATGGCTTGGCACTCAGTGATGGCAATGCCATGGGATGGTGATTAAGCTCTCAGTTGTTGGAAATTGTCAATGCCTGGTCCCTGTGTAGTATGGTGTTAGTTGCTATTTATCAGCCCAGGCCTGGATGTTGTCCAGATCTTGCTCCTTGAGAGCATGGACTGCTTCATAATCTGAAGAATTGTGAATAGAGCTGAACACTGATAATATTGACTTGAACAATACAAGAATGTGACCAAAACTATTTTTAAAAGTTTAGCACTATCAACTAGATGATAAAAATATAAACATGCCTGCTTTTACATAGAAAACATTATCAAACCTTTGTTGTGTGATATGTCTTTGCAGTAATGTTCAAATGTTTATACACTGATAATAATTTAGAAACTCATACAAAAGCAAGAATGATTAACTCATCTTTTAATTAAATCATCTTAAAAATTAAGATAAGTTTGATCTCTTTACCAAGTTATCTGCCTAATAAATTAACTGAGTCCAAAATGTCAATTCCTGCATCAAGAGGAAAAGTCTACTCTTCACTCTCCTTCATCCAACAAAACAGACATAAAAATTGTCACACAGTTCTCCATCACCATGCTGCTCAGGGTAATCAGCACAGGAAACTCCTTTATAAACTCAAAAATCATAGCCCAGAATAGAACCTCCCATTCTTTCTAAACATCAGCCAAAACATACACTTGCCTCCAGGGCATGCGACCCATGAAACTCACACATTCACAAGGCCATCACACCTTCAATGGCATCTCACTCACTGACAGCTTAAGGGAAAAAAACCACTCACTCTCTCACACACACCCTCACATCTCCATCTGGCCTCATCTCCTCTGGAGACTGCCTCCTCAGCCCTCACCATCTTGAGGCCATTTGCACAGATCAACTTGTGGCCTCACACACGCCCTGGGATACACCCCTTTCCCCAAGCAAGCCCTAGTCCTGCAGTCGTTGAAAAGCCATTCCAGCCTTACCGCTGGTCTGATACGTAGAGACTTGCCCGTGAGCACCTATGAAAGCGAAATGGTGCTGCTTGCAAAGCTTGCACTGATAATCGTGAGTACTGCCCGAAGCAAGGCAGGCAAACAAACCTCGAAGTCCCAAGCAAAGTGCAGGTCGTCAGGTGCACGAAGTTTATGTACAGTTGTGAAACACATCTTCGTGCAATCACGCCAATGTGAGTTCATGATCTAGCTTGGGGGGATGATTCTGGCAAGCTGGGTTTATAATGAGATGCTAAAGTATTGAAATTAGGTTCACGGTGTGGTGGCGGGAAACACGGCCCGCCATTGATGGGTGGAGCGGACGATTGCAAATGTGAAACCGATTTTTGCGTTTCATGGTCTGCTCTGGGTGACCACTGTCGGACACAGGAGAGTTTTTAATTTTCCATTTGTGCATCTGGTATCCACATCAGCCATGGTTTGTAAGGAAAAACAGAATTACCTGGAAAAACTCAGCAGGTCCGGCAGCATCGGCGGAGAAGAAATCAGCCAACGTTTCGAGCCTTCATGGCCCTTCGGCAGAACTCAGTTCTGCCGAAGGGCCATGAAGGCTCGAAACGTTGGCTGATTTCTTCTCCGCCGATGCTGCCGGACCTGCTGAGTTTTTCCAGGTAATTCTGTTTTTGTTTTGGATTTCCAGCATCCGCAGTAGCTTTTAGCTTTTTGTTTTTATTATTATGGTTTGTAAGGATGTGGTTTAAGGCTGTCCATGAGCTTTGTGGGAGGCCAAACCAGAGACCTTCTGTGTCAGATCTTTCACGAGGTGTTTGTTCACAACTTCTTGTGAGCACCATTCACTTTTCCAAACCTAAATAGATAAGGAGAGAAATGCTGGAGTCCATCCATGCAAGCCATCAAGGAATTGAGTCTACTCTGAGGAAGTGCTTTACGGGCCAAACATGAGCAATGAGATATCAGCCAGTGTGGTGCTTGTAAGGAACATCAGGCTAAGGAAGCTAAAGAGCCACTCATGACACCCAGAAAAGACTACAAAGAACAAACAGTTTTTTGTCCATGCATGATGACTTTCTTTATAGACCATGGATGTGGTAACTTGTATCTGCAAATGATAGTGTATGCAATTTGTTTTTTTCTTTTTATGAAAAGGGGATGTTTGGAGACATGCTTTGTGCACTGTTGCCTTTTCAGTACTGTGGCTTGACGTTGTCATGACTTCTGAGATCATCTTTAGTAAAATAAAGGATTGAGCAGAAGCCATTTTATCCACCATATGAAACAACACCCATCATGGGCCAAAGGGCTGCCACCTTCATAAGTGTTGTGCTAGTCTTCATGGGAAAACTAACCATGTCACTCGTTCAGCCTGCAGGAGAAACAAACTCACACTAACAAGGAGCAGAATTTTCTGGCTGATGTGCGGGTGGCGGAGCCCGCACGTCAGCACTTAAAATGTCCGTCCCGACGTCAGCGCACGGCATCGTGATATTTCGGTCAGCAGGCGCACACAGCAGCGGGACGCTCACCCGCCATTAATTAAAGGCCTCATTAAGGCCCTTGACTTGCCAATTGTCCAGGATTTTGAGGGGCCCTTACGAACTTCGGGTTGGCGCACGGGCCCAACGGGCAGGCGGGTTGGAGATTTTTTAATAAAAGTCATGCACTGGCGGGATATGTAGACACAGGGGGGTTGTTCATGTTTTCCACGAAGTTTTAATTGCAGAGAGTGTTTTAAAGTTGCCTGTTTGATTGTTAGCAGTTCACATCGATTTCCAAGAGCTTTTTGTGTACTTTGAAACCAGTCTGCAGACAATAATCTTTCTAGGGCCTGCAGCTTTCCGGAGGCCTCCATTTAGCCTGGGGGTATGGGTTCTGACATCTCCACTGGAGGCAGCTCCTCTGAGGAGGAAGGGAAGGATAGAATAAGGAGGAGGCCAGGAGTGGACAATCAGCCTCTAGGGGAGCCACGTTTGGGAGGCCAGGCGCAGGCACAAAGGGCACAGGGCCAAGAGGTTGTCCAAGGTGGAAGGGGCCGCAGAAGGCGCTACCATCCTGCTGCCAGGGTATACAGGCAGCAAAGCAACTACCTCAATATGACTGAGGTGCAGTGCCGAAGGATGCTCCAACTCTCAAGGGAGACAGTCACCTATATCTGTCAGATGATTGGCCCTGAGATATCTCCTAACTGTGCGGGTGGACACCCCATGCCAGCGGCTCTGAAGCTCACAGTTGCCCTCCACTTCTATGCCTTTGGCTCCTTCCAGGGCTTGGTGGGTGATCTTTGCGGTATCTCTCAATCAGCTGTCCACACTTGTGTCAAGCAGGTTACAGACGCTCTGTTCAGATGGGTATTGACCTTCATCCACTTCTGCTGTGACCAGCAAGCCAGACACAGCGAGCCAGAGGCTTCACGGCGATTGCTGGCTTCGCCCGCGTCCAGGGTGCAATATACTGTACACATGTGGCCATCAAGGCGCCAGCAGATGAGCCCGGTGCCTTCGTCAACAGGAAGGGCTTCCACTCCATGAACGTGCAGATAGTGTGTGACCACAGGATATTGATTTTACAAGTTTGTGCAAGGTACCCAGGCAGCTCCCACGATGCCTACATCCTCGGACACTCCCAGGTGCCGGGGCTCTTCAGTGCTCTGGCTCGGCTGGATGGTTGGCTGCTGAGTGACAAGGGCTATCCCCTCAAAAGGTGGCTCATGACGCCTCTCCGCCATCCAAGAACAGAAGCTGAGCATCGGTACAATAGGAGCCAGGGCACCACAAGGGCTGTGATGGAGAGCGACATCGGTCTTCTCAAGATGCGCTTCTGTTGCCTGGACCGCTCGGGGCGCACTCCAGTACCCCCCAGATTGAGTCTCTCTGATAGTGGTAGCATGCTGCGCTCTGCACAATCTTGCGCTGGAAAGGGGGGATGCAGTTGACGGTGAAGACCTTGATGCTCTGGATGAGGCTGCACATGATGAATCCAGCAGTGGCTCAGAGGATGAGGAAGCACAGGGCAATAATGAGGGCCACAATGACGACCCGCGTTTACACCAAGGAGGCAGGGATACCCGGGACAATTTAATCCAAAGCACCTTCAGCTAGCTCCACACACATCGATCAGCAGGAACAGCATTGCCTGGAACTTCCACACATGACATTCAGGTGCTACATCTTCCACCTTATCAGCTGCAACTAAGGGCTTAGTACAGAAACATCAATGTCCACTCAAACACTCATGAGATGTCTGAGAAACATACAAATGCAGCACAAAGGAAACACCCTCAGCCATGGTAAGAAAAGTGGACTTTATTATGTCCAAAACATAACAGAGACTTCTCCATTGCAAACATAAGTATTTTGTTCCCTATTCTAAAGCCAACACAAAATCACCAGTGACATACCTGTTGAGTGCTTAACGTGCCTTATGCTTACGTTTGTGGGTGCTACGTCCAAGTGCCGCCCCATCGCTCGGAGTGGCTTGAGAGACAGCCTGCTGACTCTGCTGTCCTATTGGCGTCGATGACCTTGGTGGGCGTCCTCTGGCCCGTGGAGCCTGTGATGGCCCCGCCTGGGATCGAGTGGCCAGTTCCAGAACTGGCACCTCCCCAGTTGTCGCAGCCTCAACGGAAGCAACGTTGAGTGGCAGAGGGGCGGAGGAGCTGCTGCCCTCATCCAGAGCGCCCTGAGAGGAGCTTGCAGCGACGACAGACAGCTGCTGCGCCGACGTGAGGTCACATTGGATCTCCCTGCTCACCACAGATGCATCTGGAGATTCACATCAGGCATGATTGGCGTTAGAGTGTACTAAGTGTTTGTCATTTATTAACAAAGGTAACCTAGGATAGCATTAGCATAGCATGACAGCAATAGTAGTTTTAATGCAAAGGTATCAAGAAGGACCCTGTAAAGCAAAGACTGCTGGGATACTTGACATATGTTAGCCTAGACAAAGGACACAGAAAAACTAGCCCAGACTATTCCAAAGCAGGTGTGAACCCAGCTATTATAAATGGATAGGTGTCGGTCACTAGAGTACTAAGAAAAATGAGACAGTGGGTCTACAACACTTAGCACTTATTGTGATAGATTGTGACAGCGATTGCAGATAACAAAGTGTCATCACTGGAATGCTAAGATACACAGCAAAACAGGTCAGTTGATCTGAAACATTTTGCACCTATTGTGATAGATTTGTGAGCTTATGTGACCAAGAATGCATCCTCAGTCACGAAAGGACAGGGCCTAAATGTATAAAAGACAATGTAACAACTCAGACGGCAGAGTATTGACTTGGATTGGATTGACCAAGACAGACACTTCCTGTGTTCACTTGAATAAACGAATACCTGAGGTCTCCGGGGTGTTTCTATTTCATCACAACAGTTGAGATGAGGAGACGTGAAGCCCTTAACCTTTAAACATTTGTGATCTCACACATAATACCCGGCACTCCAGAAGGATGGTCAGCAGCAGAGACCAGGATCCTGCAATCCAACTTTAAGAAGGAGGAGGGATCCTCAGTTGGTGCAGTATCACATCATTCCCCCACACCTTCCACCAGCACAAATACTCTCATGTTGGTGGGTATGTGTTTGCGATTAGGTTCAGGGTCATAAGCTGGTGAGCACATCACAGACACGTCTGAGCAGCTGACGGAGGCTGTGACAGCTGAGGCCACTGACAGTCAGAGGATTGCCAGAGACTAGGCCCGTGCTGAGCGCCAGGCCTCTGATGTCAGCAACTCAACTACCTGCCGGAGTTGCAGCAAGAGGTGAGCTAAAAATTACCCATACAATATTACTATGAACTAGGAACTAGGTATTTATAACAAGATGCATCCTAGAACACGTAAACTCATACCATCAATGAAGATGCTCATCTACCTGGAGGTTTTGCTGTCATCGTTGAGGAACCTTTGATTTTCTTCACCACCTCAGACTTCTTTCCTTGTCCTGCCATCAAATAAAAAGAGTCTCCACACATATGGCTTCAAATATCATTATTTATATTGTGCTCAGAAAAGAAATAGTTCACTGTTACAGGTTGAAGACACTCGAGTGACCCACTCAGTGCTCCGCATGGGGCGGTGAGCTCCACTCTCAGCCACTTCTATTGTGACCTCAGAGGAGGTGCTAGCAGCCAATTCACTTTTCCTGTCATGGAAAATGGGTGTTGCTGGCAAGGCCAGCATTTGTTAACCATCCCTAATTGCCCTTGAACTGAATGGTTTGCCAGACTATTTCAGAAGGCAGTTAAGAGTCAACCACATTGTGTGGGTCTGAAGTCATGTATAGTCCAGACCAGGTAAGGATGGCATATTCCTTTCCCTAAAGGGCATTACTGAAGCAGGTGGATTTTTATGATAATTGTTTCATGGTCACTATTACTGTAACTAGTTCTCAGTTCCAGATTGATTAATTTTTAAATTCTACCAGCTTCCATGTCAGGATTTGAACCCTAGTCTCCAGAACATTAGCCTGGGCCTTTGGATTGCTAGTCCAATAACATTACCACTACACCACCATCTCTCCCATCTCTTGACTTGTGGCATGCAGTGGTCTTTCTCATCGTGCAGGTGCCCATGGGAGCTACTCCAGAGGCTGTTACACCTGAATCATTGCAAGGGCAGCCTCCATATTTGGCAGATGCTCCCACTGTTAGAGGAGCTAAGGAGACCGATGATGATGATGCTCTGTAAGGGTAGCACCATCCTCCTCGGTGATATCTGCAGCCACTGGCAGGTGTTCCAGATGACTGGAGGGGAGCAGCAGCTGAGATGCAGCTGGCATCCCCTCCAAACATCTCTGTGCCATTAGTGCCATTGACTGGTCCAGGCTGCATATTGTGGCATGCATCTGTTGTATGTCAGTGTGCAGTTCCTGCATGCACTTCAACTGTGGCTGGATATAGTTCTCCATCAGATTGGTCAGTTGCACCATGGAGGACCTTGTGGCCAAAGCCCTGAGCTGCAGTGGCACACATGAGCTGAACGGACCCCTCCATTTTCAGCCCATGACCTCACATTGCCTCAGGGAACTCTGACATGTGGGACCATATCTGCTTCTGCTGTTCCAGGCAAATCCTCCTTTCCAATGACTCCTAAAACTCAGCATCTGTGCCCACCTGAGCAGGGCTATATCTGTCCTCCATCCTCTAAGGGGAACTGTCTACAGATGCCTCTGTCTCTGGCACCTCTCCGCGCACACTAGTGTCATGCCCCTCACCCGGTGGCACCCTATCTAAAAGCACATAAGGACACAACAAGGTTAGTGTATCTGTGCAAGTGGACGGTGTGCTTTTAAGGTGTGAGGGCGCATCTTTGTAGCTTTGCTGGTCCTCCATCCAGTGATGGAAAGGGAGACGGTCTCCCTGGATGTACACCTGCACTGTGGGAGACACAAGAAGAAAAAATGAGAGCAAGACTTGGAGAGCAGGAGCGTCTGCAATGCTGAGGCTCCCCAATGCAACTCAGTGTTCAGCATGCTGTTGGATGGGGTGGAGTGAGCACATTGCCCTCTATAATCATCATCTCCACCATGATTGTACGTTTCATCAGGGCTATCTTCCTCGTGGTCCGTGAAACTGGCTATTTTCATCTCTCTATCCTCCATTTGCGTGGCAATGTGAAGGTAGGGTATCCCATTTTGGGCCCCCGTTATGGCATTATGTGCCCGTTTCTCCTGCAAGAACAAAAGAGAGTGACATAAGGCATTGCTACCCTCTATCATCACCTATGGCAGCTGCTCCTATTCACTGGAGGGTGCATGTATCAATGATGACAATTTCTCAGCAGCACTATGAGTTATTCAGTGAAGGTAGGGTCAATAAATAATTCGTGGACACACCCCTCCCATGCTCAGGAACAACATGCAGCTTGCGGCTCTTCCGCTAGTGTGTCTTCTGGAGGCGGTTTTTGACGCTTCTTAGAGGTGGAGTTGGCAGGGGCAAGGGTTAGGTGGTGATAGTGATTGCGGTTGCACCTGTGGGAGGCCCAGGCACAAGATAATTGTAGGAAATGAGCTGTGAGGAGTGGGATGCCCCAAGCATCTAATTTTTCCCCAGGTTTGCTTGAAGTTCACCAAAACAGCAGGATGTTCGAAGAAGTTAGCTGCTAGCTTTGCAACCAGGGGTCCCCTCAGATGAGAGGACCTTCTGAAAACAGGCAGAAAGGCACTGGAAGATCAGAATGCAACTTTTTAGCAGTCTCCTCAGCATTTTTAGACCTATAGGACATCTGACTGTTCTTTCTGGACACCAGCCAGAAGGCCTGGAAGCTATCAGCTGCAGCAAGCCTCTTCCGCTGTACTTCTGTCATCATTTCTACATGCTGGCCTACCACTGGAGACACATTGAAGGTTGAATAATGACTTAAACACTGAAATATAGATGGTTTTCAAACAATGAAGGCAGGGTGCCCTTCAGAAAATCACCTCCCATTTCTTTAAGTGCACATAATAAAGATGTTTGTTATGCATCCTTTCTAGGATTGTCATCTTTTGCCAGTTCACGCTGGCACAGAACAAAGAAGCTTAGGGTAAAGGACGGATCATACCTTGACTTCTAAAGTATGCATTGCTGATGATTAAAATTTATTATACATTTTAATAATTAATGTCTCTACACCATGAAACCCAAAAGCAAAAAATTGGACTTTAGTTTGAAACTTAATTTTTGGGAGTTAACTTTCTGACCTCATGCTTCCAGCCACACCAATCATAAATATCAATAGGCACTGCTCATGATTTTGTTCCATTCTTTTGGTGGGAAATCATATGCAGCATACACCCACATATGCTTTACACACGCTCCTGTGGGCAACTCTCCCTGTTAGGAGTGTGATTAACATCAGGTACCCAATTTATGTTTTAGAAATTTACAGACAGGTCTTCAAAAACTGAACTGTTTAAAAAAGAGGTAGCAGCCCTAGCCTTTTCCTTGAAGATGATATCACTTGGTGTATTGTCTGTGTATCAAAGGCTAGCCTAAGCATATTCGAGAGCACATTTCAAGGTCTAAAGTCTGCTAGGGTATAACTGTTGTAACCTTTAGATCTTGCAATCAGTAATCTAAGGCAGGATTAACTCTGATTAGAAATATAAAAAGTTTTATTGATGATTTAATTACTTTTAGATGCCTGGGCTGATGTCATTGTAATGTTTGTTCCAGTTGGCAAATGAAGAAATCCATTTATTTTTTGCTGTAATCATCCAAGTCCACTGATCAGTTAAGCACACGTCACCCAACCTGAGGCAATCAGTTAGTATATAACTACTGTAGAAAGATAGCACAGAAAGACTCAACACCACCTTCTCAAGACAACTAGCGATGGACAATAAATGCCGTCCTTGCTAGCAATGCTCATATCATCAGTTTGAATATTTTTTTTGAAATGATAGGTTTAAAACTATTATCAGAAGAGTTAACAAGGCGCAACCATTGTTTATATGAAACATTGAAGGATAAGAAACAGGTACCTATCATCAGACTGTCAGTTCCATTATTGTCCTGCCAGGAACAGGAGTCTCAAGACTTTTATTTTTAAAAAAGTGAAAACTGTGTAGGTTAATTTGCTCTACTGCATCAGTGTACATTAAATGACAGTTAATTTTTCCTTCTCAGTGCAGTTTAGTTGGTATATTCCCTTGGTGTCCAGATGCCAGTCAGTCAAAATACACCTGCTATAATGCTGTTCAATCACTTGCAATCCATCATAAAATGCATAGAATGGTTATGAAAAATATATTCAGTTATGAAGATCATAAATGTGACAGTCAAGAACTGTGACCAATTTAAGGGAGTGGCAAAATGTCCTCTGATGGGCTGAAGAGCAACCCCAATTAAAGAAAGATTTGCATTTATTTAGCACTTTTCACAACCACTAGAGGTCTCTAAGTACTTCACAGTCAATGTAGAACTTTTGAAATAGTCACTGGAAACACGACAGCCAATTTGTGCACAGCAAACAACAATGTGATAATGACCAGATAATCCATTTTTATGATGTTAACTGAGGAATTAAGATTGGCCAATACATCAGCGAAAACTCTCCTGCTCCTCGTCAAAATAGCACCATGGGATCATTTTTATGTTGATCAACAAGGCAGACAGGGTTTAAATTCTCATCTGAAATGTGCATTTCTGATAGTACAGCACTGCCTCAGCAGTGGTGTGTCAATCTTGACTATTGTGCTCCATTCTTAGAATGAGATTTGAACCCAGAACCTTGTGACTCAGAGGTAAGAGTGCTATCAACTAAACCACAGTCAGATAAACAGGCTAATAAACATGGAATTGAGCAGGCATGGGATGCCATCATGTGGCAGTAGAACATGGGGCTGGATTTTACCAACCCTCTGAAAATGGGCTGGGAGGTGAGAGGCCTCAGAAAATAACAGCAGAAGCGTTGGGTTGGGTTGGGGGTGGGGGTAGGGCAATGTTTGACCGCCATCACGGGATATTCTGAATGCCAGAATCGGCAGCAGCACGGTCGCACTGACCAGAGGTGGACAACAAATTAAACCAAATAAGGGCCAGTTCCTGCTCCTGCCTGCATTTTACTGGCATCTGGTGGGCCCCAACCACGTTAGGAGACCGCCAGGCAAACTGGTGGGCTCCCGGGACCTTCCTTAATGGCTGATCCATGACCCATGAAGGGGCCCCCAGCAGCAATGGCCACTCCTGCAGCTCCAGCACGCTGGTTAAAGATTCACCCCGTCTGATTCCTGGGGCTTGCCTGCTTAGCCATGGCAGAGTAAAAAAAACTTAGCTGGCCTTTGAGGGCGCCTCAACATGGCCAACTCTATCAGTGGTGCTGCTAAGGCTGCTGAGCTGCCAGCCCCCCTCATTGGACTACCAGCTGATGAGGGCCACTTCATTCAATTGGAAGGTGGCCCTGGTGGCAGCCTTTCAATTGGCTGCTGCCAGTAAAATGTCGTTGAGGCTTGCAACCCACTTTCAATCCGGTGGCAGGGCAACCCCAGAGCTGAGAAAATTCTGGCCATGATGTCCCTCGGGTAACATGAAAGAATGTATTAAAGGTATCCAATTTGAAGAAAAATGAGTGGTTAGCAATTATGACTATCCTACACCACTATAAATGGCTATGGCTGTCAATTATCTTACATTGTTATAAATGGGTATCCATGGATTTGAAGGTGTCAGGCATGCTTGGCTGTATTATTCCATAAAAGTCTTGTTAATCTGAATTTATGAATTAATCTGCCAGAAATTAGTTAAAGATGATATTTTGGAAGTTATTACATATAACTGGTGGAGATATAGCCAAATAAAATTGCTGACTACCTAAGCTCAAGCCTACTCAGGAGGAGAATGAAGTAAACAGGCCTCAGTTATCTCCATTATTATTATATCATCTATTATCTGCTATATTTCCAATTACCATTACATATGATGCTTATAACACATTAACCTTTCATTGAGTTTGATGGCTCAGGATGAAAAAGACTGAAGGGAAACCAGGGAGGCCTGATTGCATCAGAGGTGAACTGCTTATACCCATCATTATGAAAGCAACTGCCCCTACGTGCCTAAGGACAGCTACCTGGCAATGTCAAAGGAGAACTACTTTTGCAGACTTAGATTCAATAAGGAGGCAATTAGAGCAATGCTATCTGTTGCAAACAAAATGGTAGACAACTGCCAAGACAGTGTTGTTAATGCCAAGTAGTGTCACGACCACCCTCAATTTTAATGTCTCCAGTTCATGCCGTACTACCACAGAGGATATCTGCAATATAAACCAATTTACAGTACACTGGTGTATCATACAAGGGACTTGTTCATTACTCAGCAGAGCTAACTTATCCATTACCTTTTCCATGAACTGCAACAGCAGCGAGACAAGGTTCCCCAATGTCAGTATATTGCTGGAATCCCCAAAGCCCAGGCATGTCATTGTTGGCACCCACATGGTGATCTGCTCCCAAGGCACAATGAAATAGTCTACACACACAGAAATGGACTCCGTTTTATCAAGTTTGGTTAGTCAGTGATCATTTAGCTCAATGTCTGATTTCTAAACAGTGGTCACAATGCTTTAATTCTAAGGCAATCATCTGCTTCACACTTACTGCAAGACAAAGGCAAGCTGCAAAGGTAGTTCCTCAGAGAAGAAAGCTATTCTATTGCCAACTGCAGACTAGAAGCACAGGGCAAGATGCAAGGTTCATGCAGCTTCCAAGATCATTACAGACTGTAAAATTAATACCTTCAAACAGCTTTTCATAGGTCTTGGCAAATCAGGGTCAACTTATACTACAGCTCTGCCAGCATCTCCATTGTGAGGTTTTAACTCAGTGATGACCAATGCTCAAGAGGCAGACAAAATAAAATCGCATCTGACAAAAAGCTGTAATCATTTCACGTTCGGCAGCAATACCTGGACAATATCCAGGCTTGGGCTAACAAGTGGCAAGTAATATTCATGTCACACAAGTGCCAGGCAATGATCATTTACAACAAGAGAAAATCTAACCATCACGCTTGACGTTCAATGGCATTACCATCACTGAATCACCCAATATCAACATCCTTGGGGGTTACCATTGATCAGAAACTGAACTGGACTAGCCATATAAATACTGTGGCTACAAGAGCAGGTCAAAGGCTAGGAATCATGCGACAACTAACTCACCTCCTGACTCCCCAAAGCCTGTCTATCATCTTCAAGGCACAGGTCAGGAGTGTGATGGAATACTGTCCACTTGCCTGGATGAGTGCAGCTCCATCAACACTGAGGAAGCTAGACACCATCCAGGACGAAGGGCCCACTTGATTGGCACCACATCCACAAACATTCACTCCTTCCACCACCAACGCACAGTAGCAGTAGCGTGTAACATCTACAAGATGCACTGCAGGAACTCACCAAGGCTCCTTTGACAGCATCTTCCAAACCCATGACCACTACCATCTAGAAAGACAAGAACAGTAGATGCATCGGAGCACCACACATGGAAGTTCCCCTCCATGCCACTCACCATCCTGACTTGGAAATATATCGCCATTCCTTTACAGTCGCTTGGTCAAAAACCTGGAACTCCCTCCCTAACAGCACTGTGAGTGTACCTGCACCACATGGACTGCAGTGGTTCAAGAAGGCAGCTCACCACCAGCTTCTCAAGGCCAAAAGGATGGGCAATAAATGTTGGCCTAACCAGCGATGCCCACAACCTATAAATGAATTTTTTAAAAATGTAAATTAAGGCTAGGGAATAATGCCAAAGTGGATGTCCACTGCTGTCACCTCTACAATGATCAGGTTGTTTTCAGTAGTGCCACTGTTAATGAGAAAACCACATGTGTGTAGTCCATGGCCATAAAAAAAGGTTTTGAATTTAAAAATGACTTGGTACATATCCAAATGTCGATATTTTTAGAGTAACCTAGCATACACTTCTTTGTGAAATAAAGTTTGACCACAATAATAGATTATCCATTTCCAAAAATTGCAAGATACCTAACAATCAATAAGAATTAACAACAGAACAAAACTAAATTATTTTTGTGATTAAATAATGAAGTAACACCACTCATAGGGCGGGGTTTTCTGGCCCTGTCTGCTGCCAGCATCATCCGGTCCCGTCAATGGACTTTTGGCTAGGCCGCTGAATCTCCCACGGCGGGTCCCACCATGACAGAGCTGGAAAATCTTGACCATAGTAATAATTCTAGCTTATTTTGTGATTTTCTCACTGTAACCACAACAAAACATGTTTGTGTTGCACAAGGTACGGACAGGGACATGATCAATGTGACTTTCAATAGGCTTTGTTTCTTACTATTTTCTTCCAGTCCTGTTTATCGTTAATTCTGCATCAATTTAGCAGCTTTGAAACTGGGCATTAGTCAGAACAGATCAGTATTTTGATTTTAGATGCTAAAGAGTACAAGAAAAATGAGATTTGCGAAGTCAGGTACAGGCCAACAGTCTTCTCATATCACACCTTTTTCAGATTGCTAAAGAAAAAAAACCCTGCATTTCTAAAGTGTCTTTAATGTAAGAAAGCATCCCAGGCTGCTTCAAGCAGGCCTATTCAAAAAATAAATTAAATGATTACCAAGCTGAAGAGACAGAAATACAATGGTATTTATTGTCCAAATCTGCTGCTGTCAGACATGGCATAAGTGCGTGCGGTAGAGCAGGAAGTTGAGTCTTCAGCGTCCTTCCCATTATAAACTCGCACAGATCAACACCATTCTGAAGTGGGGTAGAACAATAACTTAGCAGTGCCAGGTTAATGTCATTGTTCTTTTTTAATGAAGCATTTAGGCCTTACCATTAGCTTGCGGGTATCTTGGCGAGATAATCATGTAACAAGCGCGTAAAATTCAGTGAACTCCCTGAAGTATTCATTAGCAAACTTCGGGCTGTTGTCCGAAATGACGACTTCTGGAATCCTGTGTGTGGCAAAAATTTCATTCAACGATGCAATTACAGCCTCAGACGTATGACCATGTGAACATCTCACCTCTATCCACTCTGCTATTGTGGGTTTTTCTCAGGATTCCTTGGTTTCTTACCCTAGAAGAGAACTTTTTGGAGGCGGTGGTCTTTCATTCAAAATTATTAACATAATTAACTATTTACAAGATTATAGAATATCAGGACATAGCTATAGCTCTTCTCTAAGATGCTGCTCACTCATCTTTTCTCAGTGAGTGACATCACTATGACACAGCTCCTTACTCACATGCTCAGTAGCTATTATTAGAATTAACCCTTTACTCCACATCTCCCCCTGAGTCTTTATCGCCATATTATTATGTACATATTCTCCTGCACCTCCCCCAACAAGTCTCTGCTTTTAAAGGGATAGTCCCTTTGGTGGTTTCACCAGTCTTCGTGAATGAGTGCGAAGCTCCTTCTGAAGTAGTCGGGAATCTGTTTGCTCCGAGGTCAGTTCCTGGAGGTTGTCACACCTGGTTTCCATCATTTGTGGTTCTATAGGTGGGACATTCTCCTGAGGTTCAGAGTATGTAGCCATCCTGATTGAGATCAGGGTAGCTCTATTCCTTCAAATGGTGCCTGACTGTGTCTTGACCAGATACGATCATAGTTGCTGTAGCTTTTCTACAACAGTACCTTCTTGCTGCTGATCACTAATCCATACCATCTGTCCTCTTTTGAGAGCAGGAGGGCCTTGAGCCCTGTATCACTGATTGAAAGTACAGGCTTGTCTTGCTTTGTAAGGTTCCTTCCTTTTTCTAACCTGACTGTGGTCTTCTACTGTGCCATTTGGTAGTAACATGTGGGAATGGAAAGGCAGATCAGTTCTTAACTTAGCTTACATTGGGCGAAACCATGCTACAACAATGTAGAGCAATAACTGAACAGAGCGAGCTGAAAGTCGTCATTCTTCTTTAGTAGGTCTTTCATAGTAGCTACTGCTCACTCAGCTTCTCCATTAGATTGAGGGTACTTTGACAACTTGTGACATGTACAAATCCATGTGACCCTGTAAAGAATTGGAAACACTCATTGGCAAATTGTGGGTGGCCCATTGTCAGAGGAGGTCAGAGGCTGGGAATTCTGCGGCGAGTAATTCACATCCTGAGTCCCCAAAGCCTTTCCACCATCTACAAGACACAAGTCAGGAGTGTGATGGACTATTCTCCACTTGCCTGGATGAATGCAGCTCCAATAATACTCAAGGAGCTCAACACCATCCAGGACAAAGCACCCTGCTTGATTGGCACCCAATCCACCACCTCCAATATCCACTCCCTCCACCACTGACACAGTGGCAGCAGCATGTACATCTACAAGATGCGCTGCAGCAACTCACCAAGGCTCCTCTGACAGCACCTACCTAACCCATGACCTCTACCATCTAGAAGGACAAGGGCAGCAGATGCATGGGAACACCACCACCTACAATTTCCTCTCCAAGCCATACACCATGCTGACTTGGGACTATATCACCGATCCTTCATTGTCGCTGGGTAAAACTCCTGGAACTGCCTCCATAACAGCACTGTGGGTGTTCCAACACCACATGGACTGCAGCTGTTCAAGAAGGCAGCTTACCACCACCTTCTCAAGTGCAATTAAAAATGGTCAATAAAAATGCTGGCCTCGCAAGCGTCGCTCACATCCCACAAAAATAATTTTTTTTAAAAATGCTCAGTTGTAGGACTTCCAGGACACATGTCACCATCCACTGAAAAATCTCAGGTGCAGATATGATACCAAATGGTGGTCTGTTAAAGCAATACCTTCCAAATGGTGTAATAAAGGTTGTAAGTAATTTGGATTCTTCATCTAAGGGTAACTGCCACTATTTGCATCTAGCTAAGTGAAAATCAAACTCTTTCCCAGCTTTTCCAGACTCTCATTCATAAACGACAATGGATGAATTTCCCTTTCATCAGCTTTATTCAACTGTGTAAGATCTATGCAGATTCTTAGTGATCTATTTGATTTCAGTACTGGAACAACACCTGAACACCAACTTGTCGGTTTTGTTACAGGTGAGATTACTCCTTGATGTAACATTGAATCAGCTTCTGCTTTATCTGCTGCAGAAGTGGATGAGGAACTTTCCTCAGTGTAAACAAATACACTGGCTTTGCTTTGGGACATAGAGTGGTGTGATAAGTCTGTGTCAATGCTGCCTTTTCACACCACACCAAAAACACTTGGTTATGGTGTCTACAGTGCCCTCTTCACACTTCCCTTGTTTCTGTACTGTAACATTTTTAATCTGAAACTTAATGAACTCCATTGAGTCAGTGCTTCTTTGCAAAGGAGTCCCCCTGTCATCTCAAAGTACTGAACAATTCTGCTTTCTAACCTCAGCTTACCTGGTCAACTGAGCAGCCTTGGTTGGTGTTAAATCATCCCTCAACTGCAAGAGGTCCAACAAGTTTTCATTGAAGACTCCAACAACGATTCAATCTCGAATGAATTCTTCCTTTAAGTTGCCGTACTCGCAATTTTCTGCCAGTCGGCATAGATCATTATTAAAGGAATTGACATTTTCCCCCAGTCGCTGGGTGCGTCTGTTAAACATTGCCTGCGCAAAAAATGTATTTTTCCTGTTAGGATTATATCTCTTTAAACTGGATTTTACTTTTTTAAAATATGGAAGGGCATTGCATCATTTGGACATTGGAGGCTGCCCGAGAGTTTTTTTAAAAGGGTCATAAGTTCACCTTGGAACTGTCAACAAGCAGGCCTCTTCCAAGCAATCATCTGAGCTGTATGGTGCTTGGGAAGGAGTTGTTTGTTTGTTTTGAATTTGAACTGCAAAAAACTTTAATTAATGAAAAGCTGGAAGACTAAAAGGCAATCACATGGCAGAAGTAAACCTTAAGTTGAACCTGTGGTTTTGCTTTCAGACTTTTTGGAGAAAGGCTGAGAACAGAAGGCTACCCTGACTAGCTCTCTGTTTTTCTTTTTCTTACAGTTCAACTATGCTTCAGCTTGATTTGTATCTGCAACTTGCTCAAAGCAATCTGGTAATGGCAATGACTTCATCATTCCTTCTGTCCTTTGTTTTAACCTGTTGCTTGTCCACATGCTATTTGATCACTGGCTGTTCGTTTTCCTGCTGTCCGTTTACCTGCTGCCACAATCTAATATTCTTGTGTTTGAGGTGTTATTAATGACTATTGTTGGAGTCTTCTGAGATAGGATTTAACATCAACTTTATTCAAAACATAACAGAAGTATAACTACATCTAGAATGAGACTTCACCCTTGCCACGAGTCTGCAAGAGAAAACCTAATCATGATAGTCATCTGATCTTACATCACTTCCCCAAGATGATGTAACTGTCTCATTTACATATTCACATTAACCCTTTACATTACATGTAGGGGCAAGTCCCTGCTACAGCAAATTCTGGCCTATTACACATTAATCTTGTCCAGCTGAAATTACATCCTACCCCGGTGGAGGCACGGCAGCACCACCACTGAAAGAAATGTTAATTATAGGCTGGAAATTTATGGAGGTAGTTTCCATTATCAGTGCAGACAAAATATTTATAATGAAAATGCAAAATAAAATGTCTGTGCAGGCTCATCGAATTGTCACCTGCCCACTAACTACATTTCACCTAAAGACTATATTTGGTCTTAACTCTCCATGTGCAACACCACAGGCAATCAACTGCTAATGTATTTTTTAAAAACTAGGGATAGAACTTCTATAAGGGTCCATCCATCTTCTATTGTAACTTTAGCTGAAACTCCAGATGTCAATGGTTGTGCTGTAACTATTAAAATTTCTGCCATAGTTCCAGCCAGATATGAGGAGATCTCCATCTTCCATGTCTATGTGTACTAAGTTCTTTGGTTACAAATCCCTAGGTCTGCTCATATAATGGAAAAATGTCTGTAAACTTATCATGTTGTATTTATTCCTACCCATCATTGGTGACACTATAGTTCTCCCAGCTCCTCAGCCTGTACTACAAAGAAATTATTCTGTATTCCCATTGCTGCAATCATTTGTGTAAAAACTGTAAAATGGTGTGAGCAGTTGGAACAATTTGGAAACTTCTGTGCAGCCTTTAAAAAACAGTTTGGCCTTTACTCTTCCATCGCAGAATGGGGGAGAAACAGGTAAGAGGACCGGGTGTTTGGCTCTTGAATAACTTCATTGCATGTCATGTCGATTTTATTATAATTGTACAGAATTATGGCTATACAGATTGCGTCTGGACCCAGGGGGCACCAGGGTCTGGCACCAAACCAGAGCATACCACATCTTCAACTCGGTAATGTAACACACTGAACAATCTCTTTTTCTTCCTTTCTCAGCTTGGACACAAGCACAATCTTCGTCGTCTTAAGGCCACCCTTGCAGAACTAAACCCTTTATAATGGTTAAGGGCAGCTCTAATTTGCCGTCCTACAGTATAGCTGCTTAGTTCATCTCACAGCAATGCACAACTCCAAAACATCTTCCTCTACTTTAAAAATCTCATAATCTTAGATCTGTTTACCTCTGCCATGCCATTTGGCATACTTCAGAACTATTAGCCTTACCTTATTTACCCAACCTTCTTGTCGGACAGATTGGCATATGTTGCTTGCCAAGGCAAACCACTGGTTGGTGTATCCCACCTTTAAGCCCTTCAGGCCCTTTGAGACAGACATACAGCTCATCTGTACTCACAGTTCTTGCTGTGAGATGGGACAGTTGTCGACATCTTGCTAACACCAGGTTAGTAACTAAGCATCAACACTGTTGGCCTGACATTGCCCTGAAACATCACACAGACAGAACTTCCCACCTACTTTATTTGCTTAATCATGAGTGCGTAATAGCTCATTCATTCTTTGCTTGTATGATCCTTTCCTGCAATTCCACATCAAGGAGGAGCACAATAGAAGAATATGATAACAATAAGGAGGAGGAGAGAAGCTGGGCAGTTTTTTTACCCTTCATTGTATGTAGTAATGGTGATGAGGAATAGGAGGATGAGGAACCAGCCTACTCACTAATGGCAATTGCTTCATCCTAGCCTGTCTTCCTCTAACCTAAACCCTTCCAACTTATCACCTGAGGGCACCTGCTTCTCACCTCCAAGGCTTCAGCTCAGCCACTTTCACCCAGAAGCATTAGAGAGTGGATGTGAGGGTATGGCACTGAGTAGTTTACTGATCATGAGAAATGGGGATTTTGTGAGAATGCGCTCATGGAGATGGCTGCCAATGGCATTAGAGTCATGGAACTCAGATGAAAACAAGGATATTTGAGGAACAACATACTTACATGTAGGCTCTGAGGTCAAGCTTTCAGGAGAATAAAGAGCTCTCCTTGCCAAGTGAAGACAATTAAATTGACAACTAAAAAGATAAGAGAGACATAAAACTAAATGAATAAGCATACAAAAATGCAAAACAAAAGCATGGATCTTGGTGAATTGAAATGATACAAGGAACAGCAAAGATTTACAAAACAATAAGAACTACAAAAGGGAATATAAGGAGAAACTTGCAAGGAATCTCAAAATCAACACCAATTTTTTTTACAATTAGTAAAAAGGATGGTCAAGAGCAATGTAGGCATCACGGAAACTGATAATGGTGATATTGTTAATGAAAGTAATGGTGGACATGTTGTACAATTACTTTGCATCAAGGAAATCCCAAGGAAATTAATACTGAATCAGTCACAGAGACTCACCAAAATTAATAGAATTAATATAACAGTAATGAAGAAAATAATGGCACCAAAGACCAGCTGGTTTAAAAAGAATTAGGTGAGACCATTGCAGATGCCCTAACTATAATCTTCTAAAGTTCTCCTGATTTAGAAATTCAAAACTATTTCTTTAGGTTAGAAAATTGTGCATGTCACTCTGCTAAACCAGGGAATTAATAGACCAGTTGGCTCAAAATCTGCAGTTGGGAAATTACTATAATTATTGCTGAAAAGAGAGACATGTTGCCAAAGCTTTTCATCTTGCACTCTTTGGGGAAAATGTAAGAATGCCAAATTTCAAACAAGCACAACAATTTATACTACAGGAGAAAAGGGTGTCGATTGGTTGGCAAGTTGACTCTGATTGGCTGAGGCATTAGCATGGAGAAAGCAAGGGGGAAGCAAGCATAGGCTCCCCAAGCTCCCAGGTAGTTCAAAAAAGGCACAAGGCCTGAACATATTCCTTTGTCTGCAGAGAACATGTCCATGCAAATGAATGTATGTTGCTTCTAGCAAGCATAAATGAGCTATGTTACGAGTTTGACTTAAATTGTTTGTTTGCGTAGCTATTAGTACACTCATAATACTATAATTAAGGATAGAATGACTGAACAACTTGAACATTTTCAGCTGATCAGAGAAAGACAGCATGAATTTGTATAAGTTATGTTGTGCCTGATGAACCTAGTTGAATTTTTTGAACAGATGACTAAGGTTTTGGACAGGGGACTGTCTCTGGATGTTATTTATATGGTCTTCCAGAAGGCACTTGATAAAGTCCCTCATAAGAGACTGTTAGCTAAAGTTGAAACCCATGAAATTGAATGCAATTTATTGAACTGATTAGAAAATTAGCTGAGCAGAAGGACACAAAGAATACCGACATTGGGCAGGTACTCTTTATGGCAGGATGTGATTAGTGGTGTCTCTCAAGAATATGTGTTGGAGTCTCAACTATTAACATACTTATTAACCACTTAGGAACTTGGAAGTGTAGGTACATAGATCATTAAATTGTCCTGAACAGATACAGAAAATGATTAAAAAAGCTAATGGATGGTGATCTTTATATCTAGAGGACAAGATTACAAGGAGGAAGAAGTCATGCTTCAGGTACACAAAGCCCTGGTTAGATCACACCTGGAGTACTGTGAGCAATTCAGGGCACCACACCTTCAGGAAGGAAACATTGGCCTTGCAGGAAGTGCAAATATTGGTTTACCAGAATGATATCTGGACTCCAAGGGTTAATTTATGAGGTGATAACACAAACTAGGGCCGTTTTCCCTGGAATTTAGAAGGTTAAGGGTGACTTGATCAAAGCTTTTAATATATTAAGGGAAACAGATAGGGTAGATGGGGAAAACTATTTTTACTGATTGGGGAGTTAAGGACCAGGGGCCATAGTCTAAAGATTAGAGGCAGAGCTTTCGGAAGTGAAATTAGGAAACATAGGGCGGAAGTTAGTGGTGCTCCAGGGAGCAGGGAAAGAGGTGGTTAGGAGAACTTAATTGGGCAGGAGGCGAATTTTCAGCTTCCTGATGTTGGGAAGAAGTCGCCGAATTAAGTTGGTGGCAGCTTGGAGACAGATCATGTTTCCTGATGGCAAGTGGTGAGAACCTATTTGTAATGCATTAGCATGTCCTGAATATTCATTAAAACACGGGTTTCTCCAGATTAAATGGTCAATGGTGAACGGGAAACACGTGCCTGCACTTTCATGACCATTTAAAACTGGTTTGGAGCAGTTGAGCTGGATTTGAGTGATTAGGAGCTGTCTTTCTTGTTTGGGGAAGGTTGCTGGAACAGAGGAGAAGAGGTTCAATTGCTTCATTTAGTGCGGGTTTTGACTGAGAGAGGGTGGTGGCTGTCCAAGGGAGGGTGGTGACTGGCTTAAGGAGGGTTGTGGCTAACAGAGGGAGGCTTGTGGGTGACAGAGGGAGGGAGCTGGATGACAAAGGGGAATTCAAGGTTGACCAGGGTAGCTCAAGTGTGATGGAGGTGAGGTCAAGGGTGACCGAGTGTCACAAAGGTGTAATGATGATATGACAGAGTTTAAGGACAACTGCTTGAGAAGCACATGTTTGCTCAAAAAATGTTTAAAAAGCCTTTGTTCCGAAAAGTGATCAATGGACAGACAACTTAGCACCTTTCTGTGTTGGTTCCAAAAGCCAAAACATATCAAACTGCTTATCTCAACAAGGATCATAAAAGACAATTAACGTTTCGAGTCCTTATGACTCTTCAACAGAACTAAGGAAAAGTAGAAGAGAAGTGAAATATGAGCTGGTTTGAGGGGGTGGGACAAGTAGAGCTGGATGGAGAGCCAGTGATAGGTGGAGATTGCCAAAAGATGTCATAGACAAAAGGACAAAGAGGTGTTGACAGTGGTGATATTAGCTAAGAATTGTGCTGATAGGTGACATTAAGGGTAGAAAGCAGGACGAGCAAGGTACAGATAGCCCTACCTTGCTCGTCCTGCTTTCTACCCTTAATGTCACCTATTAGCACAGGTGAAATATAAGCTGGTTTAAGTGGGGGGAGGGCGGGACAGGTAGAGCTGGATAGAGGGCCAGTGATAGGTGGAGATTGCTAAAAGATGTCATAGACAAAAGGATAAAGAGGTGTTGACAATGGTGATATTAGCTAAGAAATGTGCTAATAGGTGACATTAAGGGTAGAAAGCAGGACGAGCAAGGTACAGATAGCCCTCCCTTGCTCATCCTGCTTTCTACCCTTAATGTCACCTATTAGCACATTTCTTAGCTAATATCACCACTGTCAACACCTCTTTATCCTTTTGTCTATGACATCTTTTAGCAAACTCCACCTATCACTGGCCCTCTATCCAGCTCTACCTGTCCCGCCCTCCCCCCACTTAAACCAGCTTATATTTCACCTCTCTTCTATTTTTCCTTAGTTCTGTTGAAGAGTCATACAGACGCGAAACGTTAACTGTGCTCCTCTCTGCAGATGCTGTCAGACCTGCTGAGTTTTTCCAGGTATTTTTATTTTTGTTTTTGTTTTGGATTTCCAGCATCTGCAGTTTTTTGCTTTTATCACAAAAGATAATATTCAATTATGTTCCACAAGTGTAAATTAGATCCTTTCATTTGTTGGTCTTCTTTCAGAACAAAGACAATTAACTGATAAGGACCTTAATAAAAAGAACCCCAGGTGGGAGAAAGGCTGTTTGACTGGCCAATACCTAATATGGAAGCATGATTTGTCAGTTTGGGAGCAGCCATATTTGTGTTTCATGCTATAAGAAAAGGCTGGAAGCTGCCTAAAATGAGAACCATTCTTGAACATCATGAGAGGCACCTTGAAACAGAAACTGATTCTCAACAGGATGGTTTCCAGAAACAGCTAACAGATTGCTGTATTAAATCAAGCTATCACAGTTGCCACCTGCAGTACTGAAAACAGAAACCTTCACTCACAGCCAGGACCTGTTCTGCTTGTTGAGTCCATCTGCAAAGGCAAGCTCCAACTCTTCAACTATAGAAGCCATCTCAGCTGCTAAACAAAACCTTAAGTTTCAAACCTGTCACTTTGAAAAGAAAGAATTCAAGCAACAGGCCTGCATTGATGTCTCATAGAGACTGATTTGAAATCTCATCTTTAAGTATCTTTTTATCTTTATATTCTTTTCAACTTTGTATCTGTATTTTAATTGATATCTTTATCACTTTTACCTAAGTACCTTTCAGCAGTAGTTTTTGGAATAAACTAACCTTTATCTTGTTTAAAGACTTGTCTTAACTCAACTTGTCTGCTGGGTTATTATTAAATTAAAAGGGGGCTAGATACACACACACAAATTCTTAGCTTACGGACCTCTATAAGAAAACAACTTTTACGTGGCTGTGAAACTGAGGGAAAGTTGAGGTTTATTGAAGACAGGTCAAGGGTGATTAGGGAGAGCTGAGGATGATGGCAGGCAGGTCAAGGTGACAGCATCTGTATTGAGGGTGACAGACAGAAGATTGAGGGTGACTGAGAGTAATTCATGGATGATGGTGGAAGGGTGGAGGGTAATTGGGGGAAGGCAAAGGGTAATGGACGGAAGGTCAAGGACAATAAAGGTAAAGTCAAGAGTGATTGTGGGAAGCTGAAGAGTGTTGGCTGGCAAGTGGAATCTGCTGAAACTCTCCCTGAAGACCCGTCACAGCGCTCTCACACACCTTCCACTAGTGCAGAGACACACACCTCAGTGGGACCTAGCTTTAGAGTAACCTCAGGATGACAATCTGGTGAGCACATCGCACTGTCTGATCCACAGCAGGCTGCAGCAGGGATTTCCCAGGTGTCCATCAATCGGAGGGCTGCAGGAGGCCTCTGGACTCGGTCACTTCTCAGTTGCTGGAGCTGCAAAGGCAAGCTCAGGAACATTAGAAAGGGACGTCCGCTGCACTCCTCAGATTGCAAGGTACAATGGAGGAATCTGTCTGCCTGCAGGCTGAGGTGATAGTGCTGGCATGCCAATGCACTGAGGTCAACATGGGTAGGATGGCGGCTACCATGTAGACCTCGGTCCAGGACATCGCTCCTGCACTGCCGCACGGGCTCAACTCCATCGCTGATGCCATAGTTGGCCTCTAACAATGTGTACGGGAGAGGGGTTCTGGGCAGCTCGATCTCACTCCAGCTACCCCTTCTCCTCAAGGAATGAACCAGAGGACCCTCGGGCACCCATAGGGAGGATGATCAGCAGGTGCACACCCCAGGGCCATCCATCCAGGAGACTCTGGGAGTGTCCAGCCCATCCGAATCCCCCCTTCCTGTGACCTCAGGAGCTCCACTGGCCAAGGAGGGTGCCACTGCCACACAGCAGGACTACGAAAGCAGGCCAGGGCCCTCCAATCTCAGCCCTCCAGAAGACGCCCGCCAACGTCATCACAGACAGGGCATAGCAGTCAGCAGGCTGCCTCCACCTCCGCTGTAGATGTCTGGAGAGCACCGTGACATAGCAGCAGGGTTAGGGCAGTTAAGAAGATGTAGTTGCACAGCCTGGGCACGGGTGTTAATCACTTGTGTTCACTATAGTGTTCACTATTGTCAATAAACTCCCAAGAATGTCTCACTGCCTATGGCTCCTTGTTCTGATGAGCAGTGTTCTTGTCACTCAGACGTGAAATCTTTCTGCACAAGATAAAGGCAGGTGTCTCGGTCCAGGGCCTCTTCCCTGTGCTTTGTGCAGCCTTCAGACCAAAGTGATGGTCCAGCTTCTCACTCCCTGGACACATTATTGATGCCTGCACCTCGACAGTGCTTGCCATTGCTTCCAGAATATAGTGGGCAGGCGTCATAGGGTTCCGCCATTCTCTCTGTTGCTCTCAGCACCTTTAAGGTGGGGCTTTAAGGTGGGGCATCTCTTCAGCATCTGTGACCAGTGATGCTGTGCTCCTGAAGGGGTCAGGTGCTGAAGGCGGACAAAAGATCGGATGCTTTTAAAGTTTCATGGCTGCATCTCTATGATGTCACCCTGATCACAAAGTGCAAGCAAGCTGCCCTCAGCCAGACAGGAGTCAGACATTCTCAGAGACTATGTGAAGATCTATGGAGTGTCCTCACTGTATGTCGTCATCATTCTCCTGCAATCGAGTAACGATAGGGCCTCCACTGCGTCGCCATGACAGGAGCATTATCACTATGTCAACCACAAGGAATTCCATTCGCTGAGTGTGCAGCTGGTGTGCGACCACCATAAACACATCCTGCAGGTCTGCGCAGAGTTTCCAGGTACTCTGCACAAATCCTACATTCTAAGTCGGTCACTGATCCCTGACATCTTCCAAGGTCCACAGAGGCTGCAGGGATGGATCCTTGGGTACAAGGGCTATCCACAGAGGACGTGGCTGATGACAGTGCAGGATGCATTTATGGTGGTCACACACCAGCTGCACATTAGCGAATGGAATTCCTTGTGGTTGATATAGTTGACTGCGTGTTGTGATGGAGATCCGAGCATCACATGAGTGCAGTCGATCGCACCCTGCACCTGTGGAAAACCTGAGATCTGGGGAAACCCAATCACTCTTGCAAAATGCACAAAGTTGTGTGCCCTCATGAAGATGGCATCCGTGACCTCATGGATGTTTTTGTGCGTGGAGGCTTGTGATATCCCACAGAGATCACCTATGGAGCCCTGAAAGGAGCCACTGGCTTAGAAATTGAGTGCCGCTGTCACTTTCACGACCACTGGCAGTGGATGCCCTCCATGTCCCCGTGGCGCCAAATGTTGCAGTAGCTGGCAGATGTGACAGACAAGTTCCCTAGACATGTGCAGTCTTCGGCGACACTGGTTCTCGATCATCTGCAGGAATGAACGGCCCTGGGTCCAGCTAGGCGCTGACTAGCAACAGCTCGCTGTGGCTCTTCGGTGGCATAGGCGGGAGCTTCAGCCGCCGCTTCTACCAGAGGGTGCTGTTCCTCCCTCTGCACGGTCAAGCACCTCAGTCACTCTCCATTGTCTTTTCTTTCTGTATGCCGCGAGGCATACAGCTAGTTCACAAGGCTCCATGATCCTGATGTATTCCTCCTGTCGGATGAAAGAGAGAGACATGTGGGTTAGCATGGGTGTACTAAGAAGCTCTCTTGGTTAAGTCTGAAGGCCCCTTAACACATCCCAGAGAGTGCTGGCCACCATTTGGATGGCCAGAGAAAAGTGCGCTGCATGGCTGCCCGAAACCCCACATTACTCTGCCCCACTGCACCTGACCGATTGGCAGCAGCTTTGCCAATTGGACTGCATTCTGTGCTCTCAGCTCAGGTGCAGGCATTCTTCTAACCCGCGTTGCAAGGCTGCACTGTTAGCTTGAACCATGGGAGAGACTGGTCCAAACTGGGATGAGGACATTACAAGGGGCTGTGAGTCCCTCCAGCAGTGACTGCTCCATGACCAGCTTTAGCAAGGAGGTTGTACGATGTGCCCAGTCGTCCACGTGTTCTGCAGTCTACTAAAACGCTCATTAGTTTGTAATCTGTGCCCAAGGGGTAACAAGCTCTGGAGCATTTGGTGGCACTTTCATGCCTCTGCATTGCTTGAGTGGGCAGATAAGCCAGATGCCCAACTCCAGTCGTATCAATGTAGCTGCACCTGAACTATCTCTGCTGCAGAGGAATGGTCACTTTATGCAAGGTGGCTAATGCGTGGCTGTTTCCCTCGCCCACTGTCCCCCCCACCTCGCACATGCTTGTGCGCTACCTTCAATCGCAGGGCAGCCTTCGGCCGCCCCCCCACCCCCAAAGTCACCTCAACTGCGGGGCAGTCCTTACCCCCACACATCCCCCCATCCCCCCCAATGTGCCCCAACCTTGAAGTCCAACAGGCGACCCTCGCGAGCGCTGTGCTGCACAACTTTACTGTGCACTTGCCTCCGAGTTCCCCTTAAAGTGCAGTGATTATAATATGATTGAATTTTCCATTCAGTTTGGGGGAGAGAAGACTGGGTCTAATACATAGTATTTTAAACTTAAATAAGGGCATGAAAGCAGAGCTAGCAAAAGTGAACTGGCAATTTAGGTGAAGGGATAGTTCAACAGAGATGCAGTGGCAGACATTTAGGGGGATATTTCAGAATACACAAAATAGACACATTTCAACAAGAAAGAAAAATTCCAAGGGGCAGATCCACCATCTGTGGTTAACTAAAAAAGTTAACGATAGTATCAAACTTAAAGAAATAGCATATAATTGTGCAACGATGGGTGGCAGGACAGAAGATTGGACAGAACATAAAAAACGGCAAAGAATAACTAAAAGATTAATAAGCTGAGAAAAAATAGGGTACGGGAGAAAGTTAGCTAGAACTATAAAAACAGATGGTGAGGGTTTCTATAGATATTTTGTGATGAATGGATTTTTAAAAATATTTTTTGGATTATGGTGGTAATGTGTAAAGAAGTTGTGTGTGTGTGTGTCACTAATTAATTAAACTGGGGGAGTTTGATAGAGGCAGATTGTCTATGAGGACTGAGAGATGAAAGGTAAAGATGTTAGGATGATGCATTTTAATGAAGAGTTATGGTGTGTTTGCGTTACAAGTAAATAGGTTGGGTCAAAAAATTGCATTATAAGCGGGGGCTTGGTTTTTCAGCTGTTGAATTTCAAAGGGGAGAAATTACAAGGAAATTTTACAACTTACAGAGGTTTCATAGGTGAATTGGGGAAGGCATATTAAATTTTAGTGACCCAAAAGTAGAGATAATTGGAGAACATAACAGATTTTTATATTTGGAGAAGTTGAGTTCAAAGAGGTGTGAGGACAACGGAATTTGAGATGAACGGAGAAAAAGATATTTAAGGAAAGATGTGTTGCTGAGTTGTGGTGGCTAAGTTGGGAAATGTCCTGAAGACCAGATCTGTGTACTGAGAAGGTGTGAAAGTTCTGAGTTTGAAGCTGTCACCCAGATTCAAGCCAGAAATGTCTTTGTTTTCAGAAAGCAGTTTGTTTCTGAGCTTTCTTTTTGGATTTCCACATCTGAGTGGAAGTATCTGAAGAGTTGTGTGGTATACCTTTATTAAAATGACAACAATTCTTTGGGTAATATTACTGGATTCTTATGGTTAAAAATCTACAAGGGAATTGTTGCCAAGAAGTTGGTTAACTTGTGTGTTTTGACCAAGTGGGTTTTTTGGGGGTTGTTCTGTAAGACTGTTTTTAAATGTGTAATTTTCATCTTATGTACTTTAGTATTTTTTCTTTTCAATAAATCTTTTAATTTTTAAAATCCTAAAGGTGTTACTGGAGTTCCGTGCTTTTGGCGTCAGTAGCTCTTTCTCCTCATTCTCAAAGAAAGAAAGGTTTATGACCAGTAAGTAAGGTTTCCCTATGGGACCTGGCTTGCTCAGCAATAACATCTGCTGTTGTTGTAAAAAATTTTTTAAAAGAGTTAACAAAGTGAGCATTGGTCCTATAGAAAGTGAGTCTGGGGAATGAATAATGGAAAATAAGGAGATGGCAGATGAACTTGTTAGGTATTTTGCATCGGCCTTCACTATAGAAGATACAAGTAACATCCTAGAAATAGCTGTAAATCAGGAATTGGAAGGGGGGGAGGAACTCAAGAGAATTACAATCATGACGGAAGTGGTATTGAGCAAATTGTTGGAACTGCGAGTTGACAAGTCCCCAGGTCCTGATGAATTTCATCCTAGGGTCTTAGGAGAAGTGGCTAGTGAGATAGTTGCTTTGGTTTTAATTTTCCAAAATTCACTAGATTCTGGGAAGGTTCCATTTGATTGGAAAATAGCAAATATAACTCCTTTATCCAAAAAGGGAGGGACACAAAAAGCAGGAAACTATAGGCCAGTTAGCTTAACATCTGTCATAGGGAAAATGTTGGAAGCTATTGTTAAATAGTTTATAACAGGGCACTTGAATACATTCAAGGTAATCAACTAGCGTCAGTATGGCTTTGTGAAAGGGAAACCATGTTAACCAATTTATTGGAGTTCTTTGAAGAAGTAACATGTGCTATGGATACAGGGGAACTGGTGGCTGTACTGTACTTAGATTTTCAGAAGACATTTGATAAGGTGCCTCATTAAAGGTTATTGCTGAAAATAAAAGCTCATGGTGTAGGGGGTATCAAATTGGCATGGATAGAAGATTGGCTAGCCAACAGGAAACAGAGAGTAGGCATAAATGGCTCATTTTCTGTTTGGCAGGATGTGACAAGTGGTGTGCCACAGGGATCAGTGCTGGGGTTTCAACTGTTTACAATTTATATAAGTGATTTGGATGAAGGTATGGTTATTAAATTTGCTTATGACACAAATATAGGTAGGAAAGTAAGTTGTGAAGAGATCATAAGGAGGCCACGAAAGGATACGGATAGATTAGCAATAACATCTGCTGTGGTTGTAAAACATTTTTAAAAAGAGTTAACAAAGTGAGCACCGGTTATATAGAAAGTGAGTCTGGGGAATGAATAATGGAAAATAAGGAGATGGCAGATGAACTTATTAGGTATTTTGCATCGGTCTCCACTATAGAAGATACAGTCAGGAATTGGAAGGGAGGGAGGAACTCAAGCAAGGGGAATTGAATACAAGAGTAGGGAGGTTATGCTTCAGTTATACAGGGCATTGGTGAGACCACATCTGGAGGACTGTGTACTGCATTGGTCTCCTTATTTAAGGAAAGATATAAATGCATTAGAAGCAGTTCAGAGAACATTTACTAGATTAATGCCTGGAATGGGCAGGTTGTCTTACCAGGAAAGGCTGGACAGGCTAGACTGTATCTGCTGGAGTTTTGAAGAGTAAGATCCTGAGGGGACTTGACAGGGTGAATGTGGAAAGGATGTTTCCTCTTGTGGGAGAATCTAGAACTAGGGGTCACTGTTTCAAAATAAGGGATCGCCCATTTAGGACAGAGCTGAGGAAAAAAATTTTCTCTTGGAGGGTCGTGAGACTTTGGAATTCATTTCCTCAGAAGGTGGTGAGGCAGAGTCCTTGAATACCCTTAAGGCAGAAGTAGATAGATTCTTGATAAGCAAGGGGGTGAAAGGTTGTCGGGAGTGGGCAGGAATGTGATGTTAAAATCAGATCAACCATGATCTTATTGAATGGTGGAGCAGGTTCAAGGAGCCAAGTGGCCTACTCCTGCTCTTAATTTGTATGTTCATATGCATGTAGCAGATGGACTGCTGCAGGTAAACAATCCATCAAGACAACACCTTCTCAGGGGTGAAAAGTGAGGCACAACATATGCTGGCTTGCCAGTGATGTACTAATCCCAGGAAAGAATAAAGATTGAAAAACTTAAGAACATTCAATTAGCAATTAACACAGACATGCCACTATCCTTGCCTCCCTAATAAATGAGATGTCACTAATTCCCCTCCAGCCATCAATGATGAGGCCGTAGCTTACAAACCATTGTCTGGCTAGACAAGTCCTACCAACATGACCAACCACCACATATTAATAAAATGATCAAAAGTATATATGTACATATAAAGTTAGAATGCCATTGAATGGTTGGACACCTGAGCCACCTTTGTGCCATCACAACATCTTACGCTTACACCTATAGCTGCAACACCTTGGTGAAACCCCTCCAATCGCAGCTGAGGTGGAGGCAGTCTGCCTGGTGCTATGTCCCATGGCCTGAGATGACATTGGTGGCCATCCTCTGGTTGTTTCAGGCCTAGAAGACTCTGGCCTGTTAAGGGTCTCCTGCACTGGTGCAGGTGCATCCTCCTCAGCTTCTTCTACTGGAGGCACTGAGATTACTAGCAGAGGGGTTGAGGAGTGGCAGCTCACCCTTGGAGTGCCCTGAGTTGATGCCCTGAGGCGGATAGCTGGCACTCCTCCTTCCTCTTGGTGTGCGATGGCACTTCCCTGGCTCCCAGAGGAGAAGGAGCACCTGGAGGGAGGTCCGAGTGCCTTGACCACTCTCTCGCCTAGCCACCACCATATGGAGATCATGGTCAGAGGAACGGAATGCAGGTCAAAGCGCATATCTGGCAGCTACTGAGAAATTTTGCTGGGCCAGGCTGTCCATGGCAGTCAGCATCCTCTCCATGGAGGGGGCCATGTGCCCACATGCCTGAGACATGGCTGAACTCATGATTTGGTTGGACTCCTCCACAATCTGTGCAAGGCTGCGTATAGTCTCTAACAACTGAGCCAGATGTTCCCCTGCCTGTTTCTGCATCTCCAGCAGTTTTTTTGTGGCCATGACCCGTTATTAGCCTGGGGCTCAGCATGGGCCTGGACTCCAAGGGCCCTCTGATTGTTAGGGATCTTGACTGTCACTGCCTACGTCAGCTGCTGCAACATGCCTGTGATGTGCTCACCAGAGTGTGACCCCAAGGTTAATCATGAACGTATTCCCACTGAGGTGACTGGCTCTGCACTGATGGAGGATGCAGTGGAATGATATGATGGTGGTTCCTCTGAGTGTTCTGTGTCATCATCCTCAGAGGTGGACTGTTGGGTTGCTGCCAGTTGAGCTGGCCATGCCTCCGGGATGTGAGGAGTTGCAGATGAAAACACAAACATTATGTTCATGTAAAGCACAATCTCTAATCCCATCACTGTATCACATGCGCCTCCTGTGTGCCCAGTGCTCAACACCAGGTTAGAGGCATCCTCACTCCGCTCTCTTGCCACTCCTGCCTTGCTATCCGCAATTGCCCGGCTGCCCTGCTCTCTGGCAAGTTCAACCGTCTTCTCTTCTGCAGGGGTTAGTATCCTTATGCGTCAGGTACTCCTCTACCCATCTTCACTTTTTCCTTCATGGTATGCACAAATTTGTCCTTCAGGGAGACTCAGTGTCATCTCACTGAGCGCCTAATCCCTTATGTGCAAACGGCCCTCTAAAGAATAATGGCCTCTTCCTAATAACTGGTCCACATGTGCACTTTCATGCAACTTGTACAACTTATTCTGCATGAACTGGTTGACACACATTCAGGCCTCATGTTACAAGTGGTGCTGAGGCTAAAAATTCAATCTCTCACCTCGCCTACCTCTCCATTCACACAGATACATTGCTGATGCCCTCATGAGAGCCGCTTTGCTGTAATGCCACTGTGCCACTTACCCTGTTGGGCAGAGGAGGTCATTGACCCTTTTTCTGCACTGGAACCAGGTGCACTTGAGGACCTTACATCTACTAATATCTGTTGCAATCTCCATCCAGGCCTCCTTGGTCGGGTGGGAAGGTATCATGGTGCCGTCACTGGGGAACAGCATCTCCCACCATTTCTGGGCAGCCTAGAGGAGAACATGAAGGGACCAATTGCTGGCCATGTATTGTCTGCTCTGAGACATCTCTCTGACTGTTTAGAGGGTGGCAGCAGGTCATGGGAAGCAGCAGGTAGGTACATGATAGCAGAAGCCTCCCAGCTCCAGGAGCGGCAAGTGGGTAGTGGGTGGCAGCAATCCCACAGTTGCACACACAGTAAAAGGGAGTGGACACCTGTCCGGATGCCACTTATAAATGGCGCCCAGATTTTCGATCCATCAGTTGACAGTGAGTTTGTTGACTTCCTTCCCACCCCTGCTGCGTAATTAGCTGGGCCTCACATCTCTGCATATCTAATTGGCTTTCCAATGTTCAACTACTTGTGACCCGCCTTTCCTGACGTGAACGGAAGTCCCGCCCACTTCTGGAACTGCCAGTGGGACCACCAGTTTTTCAACTAAATTCTGCCCAATGAGCGATACAAATTTGGAGCTCTCTCATAAACGGCAATTGATGCTTTATCAATTTTTAAATTTTAAATATGAATTGATAGATTTTTATTAACAAAAGGCATTAAAGGATCTGGGGTTAAGGCAGGTAAATGGAATTATGTCACAGATCAACCACGATTACACTGAATAGCGGAACCGAATTGAGAGGCTAAATGGCCTACTCCTGTCCAATGTTCTACATGTGATAACCGGTAAGTGAGTCCTTTTGCTGTCCTTTGTGGGAATATGACAGAAGCTTTGTCTTCCTTGCAGAGAGCAATGCTGTGAGTGGCAGCTTCAGGGGAATCTGTAGCACTTCCACAGCTAAGACGTGATCAAGGACTGTGTCTCTCCATCTCCATGGAAGCAAGGATGCCATATTGGAAGGAATAGGGTAACAGAGTGGAGTGTAGGGTGAATTATGGCTCTCAGAACATGCTGAATTCTGTGTCCCAGGGCTAACAAGATCTGATAACTGCCATTGGACCAGCTGTCCAGCTAATCAATAGGACCACTGATCCAGGACTCAGTGAACAGCAACGGCTGAAGTCCACACACATTGTAACTGTCAAGAAAGGAAGATACACGTAACATCCAATCTAATCCTGCCTTTATTTAACTTGTAAACGGAACCTCTAGTACTCCCTGGCCTATTTGGCTGAAATAATTGGTCTACATGATGCTTCCTAAACCTTGATTAAATCACCTATGATTCACTTGAGTATAGAAATGAAGTTCAACACAAGCTTGACAAAGATCACCTCACTTTTTGATTAAGCAATCATTTCAATATCTTTTGACATAACAACCATTTTCTCAGATGGGAGGCGCTGGAAATGGTTCTGTTGTCACAGTTAACTCATCTTCTAGATCTATCTTTTCTTTCTTTACTTGTCCCATTTGTACCTCCTTTTGCCTTGCACCATCATCCCATTTATTATTTAATCACTCCCACCCTCCAACCTAACACAAAGCATCCTTTTTGATCTTTCTTCTGGTACCCTTCGCTTTCCCTGCCTCTGTACTTATTTATAAACTGTTAAATCTCTAATTTCTTCTAATTCTGAGAAAGGTCATTGATCTGAAATGTTAGCTCTGTTTCTCTCTCTCTGCAGATGCTGCCTGGCCTATTGAGTGTTTCCAACATTTTCTGTTTTTATTTCAATATACAATGGTTGGGCTTATCATTTTTACATTGTTTCAGAGAACAGGCAAAAAATCAACAGTTTTATTTATGTATCAGTTTGACTGTTAAATTTGCAGCAAGCAGTGTAATTGTAGCCAGTACAAAGTTGTCATTTCAGATACCTCATTTGCACATTTGATGCCGAAAAGAACTATTTAAGCTTTCTTTCTGCTACCAGAAAGTCACTCGTGGTCAGAAAATCTGAGAAGAGATGCATTATTTGCATAAGCTATTACCCTTTAGTTTCACCTGGTGCTGTATTAAAAGTAACAAAAACAGAGATGTGAAGAAGTCTCAGGGGTATTTTGACTTTAGGCAAAAGTTTAAAACAGGTGATACTGGATTAGCCACCTGTTACATATCTCTCCCAGCTTTAATTTTCAATGTACAATGATCAGCTGATCCAATAACACCTGCTTTACACTATTGTCCAAAGTGAAAATTACCTTCTCGTGTTTTTGTGTCCAGCCTTTGTGATAAAAATGTGGTGAAGTTAATAACTCAGAGCAGCATTAATTAAAATGGAGAAACTACTAATATATCCCATGCAAAGAACCAGAAGAGTAAAGCACAGAAGTATGGGTCAACACACATAAAAATTGACAAGTGAATAAATTGTAGCAAGTGTTTGTCTGATAGAAGCATGAAACTCTAATTTGTAAATTAAGTTTCTGAGAGGGTAATTACAGAGAATTTTAAATTATAAAAATAGGCCATTCAATCCAACAAGTCTGCAATCCAACAAGAGGTGTAAGACAGACAGAAGGGAGGGAAACTTCGACAGCAGGAAAGCAGCAGATGTTTTTCAGTATCAATATCCTGAGAGGATCTGAGACCTTTTTGCATGGAACTTTTTTTTAAATGGAAAAGATTTTGGAACTTACTTGATCAGATTGTTTTAGCTTTATTGTCAAGGTTAACAATGGGAGAGTCACCATGAGCAAACATGGGCAATAGTACAAATTTTGAATTAAAACATAATTTAATTCTGGAGCTTCAAGATTTAATTCCAGAAAAATTAGGTATGGTCACCCCTGTGAACACTTCAAATTTTCACGCGTGAATCTGCAGAGTTTCCTCACATGAAACATTACGCATGAGTTGATGTTGGAGTATTAATTCATTCTGAAGCCAAAAGGTGAATTAGGAAACCTGACACCAATCCTTTACTTAATATTAGATTTACAGAGTGCGACATTACATATATCTGCCTCCTACCTAAACAACATCCAATGTCCCAGAAGCTTCTTTACTCTTTTGTGTAAACTAAAACAAAATGAACAAATTAACTAATGACCAGCCCCTTAAATGGGCACCAATCTCTCTTCATGCTCTTTTTTCAGCAAAAAAAATTGGCAAATTAACAAATTAAATTAAGGTGATAAAACACATAATTTTCTTCCGCCGGTAATTACTTAGACAACTTCTCCCAGTAAATGAATTGAACCTCAGTCTCCTGCGTGACTGGTGGGGACACTAACCACTACATTAACGAGAAGCTGCATAAGTCTCTCTTTATATATTTTCAAGATGCTTAATGAGTCAATGCCCTTCACCTTGGTATCCTTAATATTAATAATTCATTAAAATGTCACTTACATGAAGGAGGACAACTCTAACATTGGCTCGGTTCAACACTTGTTGACAGAAACATAAAAAGGTTATCATTAGCTCAACCTTTCTATTGAATTAGTGAGCCCTATGCTGCAAGACTAGAATTTATTACTTCCAATATTACAGTTGTTTTTTATCAATTCAAAGGATGTGGGCGTAGATGGTAAGGCCAGTATTTATTGCCCATCCCTAATTGCCTTTGAGAAGGCAGTGGTGAATCATCTTCTTGAAGACAACTGAGCTTAATTGCTATGCTACTTTAGTGGGCAGTAAAGAGTCAGTCACATTGCTGGGCAGCTGGAATCTGCTTATGTTATCCCTATGAGCGACTGATAGCGAAATAAATATTTCCTATATTCAAACCAGCAGCATTTTACTGTAGTGTGCTTACTCTAAGTTCTATATTATTGATATCAAAGTTGGGACAATTATAACTTGTAACAACTGTTTTATTTTAAATAATGCCCCTGGGATCTGGGTTCGAGTCCCACCATGGCAAATGGTGGAAATTGAAATTAATAAAAATCTGGAACTTAATAGCCTGATGATGACCATGAAACCATTGTCACTAATACCCTTTAGGAAGGAAATCTGCTGTCCTTACTCCTTCTGGCCTACATGTGACTCCAGACCCGCAGCAGCTCTTAAATGCCCTCTGAAATGGCCTAGCAAGCCACTCAGTTGTATCAAACCGCGACGAAGTCTAAAAGGAATGAAACCGGTCGGACCATCGACCTAGGCACTGGAAATGACAAACTTAGTCCTGTTGACCCTGCACAGTCCTCCTTACTAACAATTGGGGCCTGATGCCAAAATTGGAAGAGCTGTCTCACAGATTAGTCAAGAAACAGCCTGACATAGTCATATTGATGGAATCATACCCTAAGACAATGTTGCAGACACTACCATCACCATCCCTATATCAATATGTATGCCAATGTGCCATCAGAGGTGGTGGCACAGTGGTATAGAGTCAGGAGCGAGTTGCCCTGGGAGTCCTCAACATTGACTCTGGAACCCATGAAGTCTCATGGCATCAGGTCAAACATGGGCAAGGAAACCTCCTGCTGATTACCACATACTGCAACCCCACAACCCCCTCAGCACCCCCTACCCACTCCCCCCCCTGCCACCACCCCCCACTCCCGACCCCCCACAATCCCCTGCCCTCAGCTGATGAATCAGTGCTCCTCCATGTTGAACACCACTTGGAGGAAGCACTGAGAGTAGCAAAGGTGAAGAATGTGCTCTGGACGGGGGACTTCAATGTCTATCACCAAGAATGGCTCAGTAGCACGGCTACAGACCGAGTTGGCCGAGTCCTAAAGGACATAGCTACAAGGTCTGCAGCAGGTGATGAGGGAACCAACAAGAGGGAAAAACATACTTGTCCTCATCCTCACCAATCTGCCAGCCGCAGTTGCATCTGTCCATGGCAGTCTCAGTAGGAGTGACCACAGCACAGTCCTTGAGGAGATGAGGTCCCATCTTCACACTGAGGATACTCTCCATTGTGTTGTGTGGCACTGCCAGCATGCTAAATCGGATTGATTCCTAACAGATCTAGCATCTCAAGACTGGGCATCCATGAGGTGCTGTGGGCTATCAGCAACAGCAGAATTGTACTCAACCACAATCTATAACCTCATGGGCTGTCTTATCCCCCATTCTACCATTGCCACTAAGCCAGGGGATCAACCCTGGTTCAATGAAGAGTGCAGGAGGGCATTCCATGAGCAGTATCAAGTATATCTAAAAATGAAGTGTCAAACTCGTGAAGCTACAATGCAGGACTACTAAGTATACCTAAAAATGAAGTGTCAAACTCGTGAAGCTAAAATGCAGGACTACTTGCATGTCAAACAACATAACTAGCAAGTGATAGACAGAGCCAAGCGATTCCACAACCATTAGATCAGATCTAAGCTTTGCAGTCCTGCCACATCCAGTCGTGAATGGTGGTGGATGATTAAACAACTCAATGATGGAGGAGGCTCCACAAATAACCCCATCCTCAATGATGGAGGAGCACAGCACATCAGTGCAAAAGATAAGGCTGAAACATTTGCAGTGATCTTCAGCCAGAAGTGCCAAATGGATGATCCATCTCGGCCTCCCCCGGGGGTCCCCTGCATCACAGGTGCCAGTCTTCAGCCAATTCAATTCACTCCACATGATATCAAGAAATAGCTGAAGGCACTGGATGCCGCAAAGGCTATGGCCCTGACAATATTCTGGCAATAGTGCTGAAAACTTGTGCTCCAGAGCTTGCCACACCCCTAGCCATTCCAGTACAGCTACCGGCAATGTGAAAAATTGCCAAGGCATGTCCTTACATGGACAAATCGAAGCAGGACAAGTCCAACCTGGCCAATTACTGGCCTATCATTCTAAAATGATGGAAGGGGTCATTGACAGTGCTATCAAGCGGCAATTGCTTAGCAATAACCTGCTCACTGATCTTAAGTTTGGGTTCCACAGGGTCACTCAGCTCCTGACCTCATTACAGTCTTGGTTCAAGAATGGACAAAAGAGCTGAACTCCAGAGGGGACATGACAGTGACTGCCCTTGACATCAAGGCAACATTTGAGCGAGTGTGGCATCAAGGAACCTGAGCAAAGCTGGGTTCCTGAAAGCTCTCAACTGATTGGAGTCATACCTAGCACAAAGGAAGATGGTTGTGGTTGTTGGAGGTCAATCATCTCAGTTCCAGGACATCACTGCAGGAGTTCCTCAGGATAGTGTCTAGGCTCAACCATCTTCAGCTGCTTCCTCAATTACCTTCCTTCCATCATAAGGTCAGAAGTGGGGATGCTCACTGATGATTGGACAATGTTCAGCACCATTCGCAACTCCTCAGATACTGAATCAGTTCATGTCCAAATGCAGCAAGACCTGGAGACTTGGGCTGACAAATGGCAAGTAACATTTGCGCCACACAAGTGCCAGGCATGACCATTTCCAACAAGAGAGAATCTAACCATCGCCCCTAGACATTCAATGGCATTACCATCATTAAATCCCCCACTATCAACATCCTGGGGGTTACCATTGACCAGAAACTGTACTGGGCTAGCCATATAAATACTGTGGCTACAAGAGCAGGTCAGAGGCTAGGAATCCTGTGGCGAGTTACTCACCTGCTGACTCCCCAAAGCTTTTTCCGCCATCTACAAGGCACAAATCAGGAGTGTGATGGAATATTCTCCACTTGCCTGGATGAGTGCAGCTATAACAACACTCAAGAAGCTTGACGTCATCCAGGACAAAACAGCTCTCTTGATTGGTGCCCCATCCACAAACCCCCCCAATCACTACCATCTAGAAGGAAAAGGGCAGCAGACAAATAGGAACACCACCACCTGTAAGTTCCCCTCCAAGCTCCTCACCATCCTGACTTGGAAATATACTGCAGTTCCTTCACTGTCGCTGGGTCAAGATCCTGGAATCCTTCCCTACCAGCACTGTGGGTGTACCTACACCACATGGACTGCAGCGGTTCAAGAAGGCAGCTCACCATCACCTTCTCATGGGCAATTAGGGATGGGCAACAAATGCAGGCCTAGCCAGTGATGTTCACATCCCATAATATAAAATAAACCTCATGCCCCACTGCACTTTCAGCAAACCCAATTGCTTCAACATCAGAGGTAAGGCATTTGTTAGGAATTTGCATCCTGTCATAAATTCATATTTTTCTGAAAATTTGCAAATTAAAACCATGAATTTGCAACATGAAAGTTGAGTGTCCTTTAAAAAGAAACGTACTGAACAGTTGCTTGGACGTACAGAATTTGAAATTTGCTGAAAAGAGAGACATGTAGCCGAAGCTTTCTGTCTTGCACTCAGCAGGACAAACACTAGAAAGTCAAATTCCAAATAATCACAACAATTCATACTACAGGCGAAAAAGGGTGCTAATTGATTGACAAGTTGATTCTGATAAGCTGAGGCATTGCCATGGAGAATGCAATGGCAAACTATATGCTCCCCACACTCCAGGGCAATTCAAAAAAGGCACAAGGCTAGAACATATTCCTTTTGTTTGCAGAGAATGGATCCCTGTGTATAATTGTACGTCACATCTAGCAAGCATAAATGAACCTTATTACAAGCTTAACTGATTATCTTAAATTGGTTGTTAGTGCAGCTATTAGCACATTCAGGATTGTTCAGCAAGTGCTGCTCAATCATGGAATCACATCTAACAGTGGATGTTTTATTTTGGGTTTTGCAAGCGCGGGCTGGTTGAGTATGGTCTGTACTCTATCTAGTATGAACAACCAAAGAAACATGCTGTTTGCTTCGATCAGCCAATCACTGGGACCTGTGGCCTACGTACTTGGCATTGCACCAACGTTGCTCTGTTGTGTGGTAGGTGGAACGTCTTTTTGGACTGACAGCAGCATCCTGTTTGTGGAAAATGACATTCGCCTAGCCACTGAATAGTAGCAGCATGAAAAAGCTTCATTAACCTTTTGTTTAAATTTTTGAGAATCTTTGTCTTTCGAGAGTAATTTGATGTAGACTAGACACTTTTCAGGTCTGAAAGTGGCATTTTATGGCCCATTTGAGAGTTTGCACAATACACAGTGAACAATGGTCTGATCAGGATCACCATTGTCCCGCCAGATAGCTTTGATGTGCACTTTTTGTGTTGTTCTTCAGTTGTTTGTAATAGGCAAAGTACAGACTGTAGTCAACCAGCCCTTGCTTCAAAACGTTTACTGTTAGACATGACTCCGTGATTGAGCAACATTTGCTGAACAATCCTGGATGTGCTAATAGCTACACTAACAACCAATTCAACATAATCAGTTGAGCTCATAATGTGTCTCATTTACACTTGCTAGGAGGGATCCACTCTCTGCAAACAAAAGGAACATGTTCAAGCCATGTGCCTTTTGTGGAATTACCCAGGAGCTTGGGGAGCCTATAGATCCCTTTTGCTTTCTCCATGGCAATGCGTCGTCCAACCAGAGTCAACTTGCCTATCAACTAGTAGCCTTTTCTCCTATAGTATAAATTATCGTGGTCATTTGAAATTTGGTATTCTTACGTTTGTCCTGATGAATGCAAGCCAAAAAGCTTCAGCAGCATGTCTCTCTGTTCAGCATTATTTAAACCTACTGAACTTGACTTATGCTGATGGATGAAGTTGGTAGCACTGTCTGAGTCACTGATAGACAAGGGAGACATCAAGCCCTGTAGGTAATCAGGGGACAGCCAAGAGACTGATTTCTCATGACAAAGGACTGAGTTATGAGGAAAGATTGAAAACAAAACGTAATCTTAGAAGCTAATGAATGAATGGTCTTATTAATGAATGAATGATCTTACAATGGTACATACTATAATGAATAATGTGGAAAAGATATTCATAACACTGATTCACAATGAACCACCATTTAGCAAATGGTTGTCATGTTGAGGTATTTTGGATCAATAAATATTTGACTTGCCTAATGTTTATCTAACTTGTGATTTTATGACATGTGACCTTCTGATTTTTGGGAATCTCACAAACTTTAGTTTTATTTGACTATCAGCTTACTTATAAACCTGGTGTGATGACACCTTTTGTCCCCAGTTCACCATTTTTAAAAAAGTTTAAAAACATTAAAATAATCAGCAAAGATGAAAGGGGGTAATTTTAACTTCTGGCAGTAGTGAAAATGAGGCAAATCAGATTGGTTGCCTGTTACCAACTCTCCCAATTTTGTTTCCACAACAAGTTAAAATTACCCCCTTTGTATGCAGAAGCTGTTGTTGAGGTTGTTCGCATCAGCAATTGATTGATTAAACATAACATAGTCCCTCTTTTTAACCATGGGCTACAAATTTAGTCTATTGGAAATATTTTCTTGGGTTCAGTGACATTTAAAGAGAGTGCAGAAGCAGAGAGCTCTGGGATTGTTTGTGCAGAAATCTTTGAAGGTGGCAGGACAGGGTAACAAAGTAATAATAAAACATATGAGATCCTGGGCTCGGGGAACCATCCGACAGGATCCACCATCTCCTTTGCCCGCAGGGCCTCTAAGACATTACATGCCTACCACTGCCTGATGGACTTGTGGTCAAAGGTGTTTCTCTGCAGAAATTTTTCCACGAGGGACAGGTGGACTACTTGCAGCATTCTGCGGCAGTGTGGCCAGACCCATCCTTCACAACACTGGGGACAGGTAGAACCTCAGGACGTAGTGACACTTGGTGTTTGTGTAATGATGGTCTACGTACAGCTTGATGCAGCCGCACACAAAGGTGGCCATCAGGATGAGGGCGATGTTGGGCACGGTTTTTCCCCCCTTATCTAAAGGCTTGTACATCACGTCCCTGCGGACACGACCCGTTTTCGACCTCCAGATAAAGCGAAAGATGGCTCGGGCGATCGCCACCGCGCAGGAGTGTGGAATGGGCCAGACCTGCGTCACGTACAGCAATAGCAAGAGTGCCTCACACCTGATGACCAGGTTCCTACCCGCAATGGAGAGGGAGCATCACTCCCACATGCCCAGTTTTCTTTGCACCATTGACACTCGCTCCTTCCAGTTTCTAATGCATGCCCCGGTCCCTCTGAACCATATCCCCAGCACCTTCAGGCCGTCAGCCCTTACGGTGAAGGGGACAAAGGATCGATCCTGTCGGATGGTTCCCCGAGCAGACTGTCAAATTCATTTGGCAGAATGCCTCATCGCCAGAACTTTCCAACAAGCACCAAGATGTAGCTTAGCTGGTGGTGAGAAAGGCCCTCCCCATCAGATCCTTCCAACATGCCAGGAGTCTCACCCCCTCTGCACGTTGCCCTCGAGGTGGCTGTGGTGGGGACGAGACCGTTGTTCACCTCCTTGTTGATTGTGCCTTTGCAAAGAAGGTCTGGAGAGAGATGCAGTGGTTTCTGTTGAGGTTCATCCCGAGCAGTTCTGTGACACAGGACTCTGTACTATACAGGCTGTTCCCAGTGACACACATCGAGACAAACATCAACTGCAGCTGGAGGATCATCAAACCGGTGAAAGACGCTCTTTGGTCCCCGAAACTTGTTGGTCTTCCAGTGCAAAGAGTTGTCCCTGACCGAGTGTTGCACTCTGGCACATTCCAAGGTCCAGGACTATGTGCTGAGGGACGAACTAAAGCTTGGGGCAGCCGCCGCAAAGGCGCAATGGGGAAAGGTCACTGTCTAAGACCTTTCTGCCATAGTGCACCGAGGGGCTGGGAAAGGTATAGACCCCTCGGGCTGTACGGCTCACAATGAATGTATGCATTGAATACTAATTGTATTATAATTGTATTGAAGCACCTCAGAGTGCAAAATAACGTATGTTGATAACTCCAATACCATTGCACTGTCTGTCTGTAATGACCATATTGAAATTATTGTAATATTCATTGATTGTATTGAAGCACCTTGTGATCCATGTGTAAAAGTTGAATCTGATTGTACATTTTGTGATGGCGATTTAGAAATGTTTTGTAATGTTCTTCCAGATATTTTGTGAATAAAGTATATTTTTCAAAAAAAAATATGAGATCCTGGGCTTTATAAATACTATAGAGGCACAGAGTACAAAAGCAAGGAGTTTTTGCTGGACCTATATTAAACATTAATTCTGCCCCAGCTAGCAAGAAGGTGCTAGATTGTGTCTAATGTGGGAATGTGTGAAGCTATCCACTCGATAGGAAGAATGGAAAAGCAGAATATTGTTTAAAAGTTGAAAGACCAGTAAAAGTTGGTATTCAGAGGGATTTTGGGGGTCCCTATTACACAAATCAAAGGAAGTTAACATATACATAGAGCAATGAGAAAAGCAAACAGCATATTAGCCTTTACTGCAAGCAGGTTAGAGTGTGATATTAAGGAAGTCTAGCTGCAATTACACAAGGGCTTTGATGTGACCACACTTGGAGTACTGTGTCCAGTTTTGGCCTCCTTACCGAGAGAAGAATATACTTGGCTCAGACAGGTTGCAAAAAGGCTCATTGGATTGATCCCTGGGATGAGAGGACTGTCCTATGAGGAAAGGTTGAGTAGGATGGGTCTATATTTTCCAGAGTTTAGAAGAATCAGAGATGATCTCATTGAAATATATTAAATTTTCAGAAGGAAAGACAGGATAAATGCTGAGTGGAGGCTTTCCCTGACTGCAGAGTCTGTAGCCAGCGATCATAGTCTCAGTGTAAGGGCTTGGTCATTTAGGACTAAGATGAGAAACGTTTTCACTAAGCATTGTGAATCCTTGCAATTATCGAGCCCAAAGACATATGGATGCTTAGTCGATGAGTATATTGAAAACTGAGATTGATAGATTTTTCAGCACTGAGGGAATCAAGGAATATGGAGAGAGGACTCAAAAGTTCAACTATGACCTTATTGAATGGCTGAGCAAGCTCAAGGGGCCATATTTCTTATATATTGTGCCCAATTCAAGCAACCACATTTTAGGAAAGATGTGTAGGCTTTGGAGAGGGTACAGAAGAGATTTACTAGAATGGTTCCAGGGACAAGAGATTAAAATTACATTGATAGACTAGAGAAACTATGGTTGTTCTCCTTAGAACAGATAAATCTAAGTGGGGATTTGATAGAAGTGTTTTAAGTCATTAAGGGTTCAAACAGAGTAAATAAGAAGAAATTGTTTCCAATGTCCGAAGGATCACTAACCAGGGACACTGATTTAAGATGGCAAAAGAAGCAGTGGGAGCATGAGCAAAAGCTTTTACACAATGAGCAAATAAAATTTGTAATGCACCGGCTGATAGGGTGGTGGATGCATAGTCAATAGTAGCCTTCAAAAGGTAATTGGATAAATAATTGAAGGAGAAATAAATTGCAGGGTTATGGAGAAGAACGGGGGGGTAGTGGGGAGCATATATAGTGGGACTAACCAGATTGCTCTTTGAAAGAGTCAGCAGACTGATGTGCTGAATGGGCTCCTTCTGTGCTAAGCTATTCTATGATTAGTCACTTCGGTAAATGGTTTTCATAACTCTTATGTGCTGGAGGAGGGTCACGCTCCCCAATAAATATTTATGCAATTGCATAACCAAGGAGTAAAACAATAGTATCACCTTGTGGTCTAAACTGGATATTTATGTGCTCTGGATGTGCCCACACATGCCTCTCCAAATTTTCAATAGCATGTCAACAGAACATTAAGATTAGACTGGTATGTATCAGCGTATTGCTTTATTTTTCACTGCAAATGAATATAAAGAGCAGCAGTTATGATCAGACTCACTTAATTTAATCATATCCATTTGGATCCTGTTAATTTTAAACTTTCTACTAACAATTGTCAACTGTTCTTCGAGTTAAGGATGACATCTACTCGGGGTTGCAAGTTTCTGCCACGGATCTTCATGTGACTGAATAGTCTGATTTTGTCTTTAGGCACTTGCGGCAAGGATGCCTCATGAGGTAGTGGGATCCAGAGTGCAGGATTTACTTTCTTCTCTATCCTTCCCTACTGTTGCTCTGTCTCATCAATAAGGTGTTAGGTCTCAAAGCATTATACAGCTTCATGGACAAGTTATTGCTATTCTGATGGAGTGGCTCCTCCCAAGTATTACATCAAAGCTGCTGCACTTCAAGGAGAGCTTCTGAGTGTCTTTGAAGTTGTCCTCCCTGAAAGGTCGGCCTTTTGAGAGTTGAGAGAGCAGGACCTGGCAGGAGATATGGTATTCAGTCACACAGACGCAGTGGCCAGTCCATCAACATTGATTTTGCAGTTTTGCCTGAATGTTTGTGGTTCTGGTTTCAAGGAATCTTATGCCATTATGTTGTTTCTGATTAACACCAAGTTACCTGCTTCCTTCCCTGTCATTTCTCAATAGATTACATAGCCAGTAGTATTTAACTACAATTCTGACCATCCACAGAAAACTCAGTAACCGGTATCAGGTACCTCTCAACAGAACCAATTTAATTTAGAATATGCTTTTACCACGGAAAACATCCCAGCAATTTAAGTAAACACACTTGGTGTGAGAGGCTATCTGTTTGTATTTTTAAGCATGTATGGTTTTAAAAGAAAATTCAGTGAATACCCTGTTTTAAATACAAGCTTTAAATGCAACCATTTGTTTCCAATGTTTTCCCTGGTAAACAGTTAAAAAAAATCTCAAAACATGCCATCAAGATTTATATTTTAAATAGGAAGTGGGAAAAATATTGGCAGATTTAAAAATCTCTAAGTGGTGACTGTATTTAACTCACATTGTGTCATTTGGGAATTTCCTTACAGGTTACCATGCCTGTATGACATCAATAACTTCCTTTGGGAAAATTTTTCAGTAAAGCCAGGGAACAGAAAGAGAAAATAGAAAAGGAATTCAAATTATGTATTATATGATTATGAAAATTAAGGTAATTAAGTGTTTATGATGTCTACTCAATACGACGTTGAAATACATCAAGTATGATTACAAAATGTCTTCCAGAATTATGAGAAACAAAAACTGTCCTTGTTATTACTTCACTCCAGCAGCCACCGTGCGCAACTTGGGGCCTGTCACATGTCCACATCCGGCCTTGCCGCGAATCCACGTGGCCTTGTGACACAAACGTCAGCCTCCACCCGTGCACACGCCACCAAACCGCCTCGCAGCCAATCACAAATCGAGAAATCTGAACTATAACAGGAAGCACCAATCAGCTGTCGTACTTCGTGGATCGTCACAATGCTTGTACTAAGTGTTATCGAGACAACAAATGGGATACGGCCGGATTGTGCCGGTCACGATGGTAGCCAATGGGTTCTGGATGTGATCACTCCCCATTGTGATGCTTATGAATAGTTTAACTTGGCACGGCCGCCATTTTGTATTAGGAGAGGAGAGAGGACAGAAGTGTTGAGCTGTTGAGGGCAGTTTAGTATTGTTTTTCTCCTGATTTTGAGGAAGGACTTCCGTACCATGTGTAAATTTAGAGCATAGATACTTATTTATATTCAAAAGAAAACCGTTCTTTTGCTATTTAAGAGCTATCAGCGAACGCAAGTTTAAAATTAAAACGCAACGATGGCGGAAGACACGGCCAAGGCGGACGCCTGTAAAGAATACCAGTCGTCGCTCGAAGACCTAACTTTCAACAGCAAACCCCACATCAATAACCTGACCATCCTGGCCGAAGAGAACCTGAAGTACTCGCCGGAAATCGTCAAGTTAATCGAAGCACAAATAACCAAGGTTTTTAAAATCAGTTTTTTTTTGTTTTTATTTTAAATTTTTTTTGAACTGAAAAAATTCGGAGTTTTCAAAAAATATATATGAAAGTCTTTGTTCGATGGTCGGCTCAGTGATCCGCCGAGGCTTTTCTCTTCTCCCCCACCACCCACACCTTTTCTGTCGGTGTTGTAATGTTACTCAAGATGGCGGCGGGGCCCAGGGCTGGCGCACAAAGGCCGAGCTTCCTCTAACCGATCAGGCGCCGGCCCGACCCAACGCGTTGGCCGCGCCTCTAATATCGTAAAAAAAATTTTTTTTTATATTATTAAATCCCTCTTTTTAAATACTCTCCCGCGGAGATGTTAGTTGAGGGCCGTTTTAGATTTAGGTGTGGAGCGGACACCAGTGTATTATTTACAGCGAGTGAGGTTTCTGAATCCCCGCCCCGGAGCTACTCCGTTCTCACTCATTCCGGCCCCAGTGGCTTCTTGCAGTTGAGACGCAAGATCCGCGACATTGTACGAGAAAAGCTGCACCCACGCCCAGACCGCAGGAGACGCCATGTTGGGTGTTATAATTACTAAGTGGTTCACGAAACCTCTGTTAAGCTTCGCGTGTTTAAATCGGGTATTTCTAGTGTAGACATACACTCGTTTATGTAGTTTAAATTTTGGAATCCCCGGAGAGACTAATGCAAATTGCTGCCCCATTTAAATCTTTGCGATCCGTTTTATTCGTCGTTAGTTAAGTGGCTCACGTTTTCTTGCTTGCCTTTTAGTTTGAATATATTTCTAACGTAAATTGAGATTAATTGAATATAAACAATAGTGTAGTTGGGGGTTTGACTTTGTAACTGGGACAGAGCGAGTTTAAGTTTCTTTTTTTAAAATAATAGATGCGTTTAGTTTTTTTATTTAACGTGTTCTAAATGGTGGTTAACTGTTTCAATGATTGGTTCTTTGAAAAAATGTTAATAAAGAAAATGAAATACGTTCTTTTGTCTTATTTCTTTCACAGTCTTACAAGGTTTTCATTATAGTGTTTCATTGATTTTCTTTCAAGAGCAAATTTATCACAAAACTGAATGCTTATGGTGAGATGAGGACATGTATATATTTTAGGAAGGAAGCATGACACAATTCTGTGGATCTGAAAAGTTGCAGCTTGACCATTGAAACTAAAAGATGCCCGAGAAGATTCAATTTCTGAACTGATACTCCGCTTTTATAGATGGATTGGTTTTCCATATTTGCCCATGGGTTTTGTTTCAGATTCCTGGCGAGTTCTAGACACATCCATTCTATTGACGCCTTGAAAGCAACAACATAATCAGAAAAATCCAATCCCAGTAACTGCTATGGGTTCAGGTTGTTTTGCTCTAAATCTGCAATATTACCTTGCTCTGACTAACTTGGAGCATAGCAGAGCCAGAGTAGGAAGTGTAATCTTGACAACATGCCACTCCTTTAGAATTGTTCACAATTTTTTCTGCTTTAATTTGAATTTGTTTAATCGGTTTTGCAAAATTGGACATTTTAGCTACTGTTTTTAATTTCCATCCACTTGAGATTTTTCTTCAATTTTTTTAAAGCAATTTTTTTTATATGATCAAGTAGTGGTGATAAAAGTCATCAATTTGGATTCTGTTTTACAACTGTATTTGCTAAATTTTTCAGGGGGTGGAATTTGCAGTTGAAACAACTATTTCAGACGAGATCAAGCATTCTTGATTGGTCCTTGATGTGTTTTTGGACCAAGTTGCCATTAATAGTGCTTTTACACAGGTTTGCACTGGTAAACATTTGTAGTGCAAGTCCAGCATTAGGACCTGTAGTACCTCAAGCAGTCGTGAGATTACTTTAGGTTGGGTCATAATTTCATTTTTGTGCTAAGCATGTTTAGCATCAGGCAAAACCACAAGGCATGTTAGGAATTATCAGCTGAAATTTAGATTTTTGCTATGATACCTTGGCCCACTTCCAAGTGTTCAGTTTTGTTGATCTCTGTTGAAAGTGTTCTTGATTTTTAAGCAAAGGTTGCTGAACCAAGTTGGGTGCTGCAACTGCTGCTTGTGCTGTTGCAAACTACTTCACTAATGTGATGTTTCTGGTCCTGGTGATTTAAAATTACACTGGTGGCCATTTTCACCTGGCAATGGCTTTATGACCTTGACCTTAGTTTTGTCCTTAATGATCCAACTGCCATTCCTGGCTTAGTTTTGAAAATGAAAGTGTTTGACCAATCCCCTAATGGTTATGAAACTAAATTTTAGTAATCACTATTCTATGGTGCCCATAGCTCATGTAACATTTTCACTTTTTTTCAGTTAATTCTAACTCATAGAATTAATATTTGTGGCATTTTTGTTTTTTGATTATTTTATCACTAAGGAAAAAGTCGTATCTGTTAAAGTCTGCATCACTGAAGATGCATAAATAGTATACTTAAATAGTTCCTTCAGTATATCATTAGAATAGGAACCGGGCTCAGAAAAAGTGAATGGTATGACGTTGTCCTCTAAGCATAGAACCCTATAGCAATCTTTTATATATTCATTCTCAATATATTAACATCTTAAATAAATTAAAGTCTCTACTTTCATTTTTATGTTGTTGGGCAACATCTCAGCTTTTACCAATTGAAAAATATTGCCAATTATTGTGGATAAACGCGATCCTTTTTTGGAGCAGGAGGTATGTGCCACTCCCCACACCCATTGTTTTTGACATGTACATATTCCTGCTTCATGCACTTGAATTTCTCCTGATATTTCTTCCATTTGACTCCTCATAGATTGTGGAGCTAATATCTCAACTGACTGCTATAGTTCCAGAAATCTTGGAGTTGAAAGGACAATAAACAATTGCTGAAATTAGCATTTCCCTTCCTAACAGCACTGTGGGTGTACCTACACCACATGGACTGCAGCGGTTCAAAAAGGCAGCTCACCTCCACCTTCTCGAGGACAATTATTGACGGGCAACAGCTGCTGGCCTAGCCAGTGACCCCCTCATCCCATGAAAGAATAAATTTTAAAGAAAAGTTTCCTGTTGGATAAAGAGATTCTTATCGCAGATCACTTGCAGCGCATACCAGTATTGCCACGATTTTGGCATCTGACCATGATAATACATAAATTCATGCATTAAATGGGACATTGATTGCAAATGCCAAATAATTTTGGTGCCTGATTCATATTTCGGGCGTTATCTGGTGCTTCCTTAGTGTGCGCTTCATGGATGTGCTGAAAATCATTTTCAATTAAATAAATGAAACAGCGAAACATTAGTTTTATTAACCAAGCATTGCCTGACCAGTTAAATATTTAAAGAAATGATTCAATAACTAAGGACCTCTTTGTAATTTACAGAGGGGGGAATTGGTGAAGGTTGTGAGGTGCTTGTTAGTTCTAAACATCTTCAAGATGCATTACATTTGCGTGCTTGATCTCTACTCCAGAGACTTAACCATTCCAAAGTAAATTTGATTGGGAGAAAGTTACATGTGACTGGCTGCATGACATTTTAAGCAAAAAATGCATTTGCAGTAATTCCAATATGTCATGGCTGCCATATTGCAGCTAGACTGGACTCATGGAAGGAATTTTTGTATTTTGTTCACGAGCAGTTAACACCACAATAGCCTCATCGATGCAAGTTCTATAATAAACTTTTCAAAGCTGAAATTGGACTTTGCTTGAACGGACTCTGATTTCCAGGAGCACTGATAATCTAGCTGTAGGGACCTTAAGCATGCTTTGTAAATATTTGCTACATTTGCAGCATATTGCTGCATGTTTTATATTTACAACCCAAGATGTGGTCATTATGGTGTTTAAATTGCAAGGTCAGCAAACCCATTGAACCGTAAGCGTGCACATATATTCCTGGACGCCATATGAAATAAAAAGCACGTAATTCGTAATCGTGTAATGGAAGTATTCAAATAATGCATAATTTAAATTTTGAAAGAGTTGGAATTACAAAAGATGTTGGAAGTTGCTCATGTGCGTGGTTAAAAAAGACAGTTACACTCAGTACTACAGAATTCTATTGGCCTGTGTCCACTCCACATTTGCAATGCCACATGCTGTCTTCAAGAAAGCCATGGACTGCAGTGGGGAAAATATTAAATGGAGTCGTCCATAGTGAATGAGTTAACTGTCAATTCTTTTTGCTTTTGATGTAAAGATAAGGTATAAATGAGATTTTGAAGTTGCTTTATTATATACCTTGGGGTTTCATGGATTTTTTTTCTCAAATGGTGTAATGTGTTCAGCTTACACCTACAGATGTAAACTTAATGAAGTTTCAAATCATGAGTCATATTGTTGCTTTTATCTTAATGCATCTTGGTGTAAGGAATTTAAGCTAAAGGTGATCAAATGCAGTGCATTTAAAAATTAAATCGTTGATTTGGAATGGACGTAGGCTAGCCTGGAGCATCACCGACATTACTTATGTAAACACGACTGAAAAATGCAAGAAGAATAATGTCAAAGATGTGGTTCTGGACTGTTAACCAGCATTATCCTGCAGCCCCTCTCCAATGTCAAGTATTCAATAAGCAATACTATTTTGGACTGAGGTCAGCATCAGATGGTCAACTTCCAAAATTCACTTAACAGCCAACAAAATGAAAGCTCAACTATACAGTTGCACAACTGTTCCCTGGCTATATGAATCTGTAGGCTGATGTACATTGATGTACCTCTACATTGGCCAGAAAACAGTGTAGTAACTTCAGAACTGAAAGATTCAAGCTACCACTTTTATGATTCCACAAATCCAGCGGTGTTTAATTAGCAATGTTCTGTTGCTATTACATGAAGATTATCTAGCCCACTGTACCTTCAAAATGTACAGATAAATGAATATCCTTGTGCACTGCTGTTTATTATATAAATAGCTCAATTAATGAATGGTGTTTTTTTGGATATTTGCAATATTTTGCATCTAATCAAAATTACATGTGCAAGTTGTGTAATCCTGGTGTATAACTTTAATGGAGAATTTGTTGGTACAGACAAGCGATAAGGTTATTTTGCAGAGTACTTTGCCTTTACCTTTAGGATGGATGTCATATATGCTTTCTGCATTTGTGTTGCAGGTGGTCACCTTTCCTTGAAGTATTTATGATGCATGCTTTGTTTATCAAAATCAATTAAACATTTTAATGTTAAGCTGCATTTTTTAAAAATGCAAAGAATAAGACTGTTAGACATCCTTTTTATTTTTTGTGGAAGGGCATTGTGTGTGCAGAACTCACTTGAAAGAAACCTGGTTTTGACAGAACTGAATTAACATACACAAAAAGTGTCTACTGGTGTTCCACTCTCCTTACAGTAGTAGACCATAGTCCTTCAGGACTTGATGGGAATGAAGACCAGCAAGGTTCCAGATTTGACTTCTGGCCTATGCTGATACAGTGGCTTTGGATAGTTATGCTCCAGTTGACCTCATCATTCTTGCACTAAGTAGGAAGAACAACCAGAACATGTTGGAAAATGTGAATTGGACAGGATTGGTGTTGGCAATGATGCTCCCATGTAGTTGAATCATATGCCAACACGAGGTTAATGAATTGACCTATTGGGTGAAAGCGGAGTTAATGTCTTCATGACAAGGAGGAAGTATGCAAAAGATCAAAGGGATGTCAAACACTTGTTTTTCTTTCACTTGCAATTCTAAATTCAATTTGAAGGGAGAGAAACTTAGAGGAAAACTAACTGCATATTTGCATGATAGTAATTGGGTATCAAATGGGTGCATTAAAGAAACGGTCGTTTTGTCGTTCACTGAATGAAGCTAGTAAAAATGTCCAGTTATGGAGTACCTTTGCTACTGATGGTACTTTTCTTCATCTACTTTTTGTGACAAAACTCAAAATTACTTTTTTATAGAATTTATATCGCATTCAGAATTAATTGGAAATATTAATGCATTGTTTAAATTCAAGCATAGTGTGTATATTGCCATTTTATGTTGACTGACCTCATGGAGGGTGATTAATATTAGCAAGCTAAATTAGAATTGCTGATATTTCGGTGGTGTCAATTTCATAAATTCAATTAACCCTAGAATATATCCTTTTAAGGAAATGGCTGCTTTGCAAATAACTGCAAAGAAGATAGACACCACAGTAGCTTGAGCTCAATCCTTTGGGTGTGAAAGCACAAATTTCAAATAATGTAAACTGAAAATCAGATTTTACTTGGGTTTGGTTTTATCTAGAAAAGTAATTTCTACCGATAATTAATCATGCAGCTGATTACTGTTGTAACTCAAATGAAGAATGGCTGCCATATTGCATTGAAACCCTTCAGCCAGCATGTTCCTGATGCTCTTAAAAAAGAACATGGAAGACCTGCTTTGAAGCACCACAGGTGGATGTAAACCATAATAGGCATGAATGTGTATTATAGATATAGCTTTCAGTCACTTGAGACTTCTGATTGAAAGATTCTGTTAAGTATTTGTCAATGACCAAAATCCTGAAGTTGTTTGCACAGCCGCTGTCAAGTAACTGAATTGGTGTACTTACATTTAAGGAATTGCAAGATTAGAGGACAGTTTTGCAAACAAATCCTCGAATAAAATGTTTCATGTCATTACAATTTAAAAAGAATTGCCTTAACCTGTTTGCTTTTCTCTGTTTTGCTAATGTTCTGAGTTTTCCTATTGCTGCAGGCCCCAGCTTCAGAGAAGCTCCCAGTAATGTACCTCATGGATTCCATTGTGAAGAATGTTGGAGGAAGCTATATTTCACTGTTTGCTCAAAACTTAAGTCCTATATTTTCTAGTGTTTTTGAAAAGGTATCTATACTTTTGTCACTGTGAATATATTTTTTGTAAACATTGTACTTAAATGTTTTGATAACTAGATATCACTGAATGTACTAGTGGAAGAAATGCACATTTATGGAGTTGTGACGTAGGTGAGATTCGGCGGTGATGTTTGTCAGCCCTTTTGAACCGAACCTGATGCTGGATGGAAAACAAGAGTCCGTTCTAACATCACTACTCTTGCCTAGATTGTTCCGACTTTAACAATGAAAGTGTGAATGGAATTTATTTCCTTGCCTGTCCCCCTCCCAGCCAGTCAAGCCTCATAATAACGTTCTGTCTGTGCTGCAATAGTTTGTTCGAAAAGTTAAAACATGTTGAACTGGGTTATTATTGCATTTTACATTGGATAGAATTAAGTTAATCTTGAACAGCGATCCTGCTGACTGCTAATGGTTGCATTGGTTGATCAGCTATGAAATTGTAAATATCTTGGCTGAAGTGACTTAGTTTGATCATTTGACCGAATAATTATTGACAATAGAAATATTGGGGCCTGTAGTTAAGTTAGTATATATAGGTCTGTGAAACAGGCCCCACTTCAGCTAGCCTTAATTGAACCTATGTAAATGTCATTATTTATACTCAGTAGAATGGATTATACCAATCCCAATTTTCATCTACCCCTATTGTTTAGATGAACTATAACATATACATAAAAATATGCATTAGTTTGAAGGATCCAGCACATAATGGTTGCCACTTGAATTTCATCTAAGGTTGCACCTTTTTTAATAAATTTTATTTGGGTAAATAGTTTTAATTTGTGACAGATCTAGCTTTACATTTTTTGGTAAATTTCAGGGTTTTTAAAAGAAAGCTTGTACTGCCTGATTATGAGTAAAAATTGAGTTACTGTAACATAGTGGACAGTGTTTGGAAACAATGCTTGTATGGACATTCCCATTGCTTTGTATGGAAAGCTACTAAATTAAGTTTTCAATTTAAGTATGACACCAATTTCTAATGATGCATGGAATCAAAACTTAATTGTGTTTGTTGCACCCGCATGTCTCATTTGAGATAACTGGGGTCAACAGAACGTTCCAAAATTAACTTAAACATACTTAATGTCCTGCATGTATGCTGAGTTCATATGTTTTCATATGTGCAAAGGATTTGTACCTTGAATACAATAGGCAAATGATGATCTGAGACAATCTTCATTGTTTGGTTGATACCATTGCCAATGGCCAGTGACTAAAATCAGCATGTTAGAATGGCTAATGTTAACCCACATGTGCAATTCCATAGTGCAACATTTGAGCACCAACTTGACTTTTATTCTGTGTTGCCCAATATTTTTCGTAACGTTTGAAATTTGCATCATAGAAACTAAACTTTAGTGTGCTTCAAGTGCAACATGCATGTAGTGTTAGATCCTTGTTTAATTGGTTTTGATTGTGTAAAAATGGTTAGATCTCAAATGCCAATTTCTTCTAATTATGCTTTTTAGTTGGAGATATCAGACTTCAGCCCAATTTTTATATACTTGATTTTTCAAGTAAAATGCAATATTTTTTGTAACTGCAAGTGATGTGAAGAATCAGCACAAATGCATTACAATGTTGATGATTTGTACATAATAAAATATTGAATAATTTGAAGTAAGCAATAAAAATGACAGTGCAGTAGAAATATAGACATAACAATTACCAAATAATTGGAGTGAAGAATACACTGTTAGAAAGAGGTCACAGAATTGAGACATCAGCCAATTGCATCTCTCTGCATATATATAGTTGGGTGTTTTAAAGTGAGTTTGCAGTTCTCACTGAAATCATTATGCACATTATTACAATTGTTGTAACTAGGGAATTAAATTATTCCCTGTTTAGAAACCTAGCAATAGAATCCAGGACACTCCAGGCACATACTGAACAACAGGATGCAATAAAGCATCCTGTTCTGACATAGCTCCAACCTGCTTCTGCACTAGCATAACCATTTTCCCATTTCTCTCACCAGCTATTCTCTGGGGCCTTGAATAGGATTGCCAGTTCATGCTGAATTAGGGTTTTGTGGAGCTGAGACTGTCCAACTTATTTCACAGGTTCCTTGTACAGCAGAAGAAACTTTAGCCCCATCAGTCTCAGCTGGATTTGAACTCCAGCCCCAGAGACAAAAGACCAGGGTCTAAACCCATCACACCATCCAGTTCTCTGCTGTTCTCTTTCCAGACTTTAGTCAAGATCTGATTAAATCCTCTTGACCAATAGTTGAATTCAAGTACAATAGAAAATAGCCCTGGTGAGTGACAATGTGTCATAATATGCTGGATTTTAGTCCTGGCTGTACAAACTTAGTTTTCTCATTACAAATAAGCATTTCAAATTAAGCTCTTCATACTTAGCAGTGTTGTATCCTAGGCATTCCTCTCTTAAGTGATCACAAGGAAACTGTACTTTGGGTAACCTTGTACTCCAACTGAAAACTTGATTAAGATAGTCAAAATCAGTTAAACTAACTTGCCTGAGAAAGAAAATTGGAGTGCAGTTGTTTCATAAGTGCACATGGATCATTACAAACAATGAGGGAGGCAATTGTTCAGTTATCAAGTACCTACAATTAAATATGGAATTTCAAGTGTAACCTTCAATTGTTGGAATAGAGGAGCTAATCATTTAGTGGGATCTAGCAGGAAAGCCCATATTTTCTTTGGTTTTGAAATTTGTCAAAGCAAATTTTAAATCTATGCTTCCTCTTGTATTGAATAGATGTATCATTTCAGGATCTGCATATATAGGTATGTTTGTAAGAGTATATAAAAGATGTTTAACATGCATAAAGCTGGATAATTGTTTTGTTCTTAGGTGGATGAGAGCACTAGAAAAAGTTTGTTTAAATTGCGCTCTACATGGGATGAAATGTTTCAACTGACGAAACTTTATGCCTTAGACGTCAAAGTCAACAAACTAGATCCTGCATGGCCTATTAAGCCTTTACCACCAAATGTGAATAGTTCAAGCATTCATGTAAATCCCAAGTTTTTAAACCGATCGGTAAGTATTACAGGAATCTCACCTCTAACATAAGGAACGTGTGCAGCTTGTGTTACTCATCCATGTTGAATTAATGTGGTTGCCAAAATTAAACTTCATGAGTGTAAATAAAGACAATTTGCAAAATGTTGTGGTGCTTCTCTTATTTGGCATTTCTTTTTGTAGCAGTTTCCTTGGAGAATTGTAGAATACCCTGGTCATAACTTCACTTTCTCCTTACTCGTAGCTTGAAGAACCTACCACCTCAAGTTCCACAGTTGCTCCTGTTAACTCAGCTAAACAAAACATTGCTGACTCACAGAAAAACGTAACACAGGAGCAAGAGCAGTTTATAAGACAACAGCTGTTAGCAAAACAAAAACAGTTACTTGAGTTGCAACAGAAGAAGTTGGAGCTGGAATTAGAGCAGACGAAGGCACAGCTGGTAAGTTATAAGTACTAATCACTAAATGTCATTATGTTGTAGGCAATTTCTGTAGTGCTTAACACATTGAGGTCAGATGTGGAGTTATCCATTACCCTTGGTAAGTTTTTATTTCAGATACCATGAAATTTTAATCGTGATAAACTATTAATAAAATTTGCATACAATACCATTACTTTTGTGAGAGGAGCAAAATTGAGGCTCAGAAACTGGCAGGGTTGCTTTTCTGATTCAGCTGCAACCATTTAAGTTCCATTTGTAATTTCCCCTGGCCTGAAGTTATGGAGTTGCAGGGGTACTGGCAGATCTATACTATCTGTAAAATGAGCATTCTTCATCTAAGCTCAGACTGCCTGGGCATGTTATTTAATAGTGGAGGACACCACAGACAACTCATCCAGTGTTAATTTTCCAGCAGCAGCCACTGATCACTTATCAGGAACCAGGGATGCTGGAAGACCTTTTCCTTCTCTAGCCTGGGTCTCTGAGTCAGTGATCACACAGTAATAGTCTCCCAGGCTGAAACAAGCTAACTCCATCACTGGGACCTTTGCGGAACTGAACAATGAAAGATCACACTGGCGGGGGTTGTATTTACTCACTAAGATGTGTTATATTGAGCGTTTAAGATCAATAATACAGGCATGCCAATCCTGTAGCAGTTTTGTAAGTATGGTGAAACCAAATTTACAGTAGTGGCATAAATATTTGCTACAATATGAATAACAGATCATGACTAATACAAACAAGGAGCACTAGGCCATTTGGCCCCCCGAGCCTGCTCCACTAATACGATCATGGCTGATCTGATAGTAACCTCAGATCTGCATCCCACCTACCCCCAATAACCTATCATCCCCCTAGCTTACCAAGAATCTATCCACCTTTGCCTTAAAAATATTCATAGACTGTGCTTCCACCATCTTTTCAGGAAGAGAGTTTCAAAGACTCACAAGCCTCGGAAAAAATTTTGCCTCATCTCCATTATAAATGGGCGACCCCTTATCTTTAAACACTAACCCCTAGTTCTAGATTCTCCCACAAGAGAAAACATCTCATCCACCCTGTCAAGACCCCTTAGGACCTTTTGTTTCAATCAAATCACCTCTTGCTCTTCTAAACTCCAGTGGATGCAAGCCTAGGCTGTCCAACCTTTCCTTGTAAGGCAACACGCCCATTCCACATATTAGTCTGGTAAACCTCTGAACTGCATCCAATACATTTACATCTTTCCTTAAATAAGGTGACCAATACTGTACACAGTACTCCCGATGTGGTCTCACTGGTGCGCTGTATAACTGAAGCAAAACCTCCCTTATCTTGTATTCAGTTCATTCTGTTAGCATTTCTAATTACTTGATGTACCTGCCTACTTGCCTTTTACGATTCATGCACTAAGACACCCAGATCCCTCTGCATGTCAGAGCTTTGCAATCTCACCATTTAAATAATATGCTGCTTTTCTTCCTGCCAAAATGGAAAATTTCACATTTTCTGACATACTCCATTTTCCAGACCTTTTGCCAGCTCAACCTATCTATATCTTATGTTTAAATTTGCACGGCACCAAAATTTACAAGTAACAAGGCAACAATCTTTATCAGCCGGTGTTGAACCACATAGTGGCCTATGAGGACTGGCTGGTAGCGAACAATTCTCATCTTGTCCATGAGAACCCTATAATGTTGTAATGTGCTTTGACTGCATTTGCAGTTATATTTGCAAATATGGAGCATCACATCAGGGAAGAATCCTTAGTTGACTTGTTTGTTCTAAGCTGACTCATGGATGGGGTTCCATCCCCAAGCGGCATAGACTTTAGGCATGGAGGAGGGATAACATTGTAAAACATTCAAGGATATGGACGAAAATACAGATTGTGAATGCATCTTTGGATGTGCATGAATGGCCAGGGGAATGATCTCTCCTTGTGGGGAGGTGTTTGCTCAGTTCTACTCCCATAGTCAGGACGGTTAAGATTATTAACATAAGGGGGCCACAGAAGAAACCTTGCCATTGTTTGTAAAGTGCTGAAGCAAGGTGTATTGCATCATTCACATCTATGAACTTTCCTGAAGGCACATGACCATTTTAATTAAACATGGGTTTTATGCATTAAATCCACTGTTTTTACCTACCCCCAGTTCTGAAGAAAAGTCATATTTAACTCAAAACATTAATTCTGTTTCTCTCTCCACAGATGCTGCCAGGCCTGCTGAGTATTTCCAGCGCTTTGTTTTTTATTTCATTTGAGGCTTATTGGATGCTCCAGGTGTCGGGATGGTTTCTGGTGATGTCCCCAACTGATGTTCTGTTGGGAGTTAAAATGCATGACATTACTTCTTGAAGCCTGGCACCAGTTTCTCACAAAACCAGATATTTGAACTAATTCATGACTCCCTCATTGAGCTTTTTCAATGCAAAGAAGACCCTAAAGCAATTGATTATACGTAATGAAAGAGGGTGTTACCTTCCAAGATTTGGGTTTATTTTTCTCCCTATTGAAGATTACTTATGCCTTTAAGACCACAGTTCCATGGTTGCTGCATCTAGAAGTGTTAAACAAAAACAGAATTACCTGGAAAAACTCAGCAGGTCTGGCAGCATCGGCGGAGAAAAAAAGAGTTGCCGTTTCGAGTCCTCATGACCCTTCAACAGAACTGAGTAATATTAGGAGAGGGGTGAAATATAAGCTGGTTTAAGGGGGAAGGGGGGGGGGGGTGGTTGGTTGTAGGGACAAGCAAGCAGTGATAGGAGCAGATAATCAAAAGATGTCACAGACAAAGGAACAAAGAGGTGTTGAAGGTGATATTATCTAAACAAATGTGCTAATTAAGAATGGATGGCAGGTACAGCTCTAGTGGGGGTGGGGTGGAAAGACTAACAAGGCACTAAAGGTATAGATTTAAAAATAATGGAAATAGGTGGGAAAAGAAAAATCTATATAAATTATTGGAAGAAACAAAAGGGAGGGGGAAGAAACGGAAAGGGGGTGGGGATGTCGGAGGGAGTTCAAGATCTAAAGTTGTTGAATTCAATATTCAGTCTGGAAGGCTGTAAAGTGCCTAGACTGAAGATGAGGTGCTGTTCCTCCAGTTTGCGTTGGGCTTCACTGGAACAATGCAGCAAGCCAAGGACAGACATGTGGGCAAGAGAGCAGGGTGGAGTGTTAAAATGGCAAGCGACAGGGAGGTTTGGGTCATTCTTGCGGACAGACCGCAGGTGTTCTGCAAAGCGGTCACCCAGTTTACGTTTGGTGTCTCCAATGTAGAGGAGACCGCATTGGGAGCAACGAATGCAGTAGACTAAGGGGAAATGCAAGTGAAATGCTGCTTCACTTGAAAGGAGTGTTTGGGCCCTTGGACGGTGAGGAGAGAGGAAGTGAAGGGGCAGAAGTGTTAACACTGCAGTTCGAGGACTGTTGGATTAGGGACCTTTTGAGTAGGGAAATGTACAAACTCCTGTTCACTGATGTAATTGTCGAGGTTACATCAGTTTGGGGGGTAAAAAACGATAAATAATACCAAGGGTGGCATAAAGGAGATATGCAAGATGATTATCTTGGTGCAGATCATCCAGATCAGGACCTGTTAGAATAATTGAGAACCAAATGTGAAAAAATTAAAATTTTCTGTTTCCTGGGACTTGAGAGATGTTGGTACAAAAATATTTTATTGCCCATCTCTAGTTGTCCTAAAGTGGTTGTGAACTGCCTTCTGAATGGGTTCAATGGTGATGAAGTGTTACAGGTTATTTTTTATTCTTGGGATGATTATTGATGGAAAAGGCAACATTTATTGCCCTTAACGTGTTGATAGGCCACCTTGAACTGCTACAGTGCATGTGGTGTAGGTATACCGACAGTGCTGTTTGGAAGGGGTTCTAGATTTTAGCCTAGCAACAGAAGGAATAGCAATAAACTTCCAAGACAGAATGGCATTAGAGACTTGGAGGAGAACTTGCAGCTGTTGGTGTTCCTGTGCATTGCTGTCCTTGTCCTTTTAGGTGGTAGACGTTGAGGGTTTGGGAGGTGCAGTCTGAGGAGCCTTGGCAAGTTGCTGCAGTGTATCTTGTATATGGTGTACACTGTTGCCACTATGCCGGCTTTGGAGGAAATGGATGTTTAGGGTTGTTGATGGGGTGCCAGTCAAGTTGGCTGCTTTGCCCTGCATGATGTTGAGCTTCTTGAGTGTTATTGGAGCTGCACTCACCCAGGCAAGTGGAGAATATTCCATCACACCCCTGACTTGTGCCATGTAGATGGTGGACAGGCTTTGGGGATTCGGGAGATGAGTTACCACAGAATTCCCAGCCGCTGACCTGCTGTAGCCACAATATCAATAGTAAACTCCAGGATGTTGATAGTCTTGCAATTTAATGTCATGGGAAGATGGTTAAATTCTTTCTTCTTGTAGATTGTCATTGCCTGGCACTTAAATGGCAAGTAACATTCTTGCCACACATCAGTCTGAGCTTGAATATCGAGGCACTGCTGCACGTGGCCACGGACTGCTTTGGTGTCAGACCTATTGCGACTAGTACTAAACACTCAATCATCAATGAGCGTCCCCATTCCTGACATGTCAAGAAGGTCATTGGAGCAACTGAAGCTTGTTGTGCGTAGGACACTACCTTGAGGCAGTCCTGCATTGATGTTCTGGACTGAGATGATTGTCCTCTCAACCACAACCATCTTGACTCCAACAAGTGGACTGTTACCACCCTATCCACTGCCCCGATTACCATTGACTCTAGTTCTGCTAGGGTTCCTTGGTGCCTCACTCCCATCAAATGCTGCCTTATGTTAAGGGCAGTCACTCACATTGTCTCTGGAATTCAGCTCTTGTCCATGTTTGGATCAAGGCTGTAATCAGGTCTGGAGCTGAGTGGCCGCGAGAGAACCCATACTGAGCATTGATGAGCAGGTTATTGGCGAGTACGTGCCATTTGATGGCACTATTGACAACACCTTCCAATGCTTTGCTGGAGAGGAGACTGATGGGCCATTAATTAGCTGGATTAGATTTGTCCTGCGTTTTCTGGGCAGGACATACTTGGGCAATTTTACATATTTGGCAGATGCCTGTGTATAGCTGTTCTGGAACAGTTTTGCGAAGGATGTGGCCAGTTCTGGAGTAAGTTCTGGCAAGTTGACAAGGCTGCAGTCATTACGTGCCCCTAATTTCCATGATAGCATTTGTTTATAACTTAAGCTGGCACTTCAGAGGGCATTAAGAGTGGGTTAGCCACATTGATGAAGAGGTGACATTTCCTCCCTTGTCAGTGAGCGAGTTGGATGCTTAATTGACAACCCTGCTTCCATGGTAACCTTTGCTGGTGCAATCGTATAGACTGCCACATATATTAAATTCAGTTTCACAGCTTGCCACTGGAATTGGGAATACTCAGTCGCAGGGTTGCTAGTCCATTACCACTAGGCTACTTAAACAATATAAATAATATGGGGTAATATGTGACTTGGTGAATGGTATTCTTGCCCTTAGTTCAGTTAGAAGCACTTAATACAATTCAACCTGATTTTTAAAAATTATTGTTTTATTAATAACCTGTCGGCAGCAAGGGCTCATTTTTTGCTCATATTTAGAAGGTTGGCTGATGAAAGCTTTTGCTATAGAAGTAATAGTGATTGAGGTTCTTATGAAGAGTCTTGTGTTTGTGACCAGTCAGTTGAAATCCCATTGCTGCCTGACAAAAGAAATCATCTTTGGAGGAGTTTGTCAGGACGGGACTGGATATTTCTGTCTTCACTGGGCGCAATCCAAGCAGTAGGCAGCATAATGTTCTCTATGGAAGGGACTTATTCTATTTAACTATTGCTGATAACATAAACGGGGTTTCTCAGATGGTATCTGCAAAACAGCAACCTGAAAGAATGTTTATACTTTTAAAACTAAATTCCTTCTTCCACTGTCAAATTGACCATCTCACAGTAAAGTGCATTTGAAATGTAAATGACTTGGTGCAAGTGCATTTGGAGAAACTTAAACATGTCTTGTGAAAGGCTTGCCACAAAGCTATGTGGTTCCTGGCCACATTGATCATTGTGCAAGTTTATATTATATTAACAGTGCAGATAAAATTAATCCTATTCCATAATCTGCTTTATGGTGTCAACATTGCAGATTCAGCAGTAGGTGGCAGGGTGGGGCAACACAAGGCAAAGCAGACTCCTATTGGCAAAGAACTATATGCTAGTCCTGGAGTGAAAGCTTCTTTAGAGCAATGGAGAGGGGGAAAAAACCTTGACTGCCCCAGTGCAAAATTCTGAGTCTGGGTTGGTGCCTTGCTTGGAATTATGACTAATTCATATTGTATGTGGACTGGACTTTTTAAAATAATGAGGAAGGTGATTACAGAAAGTACCAACATTCAAAAACTCAACTGAAAGAAACTGCAAATGCTTGAAATAAAAATAAGCTGCCTAAAGTACACAGATCCAGTCAACATCTATAGAAAAGGGAGATTAACATTTTAGTTTTGATGAAGTTTTGCCGAAGGAATACATCCAAAGTATTTTCTATATTTCTTCGAATGTTGACGTCTTTAACATTTTATGTTCAGATTCTTAGTGTTAACTTGTGACAAATGGTGAAAATTTCTTCTGTTGAATAGCTGCTGTAGATTTACTGAAAATGTTATTGGTGTGCACATGGGAAAACATGGCTCCACGGGAATTTAATACAAATGCTTGCTTTCCAGGTTGAGTGTTAAAATCATTTTAGCCTGTGATTTTATACAAGTATCTACATGTTCCTAGTATTTAACTTTTGTTATAATTGTGTATTTTTTCCCCTTTAGATTGCCTCACTTGCTTCCCAACATCCTATTCCTGATTCAGCGGTAACCCTTGGACATTCCAAACTACACGTGCCAATCACAAAGGTTTCTCCTATGCTTTCAATGGGAACAGCAAAGCCAACTCCAGCTACAGTTAGACCCTTGCAGCAAGAATCAGCAGAGTTAGAAAAATTTCAGGCAACACATGTCAGTGATACCAAAGTGTCAAATCGAGACCCTCGGATAAATAGGCTCAGTCAACAGTCAACTCATTCAAAAGAGCCTGTTAAAAAAGAAGGCCCAGTGCAAACGGAAAAATTAGAGAAAACACCAGTAAGCAAAAGAAATAGCCCCGCTGGGGGATCTTCTGATAGGACGGAAAATCAAATTAGTACATCAAAACAAGATAAAGATAAGAACTGTGAGAAATTGAGAAAGGAATCCAGAGCTTCAGAAGGAAAATCTAAATTGGTTTCGCCAGTGAAAAATAAGTTGCCTGTTAAAAATGCCAAAAAAGTGGACACTGAGAGGGTAAAAATAGAAGTCAGTAAAAGAGATCCAAGATTGCGCAAGTCTTCTCAGGATAAGACTGATAAAGTAGAAACAAAAGAAAAGAGGGCAAGTGCTGAAAAAAAAGTAGAGGATGATCAAAGTAAAGGGACCGAACGTAAACCTTCAGTGATAAGAAATAAAGCAATTAATGGTGTTCTTTTGAAAAATGAAAAGGATGGAAAAGAGATTGGAAAGGATGCACCTAAATCTGGAGGATTTAATTTTAGATCACATTCTAGATCTTCAAGATCACGATCCCCAAGATCACACTCACCAATATCACGGTCACCTGTATCACGTTCTGCCAGGCAAAGAGGGAGATTGTCACCAAAAAGGAGGCGTACAAGTGTTTCACCACTTTCCAAAACACAGGACAAAGAAAAGTTAGTAAAGAGATCCCTGTCTGATGAGTATAAACTGAATGCTAATAATTGGGAACGCCGAGATGTTAGAAAGAAAGGCAGTACGAAACCAGAAGTAAGAGATCCAAGGAAATTGAAGAGAACACGGGAGGATAGATGTCAGGAATCCCAGGTTGCACGTCCTGAAAACAGGAATTCCCCAAGACGCTCTCCTGAGCCAAAGGAGAATGTTGAAAACTGGCATGACCAGCCGTCTGCAAAAAGATGGAAGTCTGGGTGGGAGGAAGCTAAAAGGTAAGTTAGAAATGTACAGGACCAGACCAGAAAGATCATTATATTCCATGTGGTTCCTACTATTTTCTTAACATCCTTCAATCACATATTTTTGCCAATTTTTGAACTTGTTGAAAAATCATCTTTACATGGTTAATCTATTCCACACTGTTGACCATCATTGGCATGGAGTAATTAAATCTAAAGTTGTCTGTCCACTTCTTCACTTATGTGCTTGATTTGCCCATTTCTTCAGTTCATACCTGAGTTCATTTCATTGGCTAGAGATAGTTAGGTATCAGTATATTTTCATGGGGTCTTCACTGAGCCCACTTTTTCCACACTAACAGTTTCCACTTTAGTCTCTCCTGGTAGTTCTTATCACAGAACCTTACAGAAAAACACAAAGAGACCGTTATGCTCATCATGCATGTGCTGCCCTTTTAACAAATTGTCCAATTATCCCACTCCCCCATTCTTATAGCCCTGCAAATTTTTTTCTTTCCAGGTTAGAAACGCCAATCTCTGGGAATAGTTATTTCTTCAAAGTCACATACATATATCTGCTAGTGAACATGTTGTATGCAGTACTAACTCCTGAAAGTTTGTATTTTATTCCATCAGCTTTGCATCCAAAATGTTGCCCTGTTGGTTACAGTGAACAATGTATCAGTCCCTCTTTTCTCCACCCCACCCCCCACCCCACCCCAAAACTGATACCTCCCCTTTGTTGCATGCTGTGATTTAGATTTGTGTTATCTTCTTTGTGTGGAATATGTACTATTTAGTTTTGTCTGGTTTTGTCACCTCACGTTTGTCCATATTAAATGACATCTGCCAGTTAGCCAGTCCATCCCAGTCATACTGTAATTGGTCTGCATGTTCCCTGTTTTTTTCCCCTAAACCCCCATTACCCCCACACACATTTTGGATTATCAGCAAATTGCTGAAAATACTCATCTGAAAGTAATATAGACTCAGTGTTAACTTTGTTTCTCTTGCCACAGATGTTGCCATACCTTCTTAAGTATTACCAGCACATTGTGTATATTTCAGATTTCCAGCATCTGCAGTATTTTGCTTTTATTATGACCTAGTTTATGTTCCTACTAACACTTATGTAGAAATGAAATTCTAATGATTCTTGCAATGATCCTGAGGCTCCCTTCACCTTCATTCTTAATATCTTGCAGTGATGCAACTGAGATATGTGAACATTTTTTCTATTCGAAAAGTTGAGGCTTCAGATATTTTTATGGCTGCTACCACATGTTGTAAAGTAATGATACTGTCAGTTGCTAACGAGCCACTTGGGTCTCTTCTGGTTTGATATTTGGAACACAGTCTGGAAATACATAGCTGATGGATTGGCTTCTAAAGGAAGGAAAATTATTTCAGATGTCTGTTGATTGGAGCATGCTCAAGAAAATAATTGATTTTTGATGGGATTTTACTTTTGAGTCCTCTAAAGGAATCACTATGACCAGTAAGTTACAAGATGGTAAAGTTAAACAGATTGATATGTAATACTTTATGTTAAATGTTTGCTTTGTAGCGTGAAGCAGAAACAAGAGACTCAGGCACATACAAAGTTTCCTCATCAACAGAAGGATGTATATCCTGGAAATAAAGGTATTCTGTCACCTCGAACACCAAGGCAGCAAAGGATGAGTGTTGATGCAAACTTACAAATCCCAAAAGAATTGACATCTGCTAACAAGAGAGACTTATTGAAAAAAGTAAGTGGAAATGTATTAATTGTGTTTTGTAGTGAGTGAAATTGCTATACCTCAGTTTTTCTTGATCTTTTGGCCTGGTATTAAAACTTTTCCCCCCCGCTCACCTGTCTCACAGGATTATTCGTTAATTGCAAGGTAGAAAGGTGGTTTGGGTGGAGGGGGGGGGTAGAGAATTGAGAGAGACGGTGGGAAATCACATTGGCACAGTGTTTCTTGACAAACCTTCAGGAAATGAGCACAAGTTTACAATTTACAGTAAAAGGTTTGTTTGAGGTCTCGATGGATATCAGCAAAGTTTGTACAGCAATTTGTAGCATGATCCTTCAGCAGTGTCCAGCAGATATCCTGCCTGATGCAGCCACTTTCAAGCAAGTTAATTGTTTTGACAAAGGTGAGTTTGTTCTGAGATCAACCATTCCAGGTTAGGAAATCATAAAGCAGGAGCCGCCTCTGCTTTGCTTTTAAGCAGTAATTAGAGATGATAATTACACTCCTAGCATTGTCAGGAATTTCAACAGGTCACATATTTAGCATCCTTGTATATGTAAGATGTGGGGAATGCATTGTGAAGGAGGGCCAAGGGTTTGAAGACTTTGAGGATGCATTTACCAGGAATGTTTGAAGCAGTGACATGTAAAAATTGTCCTTTACAGGGACCTTGTACAAAGTTCCATTAGACCAAGGAAATTCAGAATTTTACTTCTGTTTCTCGAAGTGAGTGTGCTTTTGGGTTTGATTAAGAAGTTGAAATTTCACTTTCCCTCAGACTGACCATTCAGGTAGTGGGGCTAGAAGATTTCAAAGATCTATGCATCCACATAACTGTTATAATAGAATGGTTACAGCACAGAAGGAAGCCATTCAGCCTGTCATGTCTGCTGGCTCGCTGCAAGAGCAGCTCTGTTGGTCCCACTCCCCAGCCCTTTCCCAATTCTTTTAAAATCCACAATTGAATCTGCCTCCACCACCCTCTCGGGCAGTGCATTCCAGATCCTTATCACACGCTGTGTTTTTTTAAAAAAAAAGTTTTTCCTTGTTCTTTTGCTGTTCACCGCAATTCAGTGTCTCCTGGTTCTTGAACCTTTTGTCAACAAGAACCGTTTCTTTCTATCTACTCTGGCTAGACTCCTGATGATTAGGAACACATCCATCAAATTTCTCAAACTTCTCTAAGTGAACAACCTCAGCTTCTCTAATCCATCCAGATTCTTATCCCTGGAATCTTTTCTGGCACTGTCTGTAAATCCTTCACTTGCTTATAAATGTTCATTTTGTTTTCCTTGTTTTTGTACTCCATGTCTCTCCTTATAAAGCCCTGGGTTATAAATCCTTTTTATTCACATTCTCAACCTGCCTTTGCCATGTTCAATGATTTGTGTACATATATCTCCAGATGTCTCTGTTCCTGCATACCCTTTAGATAATGTTGTTTTTCCTCATTCTTCCTACCAAAATGTACCACTTCACACTTCTCTGCATTAAATTTCATTTGCCATCTGTCCACCCATAGCCTATGTCCCTTCCATTCTATTGGGCTTTAACTTGCTGACAGACCTGTTACGTGCCACTTTATCAAACATGTACACCACATAAAACACAGTGTCCTCTTCGATCCCCTCTGTAACCTCATCAAAAAATTAAACACTATTTACATTTTTTTAAAAAAATCCATGCTGGCCTTCCTTAATTCATCCAAACTTCACCAACTGGCTGTTAACTTGCCCCCTGATTATTGTTTCTGAAAGCTTTCCCATTGTTGAGATTAAACTGACTGGCCTGTAGTTTATCCTTACACCTTTCACGTTTCACATTTGCAATTCTCCAGCCCTCCAGCACAACCCCCATATCTAAGGAGAATTGGAAGATTATGGCAAGTGCCTCAACAATTTACACCCTTCCTTCCCTCAGCATCCACAGAGGCACCCCATCTGGTACTGGTGACTTAATCAATTTTATGTACACCCAGCCTTTCTGACACATCATTATCAATTTTTTAAGACCATCAAGAATCTCAACTGCTTCCATTTTTACTATGACTTGGCAGTATCTTCCCCCTTGGTAAAGACAGATGCAAAGTACTCATTTAGAACCTCAGCCTTGTCCTCTGCCACCAAATATATGCATCCTTTTTGGTCCCTAAGCAACCCCACCCCTCAGCCAAAAGTTATGCTGCCCCTGCCCCAGTATCAGCATGCAAATGTTTTTGCAGTCGTCGTTGATTGGTGGTGACAGCTTTCCCATGAAAGTTGCCTGTGTGCTCTTAATGCCATGCTGAACTTTTGAAAACTGCTTTGAGTAGCCTTGAATGGTATCCAGTGGAAAGTTTAGCGTTTGTGAATAAAGTGGTGGCATTGGGTGGGTGGAAAGTTTCAGTATCATTTATTCATAGGGATCTGGTTCAAAGAGCAGATGAAACAGTGCCTTTCATCAGAGAGATTTGTGACCTGCTTTTCAAATAGTTTGCTACAGGATTCAATAATGGAATTCAGAGCCATAGATCCAAGTTTGCTGATGGCATCTTTAGATGGCATAGTAAATGAATAGATTGGAACAGACTTGTCACAATTTGTAACAAAGTGAGTTGTAAATTAGCAGGAGTTGAATGTGAGGAAGTATGAGGTCATCCACTTTGGACTTGAGAAGATAATCAAGTACTTTGCAAGTGTCAAGTTTGGATAGGTAGATAGAAACTATTTCTTCTGGTGGGACAGTTCAGAACAAAGGGCATAATCTTAAAAATGAGAGCTAGGTCTTTTAGGGCGATGTCGAGAAGCACTTCTTCACACACAAGGTAGTGGAAATTTGAAATGCATTTGCCCAAAAAGCCATTGTGGCTAGGTCAGTTGAAAATTTCAGAACTGAGATTGATGGACTTTGTGAAATGACATTATAAGTTACAGAATCAAGTTGGTGGATCGTTTGCATCCAAGAAGACCTTCAATTTAGAAACTAACTCGTGGAGTGAAAGAAAATAATATACACATGACAAAACCTTGATTTCTATTACTTGGCGATGAGCTAAACCAGAAGTCTTTATTAGTGTGTAGGAAATATGAAGCTCTAGTTAAAGAATTAAGACAGTTGGATGTAATACATAATGGCAGAGTCAAGAAATGTCACCTAAGAGTTATGTTAGTTATTCTGTTAAAGGTAATTTCCTCCTTGTGCTTGAGATTAATAATGACTTTCAGGACTTGAGGACATGTCTGTAAATTACGAATGGAAAGAGTTAGATTGGCAGAAAGTATTTCATAAAAAGTTGTCACTCTGAAGCAAAGATGTGGGAAATATACGTAAGCTACAGCCCTTCAAGAAAGGCATCGACAGGTTCCTAAGGAAGTAAAGCACTATGAGGGGCTGTTGTTGGGTTAGGTAAGATCACACATGAGTCATGGGGGTCCCTGTCTCCTGAAATTTGATATTGCTGTAGATTTGGGAAGAAATTGCTTACAGATTTTTTTAACCTTACTCAGAAGTTTGCATTGCTGTCATATGGGAAGAGTGGTTGATGGGCCTAAAATCTTTCCTTGTGCTTTTAGCTTGCTTGTGCTTGAAAGTTAAAATTTAATGGAATGAGGAAAGCTATTTTTATGGGAGGAAATTTATTACATGCTAATTGATTCAATCAACGTGGACAGAAAATACATTTTTGCTGAAAACTGTTACAAGTTACTGATCAGATTCACGATTGCTTGAATTTGTGCAATTGGTTATCTCTACTTCAAAAAAAAATCAATGACTTGCTGTAAGTACTTAACCCTGAAAAATTATCCTTTTCCTCATCTCTCTTAGTGATTATTTCTGTTGAGTTATAGCTTCATAAGAGGTGCTACCACTCCAGTAAACCTCCAAATTGGAGGACTAATTTTTAATGAGTCTAGGTTTTCTGAGCAATCAGGGTGGAGACATCACAGTATAATTTTGTAATTGACATCCATGTGCTCTTTCTACCAAGTCTAGGGTTACAAAGTTCAACTTTAGTTCCTTTTTTCAGGTTCTCTGTTTTAAAACTATTGTTAGATATGTTAAAAGCTGCTGATTTTAATTAGCTCTTGGCTTTTCATTTATTCAAGTTCATAATCTTTTGTTTTCGTAGGCAAATCAACGACTAGCAGCTGCAGAAATAAGTTATGATGAGTTTCTTGTTGTTGCTCATCAAATCAATCAGCTGTTCCAGTATCAAGAGGAAAAGAGTAGATCTAGTGACTGGCAAGCATCCCATGTTACCCCCAGAGGTTTTAAAACTGAACTGAAAGGTGAATCTCCATTAGTTAGAAACCAAGGTAAAGGTGCGCCATTATCCGAAGCAGAACTGAGCTATCTTGAGCACATGTCTAAATTAAAAAGAACCAGGGTTCAGTTAGAAAAATCACATGAAACAGAATCTCGTTGGAAAACAAGAGAGGCTCATAATAAAGATATATCGGGTGATCTGCCGCTTAGTGTAAGAGAAGATGGTGACCAAGGCAGCAAGTCTCCAACTATGAGCAGCAATTCTTATTCACTAATTGAAAGACATGATACAAGAGGTACTGGTCAGGAAAGGAAACCTGGAGAAAAAAGAGAGGCCAGTGAGAGTGGACGTGGACATTACAGTGAAGGAAGACATTCGGAAAGAAGAAAGCTGTGTGACAAGCCTGCAAGACGTTCTCCTGTTGGCGATAGACAGTTGCATGACAAACATTGTGACCATGTATCACCACTTCGTCAACGTATGAGTCCTTTAGCAGATGAGGAGAGAAACCAAAGTAACATACGAGATAGCAAAAAGCATGGAGATGACAAGTTATCAATTAAACAAATGAGAAGTTCTCCTCCAATTCCTGAAGATCGATACAAAACGGATTCTAACCAGGGGAAGTTGTGTAATAACTGGACGGAGCCAAGGAACGAACATAAAGATCAGCGGCAGGGGTCAAAACATCAGCCCGTGGTTGAAAGAGACCTTCAAGAATTTGGTCAAAGAGATGGACAAGGTAAATTTAGAAAAGTAATTAATAGTTCTTTTAATTCACCTGTTAAATTTATTCTCTTCTGGGCCACAATATACAGAATCCCTAGTCACTAGCAAGCAAGCATCTCCTCCCGAGGTTTATGAATATTACTTTTGGCCATGAAAAAGAACAGAAGACATGCTATCTTCATATGGAAGTATCTGTGATTGGCATCATTTTTTAAAAACTATTATTCAAGGTCAGGTTGGCCAGGATTTAAAAAATGTTTTCACCAATTTTCTAACCTTTACTGAAGGTGTAACTCAAGTTGTAGATACAGTTGGTCCAAATGGCACCAAAAGCTTAACTAAGTGGCAACTGCTTTTTATCACTAAATTTAAATTGAACATGGGCAATGGTTGTCAGCAATCATTGGTTCGCGGAGGCAACTCAACCAAGCACTGATTCTTCCCTCGCTTTTGAGGGTTAAAATGTTATCTGACTTGTGATCAGGAGTGAGAACCTGACTGACATAGAAAAGAGAATTCTTGATAGATTCCAAGGCTGCTAATGTACTGCTGGAGCCGTAGCTGGGATCAGTTAAGCACTGAATTGACTGTTGGGCCTTGTAAAGTATCTCATTATTGAACTAGTAAGCAATTTCCCCACTGAACTATGGCAAATTTTTCCCACTCAATGGCAAAATACTCCCGTCCACTGTGGTTTCCTGGTACCGATTTTATATAGCTGCAATCCTCCAGATTTGCCACTTTTCCTGAAGTTAGGGTTCATCATTTGCACTGGGCTTTATGGGAGAAAAATCACATGGCATTTTTAGTTTTTGCTTGTGGCACTGACTCTTACTTCGATGAGTACCCACACATCTGCAGTACCTTTTCTCATGACCATTGTCCATACATTTAGTCTAGAGTGAATATTTGCAGGCTATTTCATTGTTGAAACATCACGGCTGAGCTTGCTTAATATCTGTGCATGGACATTTTCCAGCATGGTTTACTGGACAGTAATTGTACATTGAAATCATGGCAGATCTTGTCCCCTTCCTCACCTACCCTCTCTGCCCATTCTTAGCAAATGGGGGTTGAAGCCTGCTATTGTGTCAACCACTGCTCACATGTCCTTTTCTGCACAAAAGTATTAGGAGAAGCTGGTATATTTGTTAATAAGGAAGTTTAATTGAATGCCAAATTCAATATCTCTCAAGATACAAATATTGGATAATTATCACCAGAATCCCTAATATGCATATTGGTCCCTTCTAAATCAAATTTGTGCTTTGCAGTCAATGCACTAGTTGGACTAGGATGGTTTTAGGATGGACAAATCTTTCTAGAATGATTTTGGAATTCTAATATGCATGAGATCACAATTTAAAAAAAAATGGTTTCATTTTCCCAATATTGAACTGAAAATGAGTCCGCTAAATTTTAGTTTTGCAGATACTGCTATGGCAGGGGACAAAGCTGGGTGCTAAAATTAATCATGGATATTAAAATGTATAGAATTAACCATTTTCTGGTTGCAATAAAATCATGATTGATTTATTATAGTAAATAGTGTTTTATTATGAATATTTTACATCAGATCTCTGAATCCTACCTTGTCCTTTGAGTTAGTGTTCAGGTCCCTCCAAATCAATAATTTAATGTACTTTGTTTTTATCAGACATAAAAAGAGAAGAACCAAGACCTCATTGTGACCGTCATTCAGAGGAAAGACCTGCCTTTGATGCACCACAGAGAAGCAATGGATTAGTTGAGAGTTCAAGGCTAAGATCTGGCATACTTGAAATGCCTCAGAGATTTAGAGAAGCTACCGATAGACCAGGGCAAGGAAAACCTGGGTCTGCAAGAAATCTGGAAAAACTGAGAACTGATGACCCCGTTGAACCAGACAGGGCATGGCTTCGTAGTCGAAATGGATCCCCGAGTTGTGATGGCTGCGTTGCTGGATCTAGGATGAGGTTGCAGGAATCCCCTGAAACAGTTATCCAACCAATTGATAGTGCCCCTGAGCAACCTCGTCATTGGATTGAGGGTATTCCCAGGCAACCTGCTGCACACTTCGATGGTCTAAGTGGTGCCCATTCTGGACAGCCTGGTGCATGCTTTGATGGCCCACAGAGGGGACAGCCTGGTGCATGCTTTGATTGTCCAGGTACTTTACACATAGGGCAGCCAGGTGTACGCTTTGATGGCCCATGTGGCCCTCGTTCTGGGCAGCCTGCATTGCGTTTTGATAGTTCTCGCCCAAGACAGCCTGGGCCACGTTTTGATAGTCCTCGTATAGGGCAGCCTGGACCACGTTTTGATGGTCCTCGCCCAGGGCAACCTGGACTGCGTTTTGATGGCCCACATCCGGGACAGCTTGGGGCACGGTTTAATGGTCCACACCCAGGGCAGCCTGGAACGTGCTTTGATAGTCCAGGCGGTCATCCTGGGCAGCCTGGAGTACACTTTGATGGTCCACAGCCTGGCACTCGCATGGATGGTTCACATCCTGGGCAATCATGTGGTCACTTTGACAGTCCAGTTGGCCACCCTGGCACACGCTTTGGCCCACACACAGGTCAGCCAGGCACACAGTTAGAAAATCCTGGAAATCATCTAGGGCACCCTCGCTTTGATCCACACCCCGGGCAAGCTGCCATACACTTTGATGGCCCACATCCTCGTCCGTCCGGCGCACGCTTTGATAGTCCAGATGGTCTAGGGCAGCCCTGTATGCGTTTTGATGGCCCTCAGCCTGGGCATCCCAGTATCCGCTTTGATGGACCAAGTTCTCGCCTAGGGCAACCTGTCACACGATTTGATGGTCCACATCCAGGGCAGCCCAATGCACACTTTGAAGGCCCTGGTGGTCACCCAGCACAGTGTACTGTGCGATTTGATAGTCCACAGTTGGGACAGCCTGGCGCACACTATGATGGTTCAGGCAGTCACCCAGGGCAGCCTGCCATTCGTTTTGATGGTCCTGCTGGGACTCGGTTTGACATTATTGCTGCGCAGCCTGGTGCATATTTTGATAGTTCTCGTGGACCACAATTTGAAGGGGCTTCGATGCATCCTGATCCTAGATGCAGTGTTGCTGGTCATTTGTTCAATGGTCATCCTCCAAGTTCACAATATCAGGGAAGATTTGATGGACAGTCTGGACCCAGATTTAATATGCCTCAAGGATCTCATTATAATGAATCTGCCGTACATGGAGCAACAACATTGGCCAACCCAGCCTATGGACCCGCTGGTCCTTGTTTTGATGGTCAGACACCACTGCCTCGATTGGCAGGACCCCATAATAATGACCAATATGATTCAGCACGTGGAACGTTTTACAGCAGTAACCTTCCTGCATCATTACCTGAAAACATGCGTCAACTGCAGCCTGTAAGTATCAACGTTTTTATTCCTTTTTATGGGGAAAAGTCTTAAGTCAAAAAATGCTTTTAAAATGTTACTTGCCTCCAGTAATTTAGATATGAATGGGTAGAGATGTCCTTTTGTATTATTAAGATCTACAGGTCAGAAGATCCCAGTGACAGTCGGAAGTGTGGTTGTCAGTAGGTGTAAGTTGGGATGCCATTGAGGTGATTATAATTGTTTCAGTGGCACTTGACTACGGACTGTTAAAATCAGTTTGTACACCTTGATTCCCCCTGTATAGTAAGGTGCTCACGTGTGGACATCACACAAACTCTACAGTCAAAACAATGCAGAAATTTAATATTGAGGCTAATGTGAAAATCTTTTGAATGAGGCACTGAGAGCTGCTTCTGCCTTTAGAATTGTATCCATTGCCTTCAGGAGAGAAGGGTAGAAATTGAAGTGGAAAATAAATTTCTCATTAGCCTCTTTGATAAGTGAAAGAGCATAAATTTGGGATGTAATCTCTGGATATTTTCATTATCTGAACTTTTTATTTCATAGGTTAATGCCATGACTGGTTTTTCTCAAAACCAGGCTCCTTTTAGTCAAGGCCAGCAGTACATACCCCCTCAATCTTCTGTTCCAGTTACACAGATTCAGCAAGGTATGCATTTTATGCTGATAAATTGGACAGATGAATTTCTTGTAATTTACTTTACTCTTTATTTCGTGTACATTAAGTCGCACCCAGGTCTTATTGGCAAACTATGCCCCATCTCCAAAATTCTCTTACCTCTCCGAATGTCTTATCACCTCCTAAATCCATATGCCTCTTTCCGATAAGAGCCCCTCCATTCAATTTTCCTCCTCTTCCATTGTACTGAAACTGTCCTTATCAAAACCACAAATTACACCTTATGCATGTGTAGCATTCTATCCGTCCTCATCCTTCTCGAGTGATCTGCAGCCTTTAATGGTTGACTACACCATCTTCCCTCAACGCCTCTTCTGTTGTCCAACTGCCATTGACTGGCTTTCATATCTATCCAGTTGTAGCTGGAAGATCACCTGCAATGGCTTATCTTCCGTCTCCCGTGTCATTACCTATGAAATCTTCCAAAGATCCATCCTTGCCTCGTTCTGAATTCTCACCTAGATGCGGCTCCTCTGCAACATCTTAAAAAATGTCACAGCCAAATATAGACTGACTACCCTCAACTTTTGACTCCTCCACTGTCATTGATATCTCATGCTTGTCCGATATTCAGAAGTTTCCTCTAATTAAATATTGGGAAGAAAGAGCATTATCCTCTGTCCCCACCACAAACTCCCATTTCCTTGCCGCTGACTGTATCATTCCTCCTAGCCACTGTTTGAAACTGTCCATTTGCAACTGTGGCATCCTCTTTGATCCTCAGATTAATTTTTAACCCCAAATCCTCTCCTTCACCAAGACTGCCTAAGCTAGTCTCCTCCCACTTCAGCTCGCTGAAACCTTCATCCAAACTCAACCATTGCATTTCTTTCCTGGTCAGCCTCGTACCTTGCACACACTGTAAACTTGGGCTCATCCAAAACTTACTGCAAAGTTTTGTTCACCCATCATCCCTAGAGTCACTGACCTACAGTGGCTCCTGTTGTGGCAGCGCAATTTGAAAATGCTCATCCTTGTTTTCTAATTCTTGTATGGCCTTGCGCTTCCCAATTTCTTTAACCACTCCCCTTGCAATCTTCTGAGATCCCAGCGTTCTTCCTATTCTGGCCTTTTGCACATCCCCAACTTTCATCGCTGCTCTATTTACAGCATGCTTTTAACTGCCTAGTTCTAAGCCCTAAGTTGATCAGTGTTCAATGCAAGAATACGTTCTACCAGCTATGAAGAGCTATGGTGGATGGTGACTGGTTGGACCTCCATTCAAGGAAGAAGCAGGCAGAGCTAATTAGGGATGGAAGCGTGGAGGGAAATAATGTCTGATACCTTACAGCCCCAGGGTTCATGGGCTTTAAAAATATGCAAACTATGACTTATGATCTGTCTCTTCTGGTACTCCTATTTTATAGTTAGGAACTTTCAGAATGTAATTTTTACAACAATAGTGAGAAAGATGTTTGCTTTCAAAAAATAATTCTATAATGTTGCATTAAACCAGCGTGTTATCCGAGAACTATCTAATATTAGCTTTATAGTGTGAAGCCTTGGATTTGAAATGGCAAATAACTTGGTGCTGACAAATTCATGCAGACATCCATCTGCTGAGGTCTTTTTGGATTTTGTTTGCTGCCAAGTTAGGTGCTTTAGCCCATTTAGTTGAGAGCTTTGACTTATTTTATCTGTCGTGTAATCAAGTGTTATAATATCACAGGATCATCTTTTGCACCTTTGGATAATCATTTGGGACAGCTGGATGTTAATGAGCTGTTTTCCAAGCTGCTTTCAACTGGAATTCTAAAGCCAAATCCAGTAGAATCTGTCCAAGCACGTAAGTTTTTTATAGAAACATTTTTTTAAATGATTCATTTTGTTTCTGCAGTTTTCTTCAGAAAACCTAAATCAAAGTACAACTTCATTGTTTTGTTTTAATGAATTTAGAGTCTGAAGTGTTTCCAGAAGGCGATCCTCAGGCTCAAGCTTTAATTGATGACGATGAGGAAGAAGAAAATGAGGAAAACATTCCAGATCTTACTGGCTTTCAAATTGAGGAATTGAAGCAGTAAGTAATTTATAACTAATTCTAGATTTTGAACTCAGCATTTATAAGGACTGTAAATCTTGAAACCAGTTACTATCAAGCTGAAGGCATTCTGGTCAAAGCGGGGCAGGCCTTGACAGATCAAGTATAAAAATAGGCATACTTAACTATATGTTAATATTGATTCCTTTAAATCAATGATACTTCACGTTCTATTTTTCCTTAATTGTTTACTGAATAGGTAATTGAAAGGGATAGGGGCAGAACACTGGGAAACAAAATGCTTCTTTAAGATTTTTGCCTGCTCACTAAATCCAGAGCTTGTTCTGGAAATAAATCTTAGTTATTTTTCTGCAGTGGACAGCATTGTTAGTATGTACTAGGAAAAGATTTACCTTGTAGAGTTTCACTTGCCTTTCACATTATTTATTTCCAAATAGCTTTCTTTGTAAATCATTAAGTTTTTTAAATTTTGAAGTTTTTACATTCACAGCAATTAGTGCTAACTGCATGGCCTGAATTTTTAGGTCGGTGGGTAGGCGCGATTGGCGGGCCCAGGGATGTGCTGGGGAATGGATCGCCAACTGCAACTTCACGTTGGCTGGCCAATTAACGGCCAGCCAGTGTGAAATGCATGCTGAGAAGCTCAACGCTGCCAGGGTGGGGGTGGGAAGAGAGTGGATGCTGACGCTAGTGTGGGCAAGTGCTGACCGCTCCCAGAAGGCAGAGAACTGCCTCAGGGAGCTGAAGACCTCAAAAGCATTAAAATAAAGTTTTTAAAATCAGGAAAAAAATGTGCAAGCATCACAGTCACCTGAACATATACATTATAAAAATGCTGTCCATAGATTTTTCTTTTTCTTTCATTTAATAGCGAAAATCTCATCCTGCCCGTGGATGAGGTTTCATGAAAAATGCCTGGCCGATTCACCCGTCCGCCACTCTAAGGTTGATAAAAGATAGACAATTGTACATTTAATTACCTTAATTGTCAAGAGGGCACGCTTCCTACTTTTGCGTGCACCCGTCAACCGAAATATCACGCGAGCGCAGGATGATGTTGGGATGCTCGCCTGACATCTCGTGCGATTTTGCATCTGATCAGGTCGGTCGTGTGACCGCATGCCGAGCTAAAAATTCTGCCCCATGGAATCATGCAGCACAGAAGGGCATTCAGCCTATCATAACCTGTGCCAACTTTTTGAAAAAGCTATCTGATTAAGTCTGACTCTTTTTTTCCTATAGCATTGTTGATTTTTTTGCTCCTAAACACACTCGGCTGAAGTGTATATTTTTTCACAAAAGTTGATTAGTCGAGGCCTGCATTGTGATCAATTCTCCTTCAGTTTAATTGATGCCAGTCCTGGTTTTAAGATGTCTAGATTTTGAAAGCCGTTCTTGAAGGGTAATTGTGCTAGTCACTGATATCAAATTATTTTCACATGTGCACAGCCTGTTTTTGAGCTGAGACCTCTGAGTGTTTTGAGCTTCATTAAAAGCAAGTCCTTTAAAAATCAGAGGCTTTACTGCATGTCATAAAATTGATCACATAATTGTACAAAAAATACTAGTCAACAATGTTCACTTGAAAGCTGAGGTGTTCACTAGCTGTTAGAAATTACCTGGAATAAACAACGGTTATTTCCTTTCGTGCTGTTAAATATCATGGGCCAACATGCAAAGTATTTCTCTCAATATTGTCTGCAAGGTAATTTTGTATAATGTTTGTACTTCCATACCTTCATAATTGCTTCAGTGGGTACTTCAAAATAACTTTAGTTTCCGTAGTTGAAGAACCGAAAAAGAAGATGCTTTTATAGTTGTGTTTGACACTACTTTTGGAGAGGAATCTGTGAAATGCTGTACAATTTTCCATATGATTGGAGAGATGGTTTTTTTAAGGAAACTATACGTAGGACTCGCTTTCTTGCGTTGGCAGAAGAATTATGCATCCACAATGTTGAGGATATCGGAGTGGGCTGGTTTACTTTGAATTTCAACCAGTGTAGGAAGACTTGCATGTTCACAGTTGGTTGCACTTCTATAGCGTCAGAGTCTCTAGATTGGTTGAAATGTATTTGTTAAATGTAATTCAACTCCATGTACACACTCCCGTGCTTCTCCTTTAGGCATAGCGAACTTGGAGAATCCCGGTCTCTCTTTCAAAACAAATGGGAGATCAACCTATTCGTTGGTATGTGAGGGTTAACTGCATTCAGAGTTAGTAAAAAAATTAGCCATTCTGCTTCACCTTTTGGACTTGGAAAGTGGCAAAAATGGGTAACGGATATATCTTTTATATTAAAAAATTTTTTGATTCAGTCTGTTGAACAAAGCCAACATGTGTCTTATTTGCTGAGAGGAGCTTGAGGATGTTGATGCAGTCTCCAGCCTATTAAGGAATCATGATGAGCATTTTGTGGCTCCGACCACATTGGTGAAAGGCCTTTATAATAAATGTTCCATTTATAAAATAGATTAAGGTGTTTTATATAATCATTGAACATTACGCTTATTATTGATTTCTCTTAAAAACAGGAGATATGATGGTGTCATCAGCCGACTATACACAGGTATTCAGTGTTATTCCTGTGGAATGAGGTTCACAGCTTCGCAAACTGATGTTTATGCGGACCATTTGGACTGGCATTATCGTATGAACAGAATGGAAAAGGACATCACTAAGAAAGTGACTTACAGAAAGTGGTACTACAGTTTAACTGTAAGTTTGTTGAATGTATAAAACTAGCACAAAATTTTTATGTTAGTTGATCTGTGACATTTAGCATGAGTCAGTGCCCTGTAAACTATTCAGGTCGAACAAAGTTGGATAAGGGAAGGAAGATGTGATGAGAGGGTAAAATGGGGAAGCAATGGGGATTAGAACAGAAAAGATACAAAAAAAATCTTGTATTAACAGAGGGGAGGCAAAAGGGGTTGTAATTTTCTTGGGTGGATGGGGTTCAGTGACAGTATCCCCAATTTTATTGTTCAGTGGACTGTGGTGGGGAGCACTACTCGTGGGTTCAGGGGCCTATTTGGATAGAAAGGGGGAAATGAGTACCAGTGCTGATTTAAATGATCAGTGGAAGATTGCAGGGTCAGGTGTCTGATTTCAATGACCTGCATGGAAGGCTGAAAGCCAAGGTTAGTTTTCTTATGGTGGGATTGATTTAGTCAATTTGCTCAGATTACAATGCATGCTGCCTCAGATTGCCTCCCAGTTTTACTTGAAAGCTGCATTAGAGTGTCTGATTTTTCGTGAAGGCCAAGTCAGTGGCCATGTGATTTTAATGGGGCCTGATTCAAAGTGCTGCAAGCTTTGATCTCTGTCATGAAGAGATCAGTTTGGTTTGTAGCCCTTCATTTCTCTCCAATTCTTTTTCAGTTGGTCTAGTCATTGAGCTCTAATGGACTGATCTCAACAGTTTTCAATATCCTGACTTGTTGCTCCTCAGTTACATTTTCCAAGGAAATATTTCTTTATTCCATGAATTAATTTTCAGCTTCTCACAAAAACATCAGGGTATCAATGAAGAGGTGATTTTAGGTGCAATGTTAAAAATGTTAGGAAACAGTGAGGCTCTCTAACTGTCCTGAGTGCATGTAGTGTAGGTGAACCTCTCTATTTAATCCATTTTCCAGTGGAATACTTGGACCATTCTACCCACTGAAAATTTGAAATACATAACTAAAATAATCGCTTTTACAGCAGTGTGTTGTTTTGAATATTCTCAAGATCAGATCATCTAGCTGGTATGTTTATCTCCCTGAATTTAGCTGCCTTGGGGTCTTAAAACTGAATATTGATCAAAATTATCAGTGTGTTTGGAGATGTTTCCTTTAAGAAGATTGGCATATCTATTCACGAACATTAAATAGTAAGAAATGGTTCTAGTTTTTAAAAATGGCAGAAAAGTTGAGAAATTGAAATGTTTGGTTTCTGAAACGTTTTATGTTTGCATATCGCCAGGACTGGATAGAATTTGAGGAAATTGCTGACCTGGAAGAGCGTGCAAAGAGTCAGTTCTTTGAGAAGGTCCATGAAGAAGTTGTACAGAGAACACAAGAAGCTGCAAAGGAAAAGGAATTCCAAAGTGTCCCTGCTGGGCCGGCTGGAGTACATGAGGTAGGTTTGTTATGGAAGTGCATCTGATCATGTTCTTTATGCTTTTTCTTCTTTATTCTTTCACGGGATGTGGGTGTCACTGGCAAGGTCAGGATTTGTTGCCCATCCCTAATTGCCCTTGAACTGTGTGGCTTGCTAGGCCATTTCAGACAGCAGTTAAGGGTCAACCACATTGTATTGGGTTAGGAGTCACATGTAGACCAGACTGGGTAAGGATGGCAGATTTCCTTTCCTAAAGGACATAAGTGAACCAGATGGGTTAATACAACAATCAACCGTTGTCATGGTCACCATTACTGAGTCTAGCTTTATATTCCAGATTTCTTAGTACAATTTAAATTCCACCAGCTGCCATGGTAAGATTTGAACCCGTGCCCCCAAAGCATGAGTCTGGGCCTCTGGATTACTATTCCAGCCATTATCATGTGCCACCATCTCCCTATATTATATTTTTAGCAGACTCCCTGAATAACACGTTTTACTTGAATTCATATGAAAGTCACCAAATTTTATCCTTTCTGATAAGGTAGCCATTTTGGTTACAACATTGTTTCCTGCAATTGATAATTCCCAGATATGGATTACAGTAAATGGCAGGAATTAGAGTTTCAAACTTGATGATTTGGAAGTACTCAAATTAATCTCTATTGCTTTTCTCTCTAATTTGCTTGTTCTCCATCCTGTCTTGATAAATAATATTAAGGGGTAGATCTTTGGTACTTCTATGAGACCACTTTTCTGTGCACTGTATCGATCAGCATGGCCTTTCTTTCAGAGCTGAGGCTTTTATTTTAGGCCCAGTATATTTAAAGGGCTGCAACTTAGCCATTACTTAAATACCTGTTTTTCAGAAAATGCAGTCAATTTCACCTATACTTCACCTATACTCATTGGGAGTTAAACCCGTAGTTCAAACTGGTATTGTGTGCTTGGTATAAGATGGCATTTGACTGTATTTGGTCAGTGGGTTGCTCTAGCACTATACTAAATGTAGAGGAAAGTTGGATATGCCACAGTTATGCCTGTTCTAAAATACGTGCTAAATTCTGGTGGAACCATGAGATTGGATGTGCCATCCCAAAGATCGGCATGTAAATGACAGAAAAATGAGAGCAAAACAGGCTGCCCCAAAAATGCTGCTGTTTATATGAGAATTAAACTTGACTTATTAAGCCGATAGAAACTAAGTTTCCTACAAATCTGGAAGTGGTAGAGGTCAACAGGCTCTAGTTAAATCTATTACTGTCTTTTTCTGATTGTTTTTCCTTAACCTAACAATTTCAGGCAGGGGTAACATTTTTATTCCCATCATTTTATCATGAACCTTTACCATAGAATTTGCTCTAACCATGTATGTTTCCCTGTGATGAAAGAGGAGCAAGAGGAAATGGCAAGATGGTAGGTTAAGGCTACATCAAAGGACAGATACGTGAAACCAAGGAATGGATATGTCTTGGGAGTACTGGATTTCATATCACAGTGGTTTTTCTGCACTTGTCTGTCTTGTAAAAGCATTATCTGACCTTTCTGTCGCTAGAAGGCACATGGTGTCACGCAGTTCTGCTTTGTTTTGAATCCTTGGATATTAGAAGTGAAGAAAGATTCAACTTGTGATTTTTGCTCTCTGTCTCTGAGATGGTCTTCAATGCCATCATGAATGTGTTGTTCATCCTGCATCCTTTTTAGAGCAGGATCCCAGAAAATTGATTCTGCCAGCTCTGGTGCCGATATTAACTACTGCTGGACCTTGCTTTCCACTATCAAATATCCCGGCTTCACCTTGATGCCTGGCAGAGTTGCATATGGTGCAGACAGACCTGCAGTGGCCATTTTCCTCCTACATCTTTTTAGGGTCCCCAGTCCTCCCACCTACTTAAATGGGTGACTGGTTCCTCCTAGGAGGGAGAGTTCCTGTCAAACTGTGATGTGTGTTGTTGTACAAGTTGTTTTATGGGAGTTGGCCAGCTTCTCCCTGAAAATTGAACCCCTCATCCCTGAAGCTGGGTTTCAACTTGCTGTGCAAGCCAGTGAACTGAATGTTTATAAATCAGGTTTAATCCTCATATTAAGCTTATAGAAACTACTTTAATTTGTATTGTCAATCATAAAATTACTAAAATTTCAGAAGTTACAATTCCAATTATCGTTTCCCATTGCAATTGATAATGTAGAAACATCACTTATTAAATCTTCTCTGTGTTCTTTGACTTATAAATTTGTCTTGTTGCAAAACAGTCTTCTGGGCTTGGTGATACCAAGATGTTCAACTACAGTAAATGCAATAACGTTTGAAAATGACGGACAAATGCCATGTGATTGAATGTCACATGATCAAATTTCCAGGAATGTCTATAAAATAGTTGCTTCTGCTAATAGATTAGATCACGTCTCCCAGGATATCTAAGGCTTCAACTTGAGTGTATTCAAATGTGATGTCTTGAGTTTCCAGAGGGTTGTGGGCCTCATCCTGCAGTAAAGACTGGGCAGAGTCTTTTGTTACAACTTTGACACACAAGGTTGTAAGCAGGACATTAAGTAAGAAAAGCCAGGTTTAGTAAGTTTTCAATAATTTCTCGTGTGGAACTAACTAGTGGTCAGAAAACCAAGTTCATGCTATTGCAGTCATTTCAATGCACAGTATATCAGCAAGTACTGCAACAATACAAGTTGTAGAAAAATAGGGCATCTCTGATAGCAACTTCTGGATTATTTGCTCATACATTTATGCTTGGGTAGGACAAGATGGCAGGAGGGATATGAGTACAGTCCTTGAGCACAGTAATGAGGAGTGACCCACACATGAAGGTTCGGGGAACACAATGGTTAAATATTTCCTGCAGGCTAAGGAAGGGGCATAGGCTCCCCCACAGACATCAACCTCTGCAATGTACGTACTGCATGTCTGTGATCCCAAACAGATCATCTTGTTTGCAATGCTAGGCGACATCCAGGTCAAACGTACTGATGATTGTTGTTGTTTTCTTCGACTTGGCTGCCATCTTTCTCAACCACATTTTTTGCTTTTTCCAGTGCTGCCATTTCCCCTTTTAAGGAACAGCAGATTTTATCTTTTGCTACACCAGGTCTCTGCTTTTGTCTTGTTTCCAGCTATTCCCTTTCTCCCCTGCTCTTACTCTAGTCTTCAGGTCTATTTTGGACTTGCCAACTTTACCTCTGACCTACACCCAACTACATCTGAGGTGTTGCATGCTGGATTTGGTGTAAACAAGTCAGGTATCCAAGAAAATACACTATTCTCAAGTACATAATGCTGGTGCTGTAATGAGCAACGTCCTGGAAAGTGTTTGTATTAGGAAGTCATGCATACATCTTTGATCACATTGTAACCAAGTATGAATTATGAAAACTCAAAGGGGCTAAAAGTACTTAAGTGTGCAAATCAAATGTTATTCGCAGAGGTCCACTTGCAAGTTACCAGTCCATCCCCTCAGTGAGGAAAGTTGGAAGAAAATTGCAGTGCCATTGGAGTCCTCCTCTTCAATATTGAGAAAAGCATACATCAGAAGCTTTTTGGAAGTTTACTGTATCCTAAATCAGAAGTGTGCTGCATTGTATTTGCTAGTAAAATACTATATTAAACTTTATCAAAAAAAATACTTGCCCTAAGTTTATCAAACACATTGTAATTTCATCTGGCAGGTCTGTGAAATTTGTCAAGAGGCCTTTGAGCAGTACTGGGATGAGGATGAGGAAGAGTGGCATCTGAAAAATGCAGTTCGTGTGGATAATAGAGTAAGTACAGTGAGCCCAGTAATTAAATGTTTTGCTCAGTAGGATGTATAAAAAATGTAGAAATTATTGTGTGCAGCCATTGACACAATTTGCCATTTGAAATAATAGTTTGGCTGAGGTCACATTCTCAAAACTCATCAGTGGTTAATCTGATGAATTATTATGGTCAATAATGGGCAATTGTAAAGAAAGATATTGCATTTATATTGTGCTGTTTACAACTTCCAGTTTACTTACACTAAGTGTAAGCAGACATGTCAGCCAGTATAAATGACCAGAATATGCAACATAGTTAAAATCTTCCATCCTCCTGTTCTACTGTAGTTGTGTTGAAAAATCATTTCGTTTCCAATAAAACCATTTTTTAAGTTAGTTGATTAGCTTGCTACCCAAGGCAACTGCTATATATTAGTTACCTGTAACTGATGACAGGCCAGAATTTGTGGAGCAGGGTATCTCGCATCATTTCAGCTCAAATTTCTTTTTGTATCAGAAGTTGCTAGAAGTGCAAGCTAAGGTTTAAGGATTGAGAGAAAAGAGAAACCGCTGAGGGTGTGTTAGGGCAGATGAATTGGAGTCCAATCCGGTACAGAAAGAGGGCAAGAAAGATTGGATTGAAGGGGGAAAGAGAGGAAAAAATATTTTGTTTAAAAAAAAACCTTTTTTTTCCCATCTGAGGAGACGCCACAGTTTAAATTATTTAATTTCTAGGCCAGAAAGTTTGATCGGCACTGTATTAATAATTATGTTAAAAAGTACTTGTACTGTTAATTACAAAATTTAACATCCTGGTGAGTTTAATGACACAGTACAAATCTAACAAGGTCTTAAAAATAACAAGGAGGGTAAGGGCGAGATACCATTCGTGCAAAATAAATGGTGGAGCGTTGTAAAATAACCAGCAGGTTCTGGAGATTCGCCTCTTAATCCCTTGAGTGATTTGCACGTTAAACCGTTTGTCATTATTATACTATTACTTTTCTAGTAAGATTCAGCTCATCTATATTAATTTCAGATGCTAAGCTATGGTGTTCTTCTAACCTGGTTTATTTTGACAAAGCAAAATAATTTTAAATCTATTTAACAGCACAGAAATTGTCACTAATTACTTTCATCTTTGAAATGTGAGCTCATATCAATAACATGACGTCTTTCCTTTTAGACATATCACCCGGCATGTTATGAAGACTACAAAAATGTGAGTAGAAACCCAAGTTACATTTTACCAAATATAACTATTGAACACCAATATATTGAAATATTACTCATATGTCAAAGTACAGTTAGTTTGGATTTTGTGCTATTTTCAAAAAAACCCTGCAGCAGTTCTGTGGGATGTTGTACATTATAGGAACAATATGTAGTTACTTTTAAGTATATAAACTTCAGCTAAAAGTAAATTTTACTATCACTTTATGAAATATTCATGAAAATTGCTTTTACATTTGTTTTCCTCGTTGCCTTCCTTTTTCAGGCTTCATTTACAGATTCAACTCCATCTCCAAGTGAAGCTCCTATAGAAAATCCACTACATTCAGTTATTAAACAGGAGCAATTGGATAGTAGTTGCAAGACCTCAGATCCTACTAACAGCTGTAAAGATACTGAGAATGAAGGGAGCTGTGTGTTGACAGATGATAATAAAACTGAAAAAGATGCTGCAACTGTGAAAATGGAAACAGTCTAGGTCTTCCTTTGATGAAGAAAATGATTTTTTGTTCACTATTACAAACTTTAGTATTACAAGAAGAAGCAGATTCAATATGAATGGTTGGATTTGATGTATCCTTTTGTATGAGGGTGACTATTGTATGACATGAAGTGATACTACCTCTTGCTAAGTTGAAATCATTGGGAAACATGCAAAGCAGCAATAGTACATGCTACCTTCAAGGAACATGTCAAATTTGAACTTCTCCCCTTTTGTTTATATTTTATTATTTGAGGCAGGGATCTCAGCAGAAGTTATATTGAATACATTTTGGTATTTGTATGTTCAACTGCATGTGCAGTTCAGGTGTGTATTACTGTGTGAGTGCTGCCAGTGAGTGAATGCACTTGGGGAATGAAAATGTTACTTTTGTAAGAATGTAAATTCTAAAAACAATAAAATATTTTTGAAATATGTTTTGTGTACAGTTGATGGAAAGTATTTAAGTTAATTTTTTTTAAATATTTATGGTGCAATGGAAATTAATACTTCGGTTTATTTAGGAAATAAAATTTGTTAAAACTACAGGATCTGAACTATTGAAAATAGAAATAAAACTTGATATTTACCTGACATAAAAGTTATTTTGTTTTTCATGTGGATTCCTGCATTAGTAGTTGTTTTGATAAGTTAGTAAATCTTCATACAGCAAAACGATCTATGCACCTGAAAACAATGCAGTGTTGAAACCATTAGAAGTTAACCTTGTATGTACTAAACTAAATAAACCGTCTGCACAAAATATATCTTTGTTTTCATTTCTGTAATTCTCAATCTGAGCAACATTAAAGTTAATATGCATTTATGGTATATTTTCTTGGAATGTTTATTTAAGATTTCCTACCAGGCAGCATTTTGCACAGCATTCCAACTGCTGTACATTTTAATTCTGGTATTGACTAAATTTAATCATTTGGAAAATTAAAAATAAACTGTCATCTGCTTGAAACTTTAATTGGTGCGTTGCATGGGAACAAGAGTAAACTTGCAGTCCCTAGAGTCTTTGCTGCCATTTAGTAAGATAATGGCTGATCTGTACACCTGCTTTGGCTAGCAAAAATATATCAGTTCTCAAATATATTTATTGCTGAAAGAAAAAACGTTTTGTTGAAGCTTTTCATGTTGCACTCAGGACAATTTGCAAGAATACAATGTAAGGGAAAACAAAATTTATATTGTGCTGATTGGGCAAAGCCTCTACTAATCAGAGTCCACTTGCCAACCAATCAGATTGCACACTCTCAAACAGTATAAATTTGTTGTTTTCCCTTACATTGTATTCTTGAGAATTGTCCTGATGAGTGCAAGATGAAAAGCTTTAACAGAACATTGTTTCTTCCAGCAATATAGTTATTAATTGAGTTAGCAACTACCATTTTTTGTGGGATAAATTGCCACCGTTTGTGTGAATAACTTTGCTAACTTCGCTGGCCTGCCTCTGATTTAAAGTTATGTTCCCTTGTCCTAGACTCGTCCACCATCCTACTGATTTTTTTCAAAATCCTAAAACAAAACTCTCAGGCTCCTATTAACTTTCTACATTCCAGAGAACAAGCCTGGGTAATGTAATCTCAAATTTGAGTTGCACTCCTTTCCAGGCCAATATATCTTTTAAGTTGCAGTGTCTATAACTATCTAGTACTATTAATGTCTAACATTGCCAAAAGATGTAGCAAAACATATACCCTTGTAAATGCTAACATTCATTAGCCATCTGGATTATAATTTGTATGTGGCTGCTACATTTTTGGTGATGTGGAAATGGACCACAATCTCTGGCCATTCACTTCCTAGCTGTTCACTTTTTTTTTGAAACTCTATCTATCCTTTAGTCCAAATTAGATGTCCCCACACTTGGCTCCATTGAAAACCATCTGCCACAATTTTGACCACCCACTTAATCAATTAATGTCTAATTTTATGTAATTATAAGTGTACATTGTCAGTAATTGTTCTATCAGCAAATTGGGATATGTAGCCGTCTAATGTTATCCATGATATTAATGGCTGAGGCCCAGCACTTATAATTTCAGTAAATATCTATTATCCCCACACTGTCTTACTACCTAACTAATCTCCTAACCAGGTAAACGGTCGCTTTTGTGGAACCTTGTTGAATGCTTTCTGGAAATCCATCTGTGGTGTTAATAATCATTCCTGCCCAATTAGTAATAGGAGTAGGTCATTTGACCCATTCAGCCTGCTCTGCCAGTCAATAAGATGACTGAATTAATTGTGACCTTAACTCCACTTTCCTGCCTGCACCTCCCCACCCCACCCCCCAAAATCTTGCACTCCCTTGTCAATCAAAAACCTAAAAGCCTTGAACAAATTCAATGACCCAGCATCCACTGCTTTCTATGGAAGAGAATTCCAAAAACTAACAACACTCAAGAAATTCCTCCATCTCATTTTAAATGGGGGTACCTTATTTTGAAACTATCTCCTAGTTCTAGATTCCCCTGTGAGGGGAAACTCAGCAACTACCATGTCAAATCCTCTCAGATCACACCTCATTCTTCTAAACTTTAATGAGTATAGGCCCAACATTTCCTCGTAAGACAACTCCATCCCAGGAATCAGACTAGTAAACTTCCTCTGAACTGCTAATGCAAGGAGATCCCTCCTTGGGTAAGGAGACCAAAACTAACCTGTACTCTAGGTGTGGTCTCCCCAATGCCCTGTACAGTTGGAGCAAGACTACCCTGGTTTTATAAAGGTTAACATTCCATCTCTTGATAACTTTGAGATTCATTTACAAGGATACCCAGATTCCCATGTACTGCAGCATTCTGTAGTCTCTATTTAAATACTATCCTGCTTTTCTATTCTTCCTGCCAAATTGGAGAACCACATTTTCCTACATTATACCCCATCTTCCAAATCTACTTCGTTACACAATAATTCAATTAGGTTGGTTAAACGATGTCTAGCTCCTATAAAATTCTATTTAATGTTTAGTCACGAGCCTGTCTATCATTTTTACATGTGCGAGAAAACCTGGGCAGCAGTGACTATTATATGGTTTCACTTGGCTGGTAAGCTTAAAGATACTCAATCTACAATTTGTATCAGATTTCAGAAATGCAAACTACATGAATGGTAACTTACTTAAATGGATGAATTGACTAACGAAGTTTAGAACAAGGTATATGTGGAAGACAAATATGTACCCAAAGTTAAAAGGAAGAGCCAAGGTGGCTGAATGGATATGTACAAGGACAAATAAAATAAAAATGTTTCTAAACATTAAAAGAAATATGATACTGAGGATAGTAAAAATCTAAAGGGAACAGGCTGCTATTAGGTCAGCAATTGGAAAAGAGAATTATAGGTAATTGTGGAAGTGGTGATGATGCCCCATCCACCTGCTGTCCTTGTCCTAGGAGTACAGGTCACATATTTGGGAGGTGTTGTTGAAGAACCCTCGGCATGTTGCTGCAGTGCAACTTGTAAATAATACACTACAGCCGGTTGTGAAGGGAGTGAATGTTTACAGTGGTGGATGGGTTGCCAATCGTGCAGATTTCTTTGTACTGAATGGTGTTGAGCTTTTTGAGTGTTGGAGCTGCATTCATTCCAGGGTATTCCATCACATTCCTGCTTGTATCTGGTAGATGGTGGAAAGGCTTTGGGGAATCGGGAGATGAGTCCTTTCAGCATAGAGTACCCAGCCTGCTCTTGTAGTCACAGGATTTATGTGGCTGGTCCAGTTAAGTTTCTAGTGAATTGTGACCCTCAGGAAGTTGGTGGTGCTGTGATAATGGTGATGCCATTGAATGTCAAGAAGAGATGATTACACACACTCTTGTTGGAGGTGGCCATTGCCTGGCACTTGTGTGACATGAATGTTACTTGCCACTTATCAGCTCATACTTGAATGTTGTCTAAGTCTTGCTCCAAGTGGACACTCACTTCAGTGTCTGAAGAGTCAGAAATGGTACTGAACACCAATAATCAGTGAACATCCTGGCTTCTGACTATGATGAAGGGAAGGTCATTGATGAAGCAGCTGAAGATGTTTGGGCCTAGGACACTGCCCTGAGGAACTCCTGTAATGTTCTGGCTGAGATGATTGGCTTCAAACAATGACAACAATCCTCCTTTGTGTTAGGTATCATTTCAGCCAGTGGAGAACATTCCCCAGATTCCAACTGGGTTCAATTTTACTGAGCCACAGCTAACACTTAGCAGGTTATTGGTAATGTAATATGTACACTTGCCCACCCAAAACAATTTGATCTCCTGGGCAACATGATAAAGCGGATAAAGACCTTGGCTAATTTGGGGGTGGGGCGGTGGGGGGAGTTCCTCTGTGCTCCATCTAGATGACAGAATCACTCCGGATCACTCAGAACCTGAATTTCCTGCAGTACCTATTTTTTTGTAAGAGGTGATGTCTGCCCCAGCCAAGAACAAGCCCAGCACTCATTTGAAGGAATTCAGCAAATCAGCATCCACTGAACAAAATGGAAACCTCTTTCATTATTCTCTGGGAGTAAAACAACCTCCTGATAAAGCACTGTCAATAACAGTTTTCAGTACTTTGCTAATGAGTGGGTATGCTGATGGAGCAGTAATAAGACAAATTGGATTTGTCCTGCTTCTTGTGGACAGGACATACCTGGGAAAATTTCCACATTGTCAGGTATAGGCCAGTGTTGTAACTGTACTGAAACAGCTTGGCTAGAGATGCAGCTAGTTTTGGAACTCAAGTTTTCAACACTACAGCTAGGATGTTGTTGGGGCCCATCGCCTCCTTCTGTGAAAAGGTGAGAAGATGGATCTAGACCCATTAGGTTGACCTCAGAAGGAGGCTAAGATGGATAATCCACTTGGCACTTCTGACTAAAGATGGTTTAACATCAGTCATAGGAAAGATGCTTGAGAAATCATTATGGATGCAATATATGATTACTTGGATGGAAATGATACTGGATGGAAAACATTAGGAACATCCAACACGGCTTCATAAAAAACTCATGGCTTAAAAATTTGACTATTTGTTGAAGAAGTCACCCAAATGGTGGATGGGGAAGCCCAGTAGACATTGTCTGTTTCCAAAAACATTTTGATAAGACACTGCAGAAAATACTTCTCTACAAATTGAAGTCTCGAATATTAGTGACAATGTATTGATCTGGAGTGAGAACTGGCTGGAAGTAAGCAAAAATTAGCTATTGATGGATTAAGATCTGATTGGACCAGTCACTAGTGGTCATAGAGTCATTGAGGTCTACAGCACAAAAAAAGGTCCTTTGGTCCATCAAGTCTGTGCCGGTCAAACAAGTACCTGACTATTCTAATCCCATTTTCCAGCACTAGGCCCATAGCCTTGTATGCCATGGCATGGCATGTGCACATCCAAATACTTCTTAAATGTTATGAGGGTTTCTGCCTCTATCACCCTTTCGGGCAGCAAGTTCCAGACTCCCACCACCCTCTGGGTGAAAAAATTCTTCCTCACATCCCCCCTAAACCTCCTGCCCCTTACCTTAAATCTATGCCCCCTGGTTATTGATCCCTCCACCAAGGGGAAAAGTTCCTTCCTGTCTACCCTATCTATGCCCTTCATAATTTTATACACCTCAATCATGACCCCTCTCAATCTCCTCTACTCCAGGGAAAATAACCCCAGTCTATCCAATCTCTCCTCATAACTAAAACTCTCCAGCCCAGGCAACATCCTGGTAAATCTCCTCTGCACTCTCTCTAGTGCAATCGCATCCTTCCTATAATGCGGATTCCAGAACTGCACGCAATACTCTAGCTGTGGCCCTACCAGCATTTTATACAGTTCCAGCATAACCTCCCTGCTCTTATATTCTATGCCTAGGCTAATAAAGGCAAGTATCCCATATGCCTTCTTAACCGCCTTATCTACCTGTCCCGCTACCTTAAGGGACCGATGGATATGCACACCAAGGTCCCTCTGATCCTTGGTACTTCCCAGGGTCCTACCATTCATTGTGTATTCCCATGCTTTGTTTGTCCTGCCCAAGTGCATCACAGGATTGATGTTGGGACAATTGCTCTATTATTTTTATTAATCATCTAGGGGGCATGATCTGTAATTTTGCAGAGTATACTAAGATCTGTCAAGTGTTAGGGCTGTACATGATGCTCCACACATTCAAGTGGACGTTAATGTGTTGAGAGACTGTACTCATGACTGACAAATTATGTTTAATATTGTAAAAGTACAGTGTTATGCACGTGGGTCCGGGTGAATGCTCAACATCCTTCAGGAAAAAGCATTGAAGAAGGAGAAGAAAGAAAGAAATATGTATTCTTGCACATAAATCTCTAAGGGTACATGAGCAATGCCATGAAACTATACCTAGAGTGTATAGGGTGTTGCGATGCATTCATAGAACTATTAATTATAAGAGGAGGTGTTCTAATTTGGCCTTGTCTCGGACCTTGGTCAGGTCTCACTTGGAATACTTGGACCAGTTTTGGTCTTTTCACATTGTGGGGCGCAGTGGGGGGGTGGGGGGTGCTTCTGAAATGGGTGCATAGGAGGGCCACAGGTCTAATTTTTTTTTAGTCAGTTACGGGATGTGCGCTTTGCTGGCCAGGCCAGCATTTATTGTCCATCCCTAATTGCCCTTGAGGTGGTGGTGGTGAGCTGCCTTCTTGAACCGCAGCAGTTCATGTGGTGTATATACACCCACAGTGCTGTTAGGGATTGAGTTCCAGGATTTTGACCCAGCGACAGTGAAGGAACAGCGATATATTTCCAAGTCAGGATGGTGAGTAGTTTGGAGGGGAACTTCCAGGTGGTGGTGTTCCCATGTGTCTGCTGCCCTTGTCCTTCTAGATGGTAGTGGTTGTGGGTTTGGAAGGTGCTGCCTAACTGATCCTCAGTATAAAGCATCACAATTATCATGATAGGCTAAAAGAGTTGGGACTCTGCACTTTAAAGAAGCATAGACTTCGAAGTGATCAGATTGAGGTTCATTAAATAATAAAGGGAATACATTGTGTTTCAGTTGACAGTTTGTTCCAAATAAATTGATTAGGGAGACCAGGGATCACAAGGTTAATTTGTATATGCTGGATTGAGGTTAGATTAACAGGAGATAGTTCCTTCCCCATAGAATAATGAACCTCTGAAACAAGCTTCCATCTTATTCAGTCGACGCTGATTTGCTGAATTCCTTCAAGTGTGATCTGGACCTGTTTTGGCTGGTGCAGACATCACCTCTTACAAAAAAACAGGTACTGCAGGGAATTCAGTTTTAGAGTGATCTGAACTAGATTCAAACGTCTAGATGAACCATGGAGGAACTTCCCAGATTTTCCAACAAAATTAGCCAGGGTCTCTATCTGCTTTATCGTGTTGCCCAGGAGATCACATGGTTTTGGGTGGGCAACAAAGTACATATTGTGATGCACAAGATATCACAATTCTGTGAAACAGACTGGAGGGTCTTTTCCTGTCTGTCATTCTGCATATGTTTTGTTGCAAATATCTAGTTCATGTTTCATGTGCTTTAGAATATACCTTTTAGTTTTAGAACATAACTTGTATTTTTAAGAATTAAAGTTTTAACTGTAGAAAATGGGGTAAATGTAACCCAAACAAGCTGGGAGGTTATTACACTTAAAAGATCACAATAGAAGAGATAGGGTTATAAAATAGGTGGCGAAACTTAAACAATGCATAACTTAACTGAAAACAGGAACTGAAAATGGAAACAGAAAAGGGAAACATAGAAAGGAAACTGACCCTCTGAGTTTCTAAGGAAACAAAAACTGAACCTGAGATTTGGAAACAAAAATTATTGGCAGACTGAAACTGGGGGACACAGAACTATCCAAGTAGTAGTTACAGCTTGAGCAGTTTGCAGCTCACTGAGAGAAGATAGCCAAAATAAACGACAGTTAGATAGACCTACACTGTAAGCAGAATAAAAAACTAACATTATTCACCATGTGGAATGCAGGTGAGGCTTAATCTCAGTTTGAATGTTGTGAGGGAATAGAAGCTGGAAGATTGCCTCGTTTGAAACTTGTGGGTGGATCTACAGTAGAACCATAGAGTTACACAGCACAGAAACAGGCCCTTCGGCCCATCATATCCATGCCGGCCATCAAGCACTAACTATTCTAATCCCATTTTCCAGCACTTGACCCGTAGCCCTGTATACTATGGTGTTTCAAGTCCTTATTTAAATACTTCTTAAATGTTGTGAGTAGTCCTCCAAACAGTCTTCTGGCAAAGAAAGCAGCCAGCAGATTAGCTTGGTTGTGTTAGAAAAGTCACTAGAACAAGGATCTGAGGCATCCAGACATCAAGAGACAGTAAATGAAAGTTTTACCTCTGAGAATAGCTGGAGCTGAAGAGAATTCTCCAGAGGACTGTGGCATATTTATGGGTGTTCCCTACAGAAGTAAATAACTTTAAGTTGATGTGCTTAAAAAAAAATTCTTAGGGTAGTAAGAAGTAAAACTGAGTGCGTAACATACGCAGTTATAAACAATTGGCGGAATCGTCCCAGATTTGCACAAAGTGCAGTAGCGGGCGGGTAAAATGTTTTCCGGCTGGTTTTCACGCCATGTCATCCCACACCCACCGCATTACTTATGCATTCCTGTCAAAAACGTTGCTTCCATGTGGGCGGGCTCTCATTCGCCCACCACGCCATCACCTTGCCGCTTCAGCACGCTGGGCACGATATTTAAAGTCCAGCCGCACGCACACATCTCACTGCTTCCAGCCCATGACTACTGCAGGGAAGATGCCCTCGAAAGGCAAAAAGACTGCAGTCTCCAGGTTTAATGCCATGTCACTGGAATGTAATTTGGACACTGTGGAGGCCCGTCGTGATTTCCTCTACCCTCGCTCTGACCACAGGACGGGCTGCGGCATCACCAATCCATCATGGCAGACAGTGGCAGTGGTGGTCAGTGTCAATGCCCTGCAAAAGAGGACAATCACCCAGTGCTGTAAAAGAATGGTCTCATCCGTTCCGCCAGGGTAATTCAGTCTTCTCATCACTCTCAACTCACACACTCACAAACCAATCACACATCCATAGGGATCTCACACCTCAAGGGACAACACCAATAATTCTCACACACATCCTCACATCTCCATCAGGCTCACATCCTCTGGAGCTCACATTGTCATTCCTGTCCACGGCGCCGCTGACCACACAAACATTCTATGCAGTGCCATGTGTCCTGCTCACACCTGCAGGGAGAGGTCCCAGAATGGGGGCTAAGTGACCCACATTAGGCCTCTCACTCACTTTGAGGAGTGTGCCTTCGTGCTGACTGGTGAGGATGTGGATCCTGCCTGCAGCAACGATAAGGTTGGTGGCAAATATCCACCTGGGGATCCTGCACCACATCATCCCTCCCTCAACGCAACTGTGAGTGCTCTCTCCCCTGCTTTTGACTTTGCTGCCATGCACTAATGATCTCTACGTTGGTTCACAGGGAGCTCTGCCAAGGGACCAACACCCTCAGCCAGTCACTCCCTCAGCTCCATCCATATTCTCATCTGCAGTCAACAGGACACCTCCTCCAGTAGAGAAGTGGAAATAAACAGCCTGGAAGACCCGTCACAGCATTTACCCGCACCCTCCACCAGTGCAGAGACACACCTCGGTGGGACCTAGATCTAGAGCAGGCTCGGGTTCACAATCTGGAGGTTACTGCATGGACGTGTCCGCAGCAGGAGGAGACAGGTTCACCCCTGCTCCCTGGCACTCAGAGGACTGCTGGGGAGGAGGCATCTGTGGGGCACGAGTCAAATGATGAACCTCTGGATTTGGCCTTCCAACTCATCCTGGACAGTCAGCAGAAGGCGGGGGAACATCACACAGAACTGTTGAAGGCCTTCAACAGAGTGGCATATGAGTCAGAGGAGTGCATTCGCCTGCTCTCCGATGTAGTGGTGCCCACATGTATGTGCATGGAAGTCTCCATGGGGAGGATGGCGGACACCATGAAGACACTGGTAGAATGTAGAGATGCATGTAAACCTGCACTCCATTGTGGTAGCCATGGGTGAGTTCCTGCATTGGCAACGCGAGAGGGAAACGGGGCACCTCGATGCCCCTCCTGGTGCTCCTTCCCCTCAAGGATCAGGTCGAGGCCCTTGGGCACCCAAGGGGAGGAGCAGCGACACTGGACACCCCTGGGTCATCCACTGAGGAATCTCAGAGGCTGTCCTCTCCCTGCGCGTCACCATTACTGATCACGCCCTCAACTTCATCTTCTGTCACCGCAGAGGGAGCAGCCGGCCGACGATCCTGGAGGGAGAAGTATGCGTGTGGCAGGGCCTTTCAGAGCCTCATGCAAGCACTTCCCCCGCACGTGGATCCTTCACATTTCACAATCATTTCAATGTCCCGTGCATTTTCAATGCTGCCTGCTGGGGTTCGCTTTCAGTTGTCCATCTGAGCTGACCTGCTTCTACCTCACCCAATGATCACACTCCCATGCAACACCTCATCTCGCCCACCCACAACTCATTTCACTTTTGATTTAGCAAGTAAGGTCTGGTTTCACTGCGCTTCCCCAAATTTTCCCCTTCCCTAGTCACCCATTTCCTTTCCCCCATCACAGTTGACCCACCCAGCATCACCTTCCACCTCCCCTCTGTTACCTATCAGCCACAACGCCTTTTCCTTCGGGAATGTCCAGGTGAACGTGCAGGTTCCCTTCTTTCCTGAAAATCCCACTCCCACCCACATCAACCTCCACGACCTCCTCCTTTCCACCCCCAAGAGTCCGTGTCTGCCTCCGGGTCCCCACCAACCACGCTCGCCGTCCCTTCTATCGCTACCATCGAACCCTCACCCTCCCACCCTACTACCTCGCTCTGCCCTCAGTCATTCTCATCCTTCCTCCATACCACACCCACCCTCAGTTTGCTCCCCAGGAGGCAGACATGGACTTATCCGACCTGTCCACGTTCACCTGCATATCACCCCCTCCACACCCCTTCCCCCCTCTGCAAACCTTCCCCTCCCAGTCCTCCCGCACCCCCCTCCCCTGGACTCTCCACCACTTAGTCCCTCCCCCTTCCTCCACCCTTACCTATTCCACCACCCTTAGTCCCTCCCAACTCCTTCCTCCAGCCTCACTTCATCCTCCACTCTTACTTCTCCCTCCCATGGACACCCTCCCCTCTCCGCACCTTTCTCCACCACCCCCCTCGGACACCCTCCCTCTCCACACCACTTCCTCCCTCCCAGACCCCCTCCCCTCTCCTTCCCTTACATCTTCCACCCCCCCCTTACACCTACCTCTCCAGTTGCAGTCTCCTCCCCCATTACCCCCTCCTGCCTCCCAACCTCAACCCCCTGACACCTTCATTACCCCCTCCCAACCTCACCCCCCCAACACTTCTTCCCCGCCCAGCCAATCCCTGACTCTCCTCTCCCACCTCCTCGACCATCATCCTTTGTGAGCACCAACAGTGACTTTCCAACTTCCACGTGCTGCTTCCCAGCAGAGCCATGTCCATGAGAATCCACCCAGCATGCCATGGACATTCCTCCAGTGTGCCATTGCTGTTGGGCTCCAGCATCTTCTGCTCCACGGGTGTCTGCGAAGTGAGCAAAGCCCTGCTGGGTAAGTTCCGATTTCTGCACATCACACTTGGCAAGACGTGTTCTATACCGGTGTGTTTTCCTGCCGACGTGGGCGGATGAGCCAGCGGGGTGGGGCGGAGGAACGATTCCAATGGGCAGGCCTAATAACGATATGTTGATGTATTACAATGAGGTTCCTGACATCCGATGGTGGAGAACGCGGCCCGCCATCGGCAGGCTGTGTGGACGATCGCGAACTGGTTTCACGCCATCATGAAACTGATCGTGCCATATTGTTCACTCACGCCACCGAACATGACCGTCGCCAGCAGGCACAGGAAATCCCGGCCAATTTTTTAAGTTAATGCCGCTTGTTTTGTTTAAGTCTTTTATGTACAATAAAGTCTGTATTTTGTTTAAAAATATGACATCTTGTGATGTAGTTCTATTGGTTAAAACAAAATGCTAGGATTTCTCTTTAAATGTTAACTTTCCCTAACCGGTTTCCTTATTTTCATTTGCTACATTACCCTCATTTTTAAAATTCTTTTCATGGGATGTGAGTGTCATTGGCACATCCCTAATTGCCCTTGAGAACTTGGTGGTGAGCCACTTCTTGAACTGCTACAGTCCATGTGGTGTAGGTAAACCCACAGTGCTGTTAGGAAGGCAGTTCCAGGGCTCTTATCCAGTGACAGCAAATGAATGGTAATATATTTCCAAGTCTGAATGTGTGTGGCTTGGGAACTTGCAGGTGGTGATGTTCCCATGCTTTTGCTCCCCTTATCCTTCTAGGTAGTAGGGGTCACAGGTTTGGAAGGTATTGTTGAAGGAGGCTTGGCGAATTTCTGCAGTGCATCTTGTAGATGTTACACACTGCAGCCACTGTGCAATGGTGGTGGAATGAGTGAATGTTGAAGGTGGTGGATGGGGTGCATACCAAGTGGGCTGCTTTGTCCCTCTTGACTTTTGTTGGAGCTGCATTCAAGTAGGCAAATAGGGAATATTTCATCATACCACTGACTTGTGCTTTGTAGATGGTGGACAGGCTTTTGAGGTGAGTTACTCACTGCAGAATTCCTAACCTCTGACCTGCTCTCGTAGCCATAGTATTTATATGGTTGGTCCATTTGATTCTCTGTTTTTAAAAGTTCATTATAATTTCCCTTTATATTGAATGCACAATTTTCTTATGTCCTATTCCTAAAATAATTTTTTGCTTCTCTTCCACAGTTATATTATCCTTGATTACCCTTTTTCTAATGTAACTATAAAAACTTTGATAATCTTGATATCGCCAACAATTTTTGTCTTCACATGTAAGCATGTTGCATGTCGAACAAGGAAGTGTTCTTTGCAATTTTGAGTAATGAAGCATGACATGTAAGTGGGTAGAAATTAGCAGAACATTTCATAAATATTGACCTTGGTTAGCCTTGAAAATAAAGAGTCAAATATAAAGCTGTTGGGCTGGAGAGAACTAATTTTACTAGGATGAAAGGGGACTGAACTCAAATTGTGTTCAGGTAAAAACATCACACAATGGGAATGGCAAATATTTAAATATCAGATGGGTAGGATACAGGGTTAAATACATTATACATAGAAACTTGGATGCATCAAAGGCAAAATTTTTAAATAGATTGGAGCAAAAATGTTTTTTAAAAAGGCAAATGATAAATATTGGGTGTGGGAGATAATACAACAGAAAAATATAACTGTGGAAGAGAAGCAAAAAATTATTTTAGGACTAGGACGTAAAAAAATCGTGCCAAAGGAGAGTGGCATGACAGATGGAGGAATAAAGGATGTGCCAGTTCTGAAGGTACAGTTTGTGGTGGCATACAATTCTGCTGCTGATGGCTCACAGCAAGTGCCTCATAGGTGTCCACTTTTGGGCTCCTAGATCTCTTTGTTGCACTCAACATGAAAATCATGCCATGTAACACAATGTTGGGTGCCCTCATCGTGAAGATGAGACTTTTTTCTCACAAGGACTGTGTAGCGTCACTCCTACCAATGTTATTGTGAAAAGATGTGTCTATAACAGGTGGGTTAGTGAGGCCAAGATTTAAAAGGTTATTCCATTGTTACTTTACTCACCACATGACGCAGAACTCACATGAAGCTAAGTCCATCAAGACTCAGCCACTGAGTATACAAATAAGCCCCAACAAGAGAAAATGTTTTGTCCTTCCCTCCCTCATTGCTTTTTTCCAAATATGTACAGCATAGAGGAATAATGCTTTGTCAGTTGTGGAGAGATTAGGGAGAGGAAGCAGTAGGTAGAAAGCCTTTTTTGGCTTTAAGTCATAAGACTTTGCAGAGTTGATAACTGAAGTCACCCAGGGCCAGACTCGCCTGACCTTTACACAGCGTCTATTTGGCCGATGGGACAGGACACACTCAAGGATAGTACTGGAGGAGGAGCCTTGGATGTTGGTTGAAATATTCAATTCTGAGAGTACAAGGTCATGTCTTTTCTGGTCTCTCAATTTGGACTTCAGACCCCAGAGGTTTGTGAGGAGAGCTATGGAGGATAAGCTGTGACTGATCCCACCTGTTTCATTGAAGTTGTTTTACAATCGAGTGGGCTGGTAAGCCACCATAGAACACATTAAAAGTCAACCACATACCGAACCAGGTAAGGGTGGCAGAACATGCTAGCTGGCATTACAAATGGCTCCCTCACCCCAACTGCTGACCCCTTCCTTTCTATTGTTGCAAACTACTGCCGCCTCCCCAACAAAGTCCTCAAACATATTCTAATGAAAGGTCATTGACCTAAAGCATTAACTGTTTCTCTTTCCCTCTCTTTCTACAAATACTGCTTGACTTCTGAAAGTTTCCAGAATTTTCTATTTTTATTGATTAAACATGTAATCGGTTCCCAAATCCGTGCCTATCTTTTCTGCAACTCCATGTTTGAATCTTTCCAATCATGTTTTTGACCATACTACGGCACTGAAACAGACCGAATCAAAGAAACAAATGCCATCTCCCATGACAGGTGTGATGCACCTACCCTCCTCAACCTTTTTGCAGCCTTTAACATAATCTTGCACACCATTCTCCTCTAAACACTTCTCCCCCACTGTCTAGTTCAGTCAGATTGTCCCTCAATTGATTCTACTCTTATTAAATCCTAGCCAGGCCCACTCCAGCAATGGCTTCTCTTCCTCATTCTGTATCATTCCCTCTAGAGTCCCAAACGAATAACTGTACTGTCTCTCTCTCTCCCCACATCTGCATGTTGACCCTTCAGAATATCATCCAAACATATGCGGTCAGCTTCCAAACGCTCTACACAGCCTAAGCTTCAACTCATCCAAAACTCTATTGCCCACATATATGATGCACCTCGCTAATTCATTGCTTCTATCCCTGCAGATCTACAATGCCTCCAGTTTAGAATTCTCAAACTCCTATTTAAACTCGTTCATGATCTTGTTTCTGTCATCTTTGCTGCGGCTCTACAATTTCCCACCTTTATGCTCCTTTTCACTCCCACCCTAAGCTCCATTCTCCCCGCCCTCTGTTAGCCTGAGCCTCTATTCTCTCTCTCTCTCCCTTTCTGACCCTAAACTTTCATTCTCTTTCAGTTGGAGTGAGTTCTGTCTTTCTCCACTTGTTTTTCGAGAGTCCTTTCTCCGGAAATGAAAGCAATTTGCCATTTCCAGTAACACCGGAAGTTTATTCCCGTTGCTAATCAAGTCGGTTACAGTTGTTGCCACACTCCGAGCTAAAGAGCAGATAGTGAACATTTACCCGGGTCTCAGATCATTTGATGCAAGGTGGAGCTATGCCCGCGGTCTCTGCAGCCGCCTTAGGTAATGCGACACACCGGGAACTTTAGAGGGACCGAGTGTGAGCAGCAATGGGACGGGAGCGGGGAGGAAACATTCATTCAGAAAGACTGGAACGCGTATTAAATGTAGCTAGAGATCTGAAACATTGCCTTTAGTTTCGCTGGAGAAAAAAAAAACCCGGAAAAATATTCTACAAATGGAAACTTATTTAATTGACAAGTAAAGCCTCTATTCCCGAATGCAGCAGCTGAATTAGGAATGGGAAATGAGCAGGGGATTATTAGCATTTTCGGAGTGGACACAGGCACGATTGGCCCTTCCTGTTCTGTTAGATTCTTTGAATCATTTAATTTGTTGACGAAATCATCAGAATATATAAAAAAAAATTACTCGTTTGTATTGTTTTATGCCTAATATATCCAAGTATTTTTAGTTTAAAATTATTGATATGGTCAGTGTTATTTAGTTACAATGTAACTATAAGGCTCTGTTTCACATAGATGCTGCTGTTAACCTGAATATCTTGTATCTGGACAGGTTAGGGTGTGTGGCCCAAATAGGTGTTTATACCAATACATGGAGTATAATAAAAAAACACATTGAATGAATTGCAGGCTCAAATTCCGCTTGAGGGTATGATAGGGTAGCCACCAGTGAGTCAAGGCTGCATAATAGTCAGGACTGTGAACTAAATACACCATAAGGTCTATAGGAAGAATTGGGAATCTGGCACAGCGGGAGGAGAAGCATTAGTGATTAAGTAGGAAATTACTTCTCTGAGAGACGATATAATGAGAAGGTAGTGAAGTCAAGGGAGGCTGTGGTGTACTGGTATGTCACTAGCCTAGTAAGCCATGCTCTGGGGACATGGGTTCAAAGCCTACCATGGCAGTTGGTAGAATTTGAGTTTAATTAATAATTGAGGAATATAAAGCTAGTCTCATGGTGATCATGACAATTGTTGTAAAAAAAAAAAAATCTGGCTTGCTAATGTCCTTTAGGGAAGGAAATATGCTCTCCTTTCCTGGTCTGCCCTACATGTGGCTCCAGAACCACAGCGATGTGGTTGACTCTTAACTGCCCTCTGAAATGACCTAGCAAACCTCTCACTTCAAAGGCAATTAGGGATGGGCAACAAATGTTGGCTTTGCCAGTGATGCTCACATCCCATGAAAGAATAAAAAAAAGCAGGCAGTGGAAACTAAGCACAGGATTTATAAAATAGAAAAGGATGTAAGACGCCGTTGGGAGTTGTTATAGGCCCTCTGGTAGCAGCTGTGAAGTGGCAGATAACAATGCAGAAATTAGACAAGCATGTGGACATGGCAAAGTATTTTTAATGAGGAGTCTTGGCTTCCATATATATTGGGACAAGCAGATGGGCTCATGTCAGAAAGGTAGTAAATTTCATGAGAGTGTTCATGATAGCTTTTTGGCAATAACATGCCTGAGAACCAACAAGGGGACAGGCCACATTAGGTTTAGTAATGAGCACTGTATCAGGTTTAATTAAGAACCTAACAGTGTGTGAACATTTATCTAATAGCAACTATAATATAATTGATTTCAATGTTGTGTTTAAAAGGGAAAAATACAAAACAGCTAATAAAATTCTAGATTTAGGTGAGGCTGACTTCAATGGGTCGGGACAGGCTGTAAGCAATAAACTGGGCAGATTTGTTAATAGGTAAAATGATTGAAGATCAGTGGAAGATGTTCAAAAAATAATTTGGGATATAGTACCAGTTTATACCGCTAAGGATCTACTGCTGAATAAAACCACGGACAACTAAAGAGGAAAGGGATAACATAATATGAAAAAGAAATCATAGAACAATGAAAAACAGTACAGATGCTGGGAAATGGGAAAGATACAAAGAATTGATGAAACATTGTCAGAGCAACAAAAAGGGAGAATGAATAAAAACCTGCAAGTAATATTAAAAAACTTTTACAATGATTTTAAGCGCAATGTGGGCCTTTTACAAACTGTCAATGGTGATCTTGTTGTATATGCTGATAAGGAATGGTGGCCATGTTAAACAATCACCTTGCATCAGTATTTACAGTTGAGAGAATTTAGCCTACTGGACTTCCCAGGACAGCTTGTATTGAATCAGAGGTTGGGACTCACCAAAATTAATGTAAGCAAGTTAACTTTAATGAAGAAATACCAACAATTTATATTTATATCGTACCTTTAACATAATAAAACATCTTTAGGTGCCTCACAAGAGTTTATAAAATTAAATAATGATATTAGTTATAATATGTCGATATTAGGGAAAATCTCAAACACTTGTCAAAGAGAGCGGTTTCCTGGAGTGTCTTAAAGGGAGAAAGAGAGGTAGAGAGTCCAGAGGGTTTTAGGGAGGAAATTCCAGAGCTTAAGGCCTAGGTAGAAGAAGGCAATGGCCATGATTGGTGGAACAACTAAAATTATGAATGTTCAAGAGGCCAGAATTAGATGAACGCAGATGTGTCAGAAGTTTGATGGAGGAGGTTATCATAGGAAGAGGCATGGCCAGGGAGGGATTTGAAAAGAAGGATGAGAGTTTTAAAATCAAGATAATGCTTGACTGGGTGCTAATGTAGATCATTGAGCACATGGATGATAGGGGATTGGCACTTGGTGCAATTTAGGACATGGACAGCAAAGTTTTGGATGACATTTATGGATTGTAGAAAGTGGGAGGTCAACCAGGAATGAGTTGGATTGGTCAAGTCTTGAGGTGGCAAAGGCATGATTGAAGGATTAAGCAGCAGATAGAGTGAGGCAGTGGTGAAATCAGGCCATGTCACAAAGGTGGAAATCTTAGTGAATATGTGGATATAGTGGATATGTGGTTGGATGCTCATCCTGGGGTGAAAAATGACAGCAGGGTTGTGAACAATCTTATTTAGTCTCAGACAGTTGCCAGGGAGAGTGATAGAGTAGGTATCTAGGTAATGGAATTTGGATTAGGGGCTGAAGACAATGGTTTCAATCTTCCCAATTTTAAATTGGAGGAAATTTCTTCAGATCCAGTACTGGATGGTAGATAAGCAGTCTGATGATTAGCAACAGTGGAGGTGTTGAGGTAGAGCGGGGTGTTGTCAAGGTACAAGCGAAAACTGTGCTTTTGGAGAATGTTGATGGGGGCAACATGTAGATCAGCAATAAGATGAAAAATCTCTGGAACCAGATGATTTTCATTCCAGGGTTTAAAGAAACTAGGTCAGAGCATTTCAGATACTCTATCATGATCTTCCAAAGATCTCTCGATTTCAGGAACTGTTTCTTTAGATTAGAAAAATGGCACATCTCACTCTGCTACTTAGGAAAAGTGAGAGTGGGAAACCAGGGAATCATAAACTAGTTAACCTAACGTCTGTTGTCAGGAACATCTATGGAGAGAAAAACAGAGTTATTGGGCTGAATTTTCATCTCCTGACCCTGAGCTGACCCATGTGGTAAGGATGAAACAGGAGGTGTGCAGGGCCACATTTTTATATTTCCCCTCTGATTCCCATGGTCTGCCATTTTCACTGGGTTGAGAAACATAGCAGGTTGCAACCTGACACCCACAGAAAGTGACGTTAGATTTGTCATTTAAACGCCTGCTCCAAATTCAATTTTCCCTGTCATTGCTATTTTTGTGGAGGCAGGTGGGTTCTTGAAGGCTGTGGGAAGCACACCAGGTATGTCAGTTCATGAAATTTGGGGGAAGCCTGCTATGGAGTTGGGTACCTTTTGAAAGGTAAGTCTAAAAGCACTTGCTGACTTCAACTGTCATAATGTAATGGTGTTTGATGACTTAAGTATGTTTTCAATACAGTGATTGATCATAGGGCTCTGGCCTTAAAAGGTAAGACACCATAATCTGGATTTAATACAGCCATTTACAGTGGGAAACATGGAGACCAGGCCTACTTGATCATGCGAGAGGCCAGACATCAGTCTCCTGGCGGCGGGAAAATCTCACCTGGTTAAGTTGGAGGTTGACGTGGGTCCATGGGGGAAACTTACTCACTTGCGGTGGTTGTCAATTAGGTTCATTATTGAGCCAATTGACACCAATTATCCCTGAGCCCACCAGAATTTAGTGGTGGCACAAGGATTACATGTGAGTGGCACAGCTTTTCCATGCTGTCAGAATGATCTTCTGTGGAGGGGGGGTGCTAGGATGGGGGTAGTCCCTCTTTCAAAAGCACTTAGTGCTGGACTATGGGATGCAACATCGCCTCTAAACCGCCTCCTGTGAATCCCCTCTGCAACCTTTTTAAAAATTATTTCATGGGATGTGGGCGTTGCTGGCTAGCCCAGCATTTATTGCCCATCCCTAATTGCCCTCGAAGTGATGAGCCACCATCTTGAAGTCCATGTGATGTAGGTTCACCCATAGTGCTTTTAGGGAAGGAGTTTCAGGATTTTGACCCAGCAATAGTGAAGGAATGGTGATATATTTCCAAGTCAGGATGCTGTGTGGCTTGGAAGGGAACTTCCAAGGTGGTGTTCCTATGCATCTGCTGCCCTTGTCTTTCCAGGTGGTAGAGGCCGAGGGTTTGGAATGTGCTATCGAAGCAGCTTTAATGAGTTGCTGCAGTGCAAGTTGTAGATGTTATACACTGCTGCCACTGTATGATGGAGGGAGTGGATGCTGAAGGTGGCGGATGGGATGCCAATCAGGCGGTATGCTTTGCCCTGGATGGTGTCAAGCTTCTTGAGTGTAGTTGGAGTTGCACTCACACTCCTGACTTTTGCCTTGTAGGTATCGGACAGGCTTTGGGGAGTCAGGAGGTGAGTTACACTCCCAGAATTCCTAGCCTCTGACCTGTTCTTGTAGCCACAGTATTTATATGGTTGGTCCAGACTGCCCTTCCCAAAATCCCCATCTCATCCTCACTCACCTGTGGCTTGAGTTTCTCGGTGATAAACCTCTCCTTTGTGCATTATCGGTTGCAGCCACAGCTGCCAGTGGCGGTCACTATAATGGAGAGCTGCCGGCTTCAGTTGTTCGGCAGCTCTTGGCAGGCTGATTTCTGCCCCTGGAGTCATGAATTCTGGGGAAGGACTGATGCTGGCCAGTAATCCGGTCAAACCTCCCCCTCCGAAGTGACATGGGTTTTCCAACATTCATCCAATCAGTAAATTTGCATCAATTGCATTAAATTCTGTCCCATTAAATTGATCAGTGCTGTGTAAGGGTTCAGATGCATTAGAGTACCTTGTCCAGTGGATAGAGTGACCTTCTGCATTTTTGCAGTATGGAGAATCAGATATGAATGTTTGTAGGTGACTTGGTGATTTGATTTTCACATTGATTTAACGTTCTGTCATCTGTTGAGCCTTTAAGGCATTCTTCCATTTTGTACTAGGTACACAACCAATGAGCCATATAATAACACTTTCAAAGCTTTGAAATGCTCATGGAAAAAAAAAGCTATTCAAAAATCACTTTGAAAAAATTGCCCCTCTTACATTCTCAAAATTGTCAATCAAACGCAGGCAGTGAAAGTCCCATTGAAGTAACCTTTATTCCACATAACATCTCCCAGTCTTCTGCAAATGAGCAAACGGGCATTGAAACCCACTTCAAAGAAAGAAAAACTTATTACAAACTCGTAAAACTGTCAGTCAAGCAAAGCTAGCAGTCCCCTTCAAGCTGTGTAAGCAACCTTCTAAAGGGATGAATGCATTAGGCAATATTTGAGCTCAGCCAATCATTCAGAATGAGACCATGTGGTAAAACAGATGCCTGACCATTTGTTCATCCTGCTTCTGTTCATACAGTTGCCAGATGGTCTGAGGAGTGAGGGCTAGAATTCCTAACAACCATGAATGGAACTAGGCTGATGTCCCAGTAAACAAAGGCCTTCTAACCTGCTGGTCTCGCCTCCATCTGCCTCTGTCGCAGCCTTGGAAGGTGGCAGCCCTGACTCTAGTCTGTATCTGACTCCCAGGTGAAAACGCTGCCTTTTAGAAGTTGGGAATGCAACATCTAGAAATGATTTGGCTCACAGTTCCTGATCTGGAGACAAAAACCCAACCCGATGTTTCAGGTCTGTGATGCAGACCTGAAGCATTAACTTCATTTTTCTCTTTTCATTGTCATTTGTACATTTAAAAAATTTATTGTTAGGATGAAAGAAATGCTGGCTAGGCCAACATTTATTGCCCACCCTTGGTTGCCCTTGAGAAGGTGGTGATGAGCCTCCACCTTGAACTACTGCCATACACGTGGTGTAGTTCAATCCACAATGCTGCTAGAGAAGAATTTCCAGGATTTTGACCCAGCGACAGTTACAGAACAGCGATATAGTTCCAAGTCAGGATGGTGTGTGACTAAGAGGAGGACATGCAGGTGGTGGTGTTCCCATGTGTCTACTGCTTTTATATTTCTAGGTGGTAGAACCATGGGTTTGGAAGAGTCTTTTGAAAGAACCTTGGTGAGATGCTGCAGTGTATCTTGTAGGTAGTGCACACTGCTGCCACTGCATTGGTGGTGAAGGGAGTGAATGTTTAAGGTGGTAGATGGGGTGCCGATCAAGTGGGCTGTCTTGTCTTAGATGGCGTCGAGTTTCTTGAATGTTGTTGGAACAGCACTCATCCATGCAAGTAGAGCGTTTTCCATCACACTCCTGACTTGTGCCTTGCGGACAGGCTTTGGGGAGTCAGGTGGTGAGTTACTCGCTACAGAATTCCCAGCCTCTGATCTGCTCTTGTAGCCACACTATTTACACCGGTAATCCAGTTAAGTTCCTGGTTACTGCCATCTTCTTAGGATTGAGGATGACCTTCTTCCAGTCCAATGTGATGGGTTCTGAAATGGCTGATAGGTCCAGTGCACAATCACAGAATCTTTACAGTGCAGAAGAAGGCCATTTGGCCCATCAAATCTGCACTGGTTGTCTGAGCTACCTAATCCCACTCCCCTGCTACCCCCGTAACTTTGCAATTTCTTGCTTTTTAGATAGAAGTCCAATTTCCTTTTGAATACCTCGAATCGAACCTGCCTCCACCAGCCTCTCAGGAAGTTCGTTCCAGACTCCAGTCACCCTCTGGGTGAAAATTTTTTTCCTCGCATCACTTTTACTCCTTTTGCCAAATATTTTGGATCTATGCCCTCTAGTTCTTGATGCTCCCTTGAATGAGAACCGTTTCTCGCTATTTACCTTGTCCATACCCCTCAGGATCATGAATACCTCTATCAAGTCTCCTGTCAGCCTTCTTTTGTGCAAGGATATCAGTCCCAACCTCTCTGATCTAACCTCATAGCTACAGTTCTTCGTCCCTTGAATCATTCTTGTGAATCTCCTCTGTACTCTCTCCAGTGCTTTCACATCCTTCCACAAGTATGGTGCTCAGAACTGGATGCAATACTCCAAATGAGGCCTAATTAGTGTCTTATACAAGTTCAACATGACCTCCTTACTCTTGTACTCAACGCCCCTATTAATAAAGCCGAAGATACTGTATGCTTTATTAACTACTCTTTGAACATGCCCTGCCATCTTCAATGACTTATGTACATATACACAGAAGTCCCTCTGTTCCTGCACCTTCTTTAGAGTTTCTCCCTTTATTTTATACTGTCTCTCCATATTCTTCCTGCCAAAATGAATCACTTCACACTTCTCTGCATTGAACTTCATCTGCCACTTGTCTGCACAATCCACCAACATGTATACTCCCTTCTGAAGTTCAGGACTATCCTTATCACAGTTGACAATGTTTCCAATTTTTGTATCATCTGCAAATTTTGAAATCATGCCCTGGATACCACAGCCTAGGCCATTAATATATATTGGGGAGAGTAAGGGTCCCAACACTGACCCATGGGGAACTCAGCTGCAGACCTTTCTCCAATTTGAAAAACAACAATTTATCGCTACTCTCTGCTTCCTGTCACTCGGCCAATTTCTTATCCAAGTGCCTACTTTCCCTTTTATTCCATGAGCTAGAATTTTGCTCACGAGTCTGTTGTGTAGCACTGTATCAGGTGCCTTTTGAAATTCGATATATACCACGTCAACAGCATTGCCCTTATAAACCTTCTCTGTTACCTCCTCAAAACTCCAAGAAGTTAGTTAAACATGATTTTCCCTTAATTAATCCATGCTGGCTTTCCTTAATTATCTTGCACTTGTCTATGTGACTAGTGATTTTGTTCCGAACTATAGTTTCCAGAAGTTTTCCTATTACTGAAGTCAAACTGACTGGCCTGTAGTTGCTGGCTTTATCCTTGCACCTTTTTTGAACAAGGGTGTAGCATTCACAAATCTCCAGTCCTCTGGCACCACCCCTGTGTCTAAGGAAGACTGGAAGATTATCACTAGTGCCTTTGCAATTTCCACTCTCACTTCCCTCAGTACCCTTGGTTGCATCTTATCCGGTCCTGGTAGCTTATCAATTTTAAGTAAAGGTAGCCTGTCTAAAACTTCCTCCTTCCCAATTGCAAATTCTTCTAGTGTACCAGTTACCTCCTTTCTCATTTTGGTCTGGGTAGCATCTTCTTCCTTTGTAAAGACAGATGCAAAGTACTCATTTAATACCTCTGCTATTTCTCCTGCCTCCATGTGCAAGTGCCCTTTTTTATCCCTAATCAGCCCTACTCTTTTTTATCACCCTTATACTATTTATATGCTTATAGAAGACCTTGTAATTCCTTTTTATGTTAGCTGCCAGTCTCTTTTTATGCTCTCTCCTTGCTTTTCTTCTTAATTTTTTTTTACTTCTCTGGCCCTTCTATATTCAGCCTGATTCTTCATTGTATTTTCTACCTGACATCTGTCATACATGCACTTCTTCCTTTCATCTCACCTCTATCTCTCTCGTCATCCAGGGCATTCTGGGTTTATTTGTCCTACCTTTCCCCTTCCCCTTGACATTGCCTGAAATACTTTCTATTTGATGGTAGCCCATTGTTCAGCCACTGTCTTTTCTGCCAACATTTGTTTCCAACTCGCATGACTCAGATGCATTCTCATTCCATTGAAGTTGGCTTTCCCCCAATTAATTATCCCTGCCCTGGATTGTTCCTCGTCCTTTTCCATGGCCAACATAAACCTTATGATACAATGGTCACTGTTGCCAACATGCTCTCCCACTGATATTTGATCCACTTGGGCCAACTCATTCCCCAGAACCAGGCCACCAGTGCCTTCTCTCTCGTTGGATCGGAAACATACTGCTGCAGAAAATTATCTTGAACATGTTCCAGGAACTCATGCCCCTCTTGTACCTTTGCACTATTGGTACCCTTGTCTATATTTGAATATTTGAAGTCCCTTATTATAACTACTCTATAATTCTTGCACCCCTCTGTAATTTCTTTGCAATTTGTTTTTCTACATCCCTTCCACTAGTTGGTGGGCTATATTCTACACCGATCAATGCTATTACACCTTTCCATTCCTTACCTCTAGCCGGAGAGATTCTGTCCTTGAACCCTCTGGAACACCCTCTCTCTCCAGTACTGTATTGCCATCTTTAATTAATACTGTCACTTGCCCCCATTTTTCTTCCCTTCCTGTCTCCTAAACACCTTGTACCCAGGAATATTTAATGCCCAGTCCTGCCCTTCTTTGAACCAGGTTTCTGTTATAGCAATAATATCAATATTCCATTTGTCAACCTGTGCCTCTAGTTCACCAATCTTATTAACCACACTCCGTGTGTTCACATGCATGCATGCACATTAGCCCTGATTTAGGCTTTTACTTTCCCCCTTACTCTGACCCCATCTAATGACTTGCTATTGCCTACTCTAATTCTATCAAACTCTCCAAGTATTCTATCTACCTTGATTCTACTCTGTGCTTTACCCTCCTCATCAGTTAATACTTCTCTACATCCCACAGCTAGTTTCTGTCTTCTTCACTCTGAATTTCCCCTCAGGTTCCCGTACCCCTGCCAATCTAGTTTAAACCCTCCTCAAAAGCACTGGCAAACCTCCCCATGAGGACATTAGTCCCAGTCCTGTTAAGGTGTAAGGCGTCCTTCTTGTACATGTCCTGCCTGCCCCAGAACTGGTCCCAATGCCTCAAATCTAAAACCCTTCCTCCTACTCAATTTCTCCAGCAGTAACATGAAGTTACGAAACTATAATAATTTTCATAATATTATTGTGGGTTATTGTAAAGTAGGTTTAAAGGGTGGGTTTGGATGATTCTGTCTGTGTGATTTAGTTAAGTTGGAGTCAGCTACATTGCAAGCTTGAAATTATCAAAAGGAGTTAGGTGTAGAAGGGTACTTGAAATGCTAATTAATGAGTAAACATGGATGAGGTCTTAGCATATACAGTGTAAAAGAAAGTTGCATTTTTAGGTAAATGAAGGAGTTGCTTGGATTTCAAAGGGATGATAGGATGTTTACAACTGGTAAGATAAGCAAGGCCAAGCGGTGTGTTTGTTTTTCCCAAAAGGAAAGAGGTCATATTGGTAACATGAAAGATTTTTATATTATGGGAAAAGTAAATTTGCAAAGACATATGGAACAATGGAATTTCCAGATTAAAGAGAGAAATATATGTGAAGGAGAATGAAAGGCGATGTTGGGGGGCCATGTAAGATCCAACAGGAGAATGTGAAACAGCCTTGGGGAAGCCTCCAGCCATGTTTGCAAAAGTCTGTTGTGTCCAGTAACTAAAGTTAGAGAAAAGTCTTTGGAATTCCACTGTCGAGTGGGTGCTGTGGTAACTTGCTGGCTTGCTTTTTAAATTTTAAAATTATTTTGGACTGTTGCCTTAAACTGTAATCTTATGTATGTGCTTGAAATTTTTTCTTTTGTTAACAAATATTTTAATTTAATTTTAAAAAACCTCTAAAGGTCTTAGTGGACTCATTACTTTTGAATTCATTGCACACATCTCGTAATAAACACAAATTGCAAAACCATTTTGATAGCGTGACCAAGCTTCCCTTGTGGATTTTGTCTGTCTGGCACACATCACCTGCCATGTTATAATATGATGAACTGCTCAATCTTCCTATTCTTATGCTCACTAGCACGAGGCACTGGTGAGTAATCCTGAGATTACTGCTCTTGAGGTCTTGCTTTTTAATTCCCTTCCTAGCTCCCTAAAATCTGCTTTCAGGATCTCATCCCTTTTCCTACCTATGTCATTGGTCCCAGTCTGGACCATGAGGCTGTCACCCTCCCCAAAAGGCTCTCCTGCAGCTGTCTGTGACATCCTTGACCCTGGCACCAGGGAGGCAACATACCATTCTGAAGTCTCGTCTATGGCCATAGAAACGCCTGTCTGCTCCCCTAACTATGGAATCCCCTACCACTATAGCACTTCCAGTCTTCCTCCTCCCCTCCTGTGCAACTGAGCCACCTGTGGGTGCCACAAACCTGGCTCTGACTGCACTCCTCTGAGGAACCATCTCACTTACCGGTATCCAAAATGGAAAAGCAGTTAGAGAGTGGGATAGCCTCAGGGAATTCCTGCACTACCTGCTTGTTTCTCTTGGACACTTTGGCGGTCACCCATTCCCCTCTGCCTGTGTACTTCTTAGCTGCGGTGTGACCACCTCTCTAAATGTGCTATTCACATGTGGATAAAGGGGAGCCTGTAGACGCGCTGTACTTGGATTTCCAGAAGATATTTTACCAGGTGCCACATCAAAGGTTATTGTGGAAAATAAAAGCTCATGGTGTAGGGGGGGGGGTAAAATATTAGTGTGGATAGAAGAATAGCTGGCTGACAGAAAACAGAGAGTATGCATAAATGGGTCTTTTTCTGATTGGCAGGTTGTGACGAATGGAGTCCCGCAGGGGTCTGTGCTGGGCCTTAACTTTTTACAATTTATATAAATGACTTGGATGAGGGGAGTGAAGGCATGGTAGCTAAATTTGCAGATGACACAAAGATAAGTAGGAATGTATGTTGTGAAGAGGGCATAAGGAGGTACAGATGGATATAGATAGGTTGAGCGAATGGGCAAAAAACTGGCAGATGGAATATAATATGGGAAAATGTGAAGTTGTTCACTTTGGCTGGAAGAATAAAAAAAGCAGAGTATTACTAAAATGGAGGGCGGCTGCAGAATTTTGAGGTGCAAAGGGATCTAGTTGTTCCCGTGCATGAGTCACAAAAAGTTAGTATGCAGGTACAGCAAGTAATTAAGAAGGCTAATGGAATGTTATTCTTTATTAAGAGAGGAACTGAACATAAAAGTAAGGATGTTATGCTTCAGTTATACAGGGTATTCGTGAGATCACATCGCTAATATTGTGTGCAGTTTTGTCTCCTTATTTAAAGAAGGATGTAAATGCATTGGAGGTGGTTCAGAGGAGGTTTACTAGATTGATACCTGGAATGAGTGGGTTATCTTATGAGGAATGTTTAGACAGACTGGGCTTGTTTCCACTGGAGTTTAGAAGAGTGAGGGGTGACTTGATTGAAGTATATAAGATCCTGAATGGCCTTGACAAGGTGTACGTGGAAAGGATGTTTCCTCTTGTGGGTGAGTCCAGAACTACAGGACACTGTTTAAAATTAGCGGTTGCCCTTTTAGGACAAGAGATAAGGAGGAATTTTTCACTGTGGGTTGTGCGACTGTGGAACTCTCTGCCTCAGAATGTGGTGGAGGCAGGGTCATTGAATATTTTCAAGGTGGAGATCATAGATTCTTGTTAGGCAAGGGAATCAAACATTACCGGAGCTGGATAGGAATGTGGAATTCAAGACACAAACAGATCAACCATGATCTTATTGAATGGCAGAGCAGGCTCAAGGGGCTGAAAGGCCTACTTCTTTTCCTATTTCGTATGTGTCACTTTACCAGTCGTCTCCTCCATGCCAATTCATGAAATGCCTATATTACCAACTAATCAACTTGCAGGACTCCTGTGACGTCACTTTTGGATTTACCTGTAAACTCTCGGCTCGGTCTCTCTTTGCTGCTTTATCAGTTCTCACCTTCTCCCAACTCCTGATGCTTTATGGGCTCTCTAATGTTGTTTTGTTGGCTTAATTTAATTACTTTCTTAATTAACTTAGAATAATTTCTGTATATACACCTCTTTCCTCCATGCACCAAATTCCTAGCAGAACCCATTTCGTCTCGGTCTCGAGGCATAGTCTTCTGTCTCCTCACGCGCCCCTTACTGATCGTGCAGTTTGAAAAGTCTTTCTCTTTTATAGACCCTCTGATTAGTCATTAGCCAGTTTAGCTTCCTGCTACAGTAATTAACACCAATTGAACCAACTGCTTTCAGTTGATTGACAGTTAACTGCCAGTACAAGGCAGTTCCCTGTTTAATAAGCTAGTCTAACTTACCTGTAGGTTGTTAGTTCTATGTCGGTGCTTGATTCTCAATCTATATTTAAACCTGAAAAAGACTTGCCAGAACTTATCATGTGAACCTAATTCTCTACTCATCCGGTCTCCATCTCACTCAAGTGTAGCCGCCTGTCTCCTCGCGTGCCCCTTACTGATCTACAGACTCTGCCAAATGCAGAGCATGTGGTGTTTGAAGGGTTGGGTAGATGGGTCATTTGGAGGTTTGTGCACTTGCTCTGATGCTTGGACTTCATCTCTGCATGTTCCTGATGAAGCCTCTCGATGTGTTTGGTGCCTTTCCAAATGAGCCCTCTCCATTTTGATCAGTTACAAGCCAGGGTCCCCCAAGAGTAGTGGGTATGTTTGGCCTCTTTAGGGATGCTTTGAGGGCACCCCTAAAGTGTGCCTGCTATCTTCCTGAGAGTCTTCTGGTGCTACTGAGTTCTGAGTAGCGCAGTTGCTTCGTGAGCCTGGTGTCAGGTATATGAGCCACATGTCCTGCCCAGCGGAGATAGTTGGAGTGATTAGCGCTTCGATACTGGGCAAGTTGGCTTGGGAGAGGATGCTGATTTGGACGGCCTTTCTTGCCACCAGATTTTGAGGATCTTGTGAATGCATTGCTGGCGCTACTTCTCCAGTGCTTTGAGGTGCCTGCTGTAGGTTGTCCAAGTCTCTGAAGCATATAGGAATGTGGGTTCACTGCTGCCCTGTAAACCATGATCTTATTCTTGGGTTTGAGATCCTCATCCTCAAATATCTTTACTAAGTTGGCTAAAGGCTGAGCTGGCACATTGGAGGTGGTGATGAATTTCGTCACCTATGCCTGCCGTCGTCGAGAGGAGGCTCCAAAGATATGGAAAAAAGCCCACATTTTCCAGGATCTCGCTGTTAATCTTAATCAATAGGGGGTGGTATTTTGCTGTGGGAGCTCCTACTTTGTCTTCTTCCTGTACTGTGAAAAATGATATAGTGTGTTAATTTAACAAGTCTGCTATTACCTTATTATCTAGTAAAGTCTTACCTCCAACTGCCTTTAAAGAGCTCACCTTCACTCTTTCTCTTAGTGTATTCATAAAGTCTTTTACTGCTAGTTTTGATATCTCTTGTAAATTTTTTTCATATTCCATTTTGCACCTCATTATTTTCTTTGTTTTTTTTTAGCTCACTTTGTTGGATTTCTACTTTTCTCTGCATTTGTGTAAGCCTTTGCTTTCAGAATGATACTGTCACCTACCTTGTTTGTTGACCATGGTTGCTTAACTGTACGAGTGAAGCTTTTGCCTTCTATGATATGTACAATTTTGTATTGCACCAAAATCTTTGAATACTTCCAATTGTTTGTATATTTTACCCATTAGCTGTAGCCAGTTTACTGTGGTCAGTTTATTTTTTCACCCTTTAGTTACAGTTAGAGCCCTGGTTTTGTGATTTTGCAATTCCCTTTCTTACATTGTACCAAACTCAGTCATATTACACTCGCTATTCACAAGGTGCTCCCTTACTGTCAGATTGTTAATTAATTCTGGTTCATTACACCTCAGTGTGTTGACCTTATGTTTTGTTGATTGAAGAACACATTGTTCCAGAAAACTGTCTCAAATGCATTCTAGAAATCATTACTATCACTGTTTGATCTATTCTGCTTTTCCCAGTTTGTGAAAATTAAAATCTCCCATTATACCCATGTTGTTTCTATGCATGCTTTGTGGATCTCCATGTTAATGAATTGTCAGGAGGTCTGTAAAGGACTCCCAGCTGAGTATTCTATCCTTTACTCTTCCTTGGCTCTATTCATACTATTTCTGCTGCCTGTCCACCCTGCCTGAAATTCTTTCTCTCTACTAATGTATTTGTGCCCTTTAAAAAATATTGTTATTCCTCCTTCATCCATAAAATTCCCCGTACTGCCTATCCTGTCATTTTTCTTTATTGTACAACAATTATTTACCTATTTTCAGTGCTAATGATTCATCTTTAATAAGTTTTGATTATCAGATGGACTTAAGTTGATTTAGTTACTTTTTATTGCTGTCTACTTTAACCTATTTCTTATTTCTTTCTCTTGGCATCAATTTTTATTTAATTTGTGATATTATAACAACACGGGTATTTATATAGTGTTTTAACATAGAAGAAGTCCCAATGCTGTATCACAGGAGCGTTATCAGACAAAATTTGACACCAAGCCTCAGAAGGGGATATTAGGGCTGATGGCTCAAGAGGTATAGTTTAAGGAGCATTTTAAAAGAGAAAAGAGAGGTTTAGGAAGGGAATTCCACAGCTCAGGACCTTGGCAGCTGAAAGCCCGGCTGCCAGTGTTGGAGTGATTAAAACTGGGATGCTCAAGAGGCCAGGATTCGAGGTGTGCAGCTATCTTGGAGGGATTTGTAAACAAAGATGAAGATTTTAAAATAGAAGCATTGCTTAACCAAGAACCATTGTAGTCAGTGAGCACAGAGGTGATGGGTAAATGGGACTTGATGTGAGTTAGGATGCGGGCAGCAAGTTTTAAATGGTCTCAAGCCTATGGAGGGTAGGTGGGAGGTTGGATGGGAGAAAATTGGAATAGTCAAGCTTAGAGGTAGCAAAGACATGCATTAAGGTTTCAGTGTCAGATGAGCTGAGACAGAGCAGAGGGCAATGTTACAGAGATTAAAATAGGTGGTCATAATGATGATGTGCATGTGTAGTCAGAAGCTCCTCTTGGAGTTAAATATGATATCAAGGCTGTGAGCAGTCCAGTTCAGCCCCTGACAATTGCCAGGGAGAGGGATGAAGTCAGTGGCTAGGCAATGGAGTTTATGGCAGAGACTAAACACACTGACTTTGGTCTCCTCAATATTCAGTTGGCAATTCTATGGCCTAAACCAATAATTAAAGTGGCCTTTTAAAAAGTTCCATTCATTCCAACTTCGAAGAAAGATGTGCTTGTTCTATAGCACTGAAAAAAATCAGAACATAATTTCCCTGATAGCTCCATGGGCAAAGATTCTGTGCAGAAGATCAGGGTAGCTCCAGCTCAATCCCCAATTTGTGCTGAGTTGGCTACTCTCAGCCAGAGAGGTTGTGTGGGGAGCAAAGTATGCCACCCACACAAGGAAGAGAAACAGCCTGGGTTCCAACTTAACACTTGGGGCAGAATTTTACGACAGCAGGGTTTTACGTTCCCGCTGAAGTCAATGGGATTTATAACGGCCCACCGCATTTTACGGCCCCATCCCCGCTGAAACGGGGCCGTAAAATTCTGCCCTTGTTATTCAGAGACCCCAGCTGGATACTGCACACGTGCTGATGAGGACAGGTTTGCTGCAATGTCCTAGTGAAGGAATAGCTAGCCTGAAGATACTATCTAAGCTCATAATTGTCCACTTGAATGAGGTACCATTGAATTGTCAGTACTCATGGAATTGTAGAAACCTGACGAATCAGTGCCTTCAGGAAAGAAGTTTGAAAAAAGGTCCGGTGCTGAATAGTCAAATGTGGAATAAAAGAAAGATTTTCTTCAGGTTTGTTTTTGTCAATGGTGAGGCACTCATTCTTCCCTTAATATCACAAGCAGAGTGGTTCCCATACTTCTGTTGTTGAAGGACTCCTTTTTCAAATAGATTAGTAATTATAGGACCCCTTTCTAAATTATGATACTATATGAAAGTGCTGCATGTAAATAATCTTTTAATAATTATTTAAAGAAAACAGATATTTCTTTGATTTTAAGTATGTAGTATTATAATATAACCTCCCCTCTCTTGAGCAAGGCTGCCAGCCAGTAGCATCCTTGGTAACTGCGGCTCTATCTGGTCATCTTCCTGCTGCTCTCAACGCTCCTCCCCACTCTGCTGCATATGTGGTGGCCGCACTCCACTCCCACCTCACCACTTGCACCAAGCCAGCCTAAAGGCACTGCTCATTCAGTTATCTTGACCACAGTGCACTCTGATCACAGCACCCTAGGTGATCACTCATGTCACCCACCCATAAGGCTACCTCTGCTCAGTAGGAATTTTCAGATTATTTTGCAGATCTCCTGGAAAGTCTCCACTGACCCCC